>NC_058081.1:550076223-550753496 GCF_014858855.1 Bufo gargarizans
TTTCTGTCTGAGATAGTTAGTGGGAGATACTCAGTGTAGGTTAGATAGTGATATAGTGTAGCTTGACCATACATACATGCTACAGACATAGTGCTGTGATGTCACAACATCACTTAGTGCACCAATCAGTAATATGTAGTCAGACCTGCTAAAATGTGAAGTTGCATTGTGCCAAAATATGTGCATCATTAATTGCTGATTTGCGCAATCGCGAATATATTGGAGCACTCTATCTGCATATAAAGCTATTGTAATGTTCTGCCGTGCCAACCATTTTCTCCAGTCTCAGGAAACTTCTTGCAGCTTAGAAAATGTATTGCGCGCGCTTTACGTGAATATTAGATTGACAATTTTTGCAATCAAGAAAATAATAGCGAATTTGCAAATATAGGACAAATATTCTACAAAATATTCGCAAATTTGAATATTGCCCCTGCCGCTCATCACTAGTCCTGAACCAGTTGGGAAAGATAATTGTCTTTGGTTATTTCCAAGAACCTGTTTCCTTTATGAGATATAAAAGTTTCAGTTTCCCAGTCTATATCTGGGTAGTTGAAGTCCCCCATAATACCCACCTCATTATGATTTGCCGCCTCGTCTATCTCGTTTAGTAGTAGATTTTCTGTGGACTCTGGTATATTAGGTGGTTTATAGTAAACTCCTATTAGTAATTTATTGTTGTTTTTAGCTCCATGTATCTCTACCCACAGTGACTCCACATGTTCATGTCCCTCACTTATATCTTCGCGGAGTGTGGGCTTTAGACCGGACTTTACATAAAGGCAGACCCCTCCTCCTCTCCGGTTTTGACGATCCTTTCTAAACAGACTGTAACTCTGTACATTAACTGCCCAGTCATAGCTATCATCCAGCCATGTCTCAGTTATTCCCACTATGTCATAGTTCTCCTCATGCATCAGTAATTCCAGCTCCCTAGTTTTATTAGTCAGGCTTCTGGCATTAGTATACATACAATTAAGAGGTTTATGTATATTTTTTACCCTACACCTTTCCTTCTGAACTGTTCTAGTCCCTCCTTCCATTCCTCCCCCAGTCCCACTACCTTGCCCCCGGTCTCTATCTGCACTATCTTCCCCTCCTATAATGTAATTTTCCTCCCCCCCCCAGTCCCTAGTTTAAAGGGATTCTGTCACCTCCCCTAAGGCAAAAAACGATTTAAAACCAGCCATGCAGCACAGCTTACCTGGATTAGGCTGTGCTGTTCAATCTTGAAATCCGTCCAGCAGTTAGTTCAAAAAACGAGTTTGATCAATGAGGAAATGCGTCCTGAAGGTGCCCAGAGGGGCGTTTTTTTCTTCTGAGAGAGCCCAGTCCCGCCCCTTTTTCAGTGCCCAGCCCGCCTTCCTTTTACTTCCTAACCGCCGCCCCCAGCCTGCCACAGCCTCCCCTTCCTCTCCTCCCCCTCCCTCTTGCCGAACGAAGTCTCGCACAGGCGCAGTACCCACTGAGGGCTGCGCCTGTGCGATCATCAGGAGACTGAGGGCGGCAGCTTCATCTTCGTCACTGGGCATGCGCCGAGCCCAGTGACGTCCGATGCTCGCTCTTCCCTCAGTCAGCAGGGAAGAGCGAGCATCGGACGTCACTGGGCTCGGCGCATGCCCAGTGACGAAGATGAAGCTGCCGCCCTCAGTCTCCTGATGATCGCACAGGCGCAGCCCTCAGTGGGTACTGCGCCTGTGCGAGACTTCGTTCGGCGTGAGGGAGGGGGAGGAGAGGCAGGAGAGGCTGTGGCAGGCTGGGGGCGGCAGTTAGAAAATACAAGGAAGGCGGGCTGGGCACTGAAAAAGGGGCGGGACTGGGCTCTCTCAGAAGAAAAAAACGCCCCTCTGGGCACCTTCAGGACGCATTTCCTCATTGATCAAACTCGTTTTTTGAACTAACTGCTGGACGGATTTCAAGATTGAACAGCACAGCCTAATCCAGGTAAGATGTGCTGCATGGCTGGTTTTAAATCGTTTTTTGCCTTAGGGGAGGTGACAGAATCCCTTTAAACACTCCTCCAACCTTCTAGCCATCTTTCTCCCCAGCACAGCTGCCCCTTCCCCATTGAGGTGCAGCCTATCCCTACTATAGAGCCTGTAGCCGATAGAAAAATCGGCCCAGTTCTCCAGGAACCCAAACCCCTCCTTCCTACACCAGTTTTTGAGCCACTTGTTAACCTCCCTAATCTCCCGCTGCCTCTCTTGTGTGGCTCGTGGTACAGGCAGTATTTTGGAAAACACTACCTTTGAGGTCCTTGCCCTAAGCCTGTGACCTAAATCACTAAAATCTTTTTTAAGGACTCTCCACCTTCCTCTAACTTTGTCATTGGTTCTGATATGGACCATGACCGCTGGATCTGTCACCCGATCCGCGATGTGTCGAACTCAAGCGCCAGGAAGACAACACACCATTCGACGATCCCTGTCTTTGTGACAGATCGCCCTATCTGTACCCCTAATAATTGAGTCTCCCACTACTAGCACCTGTCTGACCTGCCCTGCTCTCCTGATCCCCTGCTTACTGGAGACGACATTCCCCTGACTGGCAGAGGAAGGGTCTGGCTGCAGCAGTGCTCTCCCTGAACTGACATCCCCCTCATCTGCCAACCGTGCAAACTTGTTGGGGTGTGTCAGATCAGGGCTAGCCTCCCTGGCACTCTTCCCTGTACCCCGCTTTCTAACTGTTACCCAGCTAGCTACCTCACTTTCCTGAGCCTCCTTGCTACCACCCTCCCCCACATCTACCCCATAGAGTGCTTGCTCAGTGAGGAGCAAACTCGTTTCCAAATTGTCAACGCTCCTCAGTGTTGAAACTCGCCCGGTTACATACACGATGTGCGATTCCAGTCGGGCAATTTGCTCACATTTTGAACAAAGATATGCACCCTCAAACGGCTGTTCCAGGACTGCATACATTAGACAAGATGTGCACTGGACTACACTGTCAATAATGGAACACATACTAAATGGGGATTACGCAAGAAAAGAGAAAAATACAATATAGTGCAGTGATAAAGAATCTAACTTACTGTAGTCCTCTCCTAAAGTCCCTGAATCTGAAGTCACATAATCCAAAGTCACACACTTAATACAAACACACACTGGAAATCAAACACGCGAACGCTCACAAACTCACGTTGTTTGTCTGCTTGTATAAGTGCAGCTTTCAAACCAGACTGCTTTTTTCCCCTCTGGATAGAAAAAACATTGTTTTTCACTGCATGCAGTACGTTATGGCCGTTATGTAAATAACACAGAACAGCTGTAGCATATATATGAAGGAACAACAGTGTGAAAACGCTCCCGAATAGGTGAGGTTTCTTGTAGGATGTTGCATTTTAGTAATCGCCCTACTGTACTGCTTGCATTCCTACTGATGCAGCCACCAGCACTTACCATATGCTCCTGCATCAAAGACACATGCACCCTGTAATGCACCGAAAACATAGCTGTTCTGTGCACCCTAGGCTTTATTAGCATGGTCGTTGAGAGATCTATTTCCTGTTGCTAATATACTGTCAAGATGTTTCTCATGGCTGTACATGGCTTGTCATCAGTCCCTGTCCCCATTGGGGCTTGCAGTCCCTGTCTATGACACACACACAATCTAAAGCCAGTTACATAGGCAGCCAATGAACAAATGAGTACCCGTAGGAAACCCATGCAAGCATGGAGAGAATATGGAAACTCAATGCAGATGTACTTACCTGAATTTGAAACTAGGAGCCGAGGGCCTCAAGGAAACAGTGCTAACCTGCCAGCCTCATCTCCTATCTATCTATCTATCTATCTATCTATCTATCTATCATACGGGATTAGATAGCAGAACAATTGTCTCCTGGGGTAGACGGGCACTGTGCAGTAGGCACACAAGGATGTTGTAGTCCGCACAGGAGAATTTTGGTGCAACTGACCTCAGTTGAGTTTTTCAGGCTGTGAAAACTGGAATAGGAAACAAAACAAGTAAAGGTAGAACTGGTGCTCACTCCTGACCATCTAATATGTAGATCAATGTTCTCACAGGCCCATAGCACCTGCTCCTTTCACCAGGATGCTGTGCAGCTGAGACACAGCCATGATACAACCGAAAACCACATGGACATGCAAGTAGGCCTGATTAACAGTTCATTGTTAGGGATTGTTGATTTATAATGGACCACAGTATTTATCACAGTACCACTTATCAATCAACAATCAACGAACAATTGTATTGTAAGGACAAGGCGCTCCTCAACAGCAGGTTCTCAGGTAGGGGTCAGCTCCTACGGCAAACAAACAGAAAACGCAGCACCCTTCTCTGTTCTCACAAAGCTTTATTTATTATATACAGTCCACAAATATACATGATGGTTTGTTCCTATAATGTATATTGCTTAGATATTCGGATTATGGGATGTGTGACCTGCAATGTGTAATATGACCTCAGTCACCATGGGAAAGACGTGTCACGTGGTGGTCTTGTCTCGACCACACAGAGGCCACTATGTTGGCTTCAGTGTTTTTGAAGGGCATCACACTTGATTCCTGAAGAAATAAATTAGTGAGCCCATTCACTTCTGTGGGGCTGAGCTAAGCCTAGGCCACGTGATCAATGAACATGTCATCACTGGCCTAGGGAAAGCCGTGAGAAGACCACAGCGCTATTGTGAGCGCTGCTACCTTCTCCAACAGCAAATTGACAGGGTCCCGGGTGTCAGACTCCCACCGATCAGATACTGATGACCTATCCTGAGGACAGGTCATCAGTTATAAAGTCTCAAAAAAGCCCTTTAACATTAAAACTTTGTGCATTTTTGATCTTTTTATATATACTTTTGTATTTAAATATGGAATTGAAAGCCCCTCATCTCTCCCTTACTCCTTTTATCTCTCCTTTATCTGTATTTGTATCTTTAGATGACGTCACTGCTCATTTTCCGCCCCTCACATCTTTAAGTTTCGCTTTATAGTAAGAACCTTTTCTGTGAAAACCCTTGACTTCCTAAAACTGACACATACTGAACTTTCTTCCCTCCCCCATCTCTACCCCCGACCTGTGTATGCCCTAGCGCTCTGTACTCTGTCTTACTGTGACAGGAACATAAGTCTGCAAGGGTAGCAGCTGTATTACTGTTTCATATAAATTTGCTAAGTAAAACCTCAGAGACCTCATAGACTTTGTAGTTAAGATAGCTGCTCAAATTTGGAAAGTTTCGAATTTTTTATATTGGTAGAATTATAGCAACAGAAGCATTTACATGAATGTAAAGGGAAATTCCAGCCAATCGTTTGCTCTGGCCTCCCCTAGAAGTTCACTTACATGCAGTTTGCAAAAACTATTATTGGTAGGGAAATCTTCAGCTTTACTACATGCTCTGGTATTGAAGCATATGAAAGAAAATGGTGTTGTCAGATCTTAGCCAAAGGCCAGGCTAAGTAGATGGTCAACTGGGCAGTGTCCAAAGGAAGGCCTAGACTCTCCAATTCCATCCCAAGTAGAGCATAGTGATGGAACACTGCTCGAAGATGTTTAACCAGTCAGTCATCTCCCATTAGGTCATGTCGAGCTGGGTCAAGTTGTCATTAGCCAAGGGTCCCATGTCAGTTTAAATTAATACCTACCTCAGTCTAAATATGTCCTGTAGACATGGATGGACCATGAAGCAACACATATTTTTTGCAGTCAATGGCTCAAGAACCACATGTAACTGTTTGACACCTATGTGGGGGATCTTCTGCTGTTTGCAGCTGAAGACACTATGTGCAGCAATGTCGCCAGGGATGTCATAGAATTACTGAACTCTTATAGAGATATTGGACAGGCATCAATCCAAGAAGCATAAGTGTAAGTCTGCATGCAATAAAACACCAAAGAAAAGTAAAGCATGTGCAAATGACTGCACCTCAGACATAAATTTATAAAAAGGATGCAAAACTTTATTACAAGCTTCATACATAGCTTAAAGGGGTTGTCCAGGCTCAGAGCTGAACCTGGACATATCCCCTTCTTCCCCAACTCACCCCCTCTGACATGAAATGCTCAATGCTGTCCTTTACCGCATGCTGAATCGCGCAGGGCAAGGGCTTTTTCTGAAGATCTGGTGACGTACTGGTCTCTCCATGGGTAAGCAAGGCGGAGGCTTCTGCCTAGCAGTGAGCCCCGTGATGTCTCCGGCACTAATCAGTGGGCTTTAGCACTGCCCTAGCCTGTAAATTGGCTAGGGCAGTGCTAAAGCTTAACAGTGTCGGTGACGTGACCAGGAACACTGCTAGGCAGAAGCCTCCACCTAGCAGTGTTAAAAATATAAACAAACAGCCCTTGCCTTGTGCGATACAGCACAGTGCAAGCAAGAGCATCGGAGCATGAAATAATCCGATGCTCATGTCACAGGGACTGAGTGGGGGAAGAAGGGGATATGTCCGGGTTCAGCTCTGAACCTGGACAACCCCTTTAAGAAAAAAATGGGTTAAAAACAGTTATAATCCACAGAGACGGTGTGTGGGATCAAACAAACTAAACCCCAGGGAACTACAATTTGGTACTGGAGTCAGATTATCTCCACATATGAACAAAACATACACAGTATAAAGCAGCAATATCCCCAAAAGTATAACAGTGTGAAAGATGGCGGAGTGTAATACTCCAAAATGATGCAGTATCTAGAAAAATTATTTACATAGGGAGCAAAGAACAAAACATTATATAACCCAAGGTAGAAATAGCTCATTATGGGTTCCAGGGGGAAGTAGACCCCACAGGTATCACTATCTCAAACATCTTCCTCAGGCTTCATCAATAGCCACGGGCTGTTAATACATGTTAATTTGTATGACTTTTATTTATTTTTTTATTTTATTTTTTAATTAAGGAGGATCTGTTACTACAAAATGAGGTGCAATCTACAAGCAGCATGTTATAGAGCAGGAGTAGATGAGCAGATTGAGATATAATTTTTGTGAGGAAAGATTCAGTAAAACTTGTAATTAATACATTGAAATCAGATTTTTCTATACTTTAGACCACCCCTGTGTACAGCTATTAGTGACTGACAGCTATTCCTGTATACACATTTACAAATGCTATCAATCACTGATAATACCTCCCCATGTACAGCTATCAGTGACTGACAGCTATCTCTGTATACACACTTACACAGTATACACACACTCTGTATGCACACTTATCTCTAAACTACTAAGAGGTTAAAAAAACACTTATTTAACCACCTCCGGACCATGTAACGCACGGATGCGTCCGGAAGGTGGTTGATTCATTCCTCCTGGACGCATCCGTGCGTCATCTCGCGATGGCCGAGATTTCCTGTGAACGCGCGCACACAGGCGCGCGCGTTCACAGGAACGGAAGGTAAGCGAGTGGATCTCCAGCCTGCCAGCGGCGATCGTTCGCTGGCAGGCTGGAGATGCGATTTTTTTAACCCCTAACAGGTATATTAGACGCTGTTTTGATAACAGCGTCTAATATACCTGGTCCTCTGGTGGTCCCTTTTGCTTGGATCGACCACCAGAGGACACAGGTAGCTCAGTAAAGTAGCACCAAACACCACTACACTACACCCCCCCTGTCACTTATTAACCCCTTATGAACCCCTGATCACCCCATATAGACTCCCTGATCACCCCCCTGTCATTGATCACCCCCTGTAAGGCTCCATTCAGACGTCCGTATGATTTTTACGGATCCACGGATATATGGATCGGATCCGCAAAACGCATACGGACGTCTGAATGGAGCCTTACAGGGGGGTGATCAATGACAGGGGGTGATCACCCATATGGACTTCCTGATCACCCCCCTGTCATTGATCCCCCCCCTGTCATTGATCTCCCCCCTGTAAGGCTCCATTCAGACGTCCGTATGATTTTTACGGATCCACGGATACATGGATTGGATCCGCAAAACACATACGGACGTCTGAATGAAGCCTTACAGGGGGGTGATCATCCATATAGGCTCCCTGATCACCCCCCTGTCATTGATCACCCCCCTGTATGGCTCCAATCAGACGTCCGTATGATTTTTACGGATCCACGGATACATGGATCGGATCCGCAAAACACATACAGACGTCTGAATGGAGCCTTACAGGGGGGTGATCAATGACAAGGGGGTGATCACCCATATAGACTCCCTGATCACCCCCCTGTCATTGATCACCCCCCTGTCATTGATCACCCCCCTGTAAGGCTCCATTCAGACGTCCGTATGATTTTTACGGATCCACGGATACATGGATCGGATCCGCAAAACACATACGGACGTCTGAATGGAGCCTTACAGGGGGATGATCAATGACAAGGGGGTGATCACCCATATAGACTCCCTGATCACCCCCCTGTCATTGATCACCCCCCTGTCATTGATCACCCCTCTGTAAGGCTCCATTCAGACGTCCGTATGATTTTTACGGATCCACGGATACATGGATCGGATCCGCAAAACAATACGGACGTCTGAATGGAGCCTTACAGGGGGTGATCAATGACAGGGGGGTGATCACCCATATAGACTCCCTGATCACCCCCCTGTCATTGATCACCTCCCTGTCATTGATCACCCCCCTGTAAGGCTCCATTCAGACGTCCGTATGATTTTTACGGATCCACGGATACATGGATCGGATCCGCAAAACACATACGGACGTCTGAATGGAGCCTTACAGGGGGGTGATCAATGACAGGGGGGTGATCAGGGAGTCTATATGGGTGATCACCCCCCTGTCATTGATCACCCCCCTGTAAGGCTCCATTCAGACATTTTTTTGGCCCAAGTTAGCGGATTTTTTATTTTATTTTTTCTTACAAAGTCTCATATTCCACTAACTTGTGTCAAAAAATAAAATCTCACATGAACTCACCATACCCCTCACGGAATCCAAATGCGTAAATTTTTTTAGACATTTATATTCCAGACTTCTTCTCACGCTTTAGGGCCCCTAAAATGCCAGGGCAGTATAAATACCCCACATGTGACCCCATTTCGGAAAGAAGACACCCCAAGGTATTCCGTGAGGGGCATATTGAGTTCATGGAAGTTTTTATTTTTTGTCCCAAGTTAGCGGAAAGGGAGACTTTGTGAGAAAATTAAAAAATAAATCAATTTCCGCTAACTTGTGCCAAAAAAAAAAAATTTCTATGAACTCGCCATGCCCCTCATTGAATACCTTGGGGTGTCTTCTTTCCAAAATGGGGTCACACGTGGGGTATTTATACTGCCCTGGAATTTTAGGGGCCCGAAAGCGTGAGAAGAAGTCTGGGATCCAAATGTCTAAAAATGCCCTCCTAAAAGGAATTTGGGCCGCTTTGCGCATCTAGGCTGCAAAAAAGTGTCACACATCTGGTATCGCCGTACTCAGGAGAAGTTGGGGAATGTGTTTTGGGGTGTCATTTTACATATACCCATGCTAGGTGAGATAAATATCTTGGTCAAATGCCAACTTTGTATAAACAAATGGGAAATGTTGTCTTTTGCCAAGATATTTCTCTCACCCAGCATGGGTATATGTAAAATGACACCCCAAAACACATTCCCCAACTTCTCCTGAGTACGGCAATACCAGATGTGTGACACTTTTTTGCAGCCTAGGTGGGCAAAGGGGCACACATTCCAAAGAGCACCTTTCAGATTTCACCGGTCATTTTTTACAGATTTTGATTGCAAACTACTTCTCATGCATATGGGCCCCTAGAATGCCAGGGCAGTATAACTACCCCACAAGTGACCCCATTTTGGAAAGAAGACACCCCAAGGTATTCCGTGAGGGACATGGCGAGTTCCTAGAATTTTTTATTTTTTGTCACAAGTTAGCGGAAAATTATGATTTTTTTTTTTTTTTCTTACAAAGTCTCAAATTCCACTAACTTGTAACAAAAATTAAAAAATTCTAGGAACTCGCCATACCCCTCACGGAATACCCTGGGGTGTCTTCTTTTCAAAATGGGGTCACTTGTGGGGTAGTTATACTGCCCTGGCATTCTAGGGGCCCATATGCATGAGAAGTAGTTTGCAATCAAAATCTGTAAAAAATGACCGGTGAAATCCGAAAGGTGCTCTTTGGAATGTGTGCCCCTTTGCCCACCTAGGCTGCAAAAAAGTGTCACACATCTGGTATTGCCGTACTCAGGAGAAGTTGGGGAATGTGTTTTGGGGTGTCATTTTACATATACCCATGCTAGGTGAGATAAATATCTTGGTCAAATGCCAACTTTGTATAAACAAATGGGAAATGTTGTCTTTTGCCAAGATATTTCTCTCACCCAGCATGGGTATATGTAAAATGACACCCCAAAACACATTCCCCAACTTCTCCTGAGTACGGCGATACCAACTGTGTGACACTTTTTTGCAGCCTAGGTGGGCAAAGGGGCACACATTCCAAAGAGCACCTTTCAGATTTCACCGGTCATTTTTTACAGATTTTGATTGCAAACTACTTCTCACGCATATGAGGCCCCTAAAATGCCAGGGCAGTATAACTACCCCACAAGTGACCCCATTTTAGAAATAGGACACCTTAGGGTATTCCGTGAGGGGCATGGCGAGTTCCTAGAATTTTTTATTTTTTGTCACAAGTTAGTGGAATATGAGACTTTGTAAGAAAAAAATAAAATAAAAAATAAATCATCATTTTCCGCTAACTTGTGACAAAAAATAAAAAGTTCTATGAACTCACTATGCCCATCAGTGAATACCTTAGGGTGTCTACTTTCCGAAATGGGGTCATTTGTGGGGTGTTTGTACTGTCTGGGCATTGTAGAACCTCAGGAAACATGACAGGTGCTCAGAAAGTCAGAGCTGTTTCAAAAAGCAGAAATTCACATTTTTGTACCATAGTTTGTAAACGCTATAACTTTTACCCAAACCATTTTTTTTTTACCCAAACATTTTTTTATCAAAGACATGTAGAACAATAAATTTAGCGAAAAATTCATATATAGATGTTATTTTTTTTGCAAAATTTTACAACTGAAAAAAATCGTTAAATTTCGATTAATAACAAAAAAAGTAAAAATGTCAGCAGCAATGAAATACCACCAAATGAAAGCTCTATTAGTGAGAAGAAAAGGAGGTAAAATTCATTTGGGTGGTAAGTTGCATGACCGAGCAATAAACGGTGAAAGTAGTGTAGTGCAGAAGTGTAAAAAGTGGCCTGGTCATTAAGGGGGTTTCAGCTAGGGGGGTTGAAGTGGTTAAGGCTACTTTCACACTAGCGGCAGCCTCCGGAAGGCTTAGGGCTTATGCACATGAACGTAAGGGCTCCATGCCCGTGCTCCGGGCCGCAAACGTACATGCACTACTTTTTTGCGGTGCGGACAGTGGGATGCAGATCGTGGACCCCATGAGCATGAGCCCTTAGTGTGAAAGTAGCCTTATCAGTAAGATAAAGATTGAGCTTTGATGAGTTTTATAATGGCAAAGAGCAGAGACAAGGAGCCCGTCAGCTCCCCAACCGATGGAAGACAGAAAATCCACAGGCTGCTACTACAGCATCTCAGCTATGTACATAAAAAAGGGCTCCAAAAAATAATTTTATCTCAAAATAAGTACAATGCAATAATAAAAATATTGCCCCCAAAGGTGTACATTTAGACTTGCCGTGCAGGCAATTATCAGGAAGGAACTGTGCCTTCCCACAATATCTGCCTGCTCATCAGTGGAGGAAATAGATTTATTTACATGCAGCAATCGCCTCCACTCTATGGGAATGCATGATGGCTACTGCCATCGCTCAGCCTCATACAGTTTCATGGTTTCTGGGCATCTGGATTCTGGATTGCTATTCACACAGCACAACCTGCTGCCCAGAAAGGATTATTTAATGTACTGCACAAAATATCCTTTTACCCAATGAACAAGCATTTTGCTTGTTCATGAGGTGTTCGGTAGTACCTTTATATGGACGGATTATCAGGAAGAACCGTTTCTAGGAACTTTAATACCAATATTCTGCCCGACATTTGTGCAGTGTAAATCCACCATTACACAGAGAATATTATCAGTCATTGATAAGACGGGACCTGTGTACCAATGAGCTCAGAAAAAGCAGAGATTTAAATGTACTGTATATATTAGGGTGGGTTCACACGGTTTTACACGGTTATAGCGAGAAAATAACGGAATGTCCAGACAGAATGCAAAACTGAAGCCTTTAAAAGGCATTCCGTTTGCTTTCCGTCCTAAAAGAAGTCTATGGGAAAGCATAACGGATCCGTTTGGATCCCGTTATGCAAGACGGAAAACAAAGACCTGTCGACAGGACTTTGTTTTCCGTCTTGCATAACAGGACCCAGATGGATCCATGTTGATTCCCATAAACTTCTATTAGGACAGAAAGCAAACGTAATGCCTTTTAAAGGCTTCCGTTTTGCATTCCGTCATAATACAAGTCTATGGGCAGAAGAACGGGTCCGTCCTCCCGTCTTATGGATTCCGTTATTTTCCATTATAACCATGTTATAACGGAAAGCCATAACGGAATCCCTAACGCTAGTGTGAACCCACCCTTATTGACTCTTTTCCCAGCTCAGCTCCTCCTGCTCTATAACATGCTGCCTGCAGATGACACTGCATTTTGTGGTGTCAGATCCTCTTTAAAGTGATTGCCCAAGAAGACTGGATTTTCCAGCTTAGCTCGTTCCTTTGAAAACGTTTAGTCCACAGATGTAGTTGTCATGTGCACTATGATGGCTCAAACATATCTATTAGTTTTGTGTGCTCATGCACACGACCTTTGTTGTTTTGCGGTCCGTTTTTAATAGATCCGTTGTTCCGTATCTGAGGTTTTTTTTTTCTCTTAGGTCCTCTTCCGTTCCGTTATTCCACAAAACATTTCCGTATGCGATCCGTTTTTTGCGGATCGGAAATGTAAACAGTAACTTATTAATCACCAAACACATGAGCAATATGGGCCGGACATAGCATTTCTATAGTATGGATCCGCAAAATACGGATGACATACGGATGTGTTTTGTGTGCGTTCTGTACTTTTTGCGGACCCACTGACTTGAATGGGGCCTCGGGCCGTGATTTGCGGACAATAATAGGACATGCACTACTTTTTTGCGAAACGGAAATACGGAAACGGATTGCACACAGAGTACCTTCCGTTGTTTTTGCGGACTCATTGAAGTAAATGTTTCTGCATACGGTCTGCAAAAAAATAAACGGAACGGAAGCAGAAAGAAAGTACGTTTGTGTGCATGAGTTCTCACCAGAAGTCCTTTTATCCCCCATCAGTTTAATGCATTGGCTTGGTCCAATGTATGTCAACTTCCCAGCAGTAATCCACACTAGAAGACCTTTGCCATTAATAAAGAATGAGATCTTTCCTGGGACCTTATACATTTTTACACATAGCCCATATCTACAGGTATCGAATGAATTTGATCTTTGAAGGACTCTTTGTGGATACTCACGTGGGTTCCAGCCAGTATGCTTGCTGGCAATGTGGTGCCTCACATTTTTCCAGAATTTATGATTGTCCAACCGTCTTATTTTTGCCTGATCCTCTTTTATTTGTCATTCTCAGGGCACTGCACATTGCTATTGCTCATGGAAATCTATCAATAGCCCAGAAGGTGATCTCTCTACTAAACCACGGGAGAAGAGATGTAGATGTACTCAATAACCTTAGACAGGTAAGTAAGAAGAATGTTCTACATTTGGCTTGTAAGTACTTGATAGATATCCTTCTATGCGAATTAGGTTTAACATGTGTCTTTTAAAGCCAAGTCTGAACTTTCCTACATCCAGTTTTTCAGGCTGAATAACAGAATAGGGTCATCAAAACGGTCAGAACCCAAGGTTGCCAACATCGTTGCATATTTTTTCTGGATAACTAAACCAAAAATTAAGGACAGTGCTAAATATTTACAGACATATAACTCCATTATAGAATAATAACCCCATTATAGAAATCATGCCACCCTGTCACGTCCTCAAAACTAATAATCAAATGGGCACCTACATTCGATCCAGGCAAATGCAACAAGAAGCTTCATCACTTAGTGCTGTCCTCATCTTTTGCGGCCCTATTGAAGTGAATGGGTCCGCACCCGAGCCGCAAAAACTGCGGCTCGGATGCAGACCCAAAAAACGGTTGTGTGCATGAGGTCTTACTGATACATTCCTACTCGGTTCTTGCATACCGGTCTTGTGATCACAGATGGTGGGTCGGCCTGAGGGGTGGTCTTCAGCTTACATAGGCAGCAGGGATTGGCTGATTGAAATTCTGACTTCCTCTCTCTACTCTCCTGCCTTACACTGTGCTGCTGTCCTCTTACCTCTCCTGACTACTTTAGTGCCTCAAGTCCAGTGTTTGCTCTGGTGAATGTGCAGTGCAAAAAAATCACAAACAATGTTCTTTTGCTGGACACAATGGACAGCAGAAAAAAACATGTTTTTTACAGACTCTTTGGGGCACATTTAAGACCAGCACCAGTTCTAAATGTAAAATCAAAAATAATAGGCAGCACTCCCTTATGAAATACCTTAGGACTCATGGTGAGAATACCTTACCGAATAATTTTGTGCAAATCCAGGCACAGCACTAGGAAATGGCATGGTCTCTCCTGTAGAGAGGATAGGTCAGGCTGCTGCGCTTGTTGCCGGGATCCTCCAGATTGAGTCCGGAATACAGATAGGAACATGTTCGCTCAACAAGGAGCAGAAAAAGAAAAACAACATGCATAAAACGCTATAAATAAAAGGCTAGCTATGAGTTTCAGTGGCGGGCCACCACCTTCATCAGGCTGTAAGGTCAGAAGAAAATACATACATTTAAATTAGGACAATCAAAATATAAAGACATCAGAATACATGGAGTGGACGCAAATGGATTGAACTAGAAGAAAATACGACGACATCCAAAATACATTAAGTGGATTCAAATAAATTGGGGAAAAAATAAATAAACAAAAAATATTTTTTTAGAGAAAAAGCATGATCCAAAATAATCAAAACATAATCAGACCATAATTTAATATAATTCATCTGGATATCCACACATTGCTTCATGTGAATGCAGATATATAATTTGTGTGGATCCAAATATCCACAAATATACACGTGCATGAGATGCGCCTGTACATCTGCGCATAAATACATTCTCTTCAATAATAGATCTAGACATAGTGGAACATTAATTTGGATACACACACACACACAAATTTTATATCTGCATTTACATGACGCAACGTTTGGATATCCACATGAATTATATTATATTACACTATAGTATGATTATGTTTTGATTATTTTGGGTCATGCTTTTTCTCTAAAAAATATTCCCCCCCCCCCCCCCCAATTTATTTGAATCCACTTTATGTATTTTGGATGTCTTTGTATTTTGAGTTCTAAATGTAAGACAGCTTCCAGATTGCACACTGACTAAAAACGCGCTTGTACAGTAGCTCCCACAATAACTTTCATTTATCAAGTCTGGTTGATCTCAATAGTCAAAGGTAAATGTGAAGACAGAAAAACTCCAGCCACATGGCATAGATAAGGAATTGCAGCCAGCACATTGGCATCTTCCATTATTATAGGTTTCAAGGTTGCTTTGCTTTTTGTCAGCTCATGGAAGGCCTAGAACAATCCATTGATTGTGATGTTTATGTTCCATGTTCTCAATCGTCATGGTTCGGCTGGCTGGATGAGTAGGACAACTACAGCAGATAGCACAAGCAGAGCTTCTAGAGCAATGCTTACAGGAGTCATCTGATGTTGACAGTCTCTGTTGGAAGCGTCCCCTGACGGTAGAATGGTCACATTGAGAGACAATAATCAAACTGGTGTAAAGTAGAACTGGCTTAGTTGCCCATAGCAACCAATCAGATTCCACCTTTCATTTTTTACATCTCCTTTGGAAAATAAAATGGTGGAATCTGATTGGTTGCTATGGGCAACTAAGCCAGTTCTACTTTACACCAGTTTGATAAACCTTCCCCATTGTGTCCTGCTGCTGGAACCCCAGGTGTTCGGCTGGTCCACTTTTCCTGCAGCACCCCTGTAGGTGAGACGAAGCATTACACAATTTGCATAAATCAATAAGCTGTCAGTGCATAGATTTGTCAGATTGCCTAGTACAGTGTTCCTCAACTCCAGTCCTCAGGACCCACCTACAGGTCATGTTTTTAGGATTTCCTTAGTATTGAACAGGTGATATAATTATGCATCAGGACTTACCTCAGGCATTCATTCTGTGGGAGGTGGCCCTGAGGACTGGAGTTGGGGAACTATGGCCTAGTACATGCCTTCTTGTTGGTTTCTTTACGAAGGAAAATGCCGAGGTGTAGGTAGAAGTTTTGTGGCATTTGTGTAAACGCTATACCTTCAACCACCCAAGTCCATTTTCAGTTGAACATGTGGACACTCTGAGATCTATAGAGGCCTTTACGCCTCCACCTGTAGTGCTGCTGTTCTCTTATGTAACATCAGGGGTTTACAGCGCCCCCATAGCTGTACCCCTGAAGGTCACCCTTTCAAATTGAGAGTTATACCATAACATGAAATGCTGCAAAGAAAAAAAGCATATAAAGTTCAACACGTCTTAATGAATAACTTTTATACAACACAGTTTTCCCCTATCCTGTCGGGCTCTGCAGAATAAAACCCATCATTGTTTGTTTCTGTTGTAAGGCATCACAATCGGCAGACGTGAACTTTTTTTTTACGCTCAGTGTTTCTCGCTCTTGCTGGAAGTCACGTGACCCTGGGGATCCCCCTTGGCTGTTTATCTACATTTCCTCCTTCTGCGGCAGTATGAACCAGTGACACCACATAGCAGCCGTGGCCGAGGGAGCAAGAACGCAACAAAGCCTGTAATAACGAAATAGCTCACGCAGCGTGATTAGCCGCGTAACTCCGCTTCCGAGGAAACAGATGTAGCATAGCTGAGTGTGTCATGATATTACATCTGTGTTTTCTCATGGGACTGCAGGTAAACTTACTGCATTAGGGTACTTTCACACTAGCGTTTCTCTTTTCCGGCATTGAGTTCTGTCCTAGGGGGCTCTATACCGGAAAAGAACTGATCAGTTTTATCCTAATGCATTCTGAATGGAGAGCAATCCGCAAACACTTGCCTGAATGCATTTTTTCCCATAGGAATGTATTAGTGCCGGATCCGACATTCAAAATACTGCAATGCCGGATCCGTCCTTCCGGTCTGCACATGCGCTGACCGAAAAAAAATTGAAAAAAAATCTAAATGGATCCGTTTGTCTGTATGACAAACAGACAGACTGATCTGTTCTTGCAATGCATTTGTGAGACGGATCCGCATCCGGATCAGTCTACAAATGCTGTCCGTTTGCATGCAGATTAACGGATCCGGCAGGCAGTTCTGGCGACTAAACTGCTTGCCGGATCACTCTGCCGCAAGTGTGAAAGTAGCCTTATTTTAACTTGTAGCACAAAAAGAAACAGATGACAAATTTGGCTGCATTTTCACAAAATATTGTATTAGGGAATTCCACGGACACAATTTCTTGAAGGAATTGCTTCATGATGGAGCGCAGCATGAGCTTATGGCGAGTACTTGCTGAGAGGTTAGAAGTTTTGGACTAGGTTCAACGGTTCTCTTGGGTCTCTCAGAAGAACAGTTTTTCTGGGTCCACCCAACATCGACATGAGTGGTTGGTTGTTATCGTTGCACATGTAGGATAAGGTCTAATAGGTTATTTGAGAATCATCCCATAAGACCCTAGCGGCAAGTGACTGGCTCCATCTTCTACTGTTCTGGATTGACACCTCCCAAAGATAATAAAATGTTAAACTAGGGCTATGCCTCCTATCTCCTACCTAGTGGTGGCATTGATACCACTGAAACAAACCATGGACTTAGGCTACTTTCAAATTAGCGTTTTTGCGGATCTGTCATGGATCTGCAAAAACGCTTCCATTACAATAATACAACCGCATGCATCCGTCATGAACGGATCCGGTCTTCTATAGCCATGACGGATCCGTCATGAACACCATTGAAAGTCAATGGTGGACGGATCCAATTTCTATTGTGTCAGAGAAAACTGACTTACATTGACTTACATTGTGTGTCAGGACGGATCCGTCTTGCTCCTCACCACATGGCGGACAGAAAAACGCTGCAGGCGGTGTTTTCGTGTCCGCCTCCAGAGCAGAATGGTCACTGAACGGAGGCAAACTTATGCATTCTGAGCGGATCCTTTTCCATTCAGAATGAATTAGGGCAAAACTGATCTGTTTTGGACCGCTTGTGAGAGCGCATGACGGATCTCACAAACGGAAAGCCAAAACGCCAGTGTGGAAGTAGACTTATTTCTTTGGCATCTGTACAAAAAGATAATCACAGCCTGATGAACGTTTAAAATAAAAAAACAAAGCTTTATTTAAAGTCTGTTTAAAAAGAGGGTGGGGAAACCCATATGTCACAATCTGTGACCATCAGGCAACTAATCTTAGAAATGTATACAGAGAGGGGAGCAAATGTCTCTGCACATTAAGAAGATTAGGGTAAGACCCGACTTGCTAGCTGGAATAGCTATGTATCTGCAGGTCGGGGTAAATGGACACTAAAGTCAGTGTGAATGGATGCACTATGTGTGTATCATCGGTGATCCTGTAGGATGTATATACACAGATAAGGTTGTGCCACCTGGTATATGTAACCAGGAATGTTCAATACATTAGATCGCACTGCCTCTGTCATATAACAGTCTCAAAGGACTTGCAGCCACTAACTGTAGTGCAGATGACAGATCAGTCTTTAATGTGTATTGCTGATGGTAAATACCTAGGTCACAGCCTTATATCCGCAGCCAGTATTGGCTAAATACAACCACTCAGAGCCAATTGATTAAGCTCCATTCACACACATAAAAGCCAGTATATTTTGGCTCATCCATCCATCACATGCATACTCCAAGGCTGACTAAAGGGTTAAATGCATCTAGTGCAGTCCTGCCTAAAGAGCTGTATCCTGATACAATGTATTAGCTCTACGCGTTTCCACGTGACCTGTTATTATCACGCATCTTCAGGAGCTTATTGTTTGCTAATGTCAAAACAGTAGAGCCGCACTGTGGTGTGCTATGGCTAATGGCGCTGTAATGGCCGCACGCGGCCGATAGAACGCCGAGTTCATATGGACGAGGCCCCGCCCCACCAGGAGGCGTGTCCCGGTACCGTATCCAATCAGAAGTAGGGGCGGACTCTCTAGCTCCGCCCCCTGACCGGCCGATGCCGAAATTGATTCCAACACTTCCTGACATGAATTGCGTTATACGCAGTGACAGGGGGAGTGAGATTCGCGGCCCATATACTGTCATTCCAGACCGGAGCAAATCCACACAAGGGGTGCCCTCATGATTCATAACCAGAAAAAAGACAGGTACCGCTCACACCCATGTCGTGTGACATCAAAGGGGAGGGGTAAATTACAACACTGATAGATTCAAAAGAAACATCACTGTTGCACGCAGCTCAGGTTGGACATGCACATATACTATACATCCAGATTGTATAGATGCACATCGATATGTACATATACAGACCCTATTATACCAAAAATGGAAAAAACAAGATGCAACTTACATCATGTTATGTTATATTTAGTAAAGATTTTTTTCTTCCTTTTGTTATTATTAAATTTCAAAGGGCAGCATATACATGTGTGCAGATCAACTCCAAGGTTTAAATATAAAGGGCAGCATATAGGTATATGCGACTCCAAAATCAGACGTGCTCCAATATCAGACGTCCAGCTCTAATGTAGACCATCCCATGTATAATGGGGCTACTGTATTAGATGAAACTGGCGAAAGATATGGACTCGTTGAGCCCTAATGGTTGAACTGTCTGCAACTTGTATGTCCACATCGCTTCTTTTCGTAATAGGGGTATATCAATATCCCCTCCACGGATTGACATCTTTACTAATTCAATCCCTTGTACTTTTAACACATCAGGGTCACCGTCATGCATTTCACATACATGACGTGCCACTGATGTGTCCCGTTTGTTACGGATGTCCGACATGTGTTCGCCGAATCTGCGTCTCAACTCACGTCTTGTTTTGCCAACGTATTGTGACCCACATTGGCAACTGATTAAATACACAACACCCGCAGAAGTACACCTGATAAACGCCCGTATCTTGTACCTTTTATTTGTTATGTGGCTGGTAAAGAATTCTCCTCTCAGGATATTCCTGCAGATGATACACGAGCCACAGGGGAAGGTACCTTTGAGGGTATTTTTTAACCAGGTCTCAGGTTTGGGTTGTGTATATAAACTCTTCACCAAGTGGTCACGTAGATTTGAACTACGTCGGTACGTGATTGAGGGAAATTCTGGAATAAGCTTCCCAATATCTGGGTCAGATTGCAGAATAGACCAGTGATTTTGTAAAATGTCACGAACATTTTTGTGGGCCTTATCAAACATTGCGACAATTCTGGGCGTAGAGTCCGCAGTGTTTCTTGGTTTTGGAACCAGCAATTGGGTACGGTCTGTACTCATGGAGTGATGGAACGCTTGTTTCAAAGCATATTGTGGGTATCCTCGATTGATAAATCGGCCTCTAAGGTCAGATGCAGCAGCCCTAAAATCACCTAGGCCTGAACAGTTCCTCCTGGCCCTGAGGTATTGTCCCTTCGGGATACCTCTTTTCAGGGCCAGGGGATGACCACTCTGCCAGTGTAGAAGGCTGTTAGTCGAGGTTTTTTTCCTAAACAGATTTGTGGTTATCTTTCTGTCAGTGCCGATGGTGATCATCAGGTCCAGAAATGCTATCTGTTGTTCTTGTACCTCAGATGTAAAAAATAAACCCATCTGATTCACATTTAATGCTGCCACAAATGCCGCATATTGTTCTTGTGTCCCCTTCCACAGGATCAGCACATCATCGATGTACCTGATCCATAGTTGCACCTTCGATGTGTGCTGCTCCATCTCGTCGCCGAACACAACTTCCTTCTCCCACCAGCCCAGGTACAAGTTGGCAAAAGTCGGGGCACAGGGACTGCCCATCGCGACACCCCTGAGCTGGTGGTAGAAGCGTTGGTCGAAGATGAAGACATTGTGGGTGAGGACGAATTCCAGCAGCTGTAGCAAGAAGATGTTGTGCCGGCGACATTGTTCACCTCTCTGTTGGATGAAGGCCTCGACAGCCCTACACCCAAGATCATGGGGTATAGAGCTGTACAAGGCCTCAACATCCAAACTAGTGAGGAGGACACCTTCCTCACACTGTATTCCATCCAGGCGTTGTAGCACATCCATTGTGTCTCGGGCATAGGATGGCAACGACATCACGAATGGACGCAAAATTGTGTCCAAATACGTGCTTACGTTGGCAGTAAGGCCACCTATGCCCGAGACAATGGGCCTGCCCTTCAGTACCGATCCTGCTTTGTGCAGTTTCGGCAGACTGTAAAATGTTGCCACAACCGGGGATTTAGGAAGAAGATAGTCCAATTCATTTTTGCTGATGAGTTTGTCTCCAAAAGCACTATTTAACAAACTCGCCAGCTCATGTCTGAATATGGAGGTTGGGTTAGTTGGAAGACGCTTGTATGTTTTGGGATCCTCAAGCAGGCGGAGACACATTAAACGATAATCCCCCTGCTCCATCACGACAATATTGCCTCCTTTGTCGGAGGGCTTAATAACAATGGACGTGTCCGTCTCCAGTGCTTCCAAGGCCTGTCTTTCAGCTGATGTAAGGTTATCCCTGCCCAGAGGTATATCCTCTAATTTTTGGAGGTCCTGTGTGACTACATACAGAAAAGTATCGATAGGGGTGGTATCACTAACCGGGGGAAATATTTTAGATGGATTTCTCAACTCTGTAAATGGACCATCTCCTATCATTTTGTCACCCTCTTCCGATAGACCTGCCAATAGCAGAACGTCTTGCAAATCCTCCACCTCAATACCCAGTTCATGACATCTTCTCCTGTCATGGATTTTAAAAAACTTTTTCCATTTTAATCTGCGTGCAAACAACTGTAAATCTTTAACCCAATTAAATAAGTTAAACTTCTGCAGGGGTACAAACGAGAGTCCTTTCTTCAAAAGACTCATCTCTGTGGTGGAAAGTGTACGTTTGGACAGATTGACAACTTGTAGTTCATCTACTTGGGGAGCTAAGGTAGTTTCTTGTGGCGCAGTAGGTAGTCGGACACTGGAGGAAAGTCTAAAAAACCTCCACGGGAACCTCTCCCTGATCTACCTCCTTGTTGAGAGCCACGTGCTCTACGATTTCCTCGTCTATAACTACCTCGTCCTCTTGTAGATCCACTATTCTGTTCGGCATCCGTGTCACATTCAGAGGACGATACTTCTGTATCCACCTCAGCCGCAACAGGACGTCTAGGTCCAAAATCAAAAATACGGCCCTCCCTAAAGTCACTAATATCTCTATTAAATAGATTATGTTTCCTCTCTTTCACTTGAGAGGTAAAGCGTTCGATGTTCTGCTGTAATAGAGATTCCTTCTTTGTGAAGTCAGTGTGATCCTTGAATTTCTGAGCCTGTGCTACAGCCTCTTTCAATTCAACCTCACTATTAGATAGATGTTTGCGCTCTTCCTCAGCCAATAATTTCATCAAACGAATGGAGCCCGCTATAGACTCCTGTTCCCACCTTTTGAGAAATTCGGGAGAGCGCAATCTTGTGACCGGAAGAATGGTATTTCTCAGGCCCCTTGGCACTATATTATTTTTCAGATAAGTGTCAAGTGTCTGTACTTCCCACCAACATTTAACATGGTTTTTGTACACCCTATTCAAATTCTTAAAAGAAGCAGTGATGCTAGTCTGAATAGACTGTGTGGGTAACTCTTTTTCTGAGAACACCTCACTAGGGTCCCCTAGCCAGGATTCAGAACTCAGGTCATGGGACAAAAAGCCTGCCATTCCCCAGACTAGAATTAATTCGAGTTAAATACAATACACACAAAAACAATTGGATTGATAGACGTTCCTATAATACTTAGATAATCACAGCCTGATGAACGTTTAAAATAAAAAAACAAAGCTTTATTTAAAGTCTGTTTAAAAAGAGGGTGGGGAAACCCATATGTCACAATCTGTGACCATCAGGCAACTAATCTTAGAAATGTATACAGAGAGGGGAGCAAATGTCTCTGCACATTAAGAAGATTAGGGTAAGACCCGACTTGCTAGCTGGAATAGCTATGTATCTGCAGGTCGGGGTAAATGGACACTAAAGTCAGTGTGAATGGATGCACTATGTGTGTATCATCGGTGATCCTGTAGGATGTATATACACAGATAAGGTTGTGCCACCTGGTATATGTAACCAGGAATGTTCAATACATTAGATCGCACTGCCTCTGTCATATAACAGTCTCAAAGGACTTGCAGCCACTAACTGTAGTGCAGATGACAGATCAGTCTTTAATGTGTATTGCTGATGGTAAATACCTAGGTCACAGCCTTATATCCGCAGCCAGTATTGGCTAAATACAACCACTCAGAGCCAATTGATTAAGCTTCATTCACACACATAAAAGCCAGTATATTTTGGCTCATCCATCCATCACATGCATACTCCAAGGCTGACTAAAGGGTTAAATGCATCTAGTGCAGTCCTGCCTAAAGAGCTGTATCTGAAGCGATGTGGACATACAAGTTGCAGACAGTTCAACCATTAGGGCTCAACGAGTCCATATCTTTCGCCAGTTTCATCTAATACAGTAGCCCCATTATACATGGGATGGTCTACATTAGAGCTGGACGTCTGATATTGGAGCACGTCTGATTTTGGAGTCGCATATACCTATATGCTGCCCTTTATATTTAAACCTTGGCGTTGATCTGCACACATGTATATGCTGCCCTTTGAAATTTAATAATAACAAAAGGAAGAAAAAAATCTTTACTTAATATAACATAACATGATGTAAGTTGCATCTTGTTTTTTCCATTTTTGGTATAATAGGGTCTGTATATGTACATATCGATGTGCATCTATACAATCTGGATGTATAGTATATGTGCATGTCCAACCTGAGCTGCGTGCAACAGTGATGTTTCTTTTGAATCTATCAGTGTTGTAATTTACCCCTCCCCTTTGATGTCACACGACATGGGTGTGAGCGGTACCTGTCTTTTTTCTGGTTATGAATCATGAGGGCACCCCTTGTGTGGATTTTCTCCGGTCTGGAATGACAGTATATGGGCCGCGAATCTCACTCCCCCTGTCACTGCGTATAACGCAATTCATGTCAGGAAGTGTTGGAATCAATTTCGGCATCGGCCGGTCAGGGGGCGGAGCTAGAGAGCCCGCCCCTACTTCTGATTGGATACGGTACCGGGACACGCCTCCTGGTGGGCGGGGCCTCGTCCATATGAACTTGGCGTTCTATCGGCCGCGTGCGGCCATTACAGCGCCATTAGCCATAGCACACCACAGTGCGGCTCTACTGTTTTGACATTAGCAAACAATAAGCTCCTGAAGATGCGTGATAATAACAGGTCACGTGGAAACGCGTAGAGCTAATACATTGTATCAGGATACAGCTCTTTAGGCAGGACTGCACTAGATGCATTTAACCCTTTAGTCAGCCTTGGAGTATGCATGTGATGGATGGATGAGCCAAAATATACTGGCTTTTATGTGTGTGAATGGAGCTTAATCAATTGGCTCTGAGTGGTTGTATTTAGCCAATACTGGCTGCGGATATAAGGCTGTGACCTAGGTATTTACCATCAGCAATACACATTAAAGACTGATCTGTCATCTGCACTACAGTTAGTGGCTGCAAGTCCTTTCAGACTGTTATATGACAGAGGCAGTGCGATCTAATGTATTGAACATTCCTGGTTACATATACCAGGTGGCACAACCTTATCTGTGTATATACATCCTACAGGATCACCGATGATACACACATAGTGCATCCATTCACACTGACTTTAGTGTCCATTTACCCCGACCTGCAGATACATAGCTATTCCAGCTAGCAAGTCGGGTCTTACCCTAATCTTCTTAATGTGCAGAGACATTTGCTCCCCTCTCTGTATACATTTCTAAGATTAGTTGCCTGATGGTCACAGATTGTGACATATGGGTTTCCCCACCCTCTTTTTAAACAGACTTTAAATAAAGCTTTGTTTTTTTATTTTAAACGTTCATCAGGCTGTGATTATCTAAGTATTATAGGAACGTCTATCAATCCAATTGTTTTTGTGTGTATTGTATCTGTACAAAAAGCCATAGGATGGTCCGGTATGCAAGCTGAGAGAGCAGATATTCTGGGTTACTGGAAGCTTTCACTATTAGAGAATGTTGGATTCATGGAGGGACAGTGACAAAAAAAATGAAACGGCAGGATGACTACAGATTTTTTTCAGACCAGTTGTACTTCCTCAATGACTTAGTATATCCTCATCTTCCTCCAGACTCCACTTCACCTTGCAGTAATCACCGATCAACCAGAACTTGTGGCTCTTCTCCTGCAACACAGAGCCTTCCCTCTAATCCCTGACCGCAATGGACAGACCTGCATTCACCTGGCATGTGAATATGGAAGCATCAGGAGTCTCCAGGTTCTGCTGAGGGCCGGAATACGAGACCTGGAAGCAACCAACTACCATGGTGTGAGACTATGTAATATGATGTATATCTAAAGTTCATGAATGTAATTTACACCTTACTGCAGTGTTTAGGGGTGGACCGGGAACTTAAAGTGGCCCTGGGAAAAAAAACTAAAAGAGGCCCCATGTTGTAGGTGGGTTCAAATTGACAGAAAGCGGGGCAACACTAGTAGGCAGGGCCAACACATGTAGGAAGAGCCAAAAGAAGTAGGTGGGGCCAGCAATACCATAGTGCAGAACAAAATCCCGCCCCAGCAGAACCAAATAGCACAGTGCAGCACAAAATACTGCTGCCTGCGACACAGTATAAAACTGTATTATCTTCCTTAGGATGGCAATACAGTTCAATTAGGGAGGGCACCTGTGGCTGCTGGGCAGGTATATAAGTGTCCGATTCTGCTACATTAATTAATACTGAGAGTATCAGATCCTTATGTACCTGGCTGGCAACTATTAGGAGGGCTCGAGTGGCCCCTTGTGCATTGGCCCACCGGGAAATTTGCCTGTAGGGTCTATGGACAATCTGCCCCTAGCAGTGGTCCCAAACAGTAGCTCAAGAGCCACATGTGGTTCACAGCCCCTGTTGTGTGGCTCACCATGGGAGTTCTGGGTTATTAATGTATGGCTTGACATCGTTGCAGACCTATCCTAGATTTACCACCAGACAGTGCCAATTCGGATGGTATAATATTGTTTTACATTTCACAGTGAAATATTTATCAGCAAATGTTCATAATTTCATGTTTTCTTTTTTCACATAAAAAAAAAAATGTCTCTCCTCTTTTTTTGAGTTACTCTCATCCATCACTGAAAGTTGAATGTGTTCCATACATACAAAGGGTTGGGGACTTCCGCTTTACTGGAACACTGCCAGCTACAAGTCAGTTTATTATAAAAAAAAATGCCAAAAACATTTGGCTGCAGGGATACATATACATAGCATTGGATTCCTTAAAGGGCTTCTGTCACCCCACTAAAGTGATTTTTATTTTTTTTGGCTAGTTACATTCGTTATAGTGCGATATATGAGAATATAATGGTGTTACTTACTTTCATGCGGCCGTTTCTTAAGAAAACAAAGGTGACAGGGCCAGCCGCGATCTCCTCCTCCGGCCGGCCCTGTCAGTATTTCAAAAATCGCACGCCTCTGTTCATTCGGCGCAGGACGCTCTGAGATGAGGAGGCTTGTCTCCTCAGAACTCCCTCAGTGCGCCTGCGCCGATGACATCACCGAAAGAGAAGACGTCATCGGCGCAGGCGCACTGAGGGAGTTGTGAGGAGACGAGTCTCCTCATCTCAGAGCGCCTGCGCCGAATGAACAGAGGCGTGCGATTTTTGAAATACTGACAGGGCCGGCCGGAGGAGGAGATCACGGCTGGCCCTGTCAATTAACACGACGAGGGGGCGTTTTTTTGCGGCGGCTACCAGCAAGTAGACGGCCTACTTGCTGGTAGAGACCTGATTTGCATATTATAAAACTTCGTTTTCTCAAGAAACGGCCGCATGAAAGTAAGTAACAACATTATATTCTCATATATCGCACTATAACGAATGTAACTAGCCCAAAAAAAAAAAAATCACTTTAGTGGGGTGACAGAAGCCCTTTAACCTAATAATGACCAGTTGTCATGCTTGGTTCTGGGTCTTACTTTGGAGCACCGTGTACAGTGTGGGTTAAAGCTCCTGTTCCTATAGTCTAGCACAGGGATCAGCAACATCTGGCACTCCAGATGCTGTAAAACTACAACTCTCAGCATGCAACCTTACTCTGCTGTTCTTCTAATTGCCACATAAGTAAAAATAGGATTCTGGGAGTTGTAGATTCAGAATAGCATGAGTGTCGGAGGTTGCTGATCCCTGGTCTAGCAGAAGCAGATTGAGTGACAGTCGAGTGTCCTGGGGGGAGGACAGAGGCAGTTTATTACCCCTTCTGTCTTCTCCTTTCCTTGATAAGTGGTGCTCAGTGAGCGCTATGCCACTTCCTTTACCTGGTGATCACGTAAGCATAGTATATTATGTGCTAAATATAGAAGAAATCAGGAAAAAACTAAAATACAAATAAGAAAAAAGATAACCCACACCAACCCAAACCATCGCCATAGTCATCTCATTTGCACAAAACGATACATATTATACAGCAAAACAATCAACACAAAATAGGGATCCCATTTTAATGTCATTTATAATTTACTTCTTACATTTTTCCACCAAATAAAACCTCTAAAAAAACATAATAAGGCCCTATGTTTCATTTAAAAAAAATTGCTAAAATTATTTTGCTAACCCAACAGATAAAAGAGCTATTAAATTAAATCACTGTGTGGCCTAAATCACAAATAATTCAAACATTCAGGCCTGGTCATTAATGCAAAAGATGTGTTATGGAAAATTCCACCGATGAAGCTGGAACTGGCTTTATACCACTTTGGCTTAATGTGCTGCCATATACTACCCCATACGGCATGTAGTATAGAATAGTTCCCTTACACAGCATCTGAACATGTCTGTTTCTTTTGGATCAATATATTGAGGTGGATAGCATACAACTCTAGTGCAAATAGCATGAGAAAATAACATAGCTATAGTATGACTCCTAACATCCATGTAGATGGTGACTCCTAACATCCATGTAGATGGTGACTCCTAACATCCATGTAGATGGTATGCCTGATTAATGCACTACTCTGACCCTGCTGGCTCGGACAGGTAACTGCAATTTACTTCTTTTTATAAGAGTCATTTGTTGCTCATTTTAGTGATGTCACAAAAGAAGTACATTCTCAACTATTTTCAGTATGTGACAAGTACTCACTTCCTTCCGTTAAGTTTTGGCACCTTTTGTATCAGAAAATCCACTGATGCAATTGTCAAGGTTCCTTAGACCGTTACAGCAAGTGGAGGCTCGGTGACTTTGTGACTATTAAAGGGGTTTTCCAGGCTCCTGATATTGATGCCCTAATCTCAGGATAGGTCATTTAATATCCGATATTAAATGAGGTCCCGACACTCCGCACCCCCACCCATCAACTGTTCCCTGCAGTCTCTGGTGCTGGAACTAGCAATTGGGATGGAATAGGAAGCACAGCTCCGTTCAGAGTGTAGTGGCCGTGCTGGGTTACTGCAGCTCAGCTCCCATTCTCTTCCTGCAGTAATTCAACATGGCCAATGCACTGTGACTCAGATTTACTAATCCTGTAGATGGCGCAAGCTTAGAAAGGTTGTCTAGACCTGCACCAGATTTATCACAATGGCTCACGCTGGATGTCTGGAATAGACACTTCTTGACTCTATTCCACTTATTGGTTGGCTTACAATATATCAGAATTGTGCTGAAATTTTGTTGCAAAATGGTGCATCCAAGGCTCTACCCACTTTCCACTAAGCCCTGTCTAATTGTCGAGTATCTTGAGAAAAAAAGTGTAGAAACCCTAGATGTGCTAATCTGTCGATCAGCTGATCAGTGGCGGTGCGAATTGTGAGAACCTCACCGATCAGATATTTATGACCTATGCAGAGGACAGGTCATCAATATCAGAACTCTGGAAAGCCCCTTTAATTCATTGACGTTTCCTATATATCTCCATATGCAAATAAATAATTGTAACTGGAGCGCAAACTTTTTAATTATCTGCACTGTATTACACAGTTTCACTTGGTGCGTTTAATGTATTAGTATATTATATTGTAACATAACTGGCTCCATATCACTCATCATGTTTTCTATATTTCTTCAGGTATGACCGCATTGCATGTGGCCATCAGGTCAGGACGTAGTGATATCGCTTTATGTTTACTGGAGCATGGTGCTGACGTGAATGCCATGGTACAGTACCCTTTAATGTCTTACTTTTTGGATTTGGTTTTATGTTGTTGGTATTGAGCACACAGCTTTAAACCTATATCATATTTGTTCCCGTTTTGTTTGGGTGATTGTTGACTTAACTCCCTCAGTACACATAGATGTTTTGAGTTTTCATTTAGAAAATTGTGCTATACCTTTATGGTTAATTTCAGTCTCTTCTACAGGACTTAAAGAGTGGTCAGAGTCCTTTGATCCAGGCTGTGGAAAGTGGTTCTGAGGAGCTGGTGTCACTTCTGCTTCAGGTGAATAATACAGTATCTGTTCATATAGTCATAGTCACATTGCAACTTGTCAGCCAATCCTGGGTGTTCACTGGAAATGATGGCGGGCTTACACAGTCCGATTGTCGGGCAGATTATCGGGAAAGAATGTTCCTATGAAAGCTCGTTCCCAACAATCTGCCCATCTAAAGGTGCAGTTGATCACCCGATGAACAAGCAAAATGCTCGTTCATTGGGTGAAAACAGCTAAAATCTAAACAGCTATTTGCTGCCCAAAAACAGTAAATCCAGCGTTACTGCTGAAACCTCCCCATGGTTTAGTCCTTTTCATACAGCTGAGTACATGTCAGTGTGCTTATGAATCAGTACAACAAGCCCAGTAGTTGTGTGAGTAGGACAAAGGCAATGAGTGTTTCATCATTTAGGGGTAAAGAGTACACATTGCAAGGGGTGAAATCCATGGTGGCAATCCATAGCATAAATTGACATGTTGCGGATTTAAAATCCATACTGCAGATCAGTTTTTGCTGCACAGAAAAAGATGCAAAACATCCTGCACGATATGATACTAAATATGTGGATGTGCATGGCTACATTTATAACATCACGAAAAATAATGCACTAAAACAATAGACGCAAACACAATATATGGACCAAGCCCTCACTCTAATTATAAAATCTGAGACTCTCAGCTAATATATTTTGATCAAAACACATCTGTGTTCACCTACCCACTCCAAGGTGGTCTCAGTCAGGCAGACCTACTCTAAACCTACTAGTGTTGATCAAGCACCAAAGTGGTCGGGTGCTCTGGCCGAACACATCGGTATGCTCGTTTGCTCTACTGAGCACCTGAGCACAATGGAAGTCAATGAAAGAACCGCAGACACCCCCTGCTCGGAAGAGAAGAGGGTGTATGGTTCACAAAAAATGGTTAGAAATTGATGGAAACCCCATCAAAATGGTTTGGAAACAGCATTAAGAGTACAGCTGGATGCATCTTGGACTCCGATTATCTACGACATACAATAGAAAACCACACAAAGGCTATATGCCAAAAGCCAGGTATATGCAAGCCATCAATCTATCCATGAGACAGATAACAGGCTTAGTCAGCATACCTTACAATAGCAGCCTTGTGCACTATGAGACATTCCAAACCAGCTCTCATCTGACTGAGAGCCAGTAAGCCTCAAAGTTACTTCAGATCTGTTGAATGGTTTGGGTGGACCGGCACACCTAGATCAATATCATTAGGGTGACAAAAAATGTTTTCTGATTGTCCTAACATAATATTCAATAACCTTTCTATACAGTTTTGTCATGTAACAACGAATTTGCATAAACATGGGCATATGGGAAAGACATGCGATCTACACTACTCATGAACAGCGCCATCTATTGGTTTCATAGTCTTATGACAAGACTATTAGTGTAGCCTTTCGCATGGAAAACTCGCTATAAAAATTTGTGATTATAATGTTTGCGATCCACACTACTCATGAACAGCACCATCTATTGGATTCATAGTCTTGTCTTAAGACTATGAAATCAATAGATGGTGCTGTTCATGAGTCATTACAAGCAGGGCAAAAGTCCTCGGATACACTCTAGCAAGCTTATATTACCGCAGATAAAGTGCTAGAAGATGTGTGAATGATAGCAATCCGATATGCACCTCAGTGTTAGCGCAGGCTATTATAGGATGAGTGCTACACGGTGAGTGGACTCTGTTGAGCAGTGTGCCCCACTTACTAGCGCCTCAACAAGATGAACAGCGCCATCTATTGGTTTCATAGTCTTATGACAAGAGTAATAGTCTTGTCATAAGACTATGAAACCAATAGACGGCACTGTTCATAAGTCATGAACAGCGCCATCTATTGGTTTCATAGTCTTATGACAAGACTATTACGCTTCGCAGCAAAAAATGGCCGGCACTCATTTTCCGTTATCTTCAATAATTCTATTTATTGTCACTTAGTACTGTACTATATGACAATAAACTGAATTATTGCAGATAACAGAAAGTGAGTGACTGCCCTTTTTTGCTGCTATTTCATGGGATGCCAATCCTAGGACGCGAGCACCACGAAAACTTACCTGCAGTGCCAACTTATTGGACATTAAGACTATTACTCTTGTCATAAGACTATGAAACCAATAGATGGTACTGTTCATGAGTAGTGTAGATCGCAAATTTTCCATGCAATGTCTTTCCCATATGCCAATGTTTATGCAAATTATTTTTTACATGACAGAACTGTAAAGAAAGGTTATTGAATATTATGTTAGGACAATCAGAAAACTCTTTGTCACCCTAATGATATTGATCTAGGTGCGCAGGTCCACCCAAACCATCCAACAGATCTGAAGTAACTTTGAGGCTTACTGGCTCTCAGTCCGATGAGAGCTGGTTTGGAATGTCTCATACTGCACAAGGCTGTTGTAAGGTATGCTGGCTGTTATCTGTCTCATGGATAGATTGATGGCTTGCATATACCTGGCTTTTGGCATATAGCCTTTGTGTGGTTGTCTATTGTATGTCGTAGATAATAGGAGTCCAAGACGCATCCAGCCATCTTCTTAATGCTAGTTCCAAACCATTTTGATGGTGTTTCAATCAATTTCTAACCTTTTTTTGTGAACCAGACACCCGCTTTTCTTCAGAGCAGGGGGTGCCTGGTTTGATGCTCTCCCATTGACTTTCATTGTATTAAATTGTACTCGAGCACCCGCAGTATTCGGCCGAGCATAGAGATGCTCAAGCCGAACAGCAGTTCAGCCAAGCATGCTCGCTCAACACTAAAACCTACCTATGCCGTTGGGCATCTATATTTATGAGAGCAGACCCTGCACATAGAGTACACCTATATTATATGTATCACCTAATCAAGGTCGTCTGTGAAATAGGCAGAGCAAAAGTGCTCAAAAATTTCTTTCCCAAAATAGAAGCACATTACCTGAAGGGGCCATTCCTTCAAGACTAATCAAAAAAAATCACAGAAAAACATACAAAACATCCTGCACACAGTTTTCTGCAGCATGTGGATGAACTTTGTAAAATCTCATCTACTTTGCATCTACTGTAATTACTGTGGATTTTCTGCCTGCCAATCTAACAGAAAATCATTGGTGTCTCTGTCCCGTTGGAACATGCTCAAAAAGTGAAATTTTCTATTCACGGACAGCAAGCAGAAATAGTGAATAGGAATGCAAAGTATATTAGAAATGACGATGCTGTATTCACAAGACTGTACAACCCCACATGGCCCTATCCTTGTTTTATGGTGCTCTTTGCCTGCAATGGACCTCTACGATACCTTTGTGGACCTCTTCTTGTGTACAGAGACACATAGATAATTCACAAGAAAAATATGGCATGTTCCAAGCATGAGATATTAAAGTGGCCCTTGGTATGCTGTGAGTTTAGGATATGAACCTGTAAGCACTCTCCATTGCTGTACAGGATCTGTGCTCATGAGCTCTCGGGGAGAACATTTCTAAGGTCACTTGCATTGGTAAATGTTGCCCTGTATACATATAATTATGATTCATGGATTTACTGTTAACGCTAATTTACCTGATCCCTACAGAAAGGCACAGAAATCAATGGATCAACCTATGCAGGAAACACAGCATTGCATGTAGCAAGTGGACGAGGGCTTCATGAGATTACGCGTTTACTACTGAGAAGTGGGGCGGATGGTAGCATAAAGAACTGTCACAATGACACCGCCATGACAGTAGCCAAAGACAGAAAGGTGAGCTGGAAATGTAGGTATAGTCAGAAGAAGTGGTCTCTAGTCTCTGGCTCCACAGCTGCTGCAAGACTACAACTCTCAGCATGCTCTGACAGCCAGAGGCTGACCAGCACTAGAAATAATCAGTGCACCATAACTGTCTTGTGACCTCAGCCGCAACTTCATCCTCTACTGAGGTTGTGCTGCAGTCATTACAATGTGTTATTTTAAAGGGAAGATACGGCTTTGCAAGAAATGTCTTTATTTTATATCAGTACTGTACATGTAAAGTAATTAGGGTAGCAATTTAGCAATTATTCTTTATTAAAACTCTGCTAGTATTTTGTGTCTATAGCTCCTACACAGATCCATGTGTCTCCATGGTAACAGACTGCAGAGAAGCCCTGTGTAGTCTGATTCTGCAGGAGTACTCCCAGCAATCGCCCATCTAGTTCTTACTAACATACAGTATATTCAGTAGCTTAGCAAGAATTAAGGGGACAGAAGGGTGGTACTATGACTTTAGGGTTAGATTACATGTTTGTAGTGTGAAACCATGGAGAAAAATGGATTTTAGTGTTTTTTACTTTAACCTTCATATATATATATATATATATTTATACTTTGATTTTTTCTCTCCCCTATGAGACCTCTGATCATGATGATGACTATGTGATCTTCTGATAATACACTCTAGTACTCCAGCATTGCACTGTATTATAGTCTGTCAATACATCGTCTATGCCATTGCTTGTCCCCATGCAGGGCAGGGGTGTGTCTGCAGCAGATCAGTATTACACAGTGGCATCTGCCACCGCCACCAATGTGATTTTTAACCATGCCCTATGATCAAGTGTTTGCTCGTTCATCAAGCCTTTGGAGGCAGTATTAGACTGCCAGATGATTGCTAACAAGCGTCCATAGCAATCATCTGCCAGAAAATATGTCTGTTTAATATACCTTTTAGGCACTTTACATTGAGTACTAGATACAGTGTATATATGGTGCAGGGTGGGAACAAATTAAGATCCTTTCGGACAATAAAACAAATCAGTTGTAAACCTTCCCTTTAAAGATCCTCTGTCAGCATGAAGGGGGCGAGCGCTATGCAGGGACACTTACCGTGTCATCCTCCATGCAACTGCGCTCCTCTGCTGTGTGTGAAGCCAGCAACACCTCCACTTCCTCCACAGAAATAATTCTGACTCTGTACACCTCCATGTGAAATGAGATGCCTACAGATATATCATAAGGCTCCACAGTCGTCTATGGTTACCTTATTATAACTCCATATAATGCAAAAGGCCATAATATGGTTGTGTGCATGAGGCCTTAGAATAGCGGGTGCAGAGGCAGTGACGCTGTAAGAAAAATGTTATTTATATAAAATACTGAATAAATGGTATTTATCAGAGTGTGTCAGTGCGAGGTATGGCATTGGCATTTTAATAAATAGCACAATTGAAATTGAGTTCCTCTTGAATGATTCCATGACTCGTGAAAACAGTAAATGGCCCCTTGTGTGCTCTTACAATGGGTTCATTTATAGAAATCTGCAACTTACAAAAATCTTTAAACGGGAACTATTTATTTACTCTGTTTTAAAAAATGATAGTTTAAAAAAATCCCCTTGTTTGTACAGTGAATGTCATCATCTGTAGAAAACTGGCACTAAACTATTAAGGGAGTTATCCCACAAAAAGTATTACTATAGACAAATAAGGCATTTTAAATTGAATTATTATTGCAATATCTATACAGTATCTCATAAAAGTGGGTACACCCCTCAGATTTTTGTAAATATTTTATTATATCTTTTCATGGGACACTGAAGATATGACACTTTGATACAATGTAAAGTAGTCAGTGTACAGCTTGTATGACCTGTGGTGTGCCCTCAAAATAACTCAACACACAGCCATTAACCCCTTAGGGACCGGGCTCATTTTCACCTTAAGGACCAGGCCATTTTTTGCAAATCTGACCAGTGTCACTTTATGTGGTAATAACTTTAAAACGCATTGACTTCTCCAGGCGATTCTGGAGTAAAAAAAATAAAAAAAATACCAAATTAACCAAATTTTTTTTAAACATTTGCTTAATTTCCAAGTTTCAATTTCTCTACTTCTATAATACATAGTAATACCTACAAAAATAGTTATTACTTTACATTTCCCATATGTCTACTTCATGTTTGGATCATTTTGGGAATGACATTTTATTTTTTGGGGATGTTACAAGGCTTAGAAGTTTAGAAGCAAATCTTTAAATTTGTCTGAAATGTTTAAAAACCCACTTTAGAATAGAAACCACCCAAAAATGACCCCATTCTAGAAACTAAACCCTTAAGATATTAAAAACTGATTTTACAAACTTTGTAAACCCTTTAGGTGTCCCACAAGAATTAATGAAAGATAGAGATAAAATTAAACTTTTTGGGCAGATTTTCCATTTTAATAATTTTTTTCTAGTTACAAAGCAAGGGCTAACAGCCGAACAAAACTCAATATTTATGGCCCTGATTATGTAGTTTACAGAAACACCCCATATGTGGTCGTAAACTGCTGTACGGGCACACGGCAGGGCACAAAAGGAAAGGAATGCCATACAGTTTTTGGAAGGCAGATTTTTCTGGACTGGTTTTTTGACACCATGTCCCATTTGAAGCTCCCCTGATGCACCCGTAGAGTAGAAACTCCAAAAAAGTGACCGCATTTTGGAAACTACACCCCTCACTGATTTTACTAACTTTGTTAACCCTTTAGGTGTTCCACAAGAATTAATGGAAAATAGAGATAAAGATTCAAAATTTCACTTTTTTGGCAGATTTTCCATTTTAATAAATTTTTTCCAGTTACAAAGCAAGGGTTAACAGCCGAACAAAACTCAATATTTATGGCTCTGATCCAGTAGTTTACATAAACACCCCATATGTGGTCGTAAACTGCTGTACGGGCACGCGGCAGGGCGGCGCAGAAGGAAAGGAACGCCATACGGTTTTTGGAAGGCAGATTTTGCTGGACTGTTTTTTTGACACCATGTCCCATTTGAAGCCCCCCTGATGCACCCCTAGAGTAGAAACTCCAAAAAAGTGGCCCCATTTTAGAAACTACAAGATAGGGTGTCAGTTTTGTTGGTACATATGATTTTTGGTTGCTCTATATTACACTGTTTGTGAGGCAAGGTAACAAGAAATAGCTGTTTTGGCAGCGTTTTTATTTTTTGTTGTTTACAACATTCATCTGACAGATTAGATCATGTGGTATTTTTATAGAGCAGGTTGTCATGGACGCGGCGATGCCTAATATGTATACAATTTTTTTATTTATGTAAGTTTTACACAATGATTTAATTTTTTAAACAAAAAATACTGTTTTAGTGTTTCCATAGTCTGAGAGCCATAGTTTTTTTCAGTTTTTGGGAGAGTAACTTAGGTAGGGTATGATTTTTGCGGGATGATATGACGGTTTGATTGCACTATTTTGGGGTGCGTATGACTTTTTGATCGCTTGCTATTACACTTTTTGTGATGTAAGGTGACAAAAAATTGCTTTTTTTACACAGTTTTTATTTTCATTTTTTTACGGTATTCACCTGAGGGGTTAGGTAATAAAGAGGATAAAGAAGTACGTTTATGCTTTTTTTGTGGCAAGACCCAGTGTCTAATCAGATCATACCTGTAATCATTTACATATCTGCTGGAGACATAATTGCATGTCGGGTTTTTCAGTAATCAGACATCTGGGTGCATTATTTTTTTTTCAATGAGTGTAATTTACAGAGAGAAATTGCTGAACAGGAAATTTCAGGCAGCATGTTAGTTCAATGGTTGGCCATTTTGCCTGGCAGCACCAGAGTCTGCTGTAAAATCCATATGATTTTTGGAGAATTTTGCCCAGATACATTATGTGTGGTCATACATTTAAAGGATTGTCCCATCTGTCAAATAAAGGGCCAGGTATGTCAAACAGGCCCACTAAATCCCAAAATTAGGTAGCAATAAGTACTGATCCCGTAGGACAGAGGGATAAAACTTAGCATTTATTTTCGGTCAATCTAAAATTATGGACAACAGAGGAGGAGCCTCTATACATAACAAATATAACAAGACAGCCCAGCGGGCAAAGTAATACATACAAAAACAGTGTGACCAGAGGTTTGAATAAAAGCAGGAACGTTCTCACCCGGTTGTTGATCAGGATGTCTCATGGAGAAGACTGGGGGTGAAGAACGGTCCTTGGATGCTTCTCGTTCACACACAAAAAATATAGATGAGCCCCTTCAAGATGGTTGGAGGCGAGGTGGTTAGCCCTAGGCAACCCTAAGAAGGGGGGCAGGGGCTAGTATGCCCTACCTATCTACACGGGGACTTACCCCGCAAGGAGCGTCCCCGTCCGGATGCCTGTCCCTGTGGGGACAGAAACCCTAGTAGTCCCTAAGAGATGCTCCCCCTGCTGTTGTTAAAAAAAAAAATCACTTTTTGCATTGCCCACCATTGAATTAATGGCTAGCTGTGTAGTATAGAGACCTCCGGAGTAGGAACCAATCTTTCAAGTGATTCTACACTGGTTTTTAGGGGGGAGCCAAGGAGTAGACTCATCTTCCTTATGACCTCCAAATAGGGCAAGTAGGCATGGTTTCTCTTAATGGGACACCCTGGTTCACTAACATACTTCGATTATATTCTGTTTGTAGTGATTGTAGTATCTACACAGTATTTGTACATTAATTTCCTATGTGGGCAATGAAAGTTTTGAGTGATTCTAGAGTCGGAAGAATTCCAATTGTTGCAAAAACTAAGGTCGGATATGGCATTTCAGAATGATGTTTTCAGCTATGGAAAAAAAATGAATTAATCTTTTCACAACCTTTGTCCATATGTCCCATTATGGCCTATGTGGGCAATAGAGGCAAAAGGTCTGGCATTTAGGTCCCCAGTGTCAGCCTAAGGTTCCTTGGTCCCAACAGAAAAATTGATTTTGAGGCCCACCCACCATCTATATATATGCGTGGACACCAATAATATCCAAGACATAGGGCCATATGATCTGTGTTGTCTTGAAAGAGTTTCCTTCCCTAAGGGACTGGGTTCTTGTCCTCTTACGTAAAGAAAGCAAAAGAAAGACTCATATGGAGCTTATTTTCTGATACATATATGGTAAACATCTACTTTTTGGTGGCGTATCATTGATCTTGTACATAGTTGTCAACCTAATTCATTGGAACATGAGCTGCATGCACAATATACAACAAAGCTAGTTTCATTTTTAGCAAAGTTTTGCCAAAAGACAAGAAACACCTTTTTCTTTGACCCAATGCTTGACTTTCAGAAGAACTCATCAAACAGTCCCCACCCACTCACACCACATCAGTAGTCATTATGAAAGTGTCCTGTGATGGAATTCATAACTGTCAGCAAAGGAAAACACTGTGATACGAGGATTACCCCACGGGTTGTTAGATACTGTATGTTTAATCCATTTTTTGAAATAGCTGGTCTTGGACAAACCTTTGAGACATAAAGAATTCAAAGATGGAGCTTTCAAAGAGGGTCTTAGTTGCTAGATCCTTCACTATTAGTTCATCCACTCTTAGCGGGGTTGTCCAGTTGAAAATACTCTACATTTTTCATACCTGCACCTGGATCTGAGTGCTTTTGAAATTGCATGTAATTAGTATAGCCACTGAGGTATTCAATAAAATATATTTGTATAGTGCCACCTGATGTTTGTTTTGTTCCTTATTTCTTTGTCCACTTCACTGAGGTGGTCGCACATGCTTGGTTCCATCCTTCATTTGCATGCATATGTTTCCAGTCATATCTAATGTGAGAAGGTGTGACAGTTACAGGGAGAGCCCCCTGGGAAAGAGTATGCCCACTGAGCAGTGAGAGGGAGAGATTTGCAGCAGAAAGGACACGTCTCCTGAGCTGCCAGTCTGAAGAAAATCTAGCAGAGCAAATTAATTGGGAAGGGGGTAGCTCTGGAGGCATCTGAGGTACCAAGCTGTGATAACCTGTTGAATAGAGAATTTTAAGATGGACGTCTCATTTAATTTATATTTCACTCTTCTCTATGTGCTCTTCTGAGTGGAGATTTCAATTTCAAGTGGATTCAGTACTTTATGGAAGTTACACAAACAGTCAAGCATTTTCTTCCGACTATTTCTTAACTATTCGTATTTTCCAAATTATATCTGGATGGGTTTAGTTGTCACATGACTGTGTGCATCTTCCAACTAATACTTGTGTTGAGACAAGGAAATAATATAATGCGGCGGAGCCTGACACATTTTTTAGTTTTCCTTTAATGCCTTAACGTGATGTACAATGCATACAGGAAGTCTTCAAATCCTTTCACTTTTTTCATTTTGTTAGGTTTGCGGCCTTGTGCGAAAATAAAAACAAATTAAAGTTTTTCCCCATTATTCTGCACTCAATACCCCATAATTAGAAAGTGATAACAGAATATTAGAAATCTTGAATTGAAAAGAAAAAAATTGCATTGACATAAGTATTCAGACCCTTTACTCAGTACTTACCGGTAGTTGAAGCACCTTTGGCAGCAATTACAGTCTCCAGTCTTTTTGGATATGATGCCACAAGGTTTGGACAGCTGGATTTGAGGATTATCTGCCATTCTTTTCTTCAGATCCTGTCAAACTCAAATTGGATGGGGACCATTGGTGGACTTCCATTGTCAGGTCTCTCCAAATATGTTTAATTTGGTTCGAAACAGGGCTCTGTCTGGACATTCACAGAATTATATCTAAGCCACTCCTTTGTTGGCATGGCTGCGTGCTTAGGGTCATTGTCTTTTTGGAAGACAAATTTTCATCCCAGTTTGAGATCCAGAGCACTCTGAATCAGGTTCTCACTAAGAATAGCTCTGTTCTATGCTCCACTCAGCTTTCCCTCAATTCTGACCAGTCTCCCCTTCCCAGCTTCTGAAAAACTCCAGACAGCATGATGCTGCCACCATTATACGTTACTGTAGGTATGGTATTGGGCAAGTGATGAGCAGTGTCTGGTTTCCTCCAGACAGGACTTAGAAATTAGGCCAAAAAAGTTTAATCCTGGTTTCATAAAACCAGGAAATCTTACTTCTCACGGTCTGAGAGTTTGTTAGGTGCTTTTTTTGCAAACTCCAGGTGGGCTTTAACATGTCGTTTACTGATGAGAGGCTGCTGTGATGGTTGATCTTCTGGAAGTTTCTCCCATCTGCACACTGAATCTTTGGGGCTCAGCCAGGGTGACCATTGTGTTCTTGGTCACCTTTCTTACAAATTTCTTAGTTTGGTGGGTTGCCCAGGTCCAGCAAAAGTCCTGGTTCTTCTAAACTTCATTTAAGAATTATGTACTGTGCTCTTGGGAACTTTCAGTGCAGAATAAAAAAAATTGTATCCTTATAGTGACCTGTGCCTCCACACAATCCTGTCTCTGGGCTCTACATTTAGTTCTTTCCTCCTCATTGCTTGTTTTTTGCTCTGATATGTATTATCAGCTATTGTCAGATGTGAGATCTTATATAAACAGGGGTGTGTCTTTCCAAATCATGTCCAATCAATTGAATATACCACAGGTGGACTCCAATCAAGGTGTAGAAACATTTCAAAGATGATTAACAGTCTGAATACTTATGTCCTTGTGATATTTTAGTTTTTCTTTTTTAAATAATTAGCAATTCACTTGTTAGCAATTATGGGGTATTGAGGGAAGATTGATGGGTGAAAACAATTTTTTTTTATTTTATTTTAGCAAAAGGCTGCAACATAACAATGTGGAAAAAAGTGAAAGGGTATGAAGGCTTTCCAAATAGTTTGTAGACCAGCACATCATGAATGGGAGGGTGGCTGTGACTGGCAATACCAACCATTTAACCATTGGTGCAATCTGATCCATATGCATCAAAATGGCAAAAAATAATACAATATTATGAACACTAGAAATAGCACTACAGAAGGAAAAATACAAAAAAGGCTTTATTAAATATTAATGTGAATAGTAATATATATTTTTACAAAACAATGAAACGCTACAATATGCATATTTGGTATCGCCATGCTCTGAAAATAATCAGTAAAATGAAACACGGCGAACTGGCCATCACTGAACGACAGGCCCAAGAAGTGAACTCTGACATCATCTTTTTAATTCCTGATTTCACATTACTACATATGCTGTCACGCAGCTTTTCGAGAAACCAATTAAACAAAACTCCAATTATCGATTGACAATTGAAGCATGATGATGACTGACAACTGTAAATTTTCCTTTAATAGGTGTAAATAGTCTTCACAGGGAGGCAGCAAAGTTTAAAGGGGGTTTCCAACAGTTTTTTACGGATCATCTTTCCTCTGGATAGGTTATCAGTATCTAGTCCGGGGGGGTCTGACTCCCTGGACCCCCGCCGATCAGCTGTCTGAGAAGGCAGTGGTGTTATATTATCTCCGCAGCCTTCTCTCAGCTGTTCCTAGGCTATGTGACGTCACGTTCATCAGTAACATGGCCTAGTTGCAACTCAGTCCTGTTGAAGTGAATAGGGATAAACTTTGATCCAAACACAGCCGCTATACAATGTACGGCTACTGTGAGCACCGGTGCCTTCTGATTGGCAGGGCTCCCAGGTGTTAGACCCCCATCGATCAGATACCGATGACCTATCCAGAGGCTCTGCTTTCTCTGCAACTGCCACATCCTCTGCACTTTGACAGGATCGAGCAGTGAAATCTTCATGCCACCTGGCCATGTCAATCAAATTGCAGAAGGTGCAGCAGTTGCAGAGAGAGCAGAGCCTCTAGGTGTAATAGCAACGCCCCTGTTGCTCCTAGAGACTCAGCAATGCGGTCACATATGTACATGGGACCAACACAGATGCCTTCAGCTGCCAAGTGCACATGTAGCAGGTCAGCCAGTGTCAAAGGTACAAATCTGCTGACAGATGCTCTTTGATTTAAAGAAAAAAAAAAATCTAATGAGATATACAAAAGCAAGCCCTTGAATGCCTTCATGATATCATACAATTCTGTAGACTTTTAAACTTTTTTATAGATGAAGGAAACAGCTGATTTTGTTTAACATTTGTGGAAAATAATTGCAGGCGAAAGGTAATATTTTCAACTAATCTTAATATCAAAGGAATGCACAAAAAAATTAATTATGAGAAGAACCTCAGATTGGAAAATCCCAGTTAAGATATTTGACACGAGTTCCTAATGAACATGGTTTGTATCATTTTAATTAATAATGAAAGCATCTCTATATGCATAAGACCCTGGTTCGATTTCAATGACCCTTGTATTTTCAAACACAGTATTTTGCCACCTGGGTGGAGCTTAGGGTGAGTTCACATGACCATTTCATCTACCGTTATTTTGTTGTGTTAAAATAACTAAACAAACGGAACAAACTATGCACTACTATCCGTTAATTTAATGGATTATATGAACAGAGCCGTTAAAATAATGAACATAAAACCATCAGTTTGTTGTCCCTTTTTAAAAATGCATATTTTTTTGGGCGGATGCATTTATGAACGAATAGGAAAAAAGGGTGATGTGAACATGCCTTTAGTTAAACAGTTATGCCAGTTTGAGATAAGACCCAAAGGGGTTGTTTTAAGGTTAGAAAAAAATTGCTCCACACACAATTTAAGAAGCACTCCATTTATTTATTTATTTATTTTTAATTTTACATACTGTATTTTTTTGGCCTATAAGGCTACTTTCACTTGCGGCAGGACAGATCCAACAGGCTGTTCACCATGTCGGATCCGTCATGCGGCTATTTCGCCGTGCCGCCGGACCGCCGCTCCGTCCCTATTGACTATAATGGGGACGGGGGCGGAGCTACGGCGGTGCACGGCGAAAGGCCGCCGGACTAAAATTACCGCATGTCAGGCTTTTTAGTCCGGCGGCTTTCGCCGTGCACCGCCGCGCTGCGCCGGAGCTCCGCCCCCATCTTCATTATAGTCAATGGGGACGGAGCGGCGGTCCAGCGGCACGGCGAAATAGCCACAGGACGGATCCAACATGGTGAACAGCATGTCGGATCCGTCCTGCCGCAAGTGTGAAAGTAGCCTAAGACTTATTTTTTCTCCCTGAAATTGGAGGAAAATGGCAGTGCGTCTTATAGGGCGAATACTAAGGAGTAGGGATGAGCGGACCCGTGGATGTTCTGGTTTGCCGGGTTTAGCCGAACTTCGGGTCAAAGTTCTGGTTCGGGACCCGAACTCGAATCCGAACCCCATTGAAGTCAATGGGGACCTGAACTTTGGTGCACTAAAATGGCTGTAAAATGGTCGTAGTAAGGGCTAGAGGGCTGCAAAAAGAGGCAAGAAGTACAATTGCCCTGCAAACTAATGTGGATAGGGAAATTACTTTAAATAACATAGACTGGAAAATAACAGATAATGTTGAACTAGGAGGCGGAGGTCAAAGTGGGGTAGGAGGTTGAGGAGGCGGTAGACGTGGCGATGTAGGTGGAAGGGGCGGTGGAGGAGAAGGTAGCCATAGCCAACACAGGTTTTTTTTGTTTGTTTTTTTATATTTTTTTTTTATTAATTTGGGAAGACCCCAAAACATTGGGAAATAGAAAAGAGAATGCAAAGAGAAAGTGTGCTGGAGTATAACAATGGCTGGGTGCGGCCGGTATACTTGTCTGCTCAGCACAAGGTATGGACAAGTCCTGTGGGATCCATGCCTGGTTCATTTTAATGAATGTGAGCTTGTCCATATTGGCTGTGGACATGCGGCTGCGCTTGTCTGTGATTAACCCCCCTGTCGTGCTAAATACACTTTCGGACAATATACTTGGCACAATTTGGAGACCCAGAAGTTGAATGGGGCAGACCCATCAGTCAGTACATGTAGGCATTGCACACGTACTGTTCAACCATGTTGCTGAAATGCTGCCTCCTGCTAAAACGTTCCGTATCAGCTGGTGGTGCTGGTTGTTGTGGCGTGCTGACAAAGCTTTTCCACATTTCGGCCATGCTAACCCTCCCTTCTGAGGTGCTGGCGGGGCCCCAGCTGCGTTGGCAACTTCTTCCTCCTCCTCCTCCTCTGCCTTCGCTTCCACTAAGCCCCCGCTGTCACGTGTAAATGCCATCAGCAGCCCGTCTACCAGCGTGCGCTTGTACTCGCGCATCTTCCAATCACACTCCTGTGACGGAATTAAGGACAGCACTTTGTCCTTGTAGCGGGGATCCAGCAGGGTGGCCACCCAGTAATCAGCACTGGTTAGAATGTGGGCAACCCCGCGGTCATTGCACAGGCACTGCAGCATGTAGACGCTCATGTGTGCCAGGCTGCCCAGAAGCAACGACAAGCTGTGCTCTGTGGGAGGTGTATCGTCTGTGTCCTCTGTATCCCCCCAGCCACACTCCATTGATGCCCATAAACTGCTTTGGGTGCCACCCTGCTGTGAACATGGTTCCTCCTCATCATCATCCTCCTTCTCTTTATCCTGCAGAACTGTGCCCTGGCTGGACAGTTGTGTACCCGGCCTCTGTTGGTGCAGGAACCCACCCTCCGAGCCACTTGTGAATGACTGGCCTGATAACCGTGATAACGCCTCTTCCTCCTGTGCCACATCCTCTTCCATCATCACCCGAAGTATTTTTTCAAGCAGACATAGAAGTGGGATAGTAACGCTGAGGACTGTGTCATCGGCACTGGCCATGTTGGTGGAGTACGTGCAACACAGCACACACGTCCCGCATGGAGGCCCACTCCATTGTGGTGAAGTGGTGCTGTTCCGCAGAGCGACTCACCTGTCTGTGCTGCAGCTGAAACTCCACTATAGCCTACTGCTGCTTGCACAGTCTCTCCAGCATGTGCAAGGTGGAGTTCCATATGAGGCGGTGAGCGGAAAGGATGAAGTTACGCTGCAGCGCAGACAGGCAAGCAGCACCAGGGTGAGAACGCCAAAAGCGCGCACAGACGGCCCGCACTTTCAGCAGCAGCTTTTCCTTTTTCAGGAACCTCTGCACCACCAAATTCTGCACATGCGCCAGGCAAGGGATGTGCGTCAAACCGGCTAGTCCCAGAGCTGCTACAGATTTCGTCCATTATCGCACACCACCTGGCCAGGCTTGAGGCTCAGCGGCACCAACCACTCATCAGTCTGTTGTTCTATGCCCGTCCACAGCTTCTGCGCGGTGTGGGGTTTCTCCCCCAAACAGATGAGTTTCAAAACAGCCTGCTGTCGTTTCCCCCTGATTGTGCTGAAGTTGGTGATGAAGGTGTTACACTGACCGGATGAGGAGGTGGTAGAGGAGGAAGCAGAGTAGGAGAAGGAGGCAACAGGAGGCAACAAGAAATGTCCTGCAATCCTCGGTGGTGGTAGGACATGTGCCAAACTTCTATCCGCCTCAGGCCCACCCGCCACTGCATTTACCCAGTGTGCAGATATAACATCCCTGCCCATGCTTACTGGTCTATGTATTGGTAGTTATGTGGACCTTGCCACAGATGGCATTGCACAGTGCACACCTGATTTTGTCCGCCACTTGGTTGTGCAGGGCAGGGATGGTTCGCTTGGAAAAGTAGTGCCGGCTGGGAACCACGTACTGTGGGACAACCACCGCCATAAGGTTTTTGAAAGTCTCTGTCTCCACCAGACGGAATGACAGCATTTCAAAGGCCAGGAATTTTAAAATGCTGGCATTCAGGGCCAGGGATCATGGGTAGGTAGGGGGGGTACTACTTCTTTCTCTTCAGTGTTTGGGAGATGGACAGCTGAAGGCTTCCATGGGACAGTGTGGAGATGCTTGGTGACCGAGGTGGTGGTGTTACTGCCACATTCTCTGTTTGCGGGGTGGCAGGTGCCGCTGTCACTCCAGAGGGGGAGGAAGAGACCGAGACCGCAGCAGAAGAGGGAGCAAGAGGAGCCTGAGATCTTTTGAGCTGTACTCCACTGCAGCTCGTGCTTTGCATTTAGATGCCTGGTCATGCAGGCGGTGCTCAGGTTTAGAACATTTATGCCTTGCTTCAGGCTCTGATTGCACAGCGTGCAAACCACTCGCATCCTGTCGTCAGCACATTGTTTGAAGAATGGCCATGCCAGGGAGCTTAGTGCTCAGTCTCTGGGTGCGATGGGCAGTAGCAGGCATACTGGCTAGTGGACTGCCACTCTCCTTTTGCACCCTGCTCCGTCATTTGCTGTGCGGCTGGCGCTGTGTGACCACCACCTCTTTCACTGAACTGCACACGTCACTGGCATGACCTTGATTTCATGTGGGGTCTAGGACCTCATCATCCTCCACATCATCTTCCACCCACTCTTCACCCCTGCCCTCCTTGCCGGTCTGCACACGGCAGAAAGCCGTAGCATTTGGCACCTGTGTTTCGTCATCATCATCAGAGACGTGCTGCGGTGGTCATCCCATATCCACATCCTGAAACATAAGTGGTTGGGCATCAGTGCACTCAATCTCTTCCACTTCTGGGGAAGAGCTAGGTGGATGGCCGACGGAAACCCTGCTAGCAGAGTCATCAAAAAGCATAAGAGACTGCTGCATGACTTGGGGCTCAGACTGCTTGGCTGATTTGCAAGGGTTGAGGTGAAAGACAGATGCTCATGGGCTGCAGTTGCCAACTCTGCGGTTTCAGCAGGGGACCGGGTGGGAGACAATGTGAAGGAACTGGAGGCACTGTCAGACATCCAATCTACTACGGCCTCTACTTGTTCTGGCCTCACCATTCATACACTGGTATTCGGGCCTACAAAATGACGCTGAACATCCTGTCGCCTACGTGCACCCGAGGAAGGTGTTTCATTTGGGTGTGTAGCTGGCACAGATCGACCACGTACTCTCCCTGCAACAGAAGCTCCACCGGCAGCACCACGACCGGGGGAGCGTGCCTTATTTGACGCTCTCCTCATTCTTTGAGGTCACCCACCAAACTAACAGCCAGATTAGCTATATTAATTTCCCTGTCACATATGCAGTGCAGGTGTACCTCACACCAGAAATGGGAATAAGTCACTCACCGATCTAACAGACGGATTAACTATATTAATTTTCCTGTCACTTATGCAGTGCAGGTATACCTCACACCAAAAATTGGTATATGTGACCCATCAAACTAACAGACGGATAAACTATTATATTTTTGTGTCAGGGGTACAAAAATGGTGCATTGCACCCACAAAAAATCACTATAGGTCACCCACAAAATTAACAGCTAGATTAATTATTATATTTCTGTGCCAGGGGTACAAAGATGGTGCATTGCACCCACAAAACAAATAGCCAGATTTCTAACACTCTCCATTGCTTCAGCTGCCTGCTTCCTGTCCCTGCACTACCCAGAGCTGATGGGCGGTGCTACAAGTGATCCAGCTTGTATAGAGGCTGGGTCACATGATGCAACGGGCCAATCACAGACATGCTATTACCAGGCTTGTTAGTGCCCACAGCTTAAAAGTTTGATGATTGGCTGCCCTGCAGCCTTTCAAAAGCTTTATTAAATGCCCGAACACCGAACTCGAACCCGACAAAGTTCGGGATCGGATCCAGGTACCCGAACTCGCAAACTTTGGTACGGACCCAAACATTACAGTTCGAGTTCGCTCAACACTACTAAGGAGCTCTTCCATTATGGAAGGGCTCATTAGTACAGTAGGACCAGAATGAGGTGAATACAGCGCTCCATGTGCTGGCTCTGTACAGGGTAGAGAGAGATTAGAGGGCAGAGAGGGCAGACAGGCTCAAGCTGCATCACACAGGAAAACATGGAGACCCTGCAGTGTGAGGGAATACCAGCTCATTTAGCTGGACCATTGCTGGTGGCCATCTGATCAGAGCGTCTTTGAGTGAGGACAGGAGATGGTTTACAGACGTAAAGAAAGCTGGCTCATAAATCTTAACCCCTTAAATAGGCAACATAGTTCACCTAAAACTTGGACAATCCCTGTAAATGTGATAAAATAACAAAATTCCATACTTATTATTTGCTGCCAATTCCAGCATTGCATTCAGGCCCTCCCCACTACTGATATCATCTTTATGGTTGCAGCAGTGATGTTCCATGCTAACACCTTACAGTGCGGCTGAGGCTAGTGATTGACTGCAGTGGTGATCTGTGTGCAGAGAATGTCACAACTGCAGCCAGGAGCTCATCACTGGAAGCATCAGGGATAAAAAAGGGATGAATGTGGGATATTTACGAGTTTTTATCGAACTCAGACAACCCCTTTAAGGCTCAGCAATTTTTTTTTTATCTCTGCATATCAAAAGTCGTAACGTTTAAAATTTTCTATTGACGTAGTTGTATGAGGATTTGTTTTATGTGGGGAAAGATGTATTTTTGAATAGCACCTTTATGGAGTACACCAGGTGACTATATGACACTTGCCAATATAGCTTTTCTTAATTTTCTGTGCCATTTGCTGTATTTCATAAGTCATGTCCCCTTGTTGGGAAAATTTTCTGTGCTGACCACACAGGAGACCATGTCCATAAAGACAGCTGCTGATAGAGGGTCATGTGACCATGGAAAGATAACTCCAGACACATCACTCAGCCTTCTCCACTCAAGTGCACCACATCCGCCATCTGCACGTTCAGTGTTAAGAATGTTATTGCAGGTACAGTGTGATTGAATGGAGGAGACTGTAAAACAAGCAATGCAACAGCTCACTGCAAACCAAATAAAGTACAAAATTGCATCATAATTGCAAATGCTATACTAATAAGTTAGAGATGCTTGGCAAATCATTTTGTACAAAACTATTTGAGCCCGTCTGCCACACGTCAAGGCAATCTCTAGTTAGACGGGTTCCTAACACTAATTCTACCTGTTATGTGCCATGACGGCTACCATATAATTCAGCGGGTGTAGGTTTCACATGCATGCTGGGCCTGCTTTAATTTCAGTCATTTTTTGGTGCCAAAATGGCCTCCATTATATCCAAGGAATGCAGGTACCAACATGCATGCCCGGGCCCACTCCACACCACTCCTGGTGCCAAATGGCCACCAAAGACTGCAATGAGAGTCCACCCTATATTTCTCCTGGTGCCAGATGGCTTCAGTGAGTGAGGGGGAGCAGGCCAAGCTATATACTAACACTAATTAAAATCAGCCTATGGGGCAGACGAGATGGTCAGGAGTGCACGACTGAGGTGTCAGCCACACCTCCAGTACAAACTGCAAAGAAAAAAGGGGGTCATTCAGCACATCCCAAAGCGCAGGGGCACGTTCCTTTGGCTGAGAACAACACTGTAAAACAAAAAATGCAATGCAACAGCTCTCTGCAAACCAAATAAAGTACAAAAATGCATCATAATTGCAAATGCTATACTTATAAGTTAGAGATGCTTGGTAAATCAGTTTGCTCAAAACTATTTGAGCCCGTCTGCCGCACGTCAAGGCGATCTCTGTAAGACGGGTTCCTAACACTAATTCTACCTGTTATGTGCCATGACGCTACCATATAATTCAGCGAGTGTAGGTTCCACATGCATGCTGGGCCTACACTCTAACTTATTAGTACAGACTGAATGGAGAAGTGTGAATGTTATGTTTTATTTAGCCAGTTTTTGCTCCATCAAGTGCCCTCAAGAAAGAGCTTCACTTTGAAGTGCCTACTAATCTCTGCATTCAGCTTCTTCACAGCTCTTCCCCTTGCTCTTAGTGACAGATGTACTGATCTTCTGGTTTGATGCTACAGCTGTTACTCAGAGCAGTGAGGAGGGGCTGTGAAGCAGCTCAATGCATAGAGTGCTTCACAGTGAATCCCCACCCTCCGCACATGCAGTAGTAAAATATGACTGAATAAAACTTCATATTCATACTGCACCTGATGAGAAAAGTTCACAAAAGGTATGGTTTGTACCGCTCTCCCCAGCTCCTAGCTATCAGACTCCCTTAAGTGTGTCTGAGTCATAAAATGAATAAAATGTGATATTTCTTGGAGCTGTACAGATTATTGTGACGTTTTCTATGTAATGCCTGTTGTCTCATTTCAGATTGTAGATATCCTGCGGGGCAAATCATCTTCTCCGCGTAGACAAAATGAAAGACTTAGAGGACCAATTAAAGGACGATCATGTAGTCCAGCATCACAAGGAGTAGCATCTAGTAACATGTCTATAAGCCCACCTCTATAAAGGGAATTGGATCATACTTCTTACCTCAAAACGTGTATTATGGCCTCTAAATACTGTATGTCTTCTACGTAGAGAAACCATCATTGCTGACCATTGGGATCTGCATTGTTCCCTGAATCACCATAATGAAAGCATTCAACTACCAAACCCTTGAACCGTCAAACTTCCAACCCTTCTACTCCTGGACCTGGAACCCAGACCCAACTAATCTTACACTAGGTCTACAAAGTGGATGATCTGGCAGTTCTTCCATATGACTGGATGCATTGTGAGGACAGTATAGTGTCACACAGCCCAGAGATCTCCAGGAGAAGACTTCTGGAAAGTCTGGAGCTGAAATGATCCTTCATCCAAGATTCATGTCTGGATATTGAATGTCACTTGAATTGGTGCACAATCACCCCTACTTACCTGCCCCAAAGCAGCGGTGTAGTCTGCCTCTTTACTAAGCATGCAGATAGAGGAAGGTTAAGCAATAAAACCTGCTCAAAATATATAATTTTTAGAAGGACACCTCTATCCTTCCACAATTTTTATGACCAGGTACACTGTTGTGAGGAGTCTCTCAGCCTGATGCCTCTGGAGATCCTAGGGAAGCAAGCGGTAGAGGTAAAATTATTCCTCACTGAAGCATGAATCAAGATACGTATTGACTCTTGGAGGTGGCATGTGTTTGTGCCCATTTATGTCTGCTTACCTGTTTTTGGAGCAATGGTGTACCCTGTCTCTGTGGTTAGTGGGCTACTAGAAAGCAGCAAGTAATGCTATTCTCTAACCATATACATTCCAGAAGAAAAGATCAAGGAATATGTAAAGGATACTTTGAGGGTGAATGTTAGCGGGTGCGATTTTTGTATACATATATTACTATAATAGACCTTTCATAACCAGAGCATTATATAGTTCAGTGATACAGATCTAGAGATGTGTCTACTACTTCAAACCAACTTAAAGTTAAAGGGATTGTCTTGTATAAGAAAATGACTATAATGGCCGCCTTGGGACAGAGAAAGCCAAGTAGTTCCCATTGAAAATGCAGTTGCAGAGTGCTTTCTTAGCATGGACATTGAGGAAATATATGTGTGATGTGCAACCCATGTCTTTGATGAGGTGATCCCTTTGAGCCGTTCTTCTACAACTCATAATCCTCCGTTTCACAGAAACTACCATGACTGTACATAGATAAGGAAATGTTTGCGACATACATCCCGCCTTACACTCCCTTTATGTTTGACTTATGTGTTTTGCTGCAGGGTGGGTGAAATGTGATATGGGTTATGGTGTTGGCTTTAAATTCCTGTAAGTTATTTAATATTTTTTTACAATAAATATTTTTTTAAATAAACCTAGCAGCATTTCTCAGATCCAGGTAGTGATAGCGCTATGGAAAAGTTTGTAAAACTGTTGAATTGTAGTAGATCAAGTAATTACAGTAAATATTAGTGCTCTGCAACTTTATATGATTTATTGTAGAGGATCCATTAAAGTGCCAGGCTACTTTCACACTAGTGGCACGGACCTCCGGCAGACTGTTCTGTCGGGTGAACAGCCTGGCGGATCTGTCCAGCCACTAGTGACCGTGTGCCCCCGGACTGCCACTCCGTCCCCATTGACTATAATGGGGGCGGTGCGGAGGCACGGCGAGAGCCTCTCACCGTGCGCTGCCATGCCTCCGCCAGAACTCTGCACCACCCCCATTATAGTCAATGGGGACGGAGCGGCAGTCCGGGGGCACACAGTCACTAGCGGCAGGACGGATCCGACGGCTGTTCACCCTACGGAACAGCCTGCCGGCGGTCCGTGCCACTAATGTGAAAGTAGCCTTAATAGAAATTAACTCGTACAGCAACAAATCTGAATGGGCATTCACCTGCAGTTTTTCACCCTATTGTAGCTACATGTTGTACTCTGTATGTAACGTTTTATCTGTTACTATGTTACTACCCTCTAGTAGTATTTTAGTTTTCTATTAGAGTCCAGTAGTATGTGAAGCAGCAAGTGGCTCCATTGGGATGCACCAAGTGAAGGATGAATTTAAGGTCTTTGGTCAAGCTAAGGCTACTTTCACACTCGCGTTTGGTGCAGATCCGTCATCAGGGGAGCACCCAGGAATTTTGTCTAGGGCGGGTCCGAAAGGCAAAAAAATGTAGGGAAGGGGTGTCGTTTGTTGAGCTGATTCTTTTACTTGGCGATCCTGAAAGCCCTGTAGAAACATACTGCTACGCAATTTTTTGGGGCCCTGCCCATTATTAAAACCCCCTCCTACATATAATAGACCACTCCCAACAAACACTGTACAGCTGACATTCTATAGTTGCGACCTGTCTCTACACATCATACAGAGAGAAGGGGGGGCCTGTCCTGGCTGCACTGCCTGCTTCACATTATACAATAAACAGCAGGCTACAGCCAGGAAGCTCCTCCCTTCCCAGATCCTGCTCAAGACCTGTGGTTCCCCCCACCATCTTCCACCCGCCAGTGGCCTGCTGCCCCCCTTGACCGTCCTCCCCAGCTCTGAATCCTCCTTCTGCAAATGGCAGGGGGAGGAGCCGGAGCATCTTCTCTCCTATACAGCGCCCCATACTTCTTACATCCAGTGATTTCACCTTTGTTGTAGACGTTCTCTTTCCTCATCTTCTCCATTCAGACCAGACCGCCATGATGATTTTTCAGCCATCTCTGCAGAGATTAACAAACATACATTAGTTTCCCACATTTCCATCATCTTCACATCTTCTGAACACCCTTTCCTGCCACCCCCAATACTATACTGCAGAACCAGTCCCCCTGGAAATACTGCTACCACACAGATAGTGCCCCAATACTGTGCCCGCTGTGCCCCCAATACTATACTGCAGAAACAGTCCCCCTGGAAATACTGCTACCACACAGATAGTGCCCCAATACTGTGCCTGCTGTGACCCCAATACTATACTGCAGAAACAGTCCCCCTGGAAATACTGCTACCACACAGATAGTGCCCCAATACTGTGCCTGCTGTGCCCCCAATACTATACTGCAGAAACAGTCCCCCTGGAAATACTGCTACCACACAGATAGTGCCCCAATACTGTGCCTGCTGTGACCCCAATACTATACTGCAGAAACAGTCCCCCTGGAAATACTGCTACCACACAGATAGTGCCCCAATACTGTGCCTGCTGTGCCCCCAATACTATACTGCAGAAACAGTCCCCCTGGAAATACTACTACCACACAGATAGTGCCCCCTTCAACAATTATTGGCACACAGTTCTCTAAAAAAAATAACTGCGCCCAGACACTAATAGTATAAAGATAATGTCCACCAAAAATTATTGTGCTAAGCTGATACTGTGGCAGGGTGCCCCCCAAAGTAACAGGGCTCCCCAAAATAGAAATAATTCTCTGTCAGAGCACACTTAGTAGTAATAATGCCCCTATAGTGCCCATACTAGTAATCATGTTCCTCATAGCCCCCCAGTAGTAGCAAAGCTCCGCATAATACCTCCTAGTACTAATAATTCTCCCTACAATATGACAGTACATGAAATACCCCCACTTAGTGCCCGCTGTTGAGCTAATGTCCCCATAATGTATGCCAGTATAAAATACCCCTATATAGTGCCCCAGTAAATGCCCTCATAGTGCTCCTCTCCCCCTTCCCCATAGTGTCCCCCATAATATGCCAGTAAAAAATGCCCCTTCTAAGTGCCACCATATGCCCCAATAGTGCTCCTCTCCCCCATAGTGCCACTCTCTCCTATAGTGCCTCCCATAATGTGCCATTAAAAAAATGCCCCCTTAGTGCCACCAGATGCCATAATGCCCCCATAATGTGCCAATAAGAATAAAGGCCCCTTTAGAGCCCCCACTTCCCCTTAGTGCCCCCAAATAATGCCCCTATAGTGCCACCAGATGCCCCATAGTGCCATTCTCCCCTATAGTGCCCCAATAATGTGTCAATAAAAAAAAAGCCCCTTTAGACCCCCCAAATGCCCCCAAAGTGCTCCTCTCCCCCATGGTGCCGCCCCATAATGTGCCAGTAAAAAATGCCCCTTCAAAGTGCCACCATAGGCCCCAATGGTGCTCCACTCCTCCATAGTGCCGCCCTCCCCTATAGTGCCTCCCATAATGTGCCAGTAAAAAATGCCCCCTTAGTGCCACCAGATGCCATAATGCCCCCATGTGCCAATAAGAAAAAAAGGCCCCTTTAGAACCCCCACTTCCCCATAATGCCCCCAAATAATGCCCCTATAGTGCCACCAGATGCCCCCTAGTGCCGTTCTCCCCTATAGTGCCCCCCATAATGTGTAAAAAAATGTAAAAAGCCCCTTTAGAGCCCCCATAGTGCCCCCCAAATAATGCCCCTATAGTGCCACCAGATGCCCCATAGTGCCGTTCTCCCCTATAGTGCCCCCCATAGTGTGTAAAAAATAAATAAAAGCCCCTTCAGAGCCCCCATAGTGCGCCTCTCCCCCATGGTGCCCCCCCATAATGTGCCAGTAAGAAGTGCCACCAAAAAATAGTACCACCAGATGCCCCATAGTGCCGTTCTCCCCTTTAGTGCCCCCATAGTGCCAGCTCCCCCCCCTCCAAAAAAAAAAAAATACACTGATACCTCCATCAGCAGCGATGCGATGCAGGCCTCTTCCGGCCTGTGTCCCTGCTGTTTGTGCTGCCCGACTCAGGCGGCGCGATGATGACGTCATTGCGCCGCCTGAGCCGGCCTCTGATAGGCTGCAGGCATTAGTGCCTGCGGCCTATCAGAAGAACAGGGGAGGGACACACCTCTCCCTCCCCTGCTCTGCCGCATCACAGGCATCTGTATCGCTGTCCTAAGGACGGCGATACAGATGGATTAGATATGGAGATGAGCGCTTCCACAATGGAAGCGCTCATCTCCTACTGCCCCCCCCACCGCCGCCGCCGCCGCAATTACATCCAGGGCCGCGCCGCCTGTGGTGATCGGCGGTGCGGCTCTGAAGGATAAAAATAAATAAAAATTGTCTGGTTGTTCTAGGGGGGTCCGCTGAACCCCCCCCCCCCTGTAGGTGCGCCACTGTCCGTCATGGATCTGCACAGATGGATCCGTTCAGATAATACAACCGTCTCCATCCATTCAGAACGGATCAGTTTGTATTATCTTTAACATAGTCAAGACAGATTGTGCCATAGAAAACGGATCGATCCCCATTGACTTACATTGTGTGTCAGAACGGATCCATTTGACTCAGTTTCGACAGACGGACACCAAAACGCTGCAAGCAGCGTTTTGGTGTCCGCCTCCAAAGCGGAATGGAGACTGAACTGATGCAAACTGAGCGGATCCTTTTCCATTCAGAATGCATTAGAGCAAACTGATCCGTTTTGGACCGCTTGTGAGAGCCCATGACTGATCTCACAAACGGAAAGCCAAAACTCCAGTGTGAAAGTAGCCTAAATTATACCAGGTTGGCATGAGCTGCATACAAACAATTGCGGAACAGACTACACTGGTGGTCTGGTGGAATTAGTCCACCATGAACATATATGTGGGAAACAGAAGATTGGAAGCAAAAGATAGGACATGTCTAAAGATGAGCGAACGACTCGAGATTCACTTTGGTTCAGGTTCGCAGAATTAAAAAAAAAAGTTTGGTTCAGACCCGAATCGTTTACGGCAAACCGGTACATAAAAATTGGTACATAACCCCCTCTAGCCTCCTAGGACTCATCGTTTTTAGGTAAACTTATCTCTTTTCATTAATTTTTTATGAATTTTTTATCCCCCCCCCCCCCCCAAGCTCTTGAATGCAATGACAGCAATAGTAAATGATGTCTGAGCGACACTGACATACAGTACCTAGCTGTGGATAAACGCACGTTTGACAGCATTAACTTATAGTGCGTTTAACGGTACACACTCAGATTGGGTCACTGTCACTAGTGGGGTACCTCAGGGGTCAGTATTGGGCCCTATTCTCTTCAATATATTTATTAATGATCTTGTAGAAGGCTTGCATAGTAAAGTATCAATTTTCGCAGATGACACTAAACTGTGTAAAGTAATTAACACTGATGAGGACAGTATACTACTACAGATGGATCTGGATAGATTGGAGGCTTGGGCAGAGAAGTGGCAGATGAGGTTTAACACTGATAAATGTAAAGTTATGCACATGGGAAGGAAAAATGCAAGTCACCTGTACATACTAAATGGTAAAACACTCGGTAACACAGACATGGAAAAGGATCTAGGAATTTTAATAAACAGCAAACTAAGCTGCAAAAACCAGTGTCAGGCAGCTGCTGCCAAGGCCAATAAGATAATGGGTTGCATCAGAAGGGGCATAGATTCCCGTGATGAGAACATAGTCCTACCACTTTACAAATCATTAGTCAGACCACACATGGAGTACTGTGTACAGTTCTGGGCTCCTGTAAACAAGGCAGACATAGCAGAGCTGGAGAAGGTCCAGAGGAGGGCAACTAAAGTAATAACTGGAATGGGGCAACTACAGTACCCTGAAAGATTATCAAAATTAGGGCTAATTACTTTAGAAAAAAGGCGACTGAGGGGAGATCTAATTAATATGTATAAATATATTAGGGGTCAGTACAGAGATCTATCCCATCAGCTATTTATCCCCAGGACTGTAACTGTGACGAGGGGACATCCTCTGCGTCTGGAGGAAAGAAGGCTTGTACACAAACATAGAAGAGGATTCTTTACGGTAAGAGCAGTGAGACTATGGAACTCTCTGCCTGAGGAGGTGGTGATGGTGAGTACAATAAAGGAATTCAAGAGGGGCCTGGATGTATTTCTGGAGCGTAATAATATTACAGGCTATAGCTACTAGAGAGGGGTCGTTGATCCAGGGAGTTATTCTGATTGCCTGATTGGAGTCGGGAAGGAATTTTTTATTCCCCTAAAGTGGGGGAAATTGGCTTCTACCTCACAGGGTTTTTTTTTTGCCTTCCTCTGGATCAACTTGCAGGATAACAGGCCGAACTGGATGGACAAATGTCTTTTTTCGGCCTTATGTACTATGTTACTATGTTACTATGTTTAAAAACACACCGCGCCGGAACTTGTGTTATGCTTTTTCATACTCGAAAGCTTCTAAAAATTGTCCCTTATCGGGGGCAGATGATGTTTAGGCACACACGATGTTATGGAATAAAAAAAAAAAGTGGCTGGGGGGGGGGCCAAGCATCCAAAAATTATGACTTGACGGTCTGCCTGTACACCACGCACAAGTGTTAATTGTCAGAAGAAGACGTGGCTCGTTGTAAACAAACCTTAAAAAGTTATCCCTTTTAATTGGGCATGTGGCCGCAGAAGAAGAGACAGCAGACGCAGCATAGCATGGAACATGCAAGGCAGTGGGCTGTCTATGGGAAGTAGTAGTATTAGTAGTGGCAAATGCTTTTTGTTAAAATTGGTGGCAGTAGAAGATTAGCAGGGAGGAGGAGCAGCAACTGAGGGAGCAGCAGCCTTAAGCCTCATGCACACGTCCGTGGAACACAGACCGTGTGATACCGGCCTGGATCATACCAGTGTATTGCTGTACTGCCACGGCAGCAGGAAGCGCACGGCGTCATAGCAACCAATGACGCCGTGCTCTCCTGCACTCAGAAGAAATCCAGGCCAGTATCACGCGGTCCGTGTTCCACGGATGTGTGTGCATGAGGCTTTACGGAAGATAATGGTTGAAGAGAGCAGCAGCTGTACAGAACATGATGCCTGGCAGGCCGCAGCACTGGCATGATGGTAGTGACAGCAGCAGCCTTAGAGAACATGATGGTTGGCAGGTCGCAGCGGTGGCATGATGGTGGTGTTGTCATGATGGAGGTAGCAGCAGGTGTACAGAACATGATGGTCGGCAGGACGCAGCAGTGGCATGATGGAACCAGCAGCCGTACAAAACATGATAGTTGGCAGGTCGCAGCACTGATATGATGGTGGCTGTGGCATAATGGAGGGAGCAGCAGCCTTATGGCTTCTGCTGGTGGCAGTGGTAGGGGGTGGAGAGGGGCCTCTGTTTCAGACACGCTGGTGGCAGGAGTCTGCCCGTCATAAGCAACGACAAGCTGCGTTCACAGTGTTTCCTAGTTATACCTCAATTTGTCCAACCCTTAAAAGGGAGGAAAACATTCCCCCATTTTGCCTTGGTAGTGAGGGTCTAAAAGCATGGCTATCCAGTAATCGTCAGGCCAGCAAACATGTTTTGCAGTACCCTGGCCAACATAAAAAAACACATACTGCTCGATATACACCCCTCACATTTTTGTAAATATTTTATTATATCTTTTCATGGGACAACACTGAAGATATGACACTTTGATACAACTGTGTAACTTTGGTGTGCCCTCAAAATAACTCAACACACAGCCATTAATGTCTAAACCGCTGGAAACAAAAGTGAATGCCCAATTAGCCATTTTCCCTCTCTAGTGTTGTGTGACTCAAAAGTGTTACAAGGTCTCAGGTGTGAATAGGGAGCAGATGTGTTAAATTTGGTGTTATCGCTCTCACACTTTTTCATACTGGTCACTGGAAGTTCAGCATGGCACCTCATGGCAAAGAACTCTCTGAGGATCTGAAAAACAGAATTGTTGCTCTAGGCCAGGCATGCTCAACCCGCGGCCCTCCAGCTGTTGCAAAACTACAACTCCCAGCATGCCCGAAAAGCCTACAGCCATCAGCCTACAGCAGGGCATTGTGGGTGTTGTAGTTTTACAACAGCTGGAGGGCAGCAGGTTGAGCATGCCTGCTCTAGGCTATAAGAACAGGCCTCGCCATAGTTGACCAAATAAGTTTCATGCACGTGCTCAGCGTCATATCCAGAGGTTGTCTTTTCAAAATAGATGTATGAAAGCTGCCAGTATTGATGCAGAGGTCAAGGGAGTGGGGGGTCAGCCTGTCAGTACTCAGACCATATGCCGCACACTGCATCAAATTGGTCTGCATGGCTGTTGTCCCAGAAGGAATTCTCTTCTAAAGATGATCCACAAGAAAGTCTGCAAACAGTTTGCTGAAGACAAGCAGACTAAGGACATGGATTACAGAAATCATGTCCTGTGGTCTGATGAGACCAAGATAAACTTATTTGGTTCAGATGGTGTCAAGCGCGTGTCGCTGCAACCAGGTGAAGAGTACAAAGACAAGTGTCTTGCATACAGTCAAGCATGGTGGTGGGAGTGTCATGGTTTAGAGCTGCATGAGTGCTGCCGATTGTGGGGAGCTACAATTCATTGAGGGAACCATGAATTCCAACATGTACTGTGACATACTGAAGCAGAACATGTTCTCCTCCCTTCAGAAACTAGGTCACAGGGCAGTATTTCAACATGATAACGACCCCAAACACACCTCCAAGATGACCACTGCCAAGCTGAAGAAACTGAGGGTAAAGGCGCTGGACTGGCCATGCATGTCTCCAGATCTAAACCCTATTGAGCATCTGTGGAAGGTGGAGGAGCGCAAGGTTTCTAACATTCACTAGTTCTATGATGTCATCATAGAGGAGTGGAATTGGTTTCCAGTGGCAACCTGTGAAGCTCTAGTGAACTCCATGCCCAAGAGACTCAAGGCAGTGCTGGAAAAAATGGTGGCTACACAAAATATTGCCACTTTGGGCACAATTTGGCCATTTTCACTTAGGGTTGTACTCTTTTTTGTTGCCAGCGCTTTAGACACTAATGACTGTGTGTTGAGTTATTTTGAGGGCACACCAAATTTACACTGTCATACTAGCTTTATACTGACTACTTTACATTGTATCAAAGTGTTGTATCTTCAGTGTTGTCCCATGAAAAGATAGAATAAAATATTTACAAAAATGTGAGGGGTAGACTCACCTTTTTGAGATACTTTATTCCTCAGAGAATAACAGACTCCCCTGAATACAATCAAAGTCATGATTACAATGGACAAGGTGTGGAAAACTCTGGCCTAGCAGAGATAAGTTCTCTGCAATGTACATACTATAAAGGGAGACCATGCTAATTCTATAGGACACAACCCTGGTTCTGTCACGAACCAGCGGGTGTGAACCCACTGTGTCATGTGTCCTACCGCGTTGTCTAAGTGAACCCCTCTATCTTCACAGTACCCCTGATGGTGGGGGGGATAGACTTTCCTGAGAGGAACACCAGGTCGCTACCTCTTGAGGAGGATTGGCACACGAGGCAGCTGGTCCAGGCGGACCAGGAGGTACCTGAGCAAGGTACCTGAGGTACAGGCTTTGTCAGCAGGCTGAGTTGTAACCAGAAGCAACAGTGCAGGAGCAAAGGATGAGGCAGAGGTGAAGTCAAACAGGCAATAGGTCAGGGCAGGCGGCACAGGTACAGGTCAGGCAATTCAGATCTGCAACAGGAGAGTCAAGGCAAGCAGGCAGGGATCAAACAGGTAGCAGAGTCCAGGAATACAAGTACGAGTGCAGCGGACCAGACCGCAGGGGCAGTATGTGAGTGCATAGTGGGCTGAGGGGGTGGTAGTCGTACTCGCGGTTTTGTAGCTCCCTGGGTCAAACGCTCTGCTCAATTCTTTGAAAAGGTTGCACAAGATACAGCAATTATTCTCTTAATCCCCAGAAGGATCCCTGGAAGGGGTAATACAGTAAAGGATCAATAAGTCCTAGTCTTGGACTACAAAGGTTGCAGTAGTATGGTTCCCTGGGCTAGGCCCAGGAGGACAGGGCTAAGTCCAGCTCCTCTCCTCCCTTAACTCCTCACTCCTAATCTTCCTTTAACATCCTGTGGCTGACCCATATACAGTCCTGATCAAAAGTTTAAGACCACTTGAAAAATGGCAAAAAATCATATTTAGCATGGCTGGATCTTAACAAGGTTCCAAGTAGAGCTTCAACATGCAACAAGAAGAAATGGGAGTGAGACAAAACATTTTTTGAGCATCCAATTTAATGAAAACAATGAATAAACTGAAACAGGCTGTTTTTCAGCTGATCAAAAGTTTAGGACCACATGCCTTTAAAAGGCCAAATCGCTCCCTTTTTGAACATGGTCGGATTGTTGAACTGCATAAGCAGGGTTTCTCACAGCGCGCCATCACTGCTGAGGTGGGACGCAGTAAGACAGTCATTTGGAATTTCTTAAATGATCCTGAGGGTTATGGAACAAAAAAGTCAAGTGGAAGACCCAAAAAAATTTCATCAGCACTGAGCTGGAGGATCCAATTGGCTGTCCGTCAAGACACTGGACGATCCTCGACCCAAATTAAGACCCTTACTGGTGCTGACTGCAGCCCCATAACCATCAGACGGCATCTGAGACTGGAGGGCTTCAAAAATAAAAAACTTCTTTAAAGACCTTGTCTCCTTGAACGCCACAGAACTGCTCGTTTTGACTTTGCAAGAGAGCACCAAACATGGGACATTCAAAGGTGGAAGAAAGTTTTATTCTCTGATGAGAAAAAAATTAACCTTGATGGTCCTGATGGTTTCCAACATTACTGACATGACAAGCAGATCCCACCTGAGATGTTTTCTACGCGCCACAGTGGAGGGGGCGCCATAATGGTCTGGGGTGCTTTTTTATTCAGTGGAACAATGGAGCTTCAGGAAGTGCAGGGGCTTCAAACGGCTGCTGGCTATGTACAGATGTTGCAGAGAGCATTCCTCATGACTGAGGGCCCTCGTCTGTGTGGTAACGACTGGGTTTTTCAACAGGACAACGCTACAGTACACAATGCACGCAGGACAAGGGACTTCTTCCGGGAGAATAACATCACTCTTTTGGCCCATCCTGCATGTTCCCCTGATCTAAATCCAATTGAGAACCTTTGGGGATGGATGGCAAGGGAAGTTTACAAAAATGGACAACAGTTCCAGACAGTAGATGGCCTTCGTGCGGCCGTCTTCACCACTTGGAGAAATGTTCCCACTCCCCTCATGGAAACGCTTGCAGCAAGCATGCCGAAACGAATTTTTGAAGTGATAAACAATAACGGCGGAGCTACTCATTACTGAGTTTATGTTTGGAAGTTGGATTCCTGTTTTGGGGGGGTTTAGTTTTTTTTTTTTGGAGGTGTGGTCCTAAACTTTTGATCAGCTGAAAAACAGGCTGTTTCAGTTTATTCGTTGTTTTCATTTAATCGAATGCTCAAAAAAATGTTTTGTCTCACTCCCATTTCTTCTTGTTGCATGTTGAAGCTGTACTTGGAACCTTGTTAAGATCCAGCCATGCTAAATATGATTTTTTTGCCATTTTTTAAGTGGTCTTCAACTTTTGATCAGGACTGTATATAGTGTTACAGAGACCTCTAGTGTTGAATGTATGTAATGCATTCACCAGCCTGAAATAGGAATTTAGCAGCCGTGACAAAGGAAATGTATAAAATTGCATGAAATGACATATAACAATTTGGAGTGTTCCCATCCAACTGGAGTGAGACACTACATGAGTCAGGATTACAAGCAGATATCAAGAACCTTAGCAGAAAACAAGGACCTTAACACTGAGGCATCTGGGAATGGGGCTGGGCCACTTATATATGTGCAGGAGGGCTAGGATTGGTCAGCGAGGTCACATGACATAATCCATAAAGCACAGGAAGTGACGAGCGCCAGCCCTTAAGGAAGTTCTTCAGGGAACAAGCAGCAAGCATCCTGTGGCTAGTGCTGAGAGGAAACTGTGGAGCAGATCCCAGAACAATAGTACCTACACAGACAGCGCCCAGGACTGCAGCAGAGAATGGGAAGCACTGGTAGCAGATCACCGCTGAACACGGCACCCAGGACCGCGGCGGTAAGCAGGGGAACAGCGGCGCACAGCAGCCGCTGTTACAGGTTCCATCTCTTTGCTGTTGGGTGTGCAGGGCTCACATGAACTGCATTGTTAGCCAAGAGTAAATAGGGAACTGGCACATTGGTCATGAGAAAGGGTAGAAGGTGTAGAAAGCATTGGACACTTGTAGTGTCCCACTAGGTAAATGTGAGCACTACACAAGGGTCAATTTGGCACACTTCTATTCTGGGCAGCAGAATCCAGTACCCTCTGTTCTATGCAGGGTCATAGCTAAAGGCTCATGGGCCCTGGTGCAAGAGTTCAGCTTGGGTTCCCTTCCCTCAGAGATTTTATGGCCAGGGGCAGGGAAACACATAGCCTTCATGCTGCCTGAGGCAAAAATTGAAACGGCAACCCCCCCATGCCAAATTCTTGACCAAACGTCTTCCCTCCAGCCAGAGTTGTAACTTCACCTGCATGCACTTTCTATAATACGTCTGTTTCTTATGTGAGACAAACGTCTTTGGCCCCCCTCAGGCTCCTGGGCCTGGTAGCGACTGCTACCTCTGCACCCCTATAGCTATGCCCCTGTAAACCACTGGCCCTGTGAGTCCACAAATTCTGTGTTTGCAAATTAAATCAAAACACATTTTAAATAGGGAGCTCCTCGTCTCTTTCTGTAAGCTTTTCTGTGTGGGTTTTCACAATTTAGTAACATTTCAGAAATTATTATTACAAAGGCAGAAGAAGCCACCTACGCTGTAAATACTATACGGAGGTGCCGCTGTATCTCTCGAATACTATTTTTTCCAGTATAGTTCATCAGGGGAATCCCTACTATACAAACGTTCCAGAGAGTTTCATTAATGATTCGCTGTTCTATAACATGAAGACATAGAGTAGCTGACAGTGCACCCCAGAAACCTCACATGTAGATGGACAAGTGTAGAGATTGCTGATTGTACTGAAACGTATTCTGGTTCCAGCAAACAAATGTATAATTGGTTAAAACTACATTAACACATAAGTGAAAAAAAGGCCGTTAAAAACAGACACACTGACAGTTTTTCATGCCCATGTGTCAACCATTTGTGCATCAATTTTCTGTCCGCCTGTCCGTTTTTAATGTCCGTCTGTAACCAACGTCACCATGCTGGGAGCGCAGGTCCTGCTGCATTAAATTTCGATCAAGTGTCCCACGCATGCAAGTTGTTGAGGTAAGAATTGATTTTTATTTTTTTTAACCCCTGAATGGCTTTTTTTTTTTTAAAGTGTACTGGTTTTTAACGGCCATTAGACACTTAAGGTGCACTCAGTTGTTAAAAATGGTCCGGTTGATTTCAATGGGGTCCGTCTGGCCATGAAAATGAAGCTGTAATGATCTCTTTGTATTAAGTTCCCCCTAGTGGAGGCTGAGTGAAAGTGCAGTGCTTTCACAGTGGGGTAAAGAAGAGCAAGTTCTGTGATGCCCCTCTTCCTCCAAGGGCCCATAGCAGCTGCCTCTATTGCAGGTATGCCACGTGTAGTCAAATGTTTATTGTGTGTTACTGAGGTGTAGCTCCAAAGAATATGTCCCTTCCCCACTCATAACATACCAGGCTGAGATACACGGGCACTGAACTACATAATGAAATCAGTTCTGTGGGGTCTAGGACCTGCCCCAAATAATTTGCCCTGTCTTAAAAACAGCAATTTATAAAAATGGGCACGAGGTTCTACATACAGTTTGATCAAACTGTATCACTCTAAGGGTCCATTCACACGTCCGTTGTTTCTTTCCTGATCTGTTCCGTTTTTTGCGGAACAGATCAGGACCAGATCTGGACCCATTCATTTTCAATGGGTCCTGGTAAAAATCGGACAACACAATGTGTGCTGTCCGTTTCCGTTGTTCCGTTCCGCATGTCCGATTAAATATAAAACTTGTCCTATTCTTTTCCGCAAAAATTGGATCCTGGTACAATACAAAGTCAATGGTTCCGCAAAAAACGGATGACATTCATATGTCATTACGTATGTCATCCGTTTTATGCGGAATCCGTTCCTGGAAATTAAATCCTGCCCACAGAAATCACTTATTCACTTTTTTTTTTTTTTTTTTCAAAGAAATCCAAACAACTTTATTTGCTTTGGGAAATTTATACATGCTTCCGTTTTTTGCACAAAAAACGATCGACATACGGATTACATAGGGAAACATTTTCAGGAACAACGGATCCGCAAAAAACTGACCGAAATTCGGGATATAGAAAAATACTGACGTGTGAATGTAGCCTTACTGTGACTTCTGTTAAGGCGGTCCCTACTCTGTTAGGTACAGCGTTTCATGGCTACCGCCAGAGCGCAAAGCCTGTAGGGGGCGATACCATTACATCGGAGCGAAATATTACCACCACATAGTGTCTGAATAATACCACCATACTCTTACTGAATAAAAACAAACATACAAAGACTAATATTACCGCCATACAGTGACCATATTGATACAAGTTCTCCACAGGCGCTCTGCAGACCGTATACTGTAAGTGAATGCAGTACAGCTGAAGGGGTATTTTTATTTTTATTTTTTGTAAACCTGTCCTCCTCTCTTAACATTAGGCTGCTCTACACTTACAGCAATGGTTTTCAAGCTAGCTATGAATAACCACAATGAATTAAATGACCGTATTTTTCAACTTCCCATATTGATCCAAATGTTGAAATTTTGTGTAGAATGAAAAAAAAATACTTTAAAGGGGTTGTCCGATGACGTACTCTCAGGGTCAGCTGTGTGAAGAGGCTGCAGTGCTCCAGTAAAGGCCTCTGCCTCCTCGCAGCTTAAAAAGCACAGCGCCATACATTGTATATGGTATGTACTTGGTACTGCAGCTCAGCCCTTTCACATGAATTGGACTGAGCTGCGCCTTGGCCATATGACCGATAAATGTGACGTCACTGGCATAGGAAGATGCGGCGGCACTTCAGTGAAACAGTGTCCTTTTTAAGTGCCCCCTAAAATTTAACAGGATGAAAAACATTGGAGCAGTGAAAGTTTTGACATAAAGGTGGAGATTTATCAAACTGGTGTAAAGTAGAACTGGCTTAGTTGCCCGCAGCAACCAATCAGATTCCACCTTACATTTTACAAAGGAGCTGTGAAAAATGAAAGGTGGAATCTGAGGAAAAAAAGGAAGGAATTTTAGTTAACAATTAAAGGGTTTTAATAACAAATTATGAGGGAAATGTATCAAAAGTGGTGCAAAGGAAAACTGGCGTAGTTGCCCACAGCAACCAAACAGATTCCACCTTTCATTTTCCAAAGAGCTCCAAAATTGAAAGGACCAATCTAATTGGTTGTTATGGACCTTTGCACCACTTTTGATAAATCTCCCCTTGTAATGTATACTGCTGAACAGGGGTGCATGTCCAATAGGGTGGCCAGATGTCCAGTTTTCTGGCTCCCTGTCCGCCGCAGGGCCTGTACGGACACAGGGATGTCCACCCTTGCAGTAGCTCACACTCACTGCGCTGTCTGAGGTGAGCTGCAGAAACTGACTGAGGCTTCTCTCGCCCCAGGTCAGTCACTAGAGCCGCAGACATGGCTACCTGAGGCTGACTGAGGGGGAGAGAAGCCCCCCGGCTGCCCCCAGCTCACCTTCCCCTCGGTGATGGGGGTGTGGTCTCACAGAGCAAGGGCGTGGTTTATCTGTTTGGGGGCATGGCCAGTGAGGTACGGCTTTCTGGGGTGAAGCCAGTGGCCACCCTAATCTCCAATCAGGCCAGGTGAGGCGGCTGCCTCAGGCGGCATAACCTAGAGACAAGTGGGGGCAGTGGCAGGGCCATGAGAAATGAGCGCTTCCATTGTGCTCATCTCTCTGTATTCATGTGTATCACAGTATGCCTTTAACAGTAGGGCTGGTGGGGGGGGGGGGGGTCACCGTTTCAGTTTACGCCTCAGGCAGCAGAAAGGGTAGGTGCACCCATAGTGCTGAGGGTTCCATGCAAACATAAAAATGCAGTAATCACCTCACAGACCCCCCCCCCCCCCATCCCCACTGCTCTTGTACTGACTCTGACCGATCCCCTGCAGCTCTCTGTTTCCTGGTACAGTGATGACATTCTGACACAGTCGTATGTGACTGCTGCAGCCAATTGCCGGCTGCAGCAATACTTTTCTTTAGGGTCGGAGAACGGGAGCAGAAGGGAATCTCTAAGGTGAGTACTGCTATTCTAACTTTGCACAGAACCTTGAGCACTATAGAATATAATATTTTTCTAACTGAAACCCCATTAACTGTAGCAATTAGAGTCAGGCAGCTGCTGCCACAGCTAATAAAATAATGGGGTGCATCAAAAAGGGTGATAGATGTACTTAATGAGAATATAGTCCTGCCACTCTAGAAATCACTGGTGAAACCAAACATGCATATAAGGCCTCATGCACACGACCGTTGTTGTGTTCCGTTCCGCAAAATGGGGTTCCGTTGTTCCATGATCCGTTTCCGTTTTTGTTTCCGTGTCTTCCTTTATTTTTGGAGGATCACCAGACTTAAAGAAAAGTAAAAAAAAAGTTTTGCCATGGAAATTATAGGAAAAAAAACGGACACGGACGCGTGGACGCGGATGACAATCTTGTGTGCCTCCGTGTTTTTTTGCGGTCCCATTGATTTGAATGGGTCCGCAAACCGTTTTCCACGAAAAAAAAAACAGGAACCACGGATCACGGATGACAAACGGTGCATTAGCCGAGTTTTCAACTGACCCATTGAAAGTCAATGGGTCCGCAGAAAATCACGAAAAACGGAACAATGGACACGGAATAAAACAACGGTCGTGTGCATGAGGCCTAATTCTGGGCACTTATACACTACGTGCAGAATTATTAGGCAAATGAGTATTTTGACCACATCATCCTCTTTATGCATGTTGTCTTACTCCAAGCTGTATAGGCTTGAAAGCCTACTACCAATTAAGCATATTAGGTGATGTGCATCTCTGTAATGAGAAGGGGTGTGGTCTAATGACGTCAACACCCTATATCAGGTGTGCATAATTATTAGGCAACTTCCTTTCCTTTGGCAAAATGGGTCAAAAGAAGGACTTGACAGGCTCAGAAAAGTCAAAAATAGTGAGATATCTTGCAGAGGGATGCAGCACTCTTAAAATTGCAAAGCTTCTGAAGCGTGATCATCGAACAATCAAGCGTTTCATTCAAAATAGTCAACAGGGTCGCAAGAAGCGTGTGGAAAAACCAAGGCGCAAAATAACTGCCCATGAACTGAGAAAAGTCAAGCGTGCAGCTGCCAAGATGCCACTTGCCACCAGTTTGGCCATATTTCAGAGCTGCAACATCACTGGAGTGCCCAAAAGCACAAGGTGTGCAATACTCAGAGACATGGCAAAGGTAAGAAAGGCTGAAAGACGACCACCACTGAACAAGACACACAAGCTGAAACGTCAAGACTGGGCCAAGAAATATCTCAAGACTGATTTTTCTAAGGTTTTATGGACTGATGAAATGAGAGTGAGTCTTGATGGGCCAGATGGCTGGATTGGTAAAGGGCAGAGAGCTCCAGTCCGACTCAGACGCCAGCAAGGTGGAGGTGGAGTACTGGTTTGGGCTGGTATCATCAAAGATGAGCTTGTGGGGCCTTTTTGGGTTGAGGATGGAGTCAAGCTCAACTCCCAGTCCTACTGCCAGTTTCTGGAAGACACCTTCTTCAAGCAGTGGTACAGGAAGAAGTCTGCAAGGTAAGAAAAACATGATTTTCATGCAGGACAATGCTCCATCACACGTGTCCAAGTACTCCACAACGTGGCTGGCAAGAAAGGGTATAAAAGAAGAAAATCTAATGACATGGCCTCCTTGTTCACCTGATCTTAACCCCATTGAGAACCTGTGGCCCATCATCAAATGTGAGATTTACAAGGAGGGAAAACAGTACACCTCTCTGAACAGTGTCTGGGAGGCTGTGGTTGCTGCTGCACGCAATGTTGATGGTGAACAGATCAAAATGCTGACAGAATCCATGGATGGCAGGCTTTTGAGTGTCCTTGCAAAGAAAGGTGGCTATATTGGTCACTGATTTGTTTTTGTTTTGTTTTTGAATGTCAGAAATGTATATTTGTGAATGTTGAGATGTTATATTGGTTTCACTGGTAAAAATAAATAATTGAAATGGGTATATATTTGTTTTTTGTTAAGTTGCCTAATAATTATGCACAGTAATAGTCACCTGCACACACAGATATCCCCCTAAAATAGCTAAAACTAAAAACAAACTAAAAACGACTTCCAAAAATATTCAGCTTTGATATTAATGAGTTTTTTGGGTTCATTGAGAACATGGTTGTTGTTCAATAATAAAATTAATCCTCAAAAATACAACTTGCCTAATAATTCTGCACTCCCTGTACACTGAAAGGCATAGCAGATCTTGAGCAGGTTCAAAGCCGGTCAGCTAATGTAATAACTGGAATGGGTGGACTACAGTACCCAGAAAGATTATAAAATGTAGGGTTATCTATGTATAAATATATCAGGGGCTCAGTACAGAGATCTCTCCCATCATCTATTTATCCCCAGGACTGTGACTGTGACGAGGGGACATCCTCTGCGTCTAGAGGAAAGAAGGTTTGTACACAAACATAGAAGAGGATTCTTTACGGTAAGAGCAGTGAGACTATGGAACTCTCTGCCTGAGGAGGTGGTGATGGTCAGGACAATAAAGGAATTCAAGAGGGGCCTGGATGTATTTCTGGAGCATAATAATATTACAGGCTATAGCTTCTAGAGAGGGGTCGCTGATCCAGGGAGTTATTCTGATTGCCTGATTGGAAGATGAGAGAAATTGGCTTCTACCTCATGAGGATTTAATTTTTTTGCCTTAGCAGGGTAATAGACGGAACTACATGAATACTCTCTATGACTTTTTTCAGTCTTACAAACTATGGGGCACATTTATTACACATGTCTTAATAAAGCCCCATAGCTGGCGGAGGATCCTCCGAAGTTATGAAAAGGGGCCGGCCTTTCCATAACATTGGCGCATCCAGCGCCAGTTCTAAATGTTAGACTGCTTCCTTGCTGTCTTACATTTAGACCATTTTCTACGCCTAAAACAGGCATAGAAAATGGTAAATGAGATGGGCCAGCCAGCCCGCCCCCTTTCCCGCCCATGCCACACCCACAATTTTAGAACTGGCATTAGCGGGGCCAAGTCATAGATAGCGGCGCGAGTAACCCCTGTGCTGCCATCTGTGCCTCATTTAGGTGTATTTCAGCTTAGTAAATGACCCTCTATGTTACTTTATTCATAGACTCGGTTGGTTGGCTTACTTTGTGACAGAATTTTGTGCCAATATTTTGGGGCAAAACATCCCTTTAAACTAATTTATACCACCCAGCAGGCGAGGTGCAGTGGATTATTCTATAATATTTTATAAATGTGCCTAAAATATCCGCCAAATTGTGTAAAAAAATTTGCCAATTTTTGGCACAAAGTAAAACAGAAATAAGGAGGGGCCGCAGTAGTAAACGTGTACCATTATCGGTAGAGCACTGGCGTGACGGGGTCTGGCTGAGAAATCAGGAACGAGTTCTCGGCACAGCTACATTTATTTTACCACATTCTGATTTCTGCATGAACTGAAAATAAAAGCTACTAAACCAACAGTTAGAAGTAAAACTACATTTGCTGAGTCAATTCAAGCACAAAAAGGAGGGGGTCATATACAGACGTGGACAAAATTGTTGGTACCCTTTGGTCAATGAAAGAAAAAGTCACAATGGTCACAGAAATAACTTTAATCTGACAAAAGTAATAATAAATTAAAATTCTATAAATGTTAACCAATGAAAGTCAGACATTGTTTTTCAACCATGCTTCAACAGAATTATGTAAAAAAATAAACTCATGAAACAGGCATGGACAAAAATGATGGTACCCCTAGAAAACACAGAACATAATGTGACCAAAGGGACATGTTAATGATGTCATACGCTCCAATTCACAAAATAGAATAAATCATCACTCAAAATAGAATTTAAGCAAATATCTTTATTTATTTAGTTGGGTAATTAAAGGCCGCAATGCTTATTACTTAACCAATTAATTATAATCTGGTTAATCCAATTTATTCTCAAATATAAATAAGTAAATATTTAAACCAATAAACCATATAACACTCAGTCCACTCAGAGAGTGACTTAACCCCCGTCAATAAGCAAAGCGACAAAATAAATAGGGAAGGGAGGGAGGGAACTTGAAAAATACTTACGTGAATGAGCCAAAATCGTTATTTTCTGTTCTTTTATAGGTTCTCAAACTGGCAGTTAAAGTGATCTCCAATCAAATTTGAAGATATCAGCGCAAGCACCCACAGCATCTGGGTTAACCCATTCTTCACATAGGTAAGTAAATAATATAATCAACATATTAACTGTAATGTTAGGTGCCATGTCATCATGGCTCACCACACTGAATTTATCAGTATGGTTCGCTCCATTCAAGGTGTGTCCACTAATTAGCATCACAGGTGTCTACAACCTTGTAATCAGCCATTGGGCCTATATATATGGCTCCAGGTAATCACTGTGTTGTTTGGTGATATGGTGTGTACCACACTCGACATGGACCAGAGGAAGCAAAGGAAAGAGCTGTCTCAAGAGATCAGAAAGAAAATTATAGACAAGCATGTTAAAGGTAAAGGCTATAAGACCATCTCCAAGCAACTAGATGTTCCTGTGAGTACAGTTGCACATATTATTCATAAGTTTAAGATCCATGGGACTGTAGCCAACCTCCCTGGACGTGGCCGCAGGAGGAAAATTGATGACAAATCTAAGAGACGGATAATCCGAATGGTAACAAAAGAGCCTAGAAAGACTTCTAAAGAGATTCAAGGTGAACTTCATGCTCAAGGAACATCAGTGTCAGATCGCACCATCCGTCGTTGTTTGAGCCAAAGTGGACTACATGGGAGACGACCAAGGAGGACACCATTGTTGAAAACGAATCATAAAAAAGCAAGACTGGAATATGCCAAACTACATGTTGACAAGCCACAAAGCTTCTGGGAGAATGTCCTGTGGACAGATGAGACAAAAATCGAAGTTTTTGCCAAGGCACATCAGCTGTATGTTCACAGACGAAAAAATGAAGCATATCAAGAAAAGAACACTGTCCCTACTGTGAAACATGGAGGAGGCTCTGTTATGTTCTGGGGCTGCTTTGCTGCGTCTGGCACAGGGTGTCTTGAATCTGTGCAGGGTACAATGAAATCTCAAGACTATCAAGGAATTCTAGAGAGAAATGTACTAGCCAGTGTCAGAAAGCTTGGTCTCAGTCGCAGGTCATGGGTCTTGCAACAGGACAATGACCCAAAACACACCGCTAAAAACACCCAAGAATGGCTAAGAGGAAAAAATTGGACTATTCTAAAGTGGCCTTCTATGAGCCCTGACCTCAATCCTATTGAGCATCTTTGGAAGGAGCTGAAACATGCAGTCTGGAAAAGGCACCCTTCAAACCGGACACAACTGGAGCAGTTTGCTCATGAGGAGTGGGCCAAAATACCTGCTGAGAGGTGCAGATGTCTCATTGACAGTTACAGGAAGCGTTTGATTGCAGTGATTGCCTCAAAAGGTTGCGCAACAAAATATTAAGTTAGGGGTACCATCATTTTTGTCCATGCCTGTTTCATGAGTTTATTTTTTTACATAATTCTGTTGAAGCATGGTTGAAAAACAATGTCTGACTTTCATTGGTTAACATTTATAGAATTTTAATTTATTATTACTTTTGTCAGATTAAAGTTATTTCTGTGACCATTGTGACTTTTTCTTTCATTGACCAAAGGGTACCAACAATTTTGTCCACGTCTGTAGACTCACTGTAACATGAGCTTCTATTTCCTTCCATACAACCTCAAGCTTAGTTCACCCTCTGCTGGTAAGTAACTGGTACTAAGCTGGTATGACCTCCGGGTAACAGACCAAGGCAAGCGATTGCCAATTAACACATTCAATGCTGATTGTCATGCATTCTGCCCGAACACCAGGCAGTGTAATAGCACCTAAGGCTTCTATTACACTGCCCCCAAAAGACTTGAATTGGCTTCGGGGGACTGAATACAAAGGCACGCCACACTTTCCAGATTTTTATTTATAATTTTTTTTTAAAACCATATATAATTTTCACGTTGCACGTACTTGCTGCTTTGTGTTGGTCTATCACATAAAATCCAAATAAAATACATTTAAGTTAGTGGGTGTGAAGTGAATAAATATGGAAAAGTTCAAGCGGTATGAATACTTTTTCACGGCACTATATCCTGAAGGTAGGTCATCAATTTCTTACTTCAGGAACAGGAGGTTCTGCAGAAGCTAACATTATTACTGCTGGGGGCCACTCTGGGGGACATTATTACTGCTGGGGGCCACTATGGAGGACATTATTACTGATGGGGGCCATTGAGGAGGACATTATTAATGTGGGGGGCCAATATGGAGGACCTTATAACTTCTGTCAGCCTATATAGAGGACATTATTACTTCTCGGGGCCACTATAACGGACATTATTAATGCTGGGGGCCACTCTGCAGGGACATTAATACTGCTGGGGGCTACTCTGAGGGGACATTAATATTGCCGTGGGCCACTCTGGGGGACATTATTAATGCTGGAGGCCACTATAAGGGACATTATAAATGCTGGGGGCCACTCTGCGGGGACATTAATATTGCTGTGGGCCACTCTGGGGGACATTATTAATGCTGGAGGCCACTATAAGGGACATTATTAATGCTGGGGACTACTCTGGGGGACATTATTAATGCTGGAGGCCACTATAAGGGACATTATTAATGCTGTGGGCCACTCTGCAGGGACATTAATATTGCTGTGGGCCACTCTGGGGGGTATTATTAATGCTGGAGGCCACTATAAGGGACATTATTAATGCTGGGGGCTACTCTAGGGGGACATTAATATTGTTGTGGGCCACTCTGGGGGACATTATTAATGCTGGAGGCCCCTATAAGGGACATTATTAATGCTGGAGGCCACTCTGCGCGGACATTAATACTGCTGGGGGACACTCTGGGGGACATTATTAATGCTGGAGGCCACTATAAGGGACATTATTAATGCTGGGGGGTACTCTGGGGGCAGGGGCGTAACTAGAAGTGACTGGGCCCCACAGCAAATATTTGTAAGGGCCCCCCTCAGCGCGCTTCGCACCTCCCTCCTCCTGTGTAAACCCCACTCCTTTGGCACAGTGTAGCGGTATACTGTATATTGTGGGGCACAGTGTAGCGGTATACTGTATATTGTGTGGCACAGTGTAGAGGTATACTGTATATTGTGTGGCACAGTGTAGCGGTATACTGTATATTGTGTGGCACAGTGTAGAGGTATACTATATATTGTGGGGCACAGTGTAGCGGTATACTGTATATTGTGTGGCACAGTATAGAGGTATACTGTATATTGTGTGGCACAGTGTAGCGGTATACTGTATATTGTGTGGCACAGTGTAGAGGTATACTGTATATTGTGAGGCACAGTGTAGAGGTATACTGTATATTGTGTGGCACAGTGTAGAGGTATACTGTATATTGTGAGGCACAGTGTAGCGGTATACTGTATATTGTGTGGCACAGTGTTGAGGTATATTGTGAGGCACAGTGTAGCGGTATACTGTATATTGTGTGGCACAGTGTAGCGGTATATTGTGAGGCACAGTGTAGAGGTATACTGTATATTGTGTGGCACAGTGTAGAGGTATACTGTATATTGTGAGGCACAGTGTAGCGGTATACTGTATATTGTGTGGCACAGTGTTGAGGTATATTGTGAGGCACAGTGTAGCGGTATACTGTATATTGTGTGGCACAGTGTAGCGGTATATTGTGAGGCACAGTGTAGAGGTATACTGTATATTGTGTGGCACAGTGTAGCGGTATACTGTATATTGTGTGGCACAGTGTAGAGGTATACTGTATATTGTGTGGCACAGTAGCAGTATACTGTATATTGTGAGGCACAGTGTAGAGGTATACTGTATATTGTGGGGCACAGTATAGAGGTATACTGTACATTGTGGGGCACAGTGTAGCGGTATACTGTATATTGTGGGGCACAGTGTAGCAGTATACTGTACATTGTGGGGCACAGTATAGAGGTATACTGTATATTGTGGGGCACAGTGTAGAGGTATACTGTACATTGTGGGGCACAGTATAGAGGTATACTGTATATTGTGGGGCACAGTATAGAGGTATACTGTACATTGTGGGGCACAGTGTAGCGGTATACTGTATATTGTGGGGCACAGTGTAGCGGTATACTGTATATTGTGGGGCACAGTGTAGGCTATATGTGCATAACATAAACATACTCCACATGAACACTTACAGTTACTTGGCTCGGCCCTTGGGGATCTCGGACGCCACTTCCACACTTTGGCCGGGGGCTCGGCGGAGCTGATGTTGTGTTTTATCCTAATGAGAAAGATTTTATAATAAGGATTTGGAGAAGGGGCAGTGGGATAGCAAAGCAGGGAGAGGCCGGTGCTGCTACTAGGGGGTCATACCATGGGGCAGTAATAAAACCCACCATAATGCCCCCCCCCCCAGTAGTAATAATTCTCCTTATAATGTGACAGTGCAAAAAATACACCCTTGTAATGCCCCCAGTTGAGCTAATGTCCCCATAGTGCCCCCATAATGTGCCAGTATAAAATACCCCTATATAGTGCCCCCAGTAAATTCCCCCATAGTGCTCCTCTCCCCCCTTCCTGCTAGTGCCCCCCAAAATGTACCAGTATAAAATGCCCCATATATAGTGCCCCAGTAGATGCCCCTCAGTGTCCGGCCTCTGATAGGCTGCCAGCCTAGTGTCCCCCATAATGCCCCCCAATAATGTGCCAGTATCAAGTGCCTCTCCCCCCCCACATGTCCCAGTATCATAGTGCCATCTCCCCCCATGTGCCAGTATCAAGTGCCTCTCTCCTTCCCACCCCCCATGTGCCAGTATCAAGTGCCTCTCTCTTCCCCCCATGTGCCAGTATCATAGTGCCATCTCCCCCGCAAAAAAGTGCCAGTATTAAGTGCCTCTCCCCCATGTGCCAGTATCATAGTGCCAACCCCCCCCCCCCACATGCCAGTATCAAGTGCCTCTCTCCCCCCCCCCCATGTCCCAGTATCATAGTGCCATCTCCCCCCCCCCCACTAAAAAGTGCCAATATCAAGTGCCTCTCTCCCTCCCCCCTCCCCATGTGCCAGTATCAGGTGCCAACCCCCCCTCTCCCCTCCAGGTGCCAGTATCAGGTGCCTCCCCCCCCATGTCCCAGTATCATAGTGCCATCTTCCACCCCCCCCCACCACCACCACAAAAAAAGTGCCAGTATCAAGTGCCTCTCTCCCTCCCCCCCCCCCCCCATGCCAGTATCAGGTGCCTCTCTCCCCCCCCCCCCCAATGCCAGTATCAGGTGCCAACCCCACTCCCCCCCATGTGCCAGTATCAGGTGCCTTCCGCTCCCCCCATGGCAGTAACAGTCGGGTATTAAAAAAAAATAATAAACACTTCTACTTACCTCCATGTCAGCGATGCGATGCAGCCTCTTCCTGTGTCCCGCCTTGTATGTCCTTATATGGACTCAGTGCTTGTATTTCAGAAAAGAGTCTGCTGGGATTCGAACCCACGACCTTCTGCTTCAGAGGCAGAACAGCTAACCACTAGACCATAGGAGCTGCCTTGATGCTGGCTGAAAAAATACGAGACTTCTACTGTTATAGCTGGCTAAGTGTACATCTATACACATGGCAGCTGCTCATATATAGAGATGTAGCAGAGCTGAATGTGCTGAGACAGCTGTCATATACAGATATAGCAGTATCTCAGATATATCTCTATATGACAGCTGTTCCAGCACACTCAGCTCTGCTATATCTCTATATATGATAGCTGTCATGTGTATAGATGTAGCAGAGCTGGGTGTGTTTAGGCATCTGTCATGTGTATAGATGTAGTAGAGCTGGGTTTGCTGGGGCAACTGTCATATATAGAGATATAGCAGAGCTGAGCGTGCTGGGACAGCTGTCATATAGATATATAGCAGTGCTGGTGTGTTGGGGGCAGCTGTCATGTGTATAGATGTAGCAGAGCTGGCTGTGTTTCGGCAGCTGTCATGTGTATAGATGTAGTAGAGCTGGGTGTGTTTGGGCATCTGTCATGTATAGATGTAGTAGAGCTGGGTTTGCTGGGCAGCTGTCATATATAGAGATATAGCAGAGCTGAGTGTGCTGGTGCAGCTGTCATGTGTATAGATGTAGCAGAGCTGGGTGTGTTTAGGCATCTGTCATGTGTATAGATGTAGTAGAGCTGGGTTTGCTGGGGCAGCTGTCATATATAGAGATATAGCAGAGCTGAGTGTGCTGGGACAGCTGTCATATAGATATATAGCAGTGCTGGTGTGTTGGGGGCAGCTGTCATGTGTATAGATGTAGCAGAGCTGGCTGTGTTTCGGCAGCTGTCATGTGTATAGATGTAGTAGAGCTGGGTTTGCTGGGGCAGCTGTCATATATAGAGATATAGCAGAGCTGAGTGTGCTGGGACAGCTGTCATATAGAGATATAGCAGTGCCTGGTATGTTGGGGGCAGCTGTCATGTGTATAGATGTAGCAGAGCTGGCTGTGTTTTGGCAGCTGTCATGTGTATAGATGTAGTAGAGCTGGGTTTGCTGGGGCAGCTGTCATATATAGAGATATAGCAGAGCTGAGTGTGCAGGGACAGCTGTCATATACAGATATAGCAGTGCTAGGTGTGTTTTGGCAGCTGTCATGTGTATAGATGTATTTTTTTTTTTTTTTTTTTAACAGTCAGTTGTAATGCAGCCTTTATGGCTGTGAGGGTAAATGCTTTGCCACTGATTCACTAATAGATTGGAGGTTGTGGGTTCGAATCCCAGACCAGGAGACTTTAGCAGACAGTAAAATTAGATCACACTAGCGGCTGCTGTGAAGGGGCCCTGAACACGATATTTAACTAACATGAAAATGAACACGATATTTAAGCCGGGGCGCCGGGCCCCCTTGGCAGCCCGGGCCCCGAAGCAGCTGCTTCCCCGGTAGTTACGCCACTGTCTGGGGGGCATTAATATTGCTATTGGCCACTCTGGGGGACATTATTACTGCTGGGAACCACTCTGGGGACATTATTAATGCTGGAGGCCACTATAAGGGACATTATTAATGCTGGAGGCCACTCTGCGTGGACATTAATACTGCTGGGGGACACTCTGGGGGACATTATTAATGCTGGAGGCCACTATAAGGGACATTATTAATGCTGGGGGGTACTCTGGGGGGCATTAATATTGCTATTGGCCACTCTGGGGGACATTATTACTGCTGGGACATTATTAATGCTGGAGGCCACTATAAGGGACATTATTAATGCTGGGGGCCACTCTGCGGAGACATTAATACTGCTAGGGGCTACTCTTGGGTAACATTAATATTGCTGTGGGCCACTCTGGGGACATCATTGATGTTGGAGGCAACTATAAGGGACATTATTAATGGGATTCTGTCACCTCTTTTTACCCTATAGAGATGCAGACATGTACGACTAGATCGCCAATAGCTCTGTGTAGTTTTTTTAAGTGTAAAAAATTATTTTATATATATTTAAATCAGCCTGGTAAGGAGCCCAAGGGGCTGTACTAACCGTTCTGGAGCCGAGCCGAGCCCCCTGTGAAGGAGCCCAGCACCGCCTGTATCCAGTAATCTCCTCCTTGCTCATGAAGACAGATTGCCATAATCTCGCGATGCGCGAGCTCGCGCATGCGCATAGCCGGCATAGTGTTCCTTCCCTGTGCTGGCATCAGCCTCAGGGTAGGAACTGCGCATGCGCGAGCTCGCGCATCGCGAGATTATGGCGATCTGACTTCATGAGCAAGGAGGAGATTACTGGATACAGGCGGTGCTGGGCTCCTTCACAGGGGGCTCGGCTCGGCTCCAGAACGGTTAGTACAGCCCCTTGGGCTCCTTACCAGGCTGATTTACATATATATAAAATAATTTTTTACACTTAATAAAACTACACAGAGCTATGGAACAGGTATATTGCGGACATGCTAGTAGCGATCTAGCCGTACATGTCCGCATCTCTATAGGGTAAAAAGAGGTGACAGAATCCCTTTAATGCTGGAGGCCACTATAAGGGACATTATTAATGCTGGGGGCTACTCTGGGGGGAGCGTTAATATTGCTATGGACCACTGTGGGGGACATTATTACTGCTGGGAACCACTCTGCGGGCATTATTAATGTTGGAGGCCACTATAAGGGACATTATTAATGCTGGGGGCCGCTATGGAGGCCCAGGACCAGCGTCATAACCCGGCATCCCCGGGCAAGTGCCAGGGCCCAATGCTCCTGGGGGGGCCCACTGAGCTGCTATGAGCACTTCCATCAATACAGATGGAAGCTCTCACTGCTGTCATTTCACTTACGCAGTACCCCTTTGGTGTTAGGAGAGCTTGATGGACGATAAAGCTCTAATGCTGAGATGTGTACTGAATATTCACCATGTAATTCTCTTTTTTCTTTCTTTCCCCTTCTCTTGATCTTCGTTTTCTTCTTTCTATATTTCCTTTTTCTATGGTCCACCAGTATATGCTAGTACAAATTAACATCTCAAATGACCCAAAACATTGATGTTTAATACTAATGCTGACATATGTTTAAAGTGTTGATATAAATTACGAACTGTAAGTATTTGTATTTTTGGGACTGAAGCTCTATATCTGACTAAGGCCTCTTTCACACTACCGTTTTTTTTTTCCGTTTTGCGGTCCGTTTTTTGCGTTCCGTATACGGAACCATTCATTTCAATGGTTCCGCAAAAAAACGGAATGTGTTCCGTATGCATTCCGTTTCCGTATTTCCGTTTTTCCGTTCCGTTGAAAAGATAGAACATGTCCTATATTTGGCCGCAAATCACGGTCCGTGGCTCCATTCAAGTCAATGGGTCCGCAAAAAAAACGGACACATACGGAATGACATCCGAATGTCTTCCGTTTTTTGCGGAACCATTGACTTTGCATTGTACCAGGATCCGATTTTTCAGGACAAGAATAGGACATGTTTTATATTTAAACGGACATGCGGAACGGAACAACGGAAACGGACAGCACACATTGTGCTGTCCGATTTTTTCCAGGACCCATTGAAAATGAATGGGTCCAGATCTGGTCCTGATCTGTTCCTGAAAAAACGGAACAGATCAGGAAAGAAAAAACGGACGTGTGAATGGACCCTTACTTATGTTCAATAAAATGAGAGTAAACTAAAAATGTTTGAAAAATAGCTATGACAGTGTGTCAATTTTTCATGGCCATTTTTTTTCCGGGTGAATGTAGCCTAACGTTTTTATATTGTTGGCAATTGGGTCCTTTAAAATGCTAACATGTAAACTTGCTTGACTTGTGGTTGAACCAGTTCTTCAGGTTCGATAAATAGTGCTCCACAGTAGTGACCTTTCATACCATTAGCAGAAGAGGCTCCAGTTCATAAAAAGCCACTAATTAAAAGTCTCAGTTTAGAAGCCACAAACTGGAATATTCTAGACTGGGTTTATTCATGCAGAATCTGGATATGGCTATTGGGCATTGCTGCTGGTACATTAGATAGGCTCATGCCGAGAACAGAGGTGGGTTTACTGAAATTGCATGCACATCCCTGGTCCATGGTGGCGCTATTTTGAAAAACAGCTGAAGGCTGGACCAAGTACCGGGCAGATATTGATATGCCGTCAGTTGTGTAGAAAACCCCTTTTAAAGGGGTTGTCCAGCCTTAACACACTTTTCAGTCTAACCTGTGCCCTGATGACTTTTCTGCTCCTTATCCGCTGGGTTACCGACTCTTTTTCTACGTTGCGCTCCAGTTCCATGCTTAGATGTGAGTCGGACACTTGTGTGCATGTGCAGCGGCCTATTGCCAGCGTCTGGGATATCCCTTGCCCCTTAAGATGTATTTATGATTAGAGAAAGTAGTCGTGACGCCAGTTGCGGTTAAACAACGAGGACTTGGAGTCCCCTTTGTAGATGGTATAAATGTGGGTATCCAGATGTAGGTGTCACGGATGTAGTGGGGAGAACACCAAAAGACAACAAGAAGGAAGGGGAAAGACACTAGGCCTCACCGCTAGGGAAGGAAAAGGGTTACCACCTATAAAACCCTGCTCCTGGCCCTAATCGCTATCCGTATGGGCACCTCTCGCTTGTAGAGATGCCCATACACAGGAACCTAGAAAACCCTGGTGACCCTCGGATGCCCTAAAGGTAATGACAGGGCAGAGACAACCCGTTCTTTCTCTGGTGAAGGACCTAGCGTCTTGCTGAGGCCTAGTAAACAACCAGGAGAGGGGGGAGGGAATACAAAACACAACAAGCGGAACACTTAACTTCTGAGGATGATGGATGAACAGGACTTCAACAAGAACCACACTCCTGCTCTTACAAACCCAAATGAAGCTATCCAGAGCAAGGAGTGATGGGTAAAGTCTGACTAAATAGGGAAAGGTCACAGAGTGGTGTAGAGTAGCCTAAAATGTCTCTGTAGATGTTGTATGCACATGTCACGGTGCTCCTACCTGGATATCCTTGGATCCCAGACGAGGTGTAGTCCAAAGCAAGTGCAAAATGGGGTTGTTGAACTTAAGTGATGAATAGGTAGAATAACCGGAGTATAGACTTTGTATTAACATTGAACACAGCTTTACTTGGCATAAACGGTAATCCAAACAGGTATTGGCTTATCTCTGGCAGGCAAACAGTTCTGCAACAATCTCAGCTCTGCGGTAGCTTTCTCAGCCCTGCTATACTAGCCGGGTAAAATAGGAACTTTTCCTCTTCTGCTGGAACTTTACTTAGCTGTCTGTAGTCTGTCTCTTACTTTAATCCTAGGAACTTCTTCCTGGCATCAAGCTCTCTTGGCTTGGAGTTTAAGGCAATGCAAGCCCAAGAGGGGACAAGCAACCATGTGGACTTCAGAGGCTGGGCTTCTGGGCCTAGCAGAGAAGACAGTGCTCTGCTAGCCAACACACAACCTTTCCCCAGGAGGGGGTAGGCTAGACTAACACTGACTAACTCCTCCCTCTCTAGAGAGGGCTGGAATGGAACTAGAAAGTTCCTCTCCAGGGAAGCTAACACTGCCAATGTTGCTGCCACCTGCTGGTAAACCAGGCACATTACACTTAAACATTGGTTTGCAAGGAAATACATACACACATCGCAGCAAAGGGTAATAAATATCTATGAGATGACACAGGATCACACAATGCAGAGAGTGGGGGTACAAAAGGAGGTGGTAATGCCACTGTGGGTCATTACACATGAGCCCTAAGGGTGGGTTCACACATATTTTTAAAGGTATTTTTGCACACTTTGCGGTTTTACTGACGGTTTTAGAAGTACTGTAAAACCGTCATCTGCATATGCTAGCTGACAGTCTATGGGAGAGATGCAATCCTGGACACTGAAGTGACTTTTGCTATTAGGGTTTTTTTTTAAATAGGAGGCATTTTATTATATTTTTAATGCAGCATGTTGTCTATAGGGGAAAAGTGCTAAATAAAATGTGATTTACATAGACTTTTAGAAAAAAAAAACACAGCTAAGAAAAATGGTTCAAAATCCACATGAAGTATGGAAAAAAGAACAGGCACTTTTTGAATGATGGAAGGACACTAGCGCACAATCGTGTGTAGTGATCTTAAAGGGGTTGTCTCACTTCAGCAAATGGCATTTATCATGTGCAGGAAGTTAATACAAGGCACTTACTAATGTATTGTGATTGTTCATATTGCTGCCTTTACTGGCTGGATTCATTTTTCCATCACATTATACACTGCTTGTATCCAGGGGTTACGACCATCCTGCAATCCAGCAGCGGTGGCCGTTCTTGCACTCTATATAAAACAGCATTAGTCTATGTGCGCTCCCAAAGTCTCAGCCACCAGATGGTGCATGCACGACCACTACTGATGGATTGCAGGGTGTTCATTACCATGGAAACGCGCAGTGTATAATGTGATTGATGAATCAAACCAGCAAAGAGGCAATATGGACAATCACAGACAATACATTAGTAAGTGCCTTGCATTAACTTTCTCAACCCTTTAACCTCCTTCAGAACACAGCCTATTTTTCTTTTTTCATTTTAGTTTTTCCCTCACTGCCTTCCAAAAGCCATCGTTTTTATTTGTTTTCTGCTCACATAGCCATATGAGGGCTTGTTTTTATGTGGGACAAGTATTTTTAATGGCACCATTTAATTTACCATAGCTTGTATTGTAAAATGCACTTTTATATTTATGTATAACATTTATATTTTTTTTTACTTTTTTCTTACTTTTTTATTGTAGCTTTTAGTCCCCTACTTTTAGTTCCCCACAGGAATTAAATATGCGATCTCCTGATTGATAGTCCCATAGATCACAAGAGAATACCATTCAATTAGACTATGGCTTGGGCACAGCTTTGCAGGCAGTTCACTATGACAGAGCTGGACGTCTTCATAAGACCTTAGACTGTCATATCAACCAATCGGAGCGGTTTTGCTCCTTCCCTCTGTTTAACTTCCCAGATGCCACAGTTGCTATTGATTACTGTATCTGAGGGGTTATATGAATGTGATTTTTATTATCATTGATCCCAGTCATTGCTGCTGGGTGCCCTCTACATTACACAGTATGGAGTAGGCTTAACGTATCAGCCTACTCCAGAGATCAACAACCTTTGGCACTCCAGCTGCTGAGAGACTACAACTCCCAGCATGTACTCTTACTTGTCTGTTCTTGTAACTCCTAAAGAAGTGAATAGGGTGGCTACTCAGAATAGGGTGGCTACTCAGACCACCTTTAAAAGCCGGACTTTACAACCCCGCCCTGACTCCGCTAAGCCACACCCCAATCATGTTAGGCCATGCCCCCTCCCTGCACACAGCTGACAGATTTTAAAAATAAAATACAGAACCAACTTCAGGTCAGCTGAATGGGGTGTGTGGGAGATTGACTTTATCCCTGCAGCTCACTCTCAGACAGCACAGTGCTGCTGTCTGAGAGTGAGCTGTTCAAATGGACATCCCTGCGACAGGGGGTTAGAGAGTTGGACCGTCCATCCTAAAACCAGAACTCTGGCCACCCTAGAAGTGAAAGGAGGATTCTGGGAGTTTTAGTTTCAGAACAGCTGGAGTGCCGGAGGTTGCCGATCCCTGGCCTACTCTATGCACTTACACTGTACCAATGACATACAGTTGCTGTATGTTGTGGTTCATGTACGGGTTAATGGTTACTTTTTATAGGTTACATTGTCTCATACTCTACCACTATTGCATACCTCCCAACCATCCCGGATCTGGCGCGACAGTCCTGGATTTCAGTGGCGGTCCCAGTATGGGGGAGGTATGTCCATAGGAAGCAGAGACAGCTGCCTCTAATGATGAATCAGAGAGCCGGCCGTCGGCTCTCAGCTTCATCACTCCTACTCCCTGCCGGCGCTCCACACTGCAGGTCTTTGTGTATCCTGCTGTTGCTTGTGGCGGCCTCCGCTCCCTGTCGGCTCCTGGGCTCTAGTGCTCCGTGTCCCCGCAGATTCCCCTCTCCAGTGATGCCCCCCGCTGGATGGATGTGTGTACACGGCTCTCCGGCAGCAGAGATGCGTCTTGTGGTCAGGACTCGGTAGATGACAGAGGACTTCTCTCCTGGGCTCCTGGCCAGTGAAGTTACTGGAGATGGGCTGGCTGCAGCAGAGGGGGCACTATTACAATGGAGCAGAGTATGGCGCCCGCCACCTAGAAGTGACCCGCTCTAGTGACCGCTCTAGTGACCTCCTGAAATATTCTGGGGTGTAATAAATGTATAGAAATCATCCCTGTAAATTATAATTCCTGATCAAATAATACAACTGTTCAAGGACCAGAGTAATCCCCCCCGCACTGCACCCCATAACCCTTGCACTGCACCCTCATAATCCCTTTGCAGTGCACTCCATAATCCCCCCTCACTGCACCCCCATAATCCTTCCTGTGAAGGGGGCACTTTACTGGGCATATTACTGTGAGAGGAGCACATATTTGGTATAACTACTGTGAGGGGGCATAAAGGGGGAATAATTACTATGTTGGGGCATTTAGGGGACTGGTTGGGATTAGGTATTTAGTTGTGTTTTGGGCGGAGTTGGAGGCATGGCACTTTGTGTGCTGCACAATTTGTCCCTCTTCCTTCTTTTCTACAGTTGGAAGGTATGCTATTGTCATTTAGGGAAGGGGGTGCATTTGCTATGTATGCTTCTGGAAGCCCCTCTGCTGTGTTTTTTTTAGAGTCAGGGACCACCTTCTAGCATTATGAGGGACACTCTGGTGGTTGTATTCATGGGGGTCACTCTTATGGGGATTAGCCGGGACACTCTTATAGTATTATCTGTGTGTATTCCACTAGTACTGTTTAGGGGGGCACAAAGCAGTTGTTAATAGGGGTGCTTTGACCAGAAACTGCATATATGCTGTATATCTGTAAAAACATATACTGTATATACATACACAGACTTTTATTGCAAGGGAGGGAAGATAAGGATTGCAGACAGACTACCTGTTCTTAATTTATTAGTAAAGAGTGCTCGGGCTTCTTGGGGGTTGTGACAGTTTCTCTATGCACATACATAATACATTCAGAGGTTAAAGGGAACCTGTCACCTCTACTATGCTACCCTCACTGAGCGTTTCTAAGTGTTTATTGTGTTACCCTAAACATATAAATTACACTTTTAATTTTATTTGCAGACAAATTTAATAAGTATTATGTATTTTTGTACTTCTCGCCTTTTATGCAAATTAAAATAAGAGTCATATCTTACTTGTGTGACCAGAGAAGAGTCATATTTTCAAGCTCTGACTCATCTCAGGTTAATTTGCATATGTATCAAATCGTTTTTTTTGTTTTGTTTTTTTACACAATAAAAGCACACAGAGCTATGGGGACTGGGTATTGCGGATGTGCTAGCGGCCATTTAGCAACCCATGTCCCTAGCTCTATACCCAAAATCCTGGTGACAGGTTCCCTTTAAGGGGGCACAATATGCATTATTACTGTGAAGGGGGCACAATGGGCATTAACACTATGGAGGGGGCTTAATCGGCATTATTACTATGAAGGGGGCACAATGGGCATTATTACTATGAAGGGGCACAATGGGGATTACTACTATAAAGGGGGAACAGAGGGCATTACTCCTGTGAAGGAGATATGCATAACTGTTATGAGGCACAGACTGAGCATCACTGCTGTGAAGGGGGCACAATGGGCATTACTACTGTGAATGGGCATAGAGAGCATCACTACTGCGAAGGGGCCTAACTGTTACGGGGAATTTCTAAATTTTGGGGTCACAGAGAGGGCATAACTACTATGAAGGGGCACAAAGAGGGCATTACTACTGTGAGGGGGGCACGATGAAGGGATAAGTACTTTAAAGAGGACCTTTCATGGGTCCAGACATTATGAAATAAGTAGGGGGTTGTGCAGGGCATAATTCATGGATGCAATATTGCTTACTAGTGTGTCTGCCCGGCGCTCCATTCCCCCGCTGTGGCCCCTGTTCACTTTGCCCACCTGATATGCTAATGAATATCATCGGTACAGGGAGGAGGAGACTGCCCTGTTTCTCAATGGGCGTCTCCTTCTCCCTGGATGTAACATGGTCCAATCACAGTGGAGAGCGTCACAGCCATGGAGAAAAAAAATCACCTTCTCCGTGACGCACTCCGCTGTGATTGGACCGCGCTACAGCCAGGGAGAAGGAGGCGCCCATTGAGAAAAATGGAAGTCTTCTCCTCCATGTACTGATGCCATTCATTAGCATATCAGGTGGGCAAAGTGATCGGGGGCCACAGCGGGGGAACGGAGCACCGGACAGACAAACTAGTAAGCGATATTACATCCATGAATTACGCCCTGCACAACCCCCTTCTTATTTCATAATGTCTGGACCCATGAAAGGTGGTTATAAAATGAGGGGGGTACATTATTTTTTTAAAAGTACTGGGGGGGAGGTGCCAGAGAAAGGACCCGCCCGGGGTGCCAAACACCTTAGGCATGACACTGGACATACCCCAAGGGAATTGTATCTGTAATTGCCGCAAAAGGTGTCGCAAAGTAGTGACTTTCAAGGGGTGAATACTTATGCACAGTAAAGTTATTTTTTTTATTTTTTTTATTATTATTTATCTTCAAAGTGCTAGACATTATATAATAAAATATAATAAATAAAATGGTACACATCCCCTAATATTAAATTGGATTCTAGATTGTGATGTAAAAAAACAGGAAAACGCAATGGGAGAGAATACTGTCACAAAGCACTGGATATAGTAGATTGCAATGGAAGGTAAGTAGTTTTGCTCATTCACCAAAAAGAGAATTTGTGAAGTCAGACACTGATGTTGGTAGAGAGGGTTTGGCTTGAGCCTCTTTCTAGCTTATTCCAAATGTGTTCATTAGGGTTGAGGTCAGGGCTCTGTGTGGGCCAGTCAAGTTCTTCCACACCAAACTCACCCAACCATGCCTTTGAGGACCTTGCTTTGTGCACTGGAACAGAAAAAGGGTCTCCCCCAAACCGATCCCACAAAGTTGGAAGCATATAATTGTCCAAAATGTTTTGGTGTACTGATGAATTAAGACTAAGCTTCCCTGGAACTAAGTGGCCTAGGCTAACCTCTGAAATACAACCTCATAACATTATTCCTCCTAGAACAAACTTTTCAGTACTCAGCATCCCGTCTCTGTGACCTTACATGGTGTCCACTTCATAGCTGATGGCCTGTGGTTCCTAAACTCTTCCACTTTGTAATTCTACTCACAGTTGATGGTGGAATATTCAGGAGAGAAGAAGTCTCACAAACTTGTTATGGTGCCGCCATCTTATTATAATATGACACTGGAATTCAGTGATCTCTTTAGATCGAGCTATTCTTTCACAGGCTAGGGGATGGATTTTATACACCTGTGGCAATGGGACTGAATGAAACACCTGAATTCATTGATTAAAGGGTTTCTACCACTTCAGTTTGACCAAATTAGCTTTCAGACACTAGCGATCTGCTAGTGTCTGATCTCCATAACCATGCAATTCTTAGACCTTTGTGTGGAGCCGTTTCATTAAAAAACGAACTTTTATTCCTATGCAAATGAGCCTCTAGGTGCTATGGGGGTGTCTTTTCAGCACCTAGAGGCTCGGTCTACTCACACTGTATGCCTGCCCATCTCGTCTTGAATGCCTGCCTCCATCACAGCCATCGGACGAATTCACGCGCCTGCGCCGTTCACTTCTGTCTTCGGCACAGGCGCAGTGAGTAAAGGCCGCTCTCCTGATGCCGGCTTCCTCACTGTGACGTAGTCGGCGCAGGCACAGTGAGGAATCCGGCACCAGGAGCGTATCATTTACTCACTGCGCCTGCGCCGATGACAGAAGTGAACGGTGCAGGCGCGAGAATTCGTCCGATGGCTGTGATGGAGGCAGGCATTCAAGACGAGATGGGCGGGCATACAGTGTGAGTAGACCGAACCTCTAGGTGCTGAAAAGACGCCCCCATAGCACCTAGAGGCTCATTTGCATAGGAATAAAAGTTAGTTTTTTAATGAAACGGCTCCACACAAAGGTCTAAGAATTGCATGGTTATGGAGATCAGACACTAGCAGATCGCTAGTGTCTGAAAGCTAATTTGGTCAAACTGAAGTGGTAGAAACCCTTTTACGAGGTGCCTCTTAATACTTTTTGTCTCTATCAATATATAGTTATGAACATAATACAGCATAGCTTTTCAACTGTGCCACAAGTATATGTGAAAATCATGCTGTCATTAGGAGGGGGGTGTCTGCACCATTTGCCCTAAAGTACAAGTGGCCATGAGCAAGGGTGTGACAGATATCTGACATTATTTGTCAGTGGTGGTTTAACTGTTTGTAGTTTAAATCCATTCTTCCCTTCCTATAATGAAAATCAGCATTGGCTTTCTGAGAAGCATGTCTTTCTATGGCTTAGATAAAATCAGCAAATGGAGCTGCAGTGTAAAGCATGGGGGAGGGACATTGCAGCGACTTAGCAACTGATAAGACAGGGGAATGATTTCAGACAATTTCAGATACAACGTAAGAATTGTAACCAAACACAATGAGGGAAATTTTGCAATACTGGCGCTTTGTACGCCAGTCTTGATACCCCCTGCACTACCAGAGGAACCACAGGCCTCATCATAAATCGGGCACATCCTACGGTCCGTACACCTAAGCAGAAATCTATGACAGCTCAGCACTGCCATACATTTCTGGCTTCATTTGCACCAGAAAACAGGCGTAAGTGAAGATAAATTTGGCAGGGCAGCTGACCATGCCCACTTGCCAACCTTGCCACGTCCCCTTTAGCGAAAGTGTCGAGGGCGACATAAAACTGATAGATGCAATCATTTTTTTTTTTGCAGTTGCAGGTAAAACGTCACACCTGTAATGTTTTAACGCCACCTTTTCAGGAGCAAGGGAGATGGAGCAATTTTAACCATGAATTAACCCACCATCCACCCAGTGAAAACGGATCTCTGATAACATCACCATGTAGAGCAGGGATCAGCAACCTCCGCCACTCCAGCTTGTGTTGAAACTACAACTCTCAGAATCCTCCTTTCACTTTTATGGAAGTTACAAGAACAATCGTTTGAATCTGCATGCTGGGAGTTGTAGTTTCACGGCAGCTGGAGTGCCAAAAGTTGCTGATCCCTAAAGTAGAGGATGTACTACTATACATTACATACAGGTGAAACTCGAAAACTTAGAATATCGTGCAAAAGTCCATTTATTTCAGTAATGCAAATTAAAAGGAATTGCATTAATGCAGCTTAAAATTTGAATTTTGTGAAAAGGTTCAATATTCTAGACTCAAAGTGTCACACTCTAGTCAGCTAATAATCCATACCCCCTGAGCAAAGGGTACCTCAAAATTGTGACTTTGGGGTTTCATAATCTTCCAAATTATAACAAATAAAGGCTTGAAATATCTCGCTTTGCATGTAATGAGTCTCTCATATGTTAGTTTCACAATAAATGAACTTTGATATTCTAGTTTTTCGAGTTTCACCTGTAGATATGTTAATATGAACTTTGGAGATTTTTTCTGCATTATTGGAAACTTTTATAGGATCGCACAAATAAAACCAAAAACCTTCTACGACACTTTTATACCCTCTGGACTTGTGCAAATGTGTTATATATTGGAGTTCTCTGGTGGACACCAGTGCTAGATTATCAGGCTTTTTGGGTGGCAGGGTTCTGGGTAAAGGCATCTCCTTATGTATAGCTATGTACCACTACCTGTATATAGTTACACCTAATGACACATCATTAATCCCTGAAAATGACTCCTCAATCGTTGGCATATCTTCAGTCTCTGAGAGGGAGTGCTCACGTCGCTGATGTCCTGTCCAGGAATTTCTGTCAAGCTAGACCCTAAAGAGTGTGCCCCGCTGCTGTGAACCTAGTGCCCATTTTCACCTGGGGACAGCCCTGTGTCTATCTTTAACCTGTGAAGATGAAGCCATCCTGGAAGGTCTTACTCATCGTATAAAAGCTTTCAGACCGCAATAATTGTCATTGACAAGAGCAGTTTGTGTCACCAGTTGAAACTACAATGTGTGAAAGCAAGTTCTTCCAGCATTTATCATATATGCTCCAGTATGAACGTGTGCCACCCATTTCCACTGTGCTCACGTGTAGTGGGTGTGACACCCTCGCACAAACAGGAAGAGATACTGCTCCGTGGAGCTGTCTCTGCTCTCAGGTTGCTGACTCTGGGACCTTTGGATTACACCCAGGACTAGACATTGATTTCAGTTTTGGTTACTTTATTACTTGTGACCGTTTCCTTCTCTACTCAGATGATTTTCACTTTGCTGTAACTCCTACTCCCAACATCTGCTTCTGTGTCTTTTATTTCCTCTTCTCTGTCTCAAGACTTTGAGTCTGATCTGATTCATTGTCATAAAACTCTTTTCCACAGTCCTTCATACAAGTCTCCTTTATCTCGGAGCCTGGTCTGAACTCGATCTTAATTCTTCTGCTCGCTCTGTACCCATGCATGCGTTACATGTAGGGCACAGTGCCAGTCTGGACAGGAAGACAATGGAGAGGGTCATACAGAAACTGGATGGACTGTCAAGGCTTAGCGGGGTTCCTCAACTGCAGAGAAGTCACCCCTACCTTCCAGACATTACCCGAGATATAAAGGACCATCTGCGCCAAATTCTAGACAAGACCTCTGACCTGAGTCATAACCAGTACCTGCAGGTGACAGTGAATAGTCTGCTCAGCAAGACCGCGCAATGTGCTGAAATAGTCAAAAAGGAAGGGGCCGTGGCCAGGTAAGTGCAATGACCGGGGTGTCATCTACACAAGTAGTCAAGCTGTATTTGCCATTTATTTTGTGGGACTGCACTATTTGTCTATTGCGGTAACGCTCTAGGTAAACATACAGAGACACAGATCATGATATCACTTCACGTTGTACCAAATGACAAACTCACCTCTTCTACAACGTATAGAAAGATATTGCACATTATTATATTATTGTACCTTCCCATATTTCGTCCTCATGGTTGTAGTGATACAGAGAAATCCTACATGGGGGACTGGTGGGGAAGAAACATGCAGACACATTTGAATGTAGGCGATCGCTGGTGCCAAGAGCCAGGGCAAATCAAGCCACGGCATGTGTATCTGGTGCCAAGTGCAGGTAAAGCTGCTAATCCAAGGCATTCTAATCATGAATGAATTCATAAATCTCCTCGATACAAATTTACAGAGGTGCATGTCCATATGGGATTGCCCAAAACAAGTGACATCCATAGTCCCCATGGAATGGGATCCAGATTGATCCATTACTGATTCCTCACCGTTCAGTTCGCTATTGCATTATCAAATGGAAGGAGACGATGAGAAATATGATTCCCAGTAATCCCAATAAGCAGTGCTAAACTCGTCTCCTATGCACTGTGATAAGGTCGCCTGCAAACTAATGGTAACCCCATGTGATATCTTGATAGGATCATTAGCTCAAACTTTTGAATGTGTTTCAGTTGTCCTAGTCCGGGTATGCTCAACCTGCGGCCGCCAGCATGCCCTTATAGCTGTAGGCTGCTCAGGCATAATGGGAGTTGTAGTTTTGGAACAACTGGAGGGACACAGGTTGGGCATCCTTGTCCTAGTCTGTCTGTCTGTATTAGGGGCCAATCACACATCCGCAAAATAGGTCTGCTTCCTTTTTGCAATTTTGCGGAACGGGTGCGGACCCCGCAAAAAGATAGAACATGACAAGAAAAGACATTTCTATTATAGTGCCAGCCATGTGTGGTCCGCAAAATGCAAAACGCACATGGCCGGTGTCCGTATTTTGCGGATCTGTCCTTTTTTGCGTGTCCGTGTTTGACTGCAATTTGCGGACCGCAAAACAGTTACGGATGTGTGAATGGACCCTTACAGTCCTAGTTCTTGCCTGCTTTCTTCCTGCATCCATCTCTACCCCATCTGCAAGCTCTCCTAGTGTCTCCAGTTTTGTGTTGTCATTACAGTATCTACAGTTCCAGTATTTAAGACTGTCCAGACTTCTGTGATGCAGCTTCTCTGCAGTTTTCTACAGTCAAGTCCTGCCTAAAACCACATAATAAGTATGAGGGACTGTTCAGACTATACCTGTGGTGTGTTTTGGGTACATTTTCTTTGCCTATAGACTCTGCTGCTTGCATCTGTGTCCCTGACCCCAGTGGGTCAGCGGAAAATATTCTTGGACTATCCCAAGAGGTAGCATTCTGGTTGCTCTCCTGCAGTGAAGTCCAGATATTTGTATAAGGGTTAAAGGGGTTACCCAACACCTGGGCAGCTCATACAGGTTATACTTACCCTACTCCTCATCGCTCCTGATGCCTGCACAGCCAACATTGCATCTCACCATTGCATCACCAAAGATGCCCCTCCCCCTTCCCATTGCCGGATGTTCTGATCCGCTCGACGGGATGATGCAGCAGCGGCCATTCGGGCATCAGGAGTGAAGAGGGTGCTGGGGAGAAGTTTAAGTATAACCTATATGAGGTGCCCAGGCATTTTTGGGGGCATTATAGGAGTTGGATAACCTCTTTAAAGGGTGAATATGAGGGGAGTGCCAGAATAATGCAGTTAGGGGGCCATTTATTAAGACCAGTGTTTTAGACGCCATTTTTAATAAACCCCCTGCACTGGCGTCTACATAACTTCAGTGTATCCACCGCCAATTCTAAATGTAGGACAGCTTACAGGCTGTCTTACATTTAGACCATTTTATACGCCTAAAACAGGCCAACTTATTTAGACCTGGCTTGAGTGGGGAGAAGTTGCAAATTGCTGCGCAAATAAGTGTTGCGCCACCATCTGCATCTGAAATACTCCTAATATAGACGTATTTCACCATAATAAATGACCCTCTCAGGGTTTAGCTCAAAGCCAAACCAGTTAGTTGGCAGAGTTGGTCTACACTTGCAGCGGGCCGCCACCTCTGGGGCCTCATTAGAGGTTATGAGGGTACCCAGGCGTAGGAATGGCCGAGTGGTATAGGGTGGCCTAAAATGTCCCTTTATCTTGTAAGAGTGTCACGGTGCTCCTACCTGGATATGGCTGGGCCCCAGGCGTTGGCTCTGAAGCAAACAAATAGGGGAGAATAGTTGAGGAATTTGAAGAAATAATTGAGTCCAGACCTTTTGATGAAGTTGAATAGCATCTTTACTTTGGTAAACTTTCAGCAGACACAATCTTCCAACTTTGTCTTGGTCCCAGCAGGCTCTGGCATTAAAACTCTGGCAGGCAAACTCATCTCTGCTACATCTGTTGCTCTCTGGCTCTGCTCAACTGACAGGCTAATTTCATTACTTTGCTTCTTCTTTATGCTGCACAACACTTGGTAGTCTGACTCTACGTTTGGCCAGGGAACACTCCTCGTGGCTCCTGAGGCTCTAAGCTGCGGCCTCCACATCCAGCAGAACTGAAGGTTCTCTGGCTGGATTGGTTTGGGCACGTTCAGCAGAGACGTGCCCAGCACACCCTCATTCCCCTAGCAGGGGGTAAGCTAGACTCACTAGTCCCCAAAATTCCTGCAGGAAGTAGGACTACCCCACTCCTCCACAGAGGGGGGTTAGAATGGAATGGAAAGCTCTATTCTACCTATCTGTAGCTCTGTCATGTTTGCTGTCACCTGCTGGCGAACCAGGCACATTACATGTGAACATAACAGTTACAAAACATTGGAAAATGCACAGTGTAGTGGACCTGAAATAAATACATAGATGATATTATATTAGGATACACAGATAAAAGCAGGGCATCGGAGTGGTAATGCCACTCTGGGGTGCTACATTCTTCCTTACTTAAAACCAAGCTGCCCTCGGCTTGTGCTTAGGGTGTCCAAGGAAAAATTCAAGTGCTGCATGAGAATGTGGACTATTACACACATATATAGATTGACATAGCAACATCTACCACTAGGTTCCTGCCCGTATGAGTAGGGTTTATATTCACAGTTTGCCCTCTCGGTAATAACCAGTGAACCAAAAAATACTGCACAAAGCGCTCAAATACTCCACAACGTGGCCATAGTCGTATATGGAGCATGGGGGTGTCAAGTACTGTAATCTCTCCATGATGCTATGAGACGCCCCTGCAAATAGAAGGGTGGCTTCATCCTGTATTCCATTCCAAGCACCAAGGTCTATAAATAGCTTTTCGGTCACCTTGATGACTAACAGGTAGCTACAACATTTTCCTTAAGGCAGTGCACAAGGCCTTAGGACATAAACAGACTACGAGAAGGAGCCGGTTCTCTCCCATATCTCCATGAGGGTTTTTTCCTCCAACCACATATTAGCAGCAGGTCTACCCTTGACGGTGTTAGAGCTGCTTGTGACGTGACCTAACATCTTCAGAGGCAGTCCATATGAGCTAGAGTAAGGTTTTAACTATCTGGCCAACAAGATTAAGTGCAAAGATCGAATTAAAGTGCATACAATCACATTACAGTACCTGTAAAGGAATACATACAAGGGGCGCAATACTTTAAACGTTGCTGAAAACTTGGAAAGGTTAGTGCAAATATATAAGGCACATATAAAATGAAATCAAATGTAATAAAGTAACATTCGAGTCCTTTACTTCAGTGCTGACGGATCAAGTGCACCAAACTGGAACATGAAGTGCAAAAGTCCTTTGTAATCCACAGGACTTAACAACATCATTATTTGTAATCCATATAGGGTATAAAATAGAAGCAAAGATAATGAGAACCCTTTTAGCAAAAGGGGCTCCCAATTAACCTGAGAAGTGGGGAAAATGGGGTTTTTGTCGGAGACATGCGCAATTGGGAAGCATTTTCAGTAGCTGGGGGAGTCCTGACAAACATGGCTATGTGGGTGAGGACAAAACGGGGGCAACAAAACAAATAAAACATAGCCAACAAGTCCTCACCCCTCAAGTCCAGTCCATGAAGTGGCCCCCATTAGTTCATGGTCCTTTAGGTCCTGATGATGAGTGTAGCAGAGCAGTTCCTTACAGTAGGTATCCTAGATCCTCCTCACTGCTGCTGCTGCTGAACGACATTAGTAGTCTCTCCTGCCTCTTGTAGGCTAGACGTGCAGCAGTGGTGGTGCTCTGGCGACTCCTGCTGGCGGATTTGGAAGTGACCTGGTGGTCACACTTGTCATCGTCGCTGCGGCAACTTTTTGTTTTCTGGGTCCGGAACTTCCTGCCATAAGGAATGGATTCAGGAGCTCCGACTGCAAAGGAGCTGGTAGGCAATCCTCCTCTCGCGGTGGTGACTCTCGGGTAGCTCTCTCCAGTGCCGACATCATCTTCCACGGGAGCTGATATGTTACCACCGTGGTACTGTAGGTAAAGGTAGAGGTGGATACACATCCCATTTGGCACGTTGGTGGCAGGGGCAAACCTGGAGTTAGAAGCTCCGGCTTGGCTTGAGGTTTTTCACAGAAGCGCAGTACTCCCCCTGTGGTTTCCTGCAGGCAGCGTACGCGACCCGTAGCTGCTGGGTCTTCCTGCCAGCACTCAGGTGCTGACGCAGGGACGAGGGTCACTCCAGTAGCAAGGGTCCCTTGAGGGCCTCCATTGGGGTGTATTCTACTTGGTCTCCCTTTAGAGGATGTGTCGGGCTTGGGGAAGATACGGGCACTTGACCCAGCGACGATGGAGTGGTAATGCCACTCTGGGGCTTTACACACTCACTGATTTGGGACAACCTTGTTACATGTGTTTCCAGGGAAGGTAGGGTTTTCCCCAAACTGTGGCATGACCCTGGTGTTTTTGTGATCTCTTCCTCCTATTAACTTTAATAGGAAAATACAGCATTAAGCAGAACACTTGCACTTAGTTAACAGATTTTATAGTGGCTTTTTATTGCATATAATACATTGACTTCCTTATGTTTATTACCCAATATAAAAAGCAGTTAGTTACGGCTAAAAAACAGTAGAAGTATGTGTGACGGTGGAGATTTGTCCCAGAAAAGCGGCTGTAAAACAAACGCACATGCTGTAGTGTGACATCAGGATACGCAGGCAACCTTAGGACAATAGCTCAGGACAATACTTCCTTATTGCAGCTTAAAAAACTGCATCACCACAAATACAATACTTGAAGTAATCCTAACAGATGGATATCGAGTTAACCCCTATCCGACCACCCACTTTAAATTTACGGCAGGAGTCGGGTATTTAACTATGCCGCCTGCTCGCGCGCGCCATAGCCACTGGGTGCCTGCTGTTTTAAACAGCAGATACCCGGGGCTAATGTATGCGATTGACGATAATTTCAATCTCACATATTTAACCCCTGAGATCTGTGAGCTCAAAAACTCGGTAGCGCATGCTCCCGGCCGTGCAACAGCTTCCCCTGGCGGGTATCGGGGTAGGCAGTTAGTTTGTGCGGCAGCCTCAGTTCTCCTGAATGATCCAAGGCTAGCCACATTTAGGACCCCCGTAACTGGATGAATAGCGCTGCCACATCCTACTGTTGCAGTATTTTGCATAGTAGTTTGGACCCGTCTCAGACCCACAGAGGCATTCTGAGACCCACAGAGGCATGCAGGTTTCAAAAGAACATTTATCTAGGCACAGATGGACTCACTGTAGATGGGACTTGCGGTTGTCAGGAAGACCCTCACTCATGTTTGTGATGCACAGGCATCCCATATTGTTCAGTTGTACCTCCCAACATTAGAATGCCCATAAGTGAGACATTTAACGGGATTATCCAATATTATATAATTATTATATTTATTATATAATTATTATTATATCAGACCTCACAGAGTAGCTGTCTTGCGGTGGTGATCATAATTACCTTGCCCCTGCTGCTTGCTCCATGGACAGATCTTCATCTCCCTGGTGCGCTGATATATCACCATGTTCATAGTGGGAATGTGCAACGGGCAGCTGCCTCCCAGGGCCAACAAATAGATTGTGTTTTGTGACGCCAGTTGCAGTGAGGCCCCTTTTTGTGATATAGTGGATAGTACCCAGGTGTAGGAATGGCCGAGTGGTATAGGGTTGCCTAAAACGTCCCTTGGTGTAATGTTGTGTCACGGTGCTCCTACCTGGATACACTGAACCCCGGGCATTGGCTCTGAAGCAGTAAAAGGGGGAGGTACTGTAGTAGTAGGGGATGAAGAAAAATGTGAGTCCAGACCTTGTGTGATGAAGTTCAATAACAGCTTTACTTTGCATAAACATTTCTCCAAACGAGTTACAGACTTTGTCTTGGTTCCCGCAGGCTTTAGCATTAAAACTGTGGCAGGCAAACTCCTCTTTGCTATATCTGTTGCTCTTTGGCTCTGCTGTACTAACAGGCTTCAATAGAATCTTTGCTTCTGCAGGATGCTGCAACCTCTCTCTGTAGTCTGACTCTAGATTCATCCAGGGAACTTTTCCTCCTGGCTCCTGAGGCTCCAAGGTGTGGCCTCTATATCCAGCAGAGCTTAGGGTGTTCTAGCTGGCTCGCTTTGCTTGCCTAGTACACGTCCTACTGCACACATTCCCCTTAACTAGTCCCCTCCCCTCCCTAGAGGGAGAGTTAGAATGGAATGAAGGGTTCCATTCTCTCTAAATGTAGCACTGCCATGGTTGCTGACACCTACTGGTGAACCAGGTACATTACATTATAACATAACAGTTGCAAAATAGAGAAATGCACAGTGTTTGGACCTGAAATAATTACACAAGATGACATGAGGTTAACCAATAAAGACAGTAGCGGGGTGCAGAAGCGGTAATGCCACTCTGGGGCATTACACATGTGACCACTGCAGCCAGTGACCTGCTCCACTTGCGTAACGACAAATGGTCACGTGAAGCAATCGCCTGAGGGAGTCATGGTGTACTCCCTCAGGCCGTATCTCACTGAGGATTGGTGCAGTGGAAAAATAGAACTGAAGTAGGAGGCCAGAGTTAAACGTAACAGTCTTTTTTACTTAGTGCAACTTAGAACTTGAAATACATATGGTAGCAGCAGGCTTTAGTGCAATTCTTCTCTGCACCAGCAAGAATATGGAGGTAGGTTGGTTGGTGGCAATTTCATACCAACTTTGTAAACTAACAAAGAGGGACACATTATGCAGCACGCTTTGCGCGCCTCAGCAAATTTTTTCAGCACTAGGCCACACCTCTACACATAGCTATACACCCTAATCCCACCCAGTCCCCTAATGCCCCCACATAATAATTATTTCCCCTTTCGTGCCACCGCACAGTATTTATGCCCACATTGTGTCTTCACAGAATTATGCCCAGCTGTGCCCCCATTAATATGCCCAGTTATGTGCCCCCAGTAATATGCCCAGCTGTGCCCCCCAGTAACATGCCCAGTTATGTGCCCCCAGTAATATGCCCAGTTATGTGCCCCCAGTAATATGCCTAGATGTGCCCCCAGTAATGTGCCCACATTGTGCCCCCAGTAATATGCCCAGCTATGTCCCCAGTAATATGCCCAGCTGTGCCCCGCAGTAATATGCCCTTAGTGTGCCCCCCAGTAATATGCCCACAATGTGGCCCCCAGTAATATGCCCACACTGTGCCCCACAGTGGTATGTCCACATTGTGACCCCCATTAATATGCCCAGTTATGTGCCCCCTAGTAATATGCCCTCATTGTGCCCCCAGTAATATGCCCGCATTGTGTCCCCAGTGATATTCCCACATTGTGCCCCTCACAGAAAGTAAAAAAAAATATATAAAAACGACATACTTACCTTCTTCTTCTTAGCAGCAGCAGGAAATCGGCTGCTCTAGTCTGTGACGAAGGCGGAGCCGAGGCTGATTGCCGGCCAGTCCCGCCCCCTGCACAGACCAGAGGTGTGGAGAGCCGGCGGGGGGAGGAATGATGAAGCAGGGAGCTGATGCCGGCTCTCTGCTTTATCATAATACAGGCCTAGTAGTTGTTTGGTGATGGGTGGCTTGGCTGTATTCCCTCACCTTACAGCAGTGTCTGTAGATGCAGTAGTAGCCGGTCACTCTGATATCTGGACTCTCAAGGCTTTACTTGAGGACAAATTGAAGTAGTTATGCCTGTGGAGTCTGTCACAGGAGCACTGCAGATTGCTTCCTCTCCACTCTGTCTCAGGACAAGATCTACCGCTCCTGGCAGGAGGAAAGACCTGCTCTAACATTGGAGGCACACACAATACAGTATAGCACTGTATTACGGTACTTTTTGTAAAGGCTGAAAAGTATGCACCCCCATTTTTCACCCAATAAGACGCACCTAGGTTTTAGAGGAAGACAATAAGAAAAAAAATATTTTCCATTAGACCTCAGGTGACAGCCCCAATCAGACTCCAAATGTTAATAGGACCCCAATAAGACCTCAGATCAGACCCCTAATCAGACCTCAGCTCAGACCCCAATGTGAATGACCCCCATCCAATCAGACCTCAGATAAGAGCCCCATGCCTCTCATCAGCCCCCATATGCCTCTCATCATCCCTCTTGCCTATTTTCAGCCCCCATTGACTTATATCAGCCCCCATGCCACAGAGAACATAAAATAAAATAAACACCTTTCCTGGTCCGGACTCCGCCTCTCCTCACCGCCAGTGCTATTTCTTCTTGTTCCTGCCATTGGCTGTGCTGTGATCTTACGCAGTCACAGAGCGCCCTCACGCTGTGCGCAGCCAGACAGACAAGGACCAGAAAAGTGGTGAATACAGAGCCTTCACCGCTTTCTGGTCCTCCGGTACTAATGATCGCTTCCATAATGGGAGCACTCATTAGTATTCACCCCCCATAAGACACAGGGACATTTTTCCCACACTTTTGGGGGAAAAATGCATCTTATGGGGGTGGGGGCAAATGCCGTAATTCCATCTAGTAAAAAATCTATTCTTCCACAGTGTTGATCCAATAGAACACAAAACAACCCCCATAAGACAGGAGCCAACCGTTTCATACTGGGGTCTCTAAATATGACAATATATCCTTCTAGTATTCACATCCTGGTAGATTATTTCTTACAGGAATGGCCCCTTTAAAATCTTTGAATGGGTCAACTTTTACAGTAGAGCTGTCTCTTTGCTCTTACAGTAAAGAATATCTTCCATGCTGATTGTGAAAACTTGTGTCCCCTATTTACATGAGTCAACACATGTAATCATTCATTTATTACTAGTCATTAGCTTCATTTACATGCAGCAATCCTCGGGGATCTATCGCCAGCCCTGCCAATCAGCTGGTTGAATGGGCACCAAGTGCTGGAGGCTTTATGTTATTTACATTGATCCAGACCTCAGTTCATACTGCCAGCAGCAGAGGAGCAGGGTACTACAGCTAGGTCCCAGTTAAGTGAATGGCCTATAGATGCAATTCCTTGCCTTGCTGCTACTATAGGTATGGCATATAAGCATGGGGAGGAACAGGTTGGTTAACCCTATTCCTGCCAACCTTTCCTTGCTGGTAGTAACATCCATGAAACAAACAGTAAATAACTATATACAATTTGTAGTGCCACCAGATCTGGGGTACTACGATCACCGTGGGTCTGCCACTCTGTGAGGTCTGATATCATGTTGGATAACCCCTTCAAGCCACATGCCCGATCTGAGTTTGCTGAAAATTGTTTAGCCTTGAGACCGTACTTATTTTAAAACGTATTGATGCCTAAATGTACGGTTAAAAGGAAATCTTTATTGAAAAATTAATTAAAATCACTATGCTCAAGTGCCCTTACTAGGACTAGGCAGAAAAGGAGTGGAGCTGCGTGGAGGAATAGCCACAGTCCCACTGGCCCTAAAGTGGTCAGAGCAGTAGGTATGCGGATAGATAGTCGCAATACCTCTGTATACAGTACTCCTGGATCTCTGCCCTGAACCACTTCCCAATAGAAAATTAGGAGACCTATTGTGCGTCCACAAGTGAGTACCACGAATAATGTAAGTGTCACACTATTTATGTATCCTGGGTAAACCACCAGGTGTCACCAAAAGCTAGCCGTCTGAACCCTAAAAAATCTCTTTATCAGGCTGGGGCATTAAGAAAGTGTTAGCCCCTGATCACCTGACTAGAGCTGTGCCAAGAGCGTCAGGGGACGAGAGAGACAGTTTCACAGCCAAGTGTATATTAAAGACTGAGCGCTATTCTGCTAGAGAACTGTCAATCCCTGCGCTACTTCGCAGCCGCAACATAAAGCGTCAGATTTGAATCCCCTGCATGTGCTCTACGCGTTTCTGTGCCCCTATCATCGGGACACTTCATCAGGAGCACCAGGCACAAGCAAAGGGATAAATTTCTGAGAGTCACTTACAGTTGTCATGGAGTCGGCGGTAAATGCTGCACGTGTAAAACGCTGCATTAGCGGCGCTAGGATGGCCGTAAGCCAGCTCTTTTTGTAAGAGATCGCATGTAGGAGGGAGGGTGGGCGCTGTATGTGTCGGCCCACATGCCCGATCTGCCCAACAATGCCCACAAACATCCTAGAAACAACCTATATATGTCATATTTGTATAAGCACTGACCCTTGAAGACCATTTGGGAACAATCTTCCCAAATATGAGATAATTGGGAGATGACATGAAGGGCAATACAGATATTATTTGGAGTTCTCTTGGATGGTATGAAACCCCTAGGTATTTTTCATCCACTTTCTGGGGGAGTAAAAGGAACTGCTGACAATATAATGATTATAAGGGTGCAGGAGGAGGCATATGCATTATATATTAGGCTGATTTCCAAATTAGTGTTGTAATCTGCTCAGTGTATTTTAATGGAGGGGACTGAGTGATTTGCCTGGTCACATGACCCCCCATCAGCAGCCATCTTCTGGACAGGACTGCTGTGTGGACAACACAAAGGACGTGGCCAACAAGAGAGAATACCTTATGAAATATAGAAAATGGTGCAGAATATCAACAAAGACTATAATAGTAAGTGTCACATACTCATGTTACAAACACATTTATCAACGGTGGCCAGACAGTGGCCAGACCCTTTAAGGTTGGAAATGCCATGTTTGATTTTTGTTGTTTGTGACCACATTTAGAACATAGGGGCTCATTTAGGAACTATGGTCTAAAAAAGTTGCAGGTGGAGTTTTTGCTACTTTTTGTGACATTTTGGTCTCTACATTTCCATTTTGTAGACGAAAACTCCAGATTAGACTGGGATTATAGCCCATTTACTATGTGCAACTTTTCAAAATGTCACAAAAATGTCACATCTCATGCCAGACAGACCCCTGGTATACTTTTACGCTTAAAGGTGAAAACCACATTACGCTGACACATATATTGTTAAGGCACACCAGTTCATAAATTTGTCGGAGACACACAAAGCAAAGCCAGGCTTAAAACTGACACAAAAACAACCTTAAATGAGAAATGAAGCCCCATAGTTTCTGCTCTCAGCATACTTTCATGAACTTTCTACGTACACTGAAGTGTTAGCTTTATTTCTACCTTCTGAGAACCAATACAGTGAGTGGACATGCTCCAGTACAAGTGAAGATGCGTCAAATGGGAATTTGTCATATACTGTAACTCTTTGAAACGGCATCATTTGTGCACGGGTGAGGATTCTCTGGATTCTCAGTCACATATAGAGATGAGCGAATTGATTCATAACAATCTATTCATCTCATCATTGATTGATACGACGGGACATCTTGGCCGGCCGCTGCTCCAAGTAGCAGTTCAAGCACAAAACTTCTGCTTCCGCTGTTGGGGAGATTTACAAAGTGAAATGTGCCAGAATTTCAGCCCAGTTTGTTCCAAAAAACTGGCATACAGACATAGTGTCAGATTTACTATATGTTTTAGACACTTTTTGAGCCTCCTTAAGAGTTTTAAAAGTGTCTAGGAAAGGGATGTGAAATTTTGGTGCAAAAAGTAAGTGTGGTTTCACACCTGTTGCAAAGTTCACCATAACCGTCCTAGCTGGATACCGCCGTTTAACACCAGACTCCATTGACTATAATTGTATCCAATGCACACACGCACTGGTTTTTGTCCGGCTGAAACCCGGTGTGCATGCCTGAAACCGTCCGAATGCCCGCTGGATCCCATTATAGTCAATGGGGCTCCGGCAGTGCATGGCCCTATCCAGCTATACCAGATACAGTGACCTCCGACAGGCTGTTCCTTTGCTGGATAGCTTTACCCTGTATGTGAAAGTAGCCTTAGCCAATCTAGATGAGGCGTAACAGTATGGAAACAGTCTGTCTCAGCTCACTCTGCACCTGCAGTGGGTCTTACATAGTTCTGTGTCCACCCCACCGCTGCTGGATTACATGGTGGTCGTAACCCCTGGATACAAGCAGTGTATAATGTGATGGAAAAATAATTCAAGTCAGCAAAGGCGGCAATATATCACAATAATCACAATACATTAGTAAGTGCCTTGTATTAACTTTCTCTACAGTATAATTGCCATTTGCTGAGGTGCAGTGATGGCCAGTTCGCTGTGCTCGCCCCCGGGGGCCTTGATCGGGCTGTTCTCGGAACTGCTTGCTCCCGGTGACCGCATTTGTTTCAGACCGGCTCGCAGTGCAGGCACAGGTAAGAGCTTACCTGTGCCTCGCCGGACTTGTGATTTAAGATGGCAGCCCGCATGTGTTCGCGGGCGAGCACGGCGAACTGGCCATCACTGCTGAGGTGAGAGGACCCCTTTAATATTGTAACAATGTACAGTCAGCAACTTGACACATTGTTGCCCAGAATATACTGCTTTCCCCTCTCCTTAAAGAGAAAGCATTTTTACTTGAACAGTAGCAATGACAATAACAGATTGTTATGTAAGATTACTTCTCCAGTGAACCAAATAGCATGTTAAAGTTGAAACTCCTGTCCATATATGTCGTTTTTAGGGTATGCGGGTGGATTTTTCTGCTCACTCGTGGTGCTTCTGCTGTTGTGGCTTGGAATCAGAAGTACCAGCAGTACTGCCACTACTTTCTGCTGGCTCACAATCTTCCGTCACTGTTCAGTCTCTGGATAGATCATCAGCATCTGATTGTCGGGGGTCCGACACCTGGGACCCCCGCCGATCAGCTGTTTGAGAAGGTAGCAGCGCTGGCAGTAGTGCCGCGACCTTCTCGCTGTTTACCGCAGGCCCAGTGATGTCACAACTAGTATCACTGGCCTGGGTGGGGCTAAGCTCCATTCAGGTGAACAGAGCTTAGCCCCGCCCAGGCCAGTGATACTAGTCGTGACATCACTGGGCCTGCGGTAAACAGCGAGAAGGCCGCAACGCTACTGCCTTCTCAAACAGCTGATCGTCAGTAATCCCGGGTGTCGGACCCCCGCCGATCAGATGCTGATGATCTGTCCAGAGGATCAGTTTAAAAAAACTGCAGAAGCCCTTTAAAGGTGTTGTATCATAACTTGTAATATAATTTAATTTCTGCTCTTTTCTGAGCTCAAAAGCCAAGTCTTGTACATGATTCATCATCACTACCTGTATAAATGTGTATATGGTGTACATAGGTATCTGTCAATCACTGATAAGACTGCTAAATATGTTAACTTGTCCTTGATAACACATTGTGAACACTGGAAAAATAATAGCTGTTTTTACTTGTTTCCCTAAAAAAAATGAGTAAAAGCTTTTTGATACATTATCTGCAGCCCCAAATGGTGCCACTAAATAGTAGAACTCATTTAGCAAAATATGGCTACGTCGATGGAAACATACATTTTTTTATGGCTTCTTGGAAGGTGTAGATAAAAAAAAATGACCTTGAAGGTTTAAAATAACTGAGTGACTAATGCTGAAAGCAAAAGGCCACGAAGCCAAGCACTGAATGACACAATGGCATATTTACCTCCTCCCCCAAAGCTCCATGGACTTCATGGGCCGCCATGGAGAACTTGTACTTTAAATTCAACTGCTTTATTCTATTGGTCTTTGGTCCTGCTCTTTACCGCCATTCTTCTACATTGGCTGTGTCCGGTACTGCAGTCCATCCACATTCACTTGAATAAAATTCAGCTGCAATACAACACACGGCCTTTGAACTATAGTGGTGGATCCTTTTTCTCATCCACATACAGATTAGCCTTTGATGAGTAAAGTCAAAGTTCTATCTCCTGGCTATATCTTGCCTTTCCAGCTTTTCCAGCAGCTGGTATCTGCCTGACATACTTGGCATTCTTCTTCGCTGTAGGGTCATGTGTGTCCTTTCTTATTTTTCTGTGGTTGGCATGTTTGTTCTCATTCATAAGGGTGAATGAGAACAATGGATGGATTAAAAAGAGTATGTAAAGCTTCATTCATGAGTCTCGACTATTATCAAAGCATTTACAATAAGAAGCAATGACACCATATTCCTGGTATGATGAAACTTAAGGCTAGCTATAATTGGGCAGATCTGTCTGTGTAATATTGCCGCTGATAACCCGATGAACGAGAAAACTTTCATTCATCAGGCATTAGCAATCTTTCAGCAGGTTAAAAAATCATTGTTTACCAGCACCAGATCGTGCCATCTAATCATGGTCTGCTGGCAAACAATGGAGGAGCGATGGCATTAGTGATCATTCCTCCCCATACTGTGAAGGAGATTGCTGCATGTAATAGCAGTGCTGACGAGCAGGCACTTGTTGGGAAGTAATGCTTCCTTCGCCTGCCTCATCTGCTGTTGCAATACCAGCCTTAGAGTTATATACAGGCTATAACCTACCATAGACTTGGGGGATGGTAACACTGAATGATTAACCAGGGAGGGTTACATTTACATTGGCATAGGTAGATAAAAGCGAGTTTGTTCTGTGTAGTATACATAAAAAAATAATAATAATCAACTTGGAAACCATAAACAAGTTGCTGTTGACTGACCTTTTGTGTTTGTGTACGTATTAAGCAATTTGGGTGCATAATAGTGCCCTGCAGTTTATAAGCTATAGGTCTGACTGTCCCAATAACAATGTTTTGCATCGCTTAAACACAAGACATAATGAAAAAAAGACATATCCTGCTTGTTGATAGCTTCCAAGTAGCAATCAATTGTTTTCTATCATGTACTAATAGAACCGTACTGATGCTGTGACAGCAGCCATAACAGTAGGTAGAGAAGGCTCTCTCCACTTTGCTGTGGCCATGCTGATGTAGTGCAGCCCAGCTCCTATTCAGGTCAATGGGATTTGAAGTGCTGCTTCCTAAATATCTCCTGGAGTTCTACAGAGCAGGGACATCACTGTTCTCCTCGGGGGTGGGCATACCATATGCCCAGCCTGTGCAGTTACACAAGAGCCCAGAAGATAATGAGACACTTCTACCAAAAAGGCATCTTCCTAGTGACTATTACACTGTATTACATACATTAGGCGTGGTTTATTAATTACTGGAGGACAAGAAGGGTACATCCAAGCGGGATGTAATTTGGTACAGAAAATGCATCACATCCACTTTGCTGGTACTACAAGACATTGTGGCTCTACTACATACCTTCAGGCTGGTGTCACACACATCTATTTGTGGCAGTTTATTGAGTCACGAGTGCATTGGAAAGTAGCGAGAAATATAAAGGAAGGACTACTTCTTTTCCTTCCTGCTGGATCCACTTGTGGATGTGGCTTAAAAAACTGCAACAAAATGCTGTGTGACACCACCCTTAGAGTGACTTAGGGGGAGACCCTTTTGAGAGCAGGCGGCCTATATACTGTTCTTGTACATGGGCCCTATATACTGTATACAGAGACCAGTTACATAGTTACATAGTTTTTTTTTTTTTTTTTATTTAAATATTTTATTTATTATCATACAAAAACTACATACCAATATTACATTTACAATACTATAAAATCCATAAGTCCGTCAATTCTAATTTTTTAAACATAGTTAAATATAATTTCATGCAAGTGTCCATAATTATGTGCATGTTAACAAAATCAAATGGAGATCTCGCTTCATGGGAAGAAAGCAGGACCCACCCGGCATCAAAAGCTTTAATAATGCAGATGGACAAAAACATCTTATTTAATATTATTATCTCTATAAGGGGCAGGGAACAGAGGCCCGCAGCCTGGGCGGCCCGCCAAGCAGCGAACATGCACCGCATACGGCTTCCCTCAAACATAAGTGAGCACGATCAACAGGATCAACACTCGTGTGGCGAATCATCTGGTGCTCACATACACCGTGCGGGGCGAGCTCACAACGATCTTTAATCGCACACTTCCATAGAACCGAAGAAAAAGGGGGGTCCAGCAGTCTTCTATCACAGTGGTGTAAAGCCCACTCACGTGTTTTACTGCCCCATCCCCGTGTGGTTAAGTTGAGTATTAATGCCCTTTTTAAGCATAACTCGCATGTGTTTACCACGGTGTCTCGTGTAGAAAAGGACTCGAGTCAAATGTCGCTCAGCAGTCTCCGGCAATTGAAGAGAATATAAACAAAAACAGAGCCAAAACCAGCACTGTCTCATTAAGAGAGCACAACCCAACACCGACTCCATCTCATTAAAAGAAGACACATAGTAGCACCCATCCCACACATGTGTCAGATCACTGCCCGTGGTTGAGGCTCATGTCCGACAGGAAGAGCCGCATCCCGGGTCAGGCCCGACGCCCGGACCCCCCGAGATCCCGAGCCCCGGGCCCCCGCCCATGTATTACTCAATATTTTAGGTAGGTCAAAAATTAACCAATAACTGATGCTGGTGGGTCCTGCCAACCTCCAACATTTCTAGAGATACTCCAATACTCCATTATGACTTCGCATTCTTCACTAATACATTGCATACAAAAAGAAACCGGACTAATTGGATCTTCCCCAAAGATGAGCTCCCCGAGACAGACCCCAGAGCCTCCCTCAGCTCAGAGAGAGACAACTCCTCTTCCAGATATTCTATTTGAGCTTCATTTAAGGTAGAAAGTGGAATCCTCTCCAAGAACCGCATCGCCAGTTCGGATGACAAACCAGAAGAGGATCTGTATATCTGAGCAAAATATTGTAGAAAGGTATCCCTGATCCCTTCTGGATTTGTTATAATTTCCCCCTCTGAATTACGGATTGAGGTGATAGATTGATTTTTCCTATCTTGTTGTGTAATTATTCTTGCTAAGAGCTTACCAGGGCGTCCAGACTCTGAAAAATATTTAAGCCCCTTAAAGAATACTCTATGGTTTGCTTTCTCTACTAGATAATTCTCCAAAAAGCAGCTAGCCTTCTGCATCTCTTCCCTGTTGTATTCCGTGGGTTGACTGGTAAATCGCTCAGTTGTAGATGCAGCAATCTTAACCAATTCCTCCTCTTTTTCCCTAAATGTTCTCTTTGCTGCAGCAATCTCACTTATAAAGACCCCTCTTAAGTATGCTTTCAAGGCATCCCATACTATATTGATGCTAGCAGAGGGAAGATTCACCTCCCAAAAGGAGGATATCAGTAGTTTAATAGACTGAGGATTCTCCAAAATGGTGAGCCAATATGGGTTCAGCTTGAATCCTAGCCCCCTTCTATCCTTATTCTCCCCAGTGCGAACCTCAACTAATACGGGTGAGTGGTCAGAAACAGTTCTTACTCCGTATCGTATCTTACGGATATTACTCAAGTTGCTCTCATTGGTGAATGCTAGATCAATCCTAGACATTGCTCTACCGCCCCTACTGACACAAGAGTATACTCTCTTTCCTCCGCCGAGGTGTTCCCATATATCTACCACTCCTGCCTCTAAACAAAACTGGGGCAACGAGGAGTTACAAGGGTTCCTCCCCCGATCTGCATCTAAAGTGAATCTATCCTTATTGGGGTCCATGACCGCGTTAAAATCCCCCATCAGGATTAACCGACTCATAGTTACATAGTTAATACGGTTGAAAAAAAGACATAAGTCCATCCAGTTCAATCAAGGGATAGGTGGGGATGCGAATTCCAGAAGGAAGTGAGACTCAAATTTCTACACATTTTCATAAGCATTAATGTAATTTACTTTTACAAATTCATCTAAACCCTTTTTAAAACTGTCCACTGTTCCAGCTGTGACCACGTCCAGTGCAGCCGTACTAAGCGCAGCCTAAGGGGAGGCTGGCATGAGAGGTTTGGGGTCGAGGGGACGGCGGGGGTTAACAAGCGGGCGGAATTAGGTAGGAAAAGGTTAAGGTTAAGGGGCCGGGTTAGCAGAGGGGGTGGGCGGAGCTAGGGATTTAAAAGGGGTAGAGGCGGGAAGAGCGGGCGCCATTTTAGGGTAGAAAACTGGTGGAGTAATCGAGCGTGTGTGCGGCTATGGAGGCGATGCTGAATAGATTGCGGGCGGCGGCAGAGTCCCGGGGCCCTGAGTGGTTGGAGGCACAGGTGGCGGCGGTGCTTGGTGGGGAGGATGCAAGCGCGGCTGGCTTGACACCGGAGGGCAGACGGCCGCGGCGGGTACGGCCGCCGTCGCGCCTTAGCCCGAGTGAGACCCCACGGGCTCGGCGCCGGATTGGGAGCCCCTCCAGGGACCCTCCACGTCGGGGAGGCTCTGCTAGAGCTTCGGCAGCGGCCTCCCGGCGTGGGAGGAATCCCGTCGTACGGCGGAGCCCAGCGCAGGGCAGGGGTCCCCCCCCCTGCTTTTACCAGCTTGCGGCGAGGGATCGGGACCAGGACCTGCGGGATCCCCCCTGTCACCTGGGGTCGGGAGGCCTGCGCGGCGAGGGAGCGTGCGGCAGAGCGGTCACGAGGCTGGGCTGGCTGCTGGAGCGCAGGGGTCCAGGCCTTGGGAGGAAGATAGAGGCGGGGAGAGCGCTGGTAGGTGCCAGCCAGAAGAGGTGTCGTCGCCATCATCGTGCGCACCCAGCACTGTGGAGGCTGGGGTGCTGGGAGTCGGATCCGTGATTGTGCCGGCGCAGGAGGACGTGGGCGTGCTGAGAGGAGATCGTCTGGAGTCAGGACTGACGGCTGCGGGGTCCACAGCGCCCGGGCAGCCAGGTAAGAACACTGCGGCATCTCTGTGTGCGTTGTCAGGGGCCCCCGGGGGGGTGGGGGCTGGGGGGAGTCCCGGTGAGTTGGTGGGGGGTCTGAGTCAGTTGTTGGGGAGTCTGGCGGGGTGGGTTGCGGGTCTTGGGGGTGCGGGTTTGTCTCCGCTGCCGGCGTGGGGGGTTGGGGGGGGCCCCGTGGTGCCGGTGCCGGGGGGAGCTGGGGTGGCTGGGGCTACGGTGCGGGCGGGTGAGGCAGTGTCAGTGCAGACACAGGCGGGTGGGGAAGAGGAGCGTCGGAAGGTGGACGATACGGCCCAAGGGGAGGTGTACGTTTGTTTTGAGGGCCCCTTGGGGGCGCATTTGAAGGCGGATGTGAGGGAGCGGATTTGGAAAGGGGAATATGTCGAGATATTTTCGTTGTTGCCTTTAGAGAGATTTCAGTTAGACAGGTCGCGACGGGAGGAAGGGAAGAAGGAGGAGGAGGAAAAGCGTCGGTATCGGCTGATTCCGCGTACCTTTTCTAATTGGTTGCAGGCGTTTGCTATCCTGGCGAGCGTCATTGGGGAAAAGGCGCCGGAGTGCTGCTCCGCTCTGTTTTGTTACATGGACGCGATCGGGGAAGCGTATCGGGTGTATGGGGGTGTGGGCTGGCTGCGCTATGATGAGCAGTTTCGGCAGAGGAAGGCGGTCCGTCCGAATATGCGATGGGACCATAAAGATATTGGTTTGTGGATGCGGGTGGCGGCGCCAGGGCGGCAGGGGCAGTCCTTTCGGGGGGACGCGGGTGGTGGGGCGGGACAGTCTGGACTGTCCACAGCGGCGGCAAAGGGGTTGTGCTTCCTTTTTAACGAAGGGAACTGCAGGTTTGGAGCAAAGTGTAAGTTCAAGCACGAGTGCACGGCCTGTGGGGGGGCTCATGGGGCGTCCAGGTGTTTTCGGGGCGGTAGGCCGCGGGGAGGGGATTCTGGTGGAAAAGGGGGTGACGCCGGTGCGGGTGGGAAGGATGGAGCCGTTTTTAAATAGATATCCGGTGCGGGCAGCGGCTCAGTTGTTGTTGGATGGTTTTAGTTTTGGTTTTAGGATCCCGTCGGACGCAGGTCCCACCAGGTTCAATGGTAGGAATTTGCGGTCAGCAGGGGAGCATGCGGACATAGTGTCTGATAAGCTGAGGAAGGAGGTGTTGTTGGGGCGGATGGATGGCCCGTTTGCAGAGCCGCCGTTGGCTGACTTTAAGGTTTCACCGGTGGGGGTGGTGCCAAAAAAGGAGCCGAACAAGTTTCGGCTGATTCATCACTTGTCCTTTCCGAAAGGGGCGTCGGTCAACGAGGGTATTGATCCTGACTTGTGTTCGGTGGTCTATACCTCGTTTGATGCGGCTGTGGCGTGGGTGCGGCGTTTGGGTCCGGGTACGCTGTTGGCAAAGACGGACATCGAGGCGGCTTTTCGGTTGCTCCCGGTTCATCCAGATAGCTTGCATCTTTTGGGATGTTACTGGGATGGGGGGTTTTATGTGGATAGGTGTCTGCCGATGGGCTGTTCGTTGTCATGTGCGTACTTTGAGGCGTTTAGCTCCTTCCTGGAATGGGTGGTGGTGGATGTTTCGGGTTGTCGGTCGGTCATCCATTACCTGGATGATTTCTTGTGCTTGGGGCCGGCTGGCTCGCAGGTGTGTCAGTTGTTGCTTTCTACGTTGCAGTCGGTGTTTTCGTCTTTTGGGGTGCCGCTGGCGGATGGGAAGACGGTGGGGCCCACGACTGAGTTGAGTTTTTTGGGGATTGTTTTGGACACGGTAGCTATGGAGTGTCGGTTACCGGAGGATAAATTGTGCGACTTGAGGGGGGAGGTTGACAGGGCGAGGAGGTCTGTTAAGATTCGTTTGAGGGATTTACAGTCGTTGTTGGGGAAGTTGAATTTTGCGTGTCGGATTATGCCGATTGGTCGGATTTTTTGCAGGCGGTTGGCGGCTGCGACCGCAGGGGTGACGGCAGCGCATCATTTTATTAGATTGGGGCGGGAGCTGCGGCATGATCTGGAGGTCTGGGCTCGGTTTTTGGCGGAGTTTAATGGGAGGGCGTTGGTGTTAGGGGATGCGGTGGACAGCGTGGATTTTGAGTTGTTTTCGGATGCGGCAGGGGGGGTTGGTTTTGGGGTTTACTGTCACGGGCAGTGGTGCGCTGATCGCTGGCCTGGGTCTTGGGAGGAGAGGGGTTGGACCAGAAATGTGGCCTTGTTGGAGCTGTTTCCTATTGTGTTGGCCTTGGAGTTGTGGGGGAACATGTTTCGCAACCAGAAGGTGAGGTTTCATTGTGATAACATGGGGGTGGTGCAGGTGATTAATAGTTTGTCGGCTTCATCTCCCCCGGTAGTTAAGTTATTACAGCATATGGTGTTGCGTTGTTTGGAGCTGAATGTGTGGGTGGTGGCGGTCCATGTTCCAGGTGTTTCTAACGGTATTGCGGATGCTCTTTCTCGTTCGCAGTGGGAGCGCTTTCGGCAGCTGGCACCGGAGGCGGAGGTCGTCGGGTTGGAGTGTCCGGCGCTGTTGTGGGAGGTCTTGGAGGTACTGTGAGTGGGTTGTTCAGGGCTTCATTGTCGACTGGGACGTGGGCGGCGTATGAGGGGGCCTGGGTTGGGTGGTGCGACATGCTGGGTGTGGGGGTGGATGCGGGTGAGGTCCCCTTGTTGTTGTTCTTGGGGGTGAAGAAGGAGGAGGGGTGGTCGGTGGCGCGGGTGAACAAGTGCATGGCTGGGCTGGCGTTTGGCTTCAAGTTGCGGGGGTTGGTTGACTGTACTAAGGCTTTTGTAGTGCGGCAGGTGCTGAAGGGTTGGAGGCGGGGCTGTCGGTCGGCGGACAGGCGGTTGCCCGTGTCTTTCGAGCTGTTGTTGAGTCTGGGGGGGCGTTTGGAGGTGGTATGTAGCTCTGGGGGGGAGGTTCGCTTGTTTAAAGCGGCTTTTTCGCTGGCCTTTTTTGGGGCTTTTCGTTTAGGGGGGTTGGTGAGCGGGAGTGTTAGTTGTGCCGGGGGGTTGAGGGACGAGGATGTGGAGGTGCTGCAGGACAGGGTGGTAGTTCGTTTGCGGAAGTCGAAAATGGATCAGGAGGGGAGGGGGTGTAGTATTTGCCTGTTTGCAGTGCCGGGTTGCTCGATGTGCCCGGTTCTTTGTGTAGGTCGGTATCGGTTTGGTGGGGGGTCGGGAGGGGCCCCCCCTGTTGCGGCATGCGGAAGGGTCCTTTTTGTCCAGATTCCAGTTCGTAGCGGTGTTGAAGCGGTGCTTGGGGGAATTGGGAGTGGATCCGAAGCGTTACACGGGTCACTCGTTTCGGATTGGGGCGGCGACGGAGGCGGCCCGACTAGGTATGGGCGAGGAGGTTATTAAGAGGATCGGTAGGTGGGAGTCGGGACGATTTCGTTCGTATGTCCGCTTAGGAGGTCTGTAGGGGCGGTGGTTTTGGGGCCTTGGCAGTAATGAGTGTTTTTGTCTGCTTTTTCCTTGCAGGTAGTTCTCCGGCTCTGGTGTGGATTATCGGCCATTCGTTTGTGTTTTGGGGGCGTTGAGGGCGGATGTGAGGCCTAATGGTCGTCAATTGGGCTTTGATAGGGAGGTGGCGGCCATCCGGTGGCTGGGTTACAGAGGTATGTTGTGGGGGGGGGGTGTTGAGGGAGGTTCACAGGTTCGTACAACTGGATCGGCCTCCGGACGTTTTGGTGTTGCATGCAGGGGGAAATGACTTGGGCGTGAAACCGGTTAGGGAGCTGATCAGGGACGTTAAGTTCGACCTGTTACGGTTGTGGGCGTTGTTTCCCGGGATGGTGGTGGTATGGTCGGATATAGTTCCCAGGCGGCGTTGGCGCGAGGCGCGTTCGGTGGAAAGGATTAATAAGGCCCGGATTAAGGTGAACAGGGCGGTTGGGAAGTTTATGGCGCGGAATGGGGCGGTGGTGGTGCGGCATTTGGAGCTGGAATCCGGTATTGGTGAGTTTTGGAGGGCGGATGGTGTCCACCTCAATGCGGTGGGCATCGATTTGTGGTCGTTAGGTTTGCAGGGTGGGATTGAGCGAGCCCTGGGTGTGTGGAGGGCCGCGCAAGCTTGAGGTTAAGGGTCAAGTTGCGCGTCTGTGGCGGTAAGAGGTCCTGGAAGACGGTGTTAGGGCTTGGTGTTTGTGGATGGGAGGGCCTCAAACGGTGGGGCTGGACTCCCAGGTGTGGAAAGTTGGTTGGTTTCAGCGGGTGACCATCACTCGGTGTCTCCGAGCTGGAGTGATACGGCTGGAGGCAGGGTGGCTTAACCGGGTGTTTGGGGCATCAGCTGGAATCGAATCAGGGGCTTCTAGGACCTCCTTCGTCAAGTTATATTTATATGGTATATTGTTATATATATTATTATATGGAGTTTATATGTTATGTTTGTATTAATAAAAGGCTGCTGTGGCCATTTAATTCCAACTCACGGTGTGGCGTCATTTGTTGGTGGGTTGGTAGGTGGGGGGGTAAGGTAATGTGGGGGAAAATTGAGGTGGTAAGGTGGGCGTGAAGGACCCGAGAGAATTCCCCATAACCTTATCATGAGGAAGTCTATTCCACAGATTCACAGTTCTTACAGTAAAGACGCTTTGACGCTTCTGGAGACTAACTTTTTCCCTTGTCTTTTCAGGGCATTTTAGATGGAACAGTTTTTCATCGTATTTTTTGTATGGCCCTTTTATATATTTGTATAGGTTAATCATGTCCCCCCTAAGACGTCTCTTCTCAAGACTAAATGAATTAGATTCTTTTAATCTTTCTTCATAACTAAGACCCTCCATGCCCCTTATCAGTTTAGTCGCTCTCCTCTGTACTTTTTCCAGCTGCAGTGCATCCTTTCTATGGACTGGTGCCCAGAACTGGACTGTGTATTCCAGATTTACGCTTTGTAAAGTGGTAATATTACATAAATGAACTATAGTGGTAGGACGGCTCACCCTCTATAATCACGGATAGGTGCAGAGGTCTATATTGAATCACCCCTTCAAAGTAAATGAATAATATATATAGAAATAGACGGCACTTAAACATATGGTTTCACGTGAGAGACCAAGCAATTTATTCCAATTAACACATAAAAACATACGTAGACATAAAAATAGGATAGACAAAGTCCTAGGTGTAATAATGAATATACTATCTAATCAATAGAGTCCGCAATAACGCAGGTGATTGAATGATAAGTCCCGCTATATAGATAAGTCCCGCTGGATGGGTAAGTCCCAGTATACTGGTAAATCCTATTTGATATAGTTCGTAGCAAATCAATCTTATAATACGACTTGTTGAGTACTCACTGTTTAGTAATGCGCTTGCTTGTGGTGTCCCACGTATCAAAGCACTTACCTCAGGTGTAGATGGCAAGATATAGTTGCTTGCTGATAACATAGATCGGAGCTCCGATAGATCGCTCCTATTCTCGCAAGACGAGTTGTTACCTTTTATTTCATATAGTATGTAATACAGGCTCAAGAAATCACAAGTTGAAAAATCGCAAGCTGGAAGTTGCAATAAATCTTCGACTTTTTTTTCACTGAACTCAAAGTTTGCCTTCCTTTCGGATATTGCCGTTATCAACTTCGATCACCTGTAAATCTTCATTCGTACTTTCAAGAATCAAGAAGATATTTTCATCTGTATCTTTCAACAGTGCGCGGCCATGCTTGAAGTTTCGGACTCTTTATGAATAAACTGTAGATCCCAGACGCGTTTGAAATAGATCCCTATTTATTCTTCAGTGGGTTTATTCATGTTAGAGAGTCCAAGTTCTTATATACCTGTCTGTTGATTGCTAGGGCGGAATTCGGGAAATAAAACATGGGTAAAGAGTGAGATGATAAATCTTGCATAGCTTTTTTCTCTATAATGCGGTATTGCGGTAATAATGCGTCTTTGCTGCGTTTTTTCTGGTACATATGTGTTTTTGGGTAAATAATTGCTAAATATAGTGACAATAACAGCCTATGTGTTAAAAAACATTTTCCTCTTTTAAATTAAAAAATACAATCATATATATGTTAATAAAGATACGAGTAGTACGTAATACACATAAAATATAGTAGAATGTATAAAATATGTAAAATATATCAAATAAGTTGCTAAGTGCACAATATTCGCTATGCTGTAGATTTTTTAATATAAGGTGAAATTCCAGATGAATTCCCAGGTGAAATCTCAAATGGAATATCAGATGGAATATCGAATAAAAATCGAATGGATGGGGTATCAGATGAGATATAAGGGGGTTTGCCCATCACCAAGGGGACATCCCAGTGCTGATAAACAGCCAGACATTAATACTTTTTCACAAAAAGCCAAACATTTCTAATTCAGCATTCAACCCTGCAGGTGATAGGCTACCAAAGTCAAAAATTCGTCTTAACTCCCTCCTTGACATTTTGGCAATATGGTTGCCGCCCCTCCAGTGTCTATCCACCTTCTCCAGTGCAGCAAATGCCAAACCTCTATAATCTTGATTATGAAAATCTTTGAATAGAGGGAATTTTTTTTTAAAAAGGAATGACAAATCATCCTCTATCCAAAAGATTTTCATAATCAAGATTATAGAGGCTTGGCATTTGCGGCACTGGAGAAGGTGGATAGACACTGGAGGGGCGGCAAACATATTGCCAAAATGTCAAGGAGGGAGTCAAGACAAATTTTTGACTTTGGTAGCCTATCACCTGCAGGGTTGAATGCTGAATTAGAAATTTTTGGCTTTTTGTGAAAAAGAATTAATGGGGGGAGTGCCCCTTACCGATGGGATATCCCATGTCTGGCTGTTTATCAGCACTGGAATGTCCCCTTGGTGATGGGCAAACCCCCTTATATCTCATCTGATATCTCATCTGATACCCCATCCATTCGATTTTTATTCGATATTCCATCTGATATTCCATTTGAGATTTCATCTGGGAATTCATCTTGAATTTCACCTTATATTAAAAAATCTACAGCATAGCAAATATTGTGCACTTAGCAACTTATTTTATATACTTATTTTATATCTTTTACATATTTTATACATTCTACTATATTTTATGTGTATTACGTATGACTCGTATCTTATTAACATATATATGATTGTATTTTTTAATTTAAAAGAGGAAAATGTTTTTTAACACATAGGCTGTTATTGTCACTATATTTAGCAATTATTTACCAAAAAACGCATATGTACCAGAAAAAAACGCAGCAAAGACTCATTATTACCGCAATACTGCATTATAGAGAAAAAAGCTATGCAAGATTTATCATCTCACTCTTTACCCATGTTTTATGCATTTCCCTAATTTGATGGTATCCGCCCTAGCAATCAACAGACAGGTATATAAGAACTTGGACTCTCTAACATGAATAAACCCACTGAGGAAGAAATAGGGATCTATTTCGAAACGCGTCTGGAATCTACAGTTTATTCGTAAAGAGTCCGAAACTTCAAGCATGGCCGTGCACTGTTGAAAGATACTGATGAAAATATCTTCTTGAAAGTACGAATGAAGATTTACAGGTGATCGATTTTTCAACTTGCGATTTCTTGAGCCTGTATTACATACTATACGAAATAAAAGGTAACAGCTCGTCTCGCGAGAATAGGAGCGATCTATCGGAGCTCCGATCTATGTTATCAGCAAGCAACTATATCTTGCCATCTACACCTGAGGTAAGTGCTTTGATACGTGGGACGCCACAAGCAAGTGCATTACTAAACAGTGAGTACTCAACAAGTTGTATTATAAGATTGATTGCTACGAACTATATCAAATAGGATTTAACAGTATACTGGGACTTACCCATCCAGCGGGACTTATCTATATAGCGGGACTTATCATTCAATCACCTGCGTTATTGCGGACTCTATTGATTAGATAGTATATTCATTATTCCACCTAGGACTTTGTCTATCCTATTTTTATGTCTACGTATGTTTTTATGCGTTAATTGTAATAAATTGCACTTTATCTGCTTGGTCTCTCACGTGAACCCATATGTTCGAGTGCCGGTCTATTTCTATATATATTGGTAATATTAAATCCCTGCCCCGCGACCTCATGCCTCATTTAATGCATAACAATAGCCTGGTGGCCTTAGAAGCAGCTGATTGACATTGTATGCTGTTATTTAATCTACCATCTACAAGGACACCCAAATCCTTCTCTATAAGTGACTCCCCCAGTGTTACACCCCCTAGGACATATGAAGCACAGAGATTATTACTACCAAGATTCATAACTTTACATTTATCCACATTGAGCCTCATTTGCCAAGTTGATGCCCAATCACTCAGTGTTCAAGTCAGCTTGTAGTTTATGGACATCTTCCATAGACTGTACAGTTCCACACAGCTTAGTGTCATCTGCAAAAATAGAAATGGTGATGATAATCCTGTCCTCGATATCATTAATAAATAAATTAAATAATAAAGGGCCCAGCACTGAACCTTGGGGTACACCACTTATAACCCGGGACCATTCTGAATAGGAATAATTGACCAGAATTCTCTGGACACGGTCCTTCAGCCAGTTTTCAATCCAATTACAGACTATACTTTCCAAGCCTATAGGTCTATAGTTACCTGTGGAGGACCTAGATCCTTTTTTGAATATGGGCACCACATTTGCCTTGCGCCAATCACTTGGCACTGTACCAGTACCTAGAGAATCTTTAAAAATTATAAGCAGGGGCACAGCAATGACTGAACTGAGCTCTTTAAGCACTCTTGGGCGTAATCCATCTGGACCCGGAGCCTTCTTCACATTTGCATTATTTAGCTTCTCTTGGACCATATCTACAGTTAGCCAATTGAGTATATTACTGGATGTACTAACAGCCCCAGCACCACAGATATCAGCTCCTTTCTCTTCTTTTGTATATACAGAGCTAAAAAAAAACATTTAGTAACTCTGCCTTTTCCTTATCTTCAGTGACTACCCCCTTTACCATTATTTAGTGGACCTACCTGCTCAGACCTAGTTTTTTAGCAGTTATATATTTAACCCCTTAAGGACATAGGACGTACCGGTACGCCCTATTTCCCGAGTCCTTAAGGACCAAGGACGTACCGGTACGTCCTGACTTTAAAATCGGCATTCCGGCGACGCAGGGGTTAATTTGAACAGGATGCCGGCTGAAATCATTCAGCCGGCATCCTGTTAAAACGCCAGGGGGGGTCATGTGACCCCCCCGTGTCGGCGATCGCAGCAAACCGCAGGTCAATTCAGACCTGCGGTTTGCTGCGCTTTTTTGCAGTTTCTGATCCCCGCGGTCCCTGACCGCGGGGATCAGAAACTTTAGAGTGTCTAAAATCAATATAGTACACCCCCCCCTGCACCCCTGCATGATTTGATGGCAGCGGGTGGTGCAGGGGGGGTGTCGCAGGCGGTGGGGGCGTTGCGGGAGGCGGGCGGTGCGGCAGGCGGGATCGCGATCCCCCGCCCGCCTCCCATTGAATAATCGTTGGTGTACAGTGGGTATACCAGGGTGCCAGCACATTGCTGGCACCCTGGTATAAACGGCTGACATCGTTGATGCGATGTCAGCCGTTTAACCCTTTCCATACAGCGGTCCGTACGGACCGCTGTATGGAAAAGGTTAACAGTAAAAGGGAGCTCCCTCCCTCTCCGATCGGGGGGCTGCTGTGCCTTTGCAGCCCCCCGATGGGAGAGGGAGAGAGCCCCCAGACAGCCCCCCCAGAGCCCCGTCCTTACCCTTCCCCGTCTGCGCAGTTCTGACCATAACTGAGCAGACGGGGAAGGTTCCCATGACAACAGGACGCCTGCTCAGGCGTCCTGCTGTCCATGGTGCTGAACAGATCTATGCTGAAAGCATAGATCTGTTCAGTGTAAGTAAAATACAGTTACAGATACCTATATAGGTTCTGTACTGTATTTTACAGACATCAGACCCACTGGATCTTCAAGAACCAAGTGGGTCTGGGTCAAAAAAAAAAAAAAATAAGTGAAAAAAGTTAAGATAAAAAAAATAACATTTATCACTGAATAAAAATTAAAAAAAATAAAATAAACTACACATATTAGGTATCGCCGCGTCCGTAACGACCTGATCTATAAAACGGTCATGTTACTTTCCCCGCACAGTGAACGCCATAAAAATAAAAAAATAAAAACTATGAGAAAATTGAAATTTTGCCCACCTTACTTCCCAAAAAAGGTAATAAAAGTGATCAAAAAAGTCGCATGTACGCCAAAATAGTACCAATCAAACCGTCATCTCATCCCGCAAAAAATTTGACCCTACTCAAGATAATCGCCCAAAAACTGAAAAAACTATGGCTCTTAGACTATGGAAACACTAAAACATCATTTTTTTTGTTTCAAAAATAAAATCATTGTGTAAAACCTACATAAATAAAAATAAAGTATACATATTAGGTATTGCCGCGTCCGTATCGACCGGCTCTATATAAATATCATATGACCTAACCCCTCAGGTGACCACCATAAAAAATAAAAAAAATAAATTGTGCAAAAAAAGCAATTTTTTGCCATCTTACGTCACAAAAAGTGTAATAGCAAGCGATCAAAAAGTCATATGCACCCCAAAATAGTGCCAATCAAACTGTCATCTCATCCCGCAAAAAATTAGACCCTACTCAAGATAATCGCCCAAAAACTGAAAAAACTATGGCTCTCAGACTATGGAGACACTAAACAATTTTTTGGTTTTAAAAATGAAGTTATTGTATAAAACTTACATAAATAAAAAAAATTGTATACATATTAGGTATCGCTGCGTCCGTGACAACCTGCTCTATAAAATTACCACGTGATCTAACCTGTCAGATGAATGTTGTAAATAACAAAAAAAAAAACGTGCCAAAAAAGCTATTTCTTGTTACCTTGCCGCACAAAAAGTGTAATATAGAGCAACCAAAAATCATATCTACCCTGAACTAGTACCAACAATACTGCCACCCTATTCCGTACTTTCTAAAATGGGGTCACTTTTTTGGAGTTTCTACTCTAGGGGTGCATCAGGGGGGCTTCAAATAGGACATGGTGTCAAAAAAACCAGTCCAGCAAAATCTGCCTTCCAAAAACCGTATGGCATTCCTTTCCTTCTGCTCCCTGCCGTGTGCCCGTACAGCGGTCTACAACCACATATGAGGTGTTTCTGTAAACTACAGAATCAGGGCCATAAATAATGAGTTTTGTTTGGCTGTTAACCCTTGCTTTGTAACTGGAAAAAAAATATTAAAATGGAAAATCTGCCAAAAAAGTTAAATTTTGAAATTGTATCTCTATTTTCCATTAAATCTTGTGCAACACCTAAAGGGTTAACAAAGTTTGTAAAATCAGTTTGAATACCTTGAGGGGTGTAGTTTCTTAGATGGGGTAACTTTTATGGAGTTTCTACTCTAGGGGTGCATCAGGGGGCTTCAAATGGGACATGGTGTCAAAAAACCAGTCCAGCAAAATCTGCCTTCCAAAAACCGTATGGCATTCCTTTCCTTCTGCGCCCTGCCGTGTGCCCGTACAGCGGTCTACAGCCACATATGAGGTGTTTCTGTAAACTACAGAATCAGGGCCATAAATAATGAGTTTTGTTTGGCTGTTAACCCTTGCTTTGTAACTGGAAGAAAAATATTACAATGGAAAATCTGCCAAAAAAGTGAAATTTTGAAATTGTATCTCTATTTTCCATTAAATCTTGTGCAACACCTAAAGGGTTAACAAAGTTTGTAAAATCAGTTTGAATACCTTGAGGGGTGTAGTTTCTTAGATGGGGTAACTTTTATGGAGTTTCTACTCTAGGGGTGCATCAGGGGGCTTCAAATGGGACATGGTGTCAAAAAACCAGTCCAGCAAAATCTGCCTTCCAAAAACCATACAGCGTACCTTTCACTCTACGCCCCGCTGTGTGGCCGTACAGTAGTTTACGGCCACATATGGGGTGTTTCTGTAAACGGCAGAGTCAGGGCAATAAAGATACAGTCTTGTTTGGCTGTTAACCCTTGCTTTGTTAGTGGAAAAAATGGGTTAAAATTGAAAATTAGGCAAAAAAATGAAATTCTCAAATTTCATCCCCATTTGCCAATAACTCTTGTGCAACACCTAAAGGGTTAACGAAGTTTGTAAAATCAGTTTTGAATACCTTGAGGGGTGTAGTTTCTTAGATGGGGTCACTTTTATGGAGTTTCTACTCTAGGGGTGCATCAGGGGGCTTCAAATGGGACATGGTGTCAAAAAAACTGTCCAGCAAAATCTGGCTTCCAAAAACCATCCGGCGCACCTTTCACTCTACGCCCCGCTGTGTGGCCGTACAGTAGTTTACGGCCACATATGGGGTGTTTCTGTAAACGGCAGAGTCAGGGCAATAAAGATACAGTCTTTTTTGGCTGTTAACCCTTGCTTTGTTAGTGGAAAAAATGGGTTAAAATTGAAAATTAGGCAAAAAAATGAAATTCTCAAATGTCATCCCCATTTGCCAATAACTCTTGTGCAACACCTAAAGGGTTAACAGAGTTTGTAAAATCAGTTTTGAATACCTTGAGGGGTGTAGTTTATAGAATGGGGTCATTTTTGGGCGGTTTCTATTATGTAAGCCTTGCAAAGTGACTTCAGAGCTGTAGTGGTCCCTAAAAATTGGGTTTTTGTAAATTTCTGAAAAATTTCAAGATTTGCTTCTAAACTTCTAAGCCTTGTAACATCCCCAAAAAATAAAATATCATTCCCAAAATAATTCAAACATGAAGTAGACATATGGGGAATGTAAAGTCATCACAATTTTTGGGGGTATTACTATGTATTACAGAAGTAGAGAAACTGAAACTTTGAAATTTGCTAATTTTTCCAAATTTTTGGTAAATTAGGTATTTTATTATGCAAAAAAATTAATTTTTTTGACTTTATTTTACCAGTGTCATGAAGTACAATATGTGACGAAAAAACAATCTCAGAATGGCCTGTATAAGTAAAAGCGTTTTAAAGTTATCAGCACTTAAAGTGACACTGGTCAGATTTGCAAAAAATGGCCTGGTCCTTAAGGTGAAAATGAGCCTGGTCCTTAAGGGGTTAAAGAATAAATCAGCATACTGAAAGGAGGAATATGTAAGGAAAGTGATGTCACACAACATAGGCTGTCCGATGATGTCCCCCACTGATCAACTGAGGATAGATCATCAATATTCTACTCCTGGAAATCCCATTTAATAAGTTCAGTCCAGTTTGGTTAGGATCCACTGCTATAATAACCTGAAGAAGTGTGGAACAGGAGCAATGTTATATAAGAACAATTTTGATAGCTTTCTAGTATAATTACGTTTCAATTCTTCACGGTTTCAAGATCTCTGCTTGCTCCCAATAAAAGGAAACATTTCTTTTCACATTCATACATTGTAAATGTGTTATGTCTCAGGACAGGGGCTTTTCAATTCATGGTGCAAATTCTTCATTATTTCTTTCAGGAGGAACCTCACTAAGTTGTCTCTAATCTTCAGTCATATTCTTAGTGAACTCAGAGCCTTGTTCCCTGGGGGACGATTTCAAGGAAATTCATATCGGATCACGAAACTTGAAGCATCAAAATTCTGGGGAGAAACATTTGGGAAAAGGTAACTGTTCTATGTGAAACTTTTTTTATACCTCATGTTGCCTGCAGAAATCTAGTCCCCTCATGAGTGCATTGTCACCAGTAGCACACACAAAGATAGGGCACACGCTTCTGTGGGAGTTCTTCAGGACCCCCACCTGAAGAAGGTGAGAACAGGTGTGGGTGCATAAGAGAATGGATGGGTCATGTAGGATGCATGAGGAGAGTTTAGCTGGCTATACCCCACTGTATCAACCAAGCAGGCACTTCTGGCACCTCTTCAGAAATCCCTTATCGAATAGGTACCATGTACTGGAATACCATTTTTTCTAGGACACCCACAGTTTCCCCTAGTGATACCACTTGTTTGCAGAACTTTCTGGACCCAATGAGATCTAATCTTAAAGGGAATCCGACAGCTCCAAACCACAGTAGTGTAAATGATGCTGAGTCTGATTATATGATTTTAATTTTCATATTGACCTGCATTCTGAGATTGTGCTCTGACAAACCAGAAGTAACGTGCATTGAGAGGACTCCTATGTGAGTCCTCTCTATTATGTACGTGAGAACGGGAGTCCTCTCAATGCATTTTACTGCTGGTTTGTGGAAACACAGTTTTGGAATGCATGTGGATATGAAGATAAAAAATGACATAACCGGACTCAGCACCACTTACATTATTCACTGCTTACTCTAGTTTGAGGGATGTTTTGGAGCGACCAGATTCCCTGGAGGAAAGAGTAAGAAACCCTGCATAAACTAACATACTGTATAAGCAAAACATTTTCAAGAATATGACTGGTTACAAAAGATTTGAAGATAAGACCGGCACTCACTTGTAGGTTGCGATTTCTGTTTTTATTGTCACATGAACATGTACAGTTGTGACGCGTTTCGGCTCAAGGCATGAGCCTTTCTCAAAAGGTTTGAGAAAGGCTCGTGCCTTGAGCCGAAACGCGTCACAACTGTACATGTTCATGTGACAATAAAAACAGAAATCGCAACCTACAAGTGAGTGCCGGTCTTATCTTCATGTTTGTTCTGGGGACGCTGACCCTAGACACGTCCGCCACGCCACTGGGAAAGCGGGGTGCCGACTGTTTTTCTTTTGACCTTTGTTACAAAAGATTATGTTGAAAAAGAATTTATTTTGCCACATATATGTATATATTTTACAGGTGTCTTGTGAGATGGGAGGAGTTTAGGGATAGGCTTCATTCTATGCATCCAATTGGGGATGGGCCTCTGGAATCTGCTCTTCGCAGTACGATGGATCTCACATGTAATGATTACATTTCAGTGTTTGAGTTTGACATCTTTTCCAGACTATTTCAGGTAATCTACAACAAATTTCTTCTCATTTCTTTTTTTTTTTTTTTTTTTTAAAGAAGTTAGGCTAGGGACACATTTGCAAATATTTTTTGTGTTCATTTACTTCCTAAATGCAAAAATGATGCAACTTTCTAAATAGTCCAATTCCTACTATTTTATAGTAACATAGTTTATAAGGCCTAAAAAATACATTTGTCCATCCAGATCAGCCTGTTATCCTGCAAGTTGATCCAGAGGAAGGCAAAAAATATACTGTGAGGTAGAAGCCAATTTCCCCCCCCCCCCAAAAAAATAAATTCCTTCCCGACTCCAATCAGGCAATCAGAATAACTCCCTGAATCAACGACCCCTCTCTAGAAGCTATAGCCTGTAATATTATTACACTCCAGAAATACATCCAGGCCCCTCTTGAACTCTTTTAGGGTACTTTCACACTTGCGTCAAAGTTTTCCGGTATTGAGATCCATCCTAGGGGCTCAATACCCTAAAAAAACTGATCCGTTTTATCCTAATGCATTCTGAATGGAAAGCAATCCGTTCAGGATGCATCAGGATGTCTTCAGTTTAGTCCTTTTACGGTATTTGGACAGAGAAAAAAAACACAGCATGCTGCATTTTTCTCTCCAGCCAAAAATCCTGAACACTTGCCAGAATGCCGTTTTTCCATTGGAATGTATTAGTGCTGCATTGACGGATCCGGTCTTCAGGGCTGAGCATGCGCAGACCTTTAAAAATGTAAAGAATGTAAAGAAAATAAATACCGGATCCGTTTTTCCGGATGACATCGGAGAGACGGATCCGGTATTGCAATGCACTTGTGAGACAGATCCGCATCCGGATCCGTCTACAAATGGTTTCCGTTTGCATTCAGATTGCCAGATTCGGCAGGCAGTTCCGGCGACGGAACTGCCTGTCAGAATCCACCAATGCAAGTGTGAAAGTACCCTTAGTGAACTGACCATCACCCTCTCCTCAGGCAGAGAGTTCCATAGTCTCACTGCTCTTACCGTAAAGAATCCTCTTCTATGCTTGTGTACAAACCTTCTTTCCTCCAGACGCAGAGGGTGTCCCCTCGTCACAGTCCTGGGGATAAATAGATGATGGGAGAGATCTCTCACCCAAAAGCCAGTCAGCCATTACTGCATACCTAAAGGGCCATACCAGCCTTAACTACCTGTCCACATTTCTGTAAAGCAGGGATGCTCAACCTGCGGCCCTCCAGCTGTTGCAAAACTACAACTCCCAGCATGCCCAGACAGCCTACTACTGTCAGCCTACAGCAAGGCATGGTGGGAGTTGTAGTTTTACAACAGCTAGAGGGCCGTAGGTTGGGCATCACTGCTGTAAAGTATGTGTAGCAACTGGAGGTGCTGAATATAAATCTGTTTCTGATGACTATCTTTGCTTCCCCTCCTTTCTCTCAGCACTTGAAATAGCAGCAGGGAATAGGAGGATTTCTATGGCAAATCAGAGAGTAGAGAGTGGGAAAGCATCTAAGAAGGTCAGATTTCACTATCTTGAGATTACGGAAATCACATAAGGCATTTTGCAGGAAGAGAATCACAAAGACTGTGCACAAATGTAGAGAGAAAACAGAGTAAAATACAGCTAAAGCTGCGTTCACATATGCACTATGGACTCTGGCAGTCATTTCCGGCAGAGGAACAGACTGCAGGACTTCATTGTTTTCAGTATAACCGGTATAACCTGATACCACCTCACACCGCTGGATGCCTGTTCTCTGTAAAGGGATCCAGTAGACATTTGCCTGCTTATATGTACAGCAAGAGGAGGTACACCAAAATACTGAGGTGACAAAAGGGTCCTTGCTAGTAAAAGTTTATCAACTCCAATAATAACTCTGCTACCATAACAGTTTTCAGTCCCAGTTCAACCAAGTTCACACTGGAGGGCCACAATAAAAGTGCAATGACTTGGCAGACACAATTATGGTAGGTTTTGTGGGTACAATTTCGGGCCTCTTTTTCTCTCTCTGCCAGAGAGTGGTTCTGCAGGCTACTCCCCATGCCTCAGAGCAGCAGCAACCCCACACAGTCCACTGAAACCAATTACATTCTCTTCTCCTTGTCAATAATGGCTTGCGGGCTCAACAATCCCCAGCGCCATATTGATGAGGCATGTCACCCAAAAGCCAGTCAGCCATCACTAAATACCTAAAGGGCCATACCAGCCTTAACTACCTGTCCACATGAGTTGCAGGCTGCTACCACTTGCCTGTAGACCTATCACAACAGCAGTCACCCTGTGCCACATGCTTTACAGTAAAATAAACATATGAAACATGACAATTTCACCATCTTTCCCCTCTGTAAACTGTTTCCCTTCCACCTTACAAGTACAAGAGAAAAGACATACCATGAATTCTAGAAAATCAGACCAAAAAGCTATGCTGATACATGAGAGCTATTGAAGGCAGCAGCACCCTAGACACACAAAGCTCACATCCACTGTGTATTACTTGAAGGGACACAATCACATGGCAAAAGTCTGAAACTAAGAGCAGGTTGCCAACTGAATCTCAGGGGATCTAAAATGAATAGATAACATATAAAAATCATTTTCAATGTCAAAAGAGTTCCAGAGCCAGCACCGCCATTGTTCCTGGGCTGTGTCTGGTATGGAGCCCATCCCTACTAAAGTGAATAGAGCCAAGTAGCAATATCAGACACAGTCCATAGACAATGGTAGCACTGTGTCTGGAATAAAATAAAAAACCCTTAGGAATAATAACTAAAATCCATTGTTTGTTTTATTTTTGCCTTTATTCTCATTTGGTCTGTTTTTTTAGCTTTGTTATTTTTATTACTCACCATGTCTCTCAATAATACCTCTAAGACTTTGTTCACATCACCGTTCAGCCTTTCCGTTCTCTTTTCCTAAACGGAGCAGGATAATGGAAAGGACAGATTCGGCACATAACTGAGCTATAGACTATAATGGGGTCTGTTGAGTTTCCGCTCAGAAGATGATTTTGGAGCTGAGAGAAAAAGTTGTGCATGCAGGACATTTGTCTCCGCTTCAAAAATCTTCTTCTGAGCGGAAACCTAACGGACCCCATTATAGTCTATGGGGTCCTTGGGTTCCATTCGACTCAGTTATGTGCCGAATCCGTCCTTTCCGTTCTCCTGCTCCGTTTAGGAGCAGGAGAACGGAAAGGCTGAACGGTGATGTGAACGAAGCCTAAGCTTTGTTCTGTTTTCTATTGTCCCTAGCCATGGGAGACCTTGCTCCAGAACTGGATGTTGCTGGCAGTCACCCATCCTGGTTACATGGCATTCCTAACGTATGATGAAGTAAAGGAAATTTTACAGGGTCACATTCACAAGCCCGGCAGGTAAGGCACATTTGGATTTTGAGAGAATTAGCATTCTTGATTGCTGAAAAAATGGTTGAATATTAACAACTTGGCCATTTTATCTTAGTAGGCATAAAATGTAAACCTTTAAGGAGCCCTCCAGCTCCTCTCCTGTTGCTTGGGCAGATAAACCACCTAGTTGTGTATAAAATTCCTGGGCGTTTATGTCCTTCTCCACGGCACCACTTCTTCTCAGGAACCCCTCGAGGATGTTAAGGAGTGGAATGACATCATTCACTCTGTAGTTCTGCCAACTGACTAATAAAGTGGCCTCCTCAAACGGCCTGAGCAAACGGCACATGTCACGCATGAGCTGCCACTGGCCAATGTGGAAGTTACTCTGGGGAATAAACCTGTCCGCCTGCAGCATTGAGAAATCGCTGACCTGCTTCCTCTACTTGTACAGACGGTCTAACATATGTTGCGTAGAGTTCCAGCGAGTGGAAAATCAATCGATGTTGGAGAAGAGGATTTTGACTTTGCAGCTCAAAGTGTCCGTGTTTTGCATGGTAAGGCCCCTTTCAGACAAGTGAGTGTCACAATGCGGACTTACAGCGCAGCACCCGTCCTGAACTTCCATTACTGCCAGGGTGGAATAGCATTATACTGATTTATGATGCTATGTAAACCTTACAGTCCTGGAATTCATGGATAACAGTGACATAATGAAGTCAGTGTTATCCAAAACATTCCAGACTTCTAAGTGTTACGTAGCATCATAAATCAGTATAATGCTATGCTACCCCAGCAGTGCTGGAAGTTCAGGACGGGTGCTGCACTGCGAGTCCGGAGCGTTACACTCACTCGTGTGAAAGGGGCCTAAGAGTGGCTAAAGTGCATGCACAGTTTCCTGGACTTTTTTTAACAGCTCTTGCAGTTCAGTGGAAGACTTGAGGAACCAGCCTCGATTGAAGACATGCACCATGCAGGCACATGGGTCAGCCCTCCCTGACACAGCACAGACAAAATGTTCTTCCCATTATCAGTAAACATGGTTCCTATCTCCAGTTGGCAAGGAGACAGCCAGTGTTCGATTGCTTTATTTCTGACGAGGAGCAGTTCCTACCTGGCATGGATCTGTTTCCCTAGGCTGACGAGGTGCAGAACCACATTACAACAACACCTAGCTTAGGGCTCTTTCACACCTGCGTTATTGTCTTCCGGCATAGAGTTCCGTCGTCGGGGCTCTATGCCGGAAGAATCCTGATCAGTTTATCCTAATGCATTCTGAATGGAGTGAAATCCGTTCAGGATGCATCAGGATGTCTTCAGTTCCGGAACGGAACGTTTTTTGGCCGGAGAAAATACCGCAGCATGCTGCGCTTTTTGCTCCGGCCAAAAATCCTGAAGACTTGCCGCAAGGCCGGATCCGGAATTAATGCCCATTGAAAGGCATTGATCCGGATCCGGCCTTAAGCTAAACGTCGTTTTGGCGCATTGCCGGATCCGACGTTTAGCTTTTTCTCAATGGTTACCATGGCTGCCGGGACGCTAAAGTCCTGGCAGCCATGGTAAAGTGTAGCGGGGAGCGGGGGAGCAGTATACTTACCATCCGTGCGGCTCCCGGGGCACTCCAGAGTGACGTCAGGGCGCCCCAGGCGCATGGATCACGTGATCGCATGGCACGTCATCCATGCGCATGGGGCGCTCTGACGTCACTCTGGAGCGCCCCGGGAGCCGCGCGGACTGTAAGTATTCCGCTCCCCCGCTCCCCGCTCCTACTATGGCAACCAGGACTTTAATAGCGTCCTGGGTGCCATAGTAACACTGAAAGCATTTTGAAGACGGATCCGTCTTCAAATGCTTTCAGTACACTTGCGTTTTTCCGGATCCGGCGTGTAATTCCGGCAAGTGGAGTACACGCCGGATCCGGACAACGCAAGTGTGAAAGAGGCCTTCTGTGATATCATGGAGGACCACTGTGAACTGTGCCTAGAGGGGAGGGTGAGGACAAGATGGAGGATGAGGAGGCAGAGGAGGACTTTAGAGTAGAAATCCCACGATTACAACATGAAGGTGGCATTGCCACCACATGGCCAAGTTACTGGTGTGCCTTGTCCAGAACCATATTTACTATTAGGCTGTGAACGACATATATTGTCCTTAACTATAGTTACAATTCCATACGTCAGTGCTGGTGTGAACTATACCAGACACTGATACCCAACGACTGGCCCACCTTCTTCTCAACGTACGTATGCAAGGCTGGACAGCTTTTTTGCTAAATTAATGTTGGCTTGGGACTCTCCACCTTGGCTGGTCATAAGCCATCAGTTCTCTGAAATGTGCAGAGTCAACATCATGGAAAGGGAGGGACTGTAGTACCAGGAACTTGGCCAGGTGCACGTTCAGCTTCTGCGTCATTGGATGAGTGCACACATACTGTTGTCTCTATGCAATCGTCATCAATTGCTGTCGAAACAAGTGACGAGGAGGAGGAGCATCAGTAGCAATAGATGAAATTTAAGTCAATGGGAAGTAACGACACCTTCCTCCTGCTGATGTTGACGAGCCCTGACTGCTAGAGAGGGTATGTGGGCCGATGGGAGATGCTGCATCAGGCTGTAACACTAAATCAGTGGCACAGTTTTCCCATGCCACTTTATGTTGACGCTCAATATGTTAACCCAGGGCCGTCATGCCCCACCTTACCTTTAGCCCACACATCCTGCAAACCAGCATGCCAACATCCCCTAGTGACTTGGTGAAAAATTCCCACACTGCCAAGTATGGCATTTTCCCAACACCACTGTGTGATGCCTGCCTGACCCTGCTTTTATGAACCCTAGTGTGTTCCTCACAGGTAGTCTCCCGAGTAGCAGACGGTGTACCACTCCCGCGTTTGGCTCCAGACCTTCCACTGCTTTTACCCTGCTGTCCAACGGACATGCTGCCACACTGCTGTCTCATGTGCATGCTGCCACACTCGCCCCCTGATGACCAAGATGCTCCCTCTTCACCCAGCTCCCACGTGTGATTGGCCTGCTGTTGCTTTCATGAACACGTGCACTGCTAGTGGGTTTGTCACAGGTAGTCTGCTGAGCAGACGGTGTACCCTTCCCGTGTTTGGCTCCAGACCTCCCACTGGTTCCAAGCTGCTGTATCACGGGCATGTTGCCATCCTCACCCCCTGATGATCATGATGCTCCCTCTTCACCCAGCTCCTACGTGCGATCGACTTCATCATCATCTACAAATGTTTGGCAGTCACTTATGTCACCCTCCTCTGTCTTTTGCTCACATCCCTGACCTCTTGCAATGTGCTCCCACCCGACTGTCATCATTAGTAGTTGCACACCTAAAGGAGTCCCCAGTGGACCTCTCCTCCAAGTCTGGGCTGGCCTGTAACTGCTGACTGTCCTCACAAAGCTCATTGTCGCACATGGCCGGCACTATAATAGAAATGCCTATATAGGACATGCTCTATCGTTTTTTAAATGAATGCATCTGCAAAATTGCGGAATAGATGCGGACCCATTCGTGTGGACGTATGAATGGACCCTAAGGAGTTGCAGTCTTCTTTTTCTGCACAAGTACATCATCTTGACCACACAGGTGGCTGTACCTGCTCAGATTGGTTTTGCCCAGTCTGATTCTAATTTTCCCCCCAGCTTCACATCTCTAAGGTCTCTTTCACACGGGCGAGATTTCCGCGCAGGTGCAATGCGTGAGGTGAACGCATTGCACCCGCACTGACCCATTCATTTCTATGGGGCTGTGTACACAAGCGGTGATGTTTACACATCACTTGTGCGTTGCATGAAATTGCAGAATGTTCTATTTTGTGCGTTTTTCATGCAACACAGGCCCCATAGAAGTGAATGAGGCTTCGTGAAAATCACAAGCAAGTGCGGATGCGGTGCGATTTTCACGCATGGTTGCTAGGAGATGATCGGGATGGGGACCCGATCATTATAATTTTTTCCCTTATAACATGGTAATAAGGGAAAATAATAGCATTCTTAATACAGAATGCTTAGTAAAATAGGAATGGAGGGGTTAAAAAAAATAATAATAATTAAACTCACCTCATCCACTTGTTCGCGCAGCCCGGCTTGTCTCCTTTCTTCTTCTTTGATAACCTGGGAGGAAAAGGACCTTTGGTGACATCACTGCGCTCATCACATGGTCCATCACCGTGATGACGGATCATGTAATTGACCATGTGACGGACCATGTGATGAGCGCAGTGACGTCACCAAAGGTCCTTTTCCTCCCAGGTTATCAAAGAAGAAGAAAGAAGACAAGCCGGGCTGTGCGAACAAGTGGATGAGGTGAGTTACATTTTAATTTTTTTAACCCCTCCATCCCTATATTACTAAGCATTCTGTATTAAGAATGCTATTATTTTCCGTTATAACCATGTTATAAGGGAAAATAATAAAGATCGGGTCCTCATCCCGATCGTCACCTAGCAACCATGTGTGAAAATTGCACTGCATCCGCACTTTCTTGCGGATGCTTGCGATTTTCATGCAGCCCCATTCACGTGTTTGGGGGCTGTGTTGCATGAAAAACGCACATTATAGAGCATGCTGCGATTTTCACGCAACGCACAAGTGATGCGTGGAAATCACCGCTCGTGCACAGCCCCATAGAAATGAATGGGTCTGGATTCAGTGAGGCTGCAATGAGTTTCCCTCACGCATTGCACCCGCGCGGAAAATTCGCCCATGTGAAAGGGGCCTAACTCTTCTAATCCCACTGGTTGTAGTAGAAAACTGGGTCCGCATTTTTTCCAGAAATTGAGCCACTTCTTTCAATAGTTGACGTCTGGTATTGCAGGTCAGTTCCATTTATATCAGGAAAGCTAAGCTGCAATATCAGAAACTGCCTGTTGACAACAGTGGCACTACTTTAGGGGAAAAAGTTTTTTTCTATACAAACGCTTAATGGAATCCTGACGCCATGAAAATGTAATGCAGTTTGCAGGCAGCATGTTATAGAGCAGGAGGAGCTGAGCAGCTTGATATATAGTTTTATGGGAAAATATTCAGTATAAGGGTGCATTCACATCATTTAGTTTTCTGTTCTTCTGATCCGTTAAAAGAAGAGAGAGAGAGAAAAAAACAGGATCCAGTAAAAAAACGGATCCTGTTGCATCAGTTGTCATCCGTTTGAGCCATTTCTGTCCGAGATCCGCTTTTTCAGGGTACTTTCACACTAGCATTATTTTTTTCCGGCATTGAGTTCCATCCTAGGGGCGGAATACCGGAAAATAACTGATCAGTTTTATCCCCATGCATTCTGAATGGAGAGCAATCCGTTCAGGATGCATCAGGATGTCTTCAGTTCAGTCTTTTTGCCTTTTCAGGACGGAGATAATACCGCAGCATGCTGCGGTTTTATCTCCGTCCAAAACTCCGGAACATATGCCGGAATGGCGGATCTGGCATTTTTTCACATTGAAATGCATTAATCCGGCATTGCGGTCTGCACATGCTCAGTCCTCAAAAAATATAAATAAATAAATAAATGCCGGATCAGATTTTTCGAATGACACCGGAGAGACGGATCCGGCATTTCAATGCATTTGTCATACGGATCAAGATCCTGATCCGTATGACAAATGCCATCCGTTTGGATACGTTTTGACGGAATCCTCTGCTGCAAGTGTGAAAGTAGCCTCAGATGGAAACAAAAGTACTGCATGCAGTTTTTTCCCGTTTAAAAAATGGATCTCAGGCGGAAATGTCTCAAACGGGTGACAACTGATGCAACAGGATCTGTTTTTTTTTTACTGGATCCTGTTTTTTTATTTTTTTCTCTCTCTCTCTTCTTCTGACGGATCAGAAGAACGGAAAGCTAAACGGTGACGTGAATGCACCCTAATCAGTATTTTATTTAAATTCCTGCTCATTCTGGGCTTTTGAAGTGAAGGAGGTGGTCCCATCAGTGATTGACAGCTCTCTCTGTATACACAGACATAGAGGGAAGGGTGTCAATCACTGATGGGACCGTCTCCTTCACTTCAAAAGCCCAGAATGAGCAGGAATTTAAATGAATAAATTACAAGTTTTAATGAATCATTTCCCACCAAACTATATATCTGCCCAGCTCCTCCTGCTCTATAACCTGATGTCTGCAGCTCAAACACCATGTTCAATGTGACAGGTTCCTTTTAAAGGGAACCTGTCACCGGGATTTTAGGTATAGAGCTAAGGACATGGGTTGCTAGATGGCCGCTAGCACATCCACAATACCCAGTCCCCATAGCTCTGTGTGCTTTTATTGTGTAAAAAAAACAACGATTTGATACATATGCAAATTAACATAAAAGAGTCATATCTTACTTGTGTGACCAGAGAAGAGTCATATTTTCAAGCTCTGACTTATCTCAGGTTAATTTGCATATGTATCAAATCAGTTTTTATACACAATAAAAGCACACAGAGCTATGAGACTGGGTATTGCGGATGTGCTAGCTGGCTCTATACCCCAAATCCCGGTGACAGGTTCCCTTTAAATTCATAATTCCTAATAATCATATTTAATTTCTGAAAGTCCTAACTGCTGTGGGTGGTCATGACTAGGTGGGTCCCATCTGCTCAGTAAAGCTATTCTCATCCTGCTGCTGATGAGACCGCAGTTTCAGTCACTTTGATTCTGTAGACCACACAGTGACCTACATCGCGTTTCATAATCAGCAAGGAACAATTGTGTACTGATGTCACTGTTCATTAATATCATTTTGAGGATCGTGGTGACACTCAATACAAACAATTGTGGTAGGAAGCCAGCCTCCACATGACATGTGCAGCCCTGTGTTAGGCCTTTGAGGCCCCGACAGGACCAGCGGTGATGTGGAAATGTAAAAGTACAGGATTAGAAAGTAGGCTGCTCTCTCACAAAAACAGTGCCACACCTGTCCACAGGTTGTGTGCGGTATTGCAGTTTATCCCCATTTATTTGAATAAAGCTGACCTGCAGTTACACACATCACTTTTGGATAGGTATGGTGCTGTGATTTTCAGGAAGTTCAGGTAAGCTCCTTTTTTCCAGGAAGTTCAGGTAAAGCAGAAGGAGGCCAGATCTAGAAGATAAATCAGCTGCTCCCTTTTCCCTTTGCTGAGGTGGTATTATCTGCTGTCGCTGCCTGGCAGGCAATAATCTCCAGGACGCAAAGTTCACAGTTATTTCCAGACTCCTGGACTTTACCTCCATTGTATCTTTGATTTCCTGTTTAACCTTTTATTTTCCTGCTGAGGAGCACAATGAGGCTGGCTTCACATGACATTTATGGGCTCCGTTTTAATGTCCAGATTAACTGGATGCCTCCAGTGGTATCCGTCACATTGTAAAATATTTACAGGCTTAACCTGAAGTATATGCATTTTACTTAATACCGTAATATAGAGTATTGTGTTATACTTACACATACTGTACTAGCCAAATGGAGATAATGTAACCTTATGGACAAGCGCATCTGCATCAGGAGCTTTCTCGGAATAACATTACAGAGGATTGGGCTACATTGCCAGACCAATGCTCCATGACTATGGCCATCTTACTATATCTGTATTATCTCCTCTCTTTCCACAGCTATATCTTTCGATTGAGCTGCACACATCTCGGACAATGGGCAATTGGCTATGTGACATCTGGAGGCAACATCCTACAGACCATTCCACATAACAAGTCTTTATATGAAGCTCTGAAGGAAGGAGAGCGAGAATGCCTGTGAGTGAGGCAAATGGATTTGGGCCATGAGTGAACTGGAATCGTATACGACAGGTTCAACTCGGGCTGTGAATTGATAGAAGAGGTTGTATAGGATTAGAAAAACATGGCTCTGCTCCAGAAACAGACATTCCTGTTCGTGGGTCGTGGCCCGTGTTGTAGCTCAGTTCCATCTAAAGGGTTTTTTCAAAGACTTTAACATTGATTATTTATCTGCCTCCTGACACCCCTGCCAATCAGCTGATTGTGGGGGCCACGGTGCACCAGAACCAGGTACAGCTCTGTACACTGTGCCTGGTTCCCGCAGCTCAATCCTATGCAAAGAATGGGAGAGAGGGGCAGGAACCAGGCACTGCCGCTACACAGTGTACGGAGCAGGGGCGGACACAGACGGCAGAGGGTCCCTGTGCAAAGAATGTGCCTGGGCCCCCCCTTCCTCCAAGCCAAATTCGCATCCTAACCTATTCCGTCCTAACATTACTTAGAGCAATACAAAACATACAGGGTAAGGCTACTTTCACACCTGCGACACAACACTCCCGACACCTGATCCGGCTGAAAATGCAAGAAATCAGGCACCCCTATATGCTTATTTCAGGCCCCCCATGATGTGACAGACCCCAGGGCCCCATGATATCAGACCTCAGATCAGACTAAAATAAATAATTAAAACTTACCTCTCCTGCTCTCCCTGTCCTGTCTCCAACAGCCCGCGCTGCACACGTGACCTGACAGCGTACAGCGTCAGGTCATAGTGCGCGCTGTACGCAGTCAGGCTGGAGGAGACCAGCGCCAGAGGGGTAAGTAAGCAAGCGCAGATCTCCTGCATACTAGTGAGCGCTTCTGGATGCGCTTACTAGTATGATACTAGTGAGCCCTTCCAGAAGCGCTCACTAGTATGAATGGGCCCCCTCACACGCCGGGCCCCTGGGCAGCTGAACCAGCTGCACCGGCGATATGTCCACCCCTGGTACGGAGATGTGTCTGGTACTGGTGTGCTGCAATCTACTGATTGGCGAGGCAACCAAAAGTCAGATCCTCAAGGATCTGATATTGGTGACTTATCCAAGGGTCAGCATAGGCTGGGTGGATTGGTGGGAAATCTTCTCATCTATCAACTCAATGGTTAGTTTCTGGTACTTAGCTGTAATTCCATATATAACCTATAGACAGGTACAAGTATAGTGCTGTATTTGGAGGCAAACAACCATATTTTTCCAATTGTAAACAAAAAATAATTATGACCTACCAACTTGATATGCCTTAAAAGTCTGATCAGAGGGGTTTCCATTAAGGCTTCCTCTTATTCACTTTAATAGAGAGTGATCACACATAAATGCCCAGATAAAAGCAGGGCCAGATATAAAAATCATTAGCTGATTTGAGCACTGCCAGTTATATAGGTATGGGTACTAGTGTGCATAGGTAGATATTGTATGCAGGTACGTCATTTGAAGCTCTTGGGCCCAAATAGAAAATCTGTACAGGACCACCATCTGTGCCATTGATAATACCGGTGTCTTCTAATGGGACCGAATGATATTTGGGCTCCTTTAGGCACAATGGCAATGGGCACATTTTCCCCTCTTCATCCCCTGTAGCTACACCCTTGATTGTATGTGAATACTTAACACATTTTTTCTGTGACTACAGGTATCTCTATCCAAATGGTTTGAGCAGTAACCCCGATTTATTGGCACTCGCCAACCCAACCCTAAACACATTGATTCAAGTGACTCCGGTAAGCAAATGAAATGATATTAGTGTAATGTATGCAGAACAGTAACATTTAGTACTGCTGCATCTGCTACATCTCCTGTGGTGAACACCGAAAAACAATGGCAGAAACCTTATTTTATTTATTTCCATTTTTTTTTGTTAGACCACCTCCCAAAACATTGTATAAAGAGTGATCGAAATGTCACATATACTGTACCCTAAAATGCCAACAAACACTAGATCTTGTCCTGCAGAACAATAAGCCCACCACGCAGATCTCTCAAAAGAAAAAGAAAATGTTATGGTTGTCAGAATATGGCAACAAATACACAAACAAAACAATAAAAAATACACAAACAAAACAATATAAAATAGTATATAAAAATAGTATATATTATATACTATTTTATATTGTTTTGTACGTGTATTGTGATTTAATGTATTACTGTGATCTTGTAAACCATTTCCAGTAAAACTAGCTATATATGACCACATTGTTTGACACTGCACTAGCCTGATGAAGGTGACAGACCATCACTGAAACGCAAAGCTCTGTGTATTTTTATTTTTTAATAAACAAGTATTTGATTGGAATCCCTCGGTGCAGCGCGCTTTTTTATGCTGTAATGCATCCCTCTCCACGTGGTCCTGTTCCAGCCTCCCCTGAGGTCTGACCGATGCCAAGCACAGCAAGACGATACCACTCCTGTTTGGAAGCCACTCCGCTGTCCTCTAGTGTTGTGCCTAGCTTGCACAACAATATTAGGTAGGGTGTATCTACCTCCGCTAATTGCATTCACCATGAAGGTATCACACCAGAGAGTGCCCCCATGTATCGTTTTCTTTTTAGAACATTAACTGATAGAAACACACTTGTGATGTCACAGAAGATTACCTGGTGGAAACACATTTGTGATGTAACAAAAGACTGCCTGATGGAAATAGACTTGTGATATCATAGAAGATAACATGATGGAAACACACTTGTGATGTCACAGAAGATTACCTGATGGAAACACTTGTGATGTCACAGATTACCTGATGGAAACACTTGTGATGTCACAGAAGATTACCTGATGGAAACACTTGTGACGTCACAGAAGATTACCTGATGGAAACACTTGTGACGTCACAGAAGATTACCTGATGGAAACACTTGTGACGTCATAGAAGATTACCTGATGGAAACACTTGTGACGTCACAGAAGATTACCTGATGGAAACACTTGTGACGTCACAGAAGATTACCTGATGGATACACTTGTGATGTCACAGAAGATTACCTGATGGAAACACTTGTGATGTCACAGAAGATTACCTGATGGAAACACTTGTGATGTCACAGAAGATTACCTGATGGAAACACTTGTGATGTCACAGAAGATTACCTGATGGAAACACTTGTGACTAGAGTTGAGCGAACACCTGGATGTTCGGGTTCGAGAAGTTCGGCCGAACATCCCGGAAATGTTCGGGTTCGGGATCCGAACCCGATCCGAACTTCGTCCCGAACCCGAACCCCATTGAAGTCAATGGGGACCCGAACTTTTCGGCACTAAAAAGGCTGTAAAACAGCCCAGGAAAGAGCTAGAGGGCTGCAAAAGGCAGCAACATGTAGGTAAATCCCCTGCAAACAAATGTGGATAGGGAAATGAATTAAAATAAAAATTAAATAAATAAAAATTAACCAAAATCAATTGGAGAGAGGTTCCATAGCAGAGAATCTGGCTTCCCGTCACCCACCACTGGAACAGTCCATTCTCAGATATTTAGGCCCCGGCACCCAGGCAGAGGAGAGAGGTCCCGTAACAGAGAATCTGTCTTCATGTCAGCAGAGAATTAGTCTGCATGTCATAGCAGAGAATGAGGCTTCACGTCAGCCACCACTGCAACAGTCCATTGGCATATATTTAGGCCCAGCACCCAGGCAGAGGAGGGAGGTCCCGTAACAGAGAATCTGTCTTCATGTCAGCAGAGAATTAGTCTGCATGTCATAGCAGAGAATGAGGCTTCACGTCAGCCACCACTGCAACAGTCCATTGGCATATATTTAGGCCCAGCACACACACAGGCAGAGGAGAGAGGTCCCGTAACAGAGAATCTGGCTTCATGTCAGCAGAGAATCAGTCTGCATGTCATAGCAGAGAATGAGGCTTCACGTCAGCCACCACTGCAACAGTCCATTGGCATATATTTAGGCCCAGCACACACACAGGCAGAGGAGAGAGGTCCCGTAACAGAGAATCTGGCTTCATGTCAGCAGAGAATCAGTCTGCATGTCATAGCAGAGAATGAGGCTTCACGTCAGCCACCACTGCAACAGTCCATTGGCATATATTTAGGCCCAGCACCCAGGCAGAGGAGGGAGGTCCCGTAACAGAGAATCTGTCTTCATGTCAGCAGAGAATTAGTCTGCATGTCATAGCAGAGAATGAGGCTTCACGTCAGCCACCACTGCAACAGTCCATTGGCATATATTTAGGCCCAGCACACACACAGGCAGAGGAGAGAGGTCCCGTAACAGAGAATCTGGCTTCATGTCAGCAGAGAATCAGTCTGCATGTCATAGCAGAGAATGAGGCTTCACGTCACCCACCACTGCAACAGTCCATTGGCATATATTTAGGCCTAGCACACAGGCAGAGCAGAGAGGTCCCGTAACAGACAATCTGGCTTCATGTCAGCAGAGAATCAGTCTGCATGTCATAGCAGAGAATCAGGCTTCACGTCACCCACCACTGCAACAGTCCATTGGCATATATTTAGGCCTAGCACACAGGCAGAGCAGAGAGGTCCCGTAACAGACAATCTGGCTTCATGACAGCAGAGAATCAGTCTGCATGTCATAGCAGAGAATGAGGCTTCACGTCACCCACCACTGCAACAGTCCATTGGCATATATTTAGGCCTAGCACACAGGCAGAGCAGAGAGGTCCCGTAACAGACAATCTGGCTTCATGACAGCAGAGAATCAGTCTGCATGTCATAGCAGAGAATGAGGCTTCACGTCACCCACCACTGCAACAGTCCATTGGCATATATTTAGGCCTAGCACACAGGCAGAGCAGAGAGGTCCCGTAACAGACAATCTGGCTTCATGTCAGCAGAGAATCAGTCTGCATGTCATAGCAGAGAATGAGGCTTCACGTCACCCACCACTGCAACAGTCCATTGGCATATATTTAGGCCTAGCACACAGGCAGAGCAGAGAGGTCCCGTAACAGACGATCTGGCTTCATGTCAGCAGAGAATCAGTCTGCATGTCATAGCAGAGAATCAGGCTTCACGTCAGCCACCACTGCAACAGTCCATGGTCATAAATTTAGGCCCAGCACCCAGGCAGAGGAGAGAGGTCCCGTAACAGACAATCTGGCTTCATGTCAGCAGAGAATTAGTCTGCATGTCATAGCAGAGAATCAGGCTTCATGTCAGCCACCACTGCAACAGTCCATTGGCATATATTTAGGCCTAGCACACAGGCAGAGGAGAGGTTCATTCAACTTTGGGTAGCATCGCAATATAATGGTAAAATGAAAATAAAAATAGGATTGAATGAGGAAGTGCCCTGGAGTCCAATAATATATGGTTATGGGGAGGTAGTTAATGTCTAATCTGGACAAGGGACGGACAGGTCCTGTGGGATCCATGCCTGGTTCATTTTTATGAACGTCAGCTTGTCCACATTGGCTGTAGACAGGCGGCTGCGTTTGTCTGTAATGACGCCCCCTGCCGTGCTGAATACACGTTCAGACAAAACGCTGGCTGCCGGGCAGGCCAGCACCTCCAAGGCATAAAAGGCTAGCTCTGGCCACGTGGACAATTTAGAGACCCAGAAGTTGAATGGGGCCGAACCATCAGTCAGTACGTGGAGGGGTGTGCACACGTACTGTTCCACCATGTTAGTGAAATGTTGCCTCCTGCTAACACGTTGCGTATCAGGTGGTGGTGCAGTTAGCTGTGGCGTGTTGACAAAAGTTTTCCACATCTCTGCCATGCTAACCCTGCCCTCAGAGGAGCTGGCCGTGACACAGCTGCCTTGGCGACCTCTTGCTCCTCCTCTGCCTTGGCCTTGGGCTTCCACTTGTTCCCCTGTGACATTTGGGAATGCTCTCAGTAGCGCGTCTACCAACGTGCGCTTGTACTCGCGCATCTTCCTATCACGCTCCAGTGCAGGAAGTAAGGTGGGCACATTGTCTTTGTAGCGTGGATCCAGCAGGGTGGCAACCCAGTAGTCCGCACAGGTTAAAATGTGGGCAACTCTGCTGTCGTTGCGCAGGCACTGCAGCATGTAGTCGCTCATGTGTGCCAGGCTGCCCAGGGGTAAGGACAAGCTGTCCTCTGTGGGAGGCGTATCGTCATCGTCCTGCCTTTCCCCCCAGCCACGCACCAGTGATGGACCCGAGCTGCGTTGGGTGCCACCCCGCTGTGACCATGCTTCATCCTCATCCTCCTCCACCTCCTCCTCATCCTCGTCCTCCTCGTCCTCCAGTAGTGGGCCCTGGCTGGCCACATTTGTACCTGGCCTCTGCTGTTGCAAAAAACCTCCCTCTGAGTCACTTCGAAGAGACTGGCCTGAAAGTGCTAAAAATGACCCCTCTTCCTCATCCTCCTCCTCCTCCTCCTGGGCCACCTCCTGTTCCATCATCGCCCTAAGTGTTTTCTCAAGGAGACATAGAAGTGGTATTGTAACGCTGATAACGGTGTCATCGCCACTGGCCATGTTGGTGGAGTACTCGAAACAGCGCAACAGGGCACACAGGTCTCGCATGGAGGCCCAGTCATTGGTGGTGAAGTGGTGCTGTTCTGTAGTGCGACTGACCCGTGCGTGCTGCAGCTGAAACTCCACTATGGCCTGCTGCTGCTCGCACAGTCTGTCCAGCATGTGCAAGGTGGAGTTCCACCTGGTGGGCACGTCGCATATGAGGCGGTGAGCGGGAAGGCCGAAGTTACGCTGTAGCGCAGACAGGCGAGCAGCGGCAGGATGTGAACGCCGGAAGCGCGAACAGACGGCCCGCACTTTATGCAGCAGCTCTGACATGTCGGGGTAGTTGTGAATGAACTTCTGCACCACCAAATTCAGCACATGCGCCAAGCAAGGGATGTGCGTCAAATTGGCTAGTCCCAGAGCTGCAACGAGATTTCGCCCATTATCACACACCACCAGGCCGGGCTTGAGGCTCACCGGCAGCAACCACTCGTCGGTCTGTTGTTCAATACCCCGCCACAACTCCTGTGCGGTGTGGGGCCTGTCCCCCAAACATATGAGTTTCAGAATGGCCTGCTGACGTTTACCCCGGGCTGTGCTGAAGTTGGTGGTGAAGGTGTGTGGCTGACTGGATGAGCAGGTGGAAGAAGAGGAGGAGGAAGCCGAGAAGGAGGAGGTGGCAACAGGAGGCAAAGAATGTTGCCCTGCGATCCTTGGCGGCGGCAGGACGTGCGCCAAACAGCTCTCCGCCTGGGGCCCAGCTGCCACTACATTTACCCAGTGTGCAGTTAGGGAGATATAGCGTCCCTGGCCGTGCTTACTGGTCCACGTATCTGTGGTTAGGTGGACCTTGCTACAGATGGCGTTGCGCAGTGCACACTTGATTTTATCGGATACTTGGTTGTGCAGGGAAGGCACGGCTCTCTTGGAGAAGTAGTGCCGGCTGGGAACAACATACTGTGGGACAGCAAGCGACATGAGCTGTTTGAAGCTGTCTGTGTCCACCAGCCTAAATGACAGCATTTCATAGGCCAGTAGTTTAGAAATGCTGGCATTCAGGGCCAGGGATCGAGGGTGGCTAGGTGGGAATTTACGCTTTCTATCAAATGTTTGTGAGATGGAGAGCTGAACGCTGGCGTGTGACATGGTTGAGACGCTTGGTGACGGAGGTGGTGGTGGTGGTGTTGGTGGTACATCCCCTGTTTGCTGGGCGGCAGGTGCCAACGTTCCTCCAGAGGCGGAGGAAGAGGCCGAGGCGGCAGCAGCAGAATAGGCCGAGGCGGCAGCAGCAGAAGAGGTAGCAGGGGGAGCCTGAGTGACTTCCTTGGTTTTAAGGTGTTTACTCCACTGCAGTTCATGCTTTGCATGCAGGTGCCTGGTCATGCAGGTTGTGCTCAGGTTCAGAACGTTAATGCCTCGCTTCAGGCTCTGATGGCACAGCGTGCAAACCACTCGGGTCTTGTCGTCAGCACATTGTTTGAAGAAGTGCCATGCCAGGGAACTCCTTGAAGCTGCCTTTGGGGTGCTCGGTCCCAGATGGCGGCGGTCAGTAGCAGGCGGAGTCTCTTGGCGGCGGGTGTTCTGCTTTTGCCCACTGCTCCCTCTTTTGCTACGCTGTTGGCTCGGTCTCACCACTGCCTCTTCCTCCGAACTGTGAAAGTCAGTGGCACGACCTTCATTCCATGTGGGGTCTAGGACCTCATCGTCCCCTGCATCGTCTTCCACCCAGTCTTGATCCCTGACCTCCTGTTCAGTCTGCACACTGCAGAAAGACGCAGCAGTTGGCACCTGTGTTTCGTCATCATCAGAGACATGCTGAGGTGGTATTCCCATGTCCTCATCATCAGGAAACATAAGTGGTTGTGCGTCAGTGCATTCTATGTCTTTCACCGCTGGGGAAGGGCTAGGTGGATGCCCTTGGGAAACCCTGCCAGCGGAGTCTTCAAACAGCATAAGAGACTGCTGCATAACTTGAGGCTGAGACAGTTTCCCTGGTATGCATGGGGGTGATGTGACAGACTGATGGGGTTGGTTTTCAGGCGCCATCTGTGCGCTTTCTGCAGAAGACTGGGTGGGAGATAATGTGAACGTGCTGGATCCACTGTCGGCCACCCAATTGACTAATGCCTGTACCTGCTCAGGCCTTACCATCCTTAGAACGGCATTGGGCCCCACCATATATCGCTGTAAATTCTGGCGGCTACTGGGACCTGAGGTAGTTGGTACACTAGGACGTGTGGATGTGGCAGAACGGCCACGTCCTCTCCCAGCACCAGAGGGTCCACTAACACCACCACGACCATGTCCACGTCCGCGTCCCTTACTAGATGTTTTTCTCATTGTTATGGTTCACCACAACAACAAATATATTATTTGGCCCAATGTATTGTATTCAAATTCAGCGGGATATAAATTTGAGGCCTAGTATTTAGGCGCTGGGTGACCGGTATGGATTTAGTGACAGAATTAGACTTGGAAATGCACAGAAGCGTGTGTGTGAAGTTATTCTGAATGACCCTATGTGCACCTTCAATATTATATACCCTTTTAGGGATAGATTTCAAATAGCTCTGATATAGCAGAAACCACTAAATTATGAAATTGCTAAATTGGGAATTGTACTTCAACCCAGAACAAAAAATGTGCTTTGACGGACACTAAATATCTTGCCCAGCAACAACAGTACACCGGTGGGTAACGAGAGATTTAGAGGGAATTAAATTTGAGGCCTAGTATTTAGGCGCTGGGTCACCGGTATGGATTTAGTGACAGAATTAGACTTGGAAATACACAGTAGCGGGTGTGTGTGAAGTTATTCTGAATGACCCTATGTGCACCTTCAATATTATATACCCTTTTAGGGATAGATTTCAAATAGCTCTGATATAGCAGAAACCACTAAATTATGAAATTGCTAAATTGGGAATTGTACTTCAACCCAGAACAAAAAATGTGCTTTGACGGACACTAAATATCTTGCCCAGCAACAACAGTACAGCGGTGGGTAACGAGAGATTTAGAGGGATTTAAATTTGAGGCCTAGTATTTAGGCGCTGGGTCACCGGTATGGATTTAGTGACAGAATTAGACTTGGAAATGCACAGAAGCGTGTGTGTGAAGTTATTCTGAATGACCCTATGTGCACCTTCAATATTATATACCCTTTTAGGGATAGATTTCAAATAGCTCTGATATAGCAGAAACCACTAAATTATGAAATTGCTAAATTGGGAATTGTACTTCAACCCAGAACAAAAAATGTGCTTTGACGGACACTAAATATCTTGCCCAGCAACAACAGTACAGTGGTGGGTAACGAGAGATTTAGAGGGATTTAAATTTGAGGCCTAGTATTTAGGCGCTGGGTCACCGGTATGGATTTAGTGACAGAATTAGACTTGGAAATGCACAGAAGCGTGTGTGTGAAGTTATTCTGAATGACCCTATGTGCACCTTCAATATTATATACCCTTTTAGGGATAGATTTCAAATAGCTCTGATATAGCAGAAACCACTAAATTATGAAATTGCTAAATTGGGAATTGTACTTCAACCCAGAACAAAAAATGTGCTTTGACGGACACTAAATATCTTGCCCAGCAACAACAGTACACCGGTGGGTAACGAGAGATTTAGAGGGAATTAAATTTGAGGCCTAGTATTTAGGCGCTGGGTCACCGGTATGGATTTAGTGACAGAATTAGACTTGGAAATACACAGTAGCGGGTGTGTGTGAAGTTATTCTGAATGACCCTATGTGCACCTTCAATATTATATACCCTTTTAGGGATAGATTTCAAATAGCTCTGATATAGCAGAAACCACTAAATTATGAAATTGCTAAATTGGGAATTGTACTTCAACCCAGAACAAAAAATGTGCTTTGACGGACACTAAATATCTTGCCCAGCAACAACAGTACAGCGGTGGGTAACGAGAGATTTAGAGGGAATTAAATTTGAGGCCTAGTATTTAGGCGCTGGGTCACCGGTATGGATTTAGTGACAGAATTAGACTTGGAAATGCACAGAAGCGTGTGTGTGAAGTTATTCTGAATGACCCTATGTGCACCTTCAATATTATATACCCTTTTAGGGATAGATTTCAAATAGCTCTGATATAGCAGAAACCACTAAATTATGAAATTGCTAAATTGGGAATTGTACTTCAACCCAGAACAAAAAATGTGCTTTGACGGACACTAAATATCTTGCCCAGCAACAACAGTACAGCGGTGGGTAACGAGAGATTTAGAGGGATTTAAATTTGAGGCCTAGTATTTAGGCGCTGGGTCACCGGTATGGATTTAGTGACAGAATTAGACTTGGAAATGCACAGAAGCGTGTGTGTGAAGTTATTCTGAATGACCCTATGTGCACCTTCAATATTATATACCCTTTTAGGGATAGATTTCAAATAGCTCTGATATAGCAGAAACCACTAAATTATGAAATTGCTAAATTGGGAATTGTACTTCAACCCAGAACAAAAAATGTGCTTTGACGGACACTAAATATCTTGCCCAGCAACAACAGTACAGTGGTGGGTAACGAGAGATTTAGAGGGAATTAAATTTGAGGCCTAGTATTTAGGCGCTGGGTCACCGGTATGGATTTAGTGACAGAATTAGACTTGGAAATGCACAGAAGCGTGTGTGTGAAGTTATTCTGAATGACCCTATGTGCACCTTCAATATTATATACCCTTTTAGGGATAGATTTCAAATAGCTCTGATATAGCAGAAACCACTAAATTATGAAATTGCTAAATTGGGAATTGTACTTCAACCCAGAACAAAAAATGTGCTTTGACGGACACTAAATATCTTGCCCAGCAACAACAGTACACCGGTGGGTAACGAGAGATTTAGAGGGAATTAAATTTGAGGCCTAGTATTTAGGCGCTGGGTGACCGGTATGGATTTAGTGACAGAATTAGACTGGGATATGGCCAAAAAATGAACAGACTATTGCTGGTTAAATGCACTTGGTGTGACAGCTTCACCCTGATGTAGGCTTTAGCCAAAAAACAACCACACCATTGAGGGTTAAATGCACTTGGTGACAGGCGCAGCTTGCCCCTGATTTTGTATATGGCCAAAAAATGAACAGACTATTGCTGGTTAAATGCACTTGGTGTGACAGCTTCACCCTGATGTAGGCTTTAGCCAAAAAACAACCACACCATTGAGGGTTAAATGCACTTGGTGACAGGCGCAGCTTGCCCCTGATTTTGTATATGGCCAAAAAATGAACAGACTATTGCTGGTTAAATGCACTTGGTGTGACAGCTTCACCCTGATGTAGGCTTTAGCCAAAAAACAACCACACCATTGAGGGTTAAATGCACTTGGTGACAGGCGCAGCTTGCCCCTGATTTTGTATATGGCCAAAAAATGAACAGACTATTGCTGGTTAAATGCACTTGGTGTGACAGCTTCACCCTGATGTAGGCTTTAGCCAAAAAACAACCACACCATTGAGGGTTAAATGCACTTGGTCGCAGCTTGTGCTGGCGCACCACAAGACACAAAATGGCCGCCGATCACCCCAGAAAAATGAGACTGACAAACGGTCTGTGCAGCCTAAAAACAGTGAGCAATTGAGGATCAGCAGCTCAATGATCCACAGCTGCAGATCGATCAGTTAATCAAGTCCTTTGGAGGAGTTAATCTGCCTAATCTCGCCCTACTGTCGCAGCCGCAACCTCTCCCTACGCTAATCAGAGCAGAGTGACGGGCGGCGCTATGTGACTCCAGCTTAAATAGAGGCTGGGTCACATGGTGCTCTGGCCAATCACAGCCATGCCAATAGTAGGCATGGCTGTGATGGCCTCTTGGGGCAAGTAGTATGACGCTTGTTGATTGGCTGCTTTGCAGCCTTTCAAAAAGCGCCAAGAAAGCGTCACAAAAGCGCCAAGAAAGCGACGAACACCGAACCCGAACCCGGACTTTTACGAAAATGTCCGGGTTCGGGTCCGTGTCACGGACACCCCAAAATTCGGTACGAACCCGAACTATACAGTTCGAGTTCGCTCATCCCTACTTGTGACGTCACAGAAGATTACCTGATGGAAACACTTGTGACGTCACAGAAGATTACCTGATGGAAACACGTGTGACGTCACAGAAGATTACCTGATGGAAACACTTGTGACGTCACAGAAGATTACCTGTGATGTCACTTACCAGTAGGAGGAGCTCCCGGCCGGACACAGACATCGCTGCTCGCAGGTAAGTATGATGCTTATACAAATTGCTAAGTAACCATGCTACCTGCAGTAGCGTCCCGGTTGCCATGGTTACCGATCGGAGCCCCAGCAATTAAACTGGGACTCCGATCGGTACTCTCCACTGCTACCAATGATAGGGGAGATTTTAATTAGGAGGGGGAGGGAGGGGAGAGGGCCCACTGGCCACCAACGAGTTAACTACAGGGGAGGGGGGGGCCCACTGGCCACCAATGAGTTAACTACAGGGGAGGGAGGGGGGGCCGGCCGCACTGGCCACCAATGTGTTAACTACAGGGGCGGGGGGGGGAGGGGGGTCTGCAGTCATGTACACGGTTATTTTAGTATATTCTAACCTGAAGCGTCCCCATCACTATGGGAACGCCTCTGTGTTAGAATATACTGTCGGATCTGAGTTTTCACAAAGTGAAAACTCAGCTCTGAAAAAGCTTTTATGCAGACGGATCTTCGGATCCGTCTGTATGAAAGTAACCTACGGCCACGGATCACGGACACGGATGCCAATCTTGTGTGCATCCGTGTTCTTTCACGGACCCATTGACTTGAATGGGTCTGTGAACCGTTGTCCATCAAAAAAATGGTCCGCGAAAAAAAACGGAAAACGGCACAACGGCTATGGATGCACACAACGGTCGTGTGCATGAGGCCTTAAAGGGAAATTCTCTGAAATGTGCCCTGCTGGAGCCTAGAAAGATTTTATTTATATTATTGGAATATAACACCCCTGCTTCAATCAGTTTTTTGGGCGGGCAACTGGTATATCACACCAGTAGAAATTATTTGTTCCAATATCGATTGTCCCTATCTGTAGCTAAGGTAAAGCAGCAAAACCGCAAACCAATGCTGCACTTCCCAAATACACTATATAGAAAGTATATTATTGGTATATAACACCCCTGCTTCAATCAGTCTTTTGGGGGGGGGAGAAACTGGTAAATCACACCAGTAGAAATGATTTGTTCCAATAGCGTTTGGCACTCTATATAGCTGCAGTATCGCAGCAGAACCGCACACAACTGCTGCACAATACAAATGCACTCTAATATACTTTCTATGTTAGAAAGTATATTAGAAGTATATCACACCCCTCAGTAAGTCACACATATCGATAGCACACCTATACCAGTCCTTAGAAGGACTTTTGTGGCCCTATTAGCTAGTGTTTGGTGTCCCTAACAGTCTGTCCCTGCTCCACACAGCAACCTCTCCCTACACTGGCAAAAGACTGAATGTAAAATGGCGGCCAGATCAGGTTTATTTATAAGGGGGTATGTCCATGTGCTGAAAAGTCTCAATTGGCTGTCCAGTACCACCTAATGGATGTGTCATGGGTTAAAGTTCCTCATAATGTAAAAGAATATGGCACCAGCGGACATCGCCTTATGTTTGCCTATGCAGCGAATCACGAACGAGCAAAGTTCACAGCAAAACGACCGCCGGGCAAACTGGAAGGCCATCTCTAATGGTAACAGAACATAAACACACAGTACGGATAATACTGCCTAACACTAACCCAGTACTTGCGTAATTGTCACAGCCTTTGGTGTGCGCTGTGACACTTATGCCACGCTTGCTGTTGCCCGTGGCAACATGTTGCTGTTTCAGCATGCGGGGGCAGTGTCACGGCCTTTGAGGTGTGTGCCGTGACATGGTTGCCTTACATGTTGCTGCCTGCGGCAACGTGTAGCTTTTTATGCTGGTGTGTGCACTTACCCTTTCAGTTGTTTCCTCCTCTGTCCGGTGCTGGAGGGGTTAACCACCTTGTTGTGCGTGGTCACTAGGTGCTTCATCTTACCTGTGGCTAGAGGCCAGGAGTCAGTGGTACTCCAGCCATGATGTGTTGGAGTTATGCTCCTGGTCTTCATGTTCCATCTCCCAGAGTGAGGGCCTCCTAGTGGGACATCGAGGTCTCCAGCGATGTCTTCCCTCCCTTACATGCGTTGTATGTTGGGTGTGGTGTTATGATTTGGTGTGTTGTAATGTCTAGGTTGGTGTTCCTTGTCTGGTATGTTTGGTGATATTGTCCAGCATGGTTGCTAGACTTCCTAGCCTGTATGCAGTGCCACCTGGGGCTGCCATGCACCTTGAGGCATGGGGGTCCTGGCGGAGTCTGCTGTGCTGGATACCTGTGTGAGTTGCTGGTACAGTGTCCTGTTTGGTGTTAGGGCACCGGTACGTATTCACGGGTTCCAGTCTTGGTGGCAGCGGCAGGTAAGTGTGTTTTCTTGTTTTCTTACCTGACGATTCTCTTGCTGCATATGGTCTTTTCCTTTCCCTGCTTCTAGGCCTTTTGAGACTCCTGTTCTTCCGTGTCCTGGAAGAACAGGGCGCCTCTCCTCATCTCCTTTATGAGGGATTCTCAGGGCGACTCAGGGCCTTAGAGTATCCAGGGTATGAGCCGTCCTACCATCCAGGTCCGCTCATACGGTGAGGAGTTAGGGCTCGGTATAGGGACGCATTAGGAGGTGACCTGCTCCCTTATCCTTGTGTTCAGGCCTAGTTGCTTTCATTATCCCCCAGTCATCGTACGGTGGGGGGTTTTCCCTACTCCCCACCGCGACAGTAATTTTCCCCAATGTCCATAAAGCAGCTTGGCTGCGCCTAAATGTTCCTGAGCAAGCTTTAACATTGGGGTGCACCCTAAGTATTGCGCAATACTATTTATAATCCAAAGAAGGTGAAGTCTGTATCCTGCAGCTTTCATATACAGTACAGACCAAAAGTTTGGACACACCTTCTCATTCAAAGAGTTTTCTTTATTTTCATGACTATGAAAATTGTAGATTCACACTGAAGGCATCCAAACTATGAATTAACACATGTGGAATTATATACATAACAAAAAAGTGTGAAACAACTGAAAATATGTCATATTCTAGGTTCTTCAAAGAAGCCACCTTTTGCTTTGATTACTGCTTTTCACGCTCTTGGCATTCTCTTGATGAGCTTCAAGAGGTAGTCACCTGAAATGGTTTTCACTTCACAGGTGGGGTTTCTTGCCTTATAAATGGGGTTGGGACCATCAGTTGCGTTGTGGAGAAGTCAGGTGGATACACAGCTGATAGTCCTACTGAATATATTGTTAGAATTTGTATTATGGCAAGAAAAAAGCAGCTAAGTAAAGAAAAACAAGTGGCCATCATTACTTTAAGAAATGAAGGTCAGTCAGTCTGAAAAATTGGGAAAACTTTGAAAGTGTCCCCAAGTGCAGTTACAAAAACCATCAAGCGCTACAAAGAAACTGGCTCAAATGCGGACCGCCCCAGAAAAGGAAGACCAAGAGTCAACTCTGCTGCGGAGGATAAGTTGATCCGAGTCACCAGCCTCAGAAATCGTAGGTTAACAGCAGCTCAGATTAGTGACCAGGTCAATGCCACACAGAGTTCTAGCAGCAGACACATCTCTAGAACAACTGTTAAGAGGAGACTGTGTGAATCAGGCCTTCATGGTAGAATATCTGCTAAGAAACCACTGCTAAGGACAGGCAACAAGCAGAAGAGACTTGTTTGGGCTAAAGAACACAAGGAATGGACATTAGACCAGTGGAAATCTGTGCTTTGGTCTGATGAGTCCAAATTTGAGATCTTTGGTTCCAACCACCGTGTCTTTGTGCGACGCAGAAAAGGTGAACGGATGGACTCTACATGCCTGGTTACCACCGTGAAGCATGGAGGAGGAGGTGTGATGGTGCTTTGCTGGTGACACTGTTGGGATTTTATTAAAAATTGAAGGCATACTGAACCAGCATGGCTACCACAGCGACATGCTATTCCATCCGGTTTGCGTTTAGTTGGACCAGCAATTATTTTTCAACAGGACAATGACCCCAAACACACCTCCAGGCGGTGTAAGGGCTATTTGACCATGAAGGAGAGTGATGGGGTGCTGCGCCAGATGACCTGGCCTCCACAGTCACCGGATCTGAACCCAATCGAGATGGTTTGGGGTAAGCTGGACCGCAGAGTGAAGGCAAAAGGGTCAACAAATGCTAAGCATCTCTGGGAACTCCTTCAAGACTGTTGGAAGACCATTTCAGGTGACTACCTCTTGAAGCTCATCAAGAGAATGCCAAGAGTGTGCAAAGCAGTAATCAAAGCAAAAGGTGGCTACTTTGAAGAACCTAGAATATGACATATTTTCAGTTGTTTCACACTTTTTTGTTATGTATATAATTCCACATGTGTTAATTCATAGTTTTGATGCCTTCAGTGTGAATCTACAATTTTCATAGTCATGAAAATAAAGACAACTCTTTGATTGAGAAGGTGTGTCCAAACTTTTGGTCTGTACCGTATGTCCAAAAGTGTCACTGGAACAGTGCATTAAGATCGGACGCGGCAAAGACGCACTTACAGTTCATTGGATACTTAGGCGGACTCTTGACGTTCTCTCCCTGAACCACTGGTCCACTCCCGAACTGGACCATACAGTCACGTGATTCCCAGGGTTCGTCGCTGCGAATATTCCCTTGATACTGTTGCCAGACTCCACTGTGAGCTGCAAATCCTCTTCCAGGCTTCACAGAGGTTCTCTCCTGACGTCCTCAGCATTCACCAGGCAGACTCCGTCTGGTCACTTCCTGCTCTGCACCGGAACTCCTCCCCTTGCAGGGAGAGTGTGATGCAGTAAGTTAATATCTTCATGCAGCCTCAAATCTGTAATTACAGTTCACTAATACCCTTCTGAGGGTCCTACTAAGCCCCTAAATTAACTTTATTTGAACTTTGAAAGACAAAACTGAATATAAATTTTCTCTTCTAACAGCTTCAGTGAAACTATATCTTATAATTTGTCGCCATCTATTGACAGAAGAGAGACATTTCAGGCACAATACAAATTACATTCAACAGCATTAATGAACATTACTCCACACCCTTACAATGTCACAGAATATTGCCTGATGAAAACATATTTGTGATGTCACAGAACATTGTCTGATAGAAACACACTTGTGATGTCCCAGAAGATTTCCTGATGGAAGCGCACTTCTGTTGTCACAGAATATTACCCAATGGAAACGCACTTCTGATGTCACAGGTTGTTTGTTACCTGTTGGAAACACACTTCTGATGCCACAGAAGATTACCCAATGGAAACGCAGTTCTGATGTAGTTATCTGTTGGAAACACACTTGTGATGTCAAAGAAGATTACCCAATGGAAACACACTTGTGATGTCACAGAAAACTACAAGTTGGAAACACACATGATGCCATTAGAAGGCCACCTATTGAAACCAACCAGTTTAACACATTTTTTATGTCCGAGTTGTTTTGCTGACAGAAACATGTTCCTACACACTAAAGCCTCATGCACACAACCACATCCATTGCAGGTCCGCAAAACACCGATCCAGGCTGAGTGCATGCTGCTATTTATTTTTTAATGTCTGTTGAAATGTTCTATCCTTGCCTGCAAAACGGACAAGAATAAGACATGTTCTATTTTTTTTTTATTTTTTTTGCGGGGCCATGGAACAGAAGTGCGGATGCGGACAGCACATGGTTTTTGATACATGGCAGATTGATATACAGTATGGTTTATGGGACATGATTTAGTATAACTTGCAGAGTAGAGATTTAACTGATTTAATTACAACTTATACTGAATATTTGCCCATAAAACTATATATCAGTCTGCTCAGCTCCTCCTGCTCTATAACATGCTGCCGGCAGATTACACTGCATTTTCATGGTGACAGGTTCCCTTTAATTCACTACACTGATTATCCCCTGAACCTGTACATCCACTTTTACCAATCCCTTCATGAATATAATCATGTCCCTTGCATTAACATTTCACGTCCATCTTCTACAACCTTTGTATTGCCCCTCACATATTAAAACGTGGACTTCTTGGGGCTTTCCGTCGCTTGGTAAAACCTACGCAATGGGAAACAAATGCTGAGTGCTTACGTTGTAGTCTGAAAGGGGAAGACATGTTTAAATAACAGGAAAACAAGATGATCCACGACACTCTCCAACTTACTTTCATTTTCTTTATTGCCAAACATAAAGTGCATAATAAGCTAAAAGCGGATAGCAACCGACCTACGGCCGGTTTGTGTCGCCCAACACTTTCTCAAGGCCAACCATGGTTAATGTATAGGATCTCTATAATAAGATGCCATAAGAAAGGGAAACTAATATCTGCAAAATACAACCCAAAACACAAAAGCAATAAGCGTATACTTCCTGTAATATTTTTCTCCCCGGTTTACTCTATAAAGAAGGAAATTGTCACAGGGGCAACATGTCACATGACCATGGTGGCCAATTACCACCTGCAGCAGTGGCATCCTTACGGGTGACAATCACTGCCCACAGTGGTCACATGACATCTCTGTCGCTACTGACAAAAAGACCACTTTTCTAGAAGGGGTTCACCACTATGTGTCCTCTGTCTTTTATTTACTTACCTGAAAACGTATATATTTTTCTCTTTCCATGTAGGAACAATGGGAATTGTACTCAGATATGGATTCCACATTTGAACTGTGTAAAATCTGTGCAGACAAAGAGAAGAATACTAAAATACACCCCTGTGGCCACTTACTGTGTGACACGTGCCTAACGGCATGGCAGGTAATGCATTGCTTGTCCAGGTAGCTTTTCTGCCCAGTGGAGATACATATATTATAAATCTATAACATACTACATAGAAAGCACATTGCATAAATGGCAGTGGAAGTTGTTCAAATCTTCAACCTTTCTAATTCACTCAAATAGGTCTTGGCAGGTCTCCTGAAGTGGGTATTGTTTATGTTTATTCCCCATGAAATAGCATTGTGGAGCATTTTTTCTTAGAATGCAGCATTGTGCCAGTCCTCTGTTATTCCTCTAGGAAATATATGAATAAAGTTCACCATTATCACCACTCCTCTTGTCAAAGTGGTGTATACTGGATATACTCCATTAACACTAAATTGTAAATTTATGTAAATTCACACAACCATGCCGTATTTTGCAGTCTGCAAATTGCGGATCTGCAAAACACGGATGCTGCCCGTGTGCCTTCTGCAATTTGCGGAACGGAACAGACGGCCTATTATAGAAATGCCTATTCTTGTCTGCAAAACAGACAAGAATAGGACATGATCTATAATTTTTGCGGGGCCACGGAATAGAGCAACGGATGCGGACAGCACACGGTGTGCTGTCCGCATCTTTTGCAGCCCCATTGAAGTGAATGGGTCCGCACCCATGTGGAACCAAACCACGGTCATGCGCATGAGCCCTTACAGGAGGAATAAAGGAGAAATGGCACAACTGAAAATGGCCAATCTCATACCACCTGTTTCCACATGACTTTGCTTTAGATCAGGCATGCTCAACCTGCGGCCCTCCAGCTGTTTCAAAACTACAACTCCCAGCATTCTCGGACAGCCTACTGCTATCAACCTACAGCAGGGCATTGTGGGAGTTGTAGTTTTACAACAGCTGGAGGGCCGCAGGTTGAGCATCCCTGCTTTAGATTGTATGAAGCAGAGATCTCTGGAATCAGCACATGTAGATAACAAAGATCTCTTTTATCTGGGTAGAGGATCAGGATAATTATTGGGGAAGAACTTTCCTACGATGGCTTGTTCCCAGTAATTGCCCCATGTTAATGTGCAGCGATAGCCTAATAAACGAGCAATATTGTTTTTTCACATCTTCCATATGGCACCTAAAATAATCATTTGTCAGCATCACATTACCCTGTGTAAACACAGATGTGCTATCCACAAAGAAGGAAACTGTGTGGGGATGAACGACCACAGTAAGGATCATTCTTCCCCATACAGAGGGGATGAATACTGCAATGATCAGGAATGAACAGTACATTGCTCTGTTCATCAACCCCAAGTAATTGGGCCCTAAACATACCATACCATATGCGTAATCATCATTAGTAACGGCATAGTGTCCTAATGAAATACCTCTGCTGGTCATAAACCTGTATATTCCTATTCTTAGATGTGTATGTCTACTTGGAGGACCAGGTGGTACTGGGCACCACTGGAACAGATAGAAAGAAGTTTGACAGGGAAATTGCCTGACTTTACCATATTAGTAACTCTATAAAAGATAGCATTTAGTTGATGATTCCCCCATCTTTGTGTGTCACAGTACATAGAGCTCTAGGTGCAGTGAGCCCCTAAGGAGCCAGAGCAGAGGATAGGAGTGGTAGTGGCCCTGATAAGATGTTGTGTCATGGTGTACTCCCTCAAGCCTTCGCTCTCTGGGATTCAATGCAGTGAAAAAGTGGATTGAAAGGATCAGGGAGACATAAGAGAACACCAAATGAGTGCAAACGGTAACTTGTGGTATATCTAGCAATAATAATTGGACCTTCCTGTCCCCCTGGAGCAGTGTTCCTCACAGTGGAGATAGATTTTTGGTCCTAAGGCACTAAGGAGCAGGAGCTTATGGACATGCTCCATGTCTCCTCACTACCCTAGCTATCTCCTTCCTCCTGACAGGAAGACAAACCAACCCACTACTATCAAGAGGGAGGGAATGGATTGGTTAGCTCCGTTCATATTGCCACTCATATGCCATCTGCTGGTGTAACAGTACATGACAGACCGTATTTTTCACCCTATAAGACGCACCGGCCTATAAGACACACCTAGGTTCTTGAGGAGGAAAATAAGAAAAAAAAATTTCAACCAAAAGTTGTGCTTTTGGTGGGTTTTGAATTAATGGTGGTCTGTGCATGACACTATTATGGGGGATCTGTGGATGACGCACTGTCATGTAGGGGATCTGTGGATGGCACTGTTATGAGGATCTGTGGATGGCACTGGTATGGGGGATCTGTGGATGGCACTGTTATGGGGGATCTGTGGATGGCACTGTTATGGGGGATCTGTGGATGGCACTGTTATGGGGGATCTGTGGATGGCACTGGTATGGGGATCTGTGGATGGCACTGTTATGGGGGATCTGTGGATGGCACTGTTATGGGGATCTGTGGATGGCACTGTTATGGGGTGGGAGATCTGTGGATGGCATTGTTATGGGGTGGTGGATCTGTGGATGAAACTGTTATGGGGGGGATCTGTGGATGACACTGCTATATGTCATCCACAGATCCCCCTCATAAAAGTGTCCCCCAATACACCGGCCCTCTGCTCATCGAAGTATTTATAAATATTAATCCTTATCCTGTTATTACGTTTAACTAACGCTGCGCTCTCCCATGTTCCCATGTTCCCCTGTATCCCCACAGCACTTACAAACAAGCTTCCATAGCAGGCAGAGCGGACGGCAGCAGTAACGTCACTTACTGACGTCACGCGCCTGCTCCGCCTGCTTCATTCATAAAGTGGGCGGAGCAGGCGCTCGACGTCAGTGAGTGACGTTACTGCTGCCGTCCGCTCTGCCTGCTATTGAAGCTTGTTCGTAAGTGCTGTGGGGATACAGGGGATACAGGGGAACATGGGAACATGGGAGAGCGCAGCGTTAGTTAAACTTAATAACAGGATAAGGATTCATGTTTATAAATACTTCGGTGAGCGGCGGGGCCCGGTATAAGAGTACAGTGACTGCACCGGGCCCCGCCCCTAGTTCCGGACTCCAGCCCCTCCCACACACTTTTGGGGGGGGGGGAAAGTGCGTCTTATGGGGCGAAAAATACGGTAAGACAAGGGGGCACTGTCTCCGACCAGAGAAGAAAAAGTTCAGTCTCCAGAAGCGTTGAATCTGTGGAATAGACTACTTCCAGAGGTGGTCAAATCAGGAACAATGGATAGTTTTAAAAAGGCTTTAGATGAATTATTAAAAGTAAATGAAATTAAGGGTCCATTCAGACGTCCGTAGTGCATTGCGGATTCACAAATTGTGGATCCACAATACACCCGGCCGGCACCCCCATAGAACTGCCTATTCTTGTCCGCAATTGTGGACAAGAATAGGACATGATCTATTTTTTTCTGGAGCCGCAGACCGGAAGATCGGAGGCGCGCTCCGGAAATGCAGATGTGGAGAGCACATAGTGTGCTGTACGCATCTATTCTGTCCCCATAGAGAATGAATAGGTCCGCACCCATTCCGCAATTTGCAGAACGGATGCAGACCCATTATACAGACGTGTGAATGGAGCCTAATGCTTATGAAAATGTGTAGAAATATAAGTCTCACTTCCTTCTGGGATTCACGTCACCACCTATACCTTGGTTGAACTTGATGGACTTATGTCTTTTTTCAACCATATTAACTATGTAACTATGTAACTATAAAACATTACCACAACATTATAAACCAAGCGATTGCAAATACCCTATCAGAGGAATTGCATAGGCTTCTTGGTGCTGGCTTTCTCATTTTCATCGGACCTGCATGGAGTCAACCTCCTGATCTGCCCTGTTTCCTATATAAAAACATATAACTATGCCAGTGATAGTGACCCTCTTAGAGACCGAGTTCCCAAACTGCAACTCAAAACCCACTTATTTATCACAAAGTGCCAACAAGGCAATTTACCCTGAATACTACAGTCCAGTATAGTATATCTTCCGTTTAGCTATAATAGCCTGTCTACATTTAATGCGCTGCCTGTGCTGTTCATAGTGCGCCCTGCGCTGATGAATGGCAGGAGAAGTCTAAGGCATATTGGTACACCATAGATGTTTTCCAGGGTGCAGGTGCCCACAGAGAGGGCTCTAAGTGTCGCCTCTGGAACCAATCCCATAGGTTCGCCACCACTGACCAATGGTATGCCTGTTTTCTGGTCTAAAAAAGTCAGAGATGGTGCTTCTATGACTTTTTTAGAAACTTTTTTGCCATTTTCTGAGACATTTTGAATTCTATGTCAATTCTGCAAGACTTCCATTATCTAGACAAAAATGACATTGGCTACAAAATTACATCCACAGGTTACATTGGGAATATGGCACATTTACTATGTGCAACTTTTTAAAATGTCACAAAAATGCAGCATCTCACGCCAAGCAAACCCCTCGTCTACTTGTACACCTAAAGGTGTAAACCACATCTCACGCCAAGCAAACCCCTCGTCTACCACATATATTATTAAGGCGCACCAGTTCATAAATTTGGTACAGGTATACAAAGCAAAGCCAGACTTAAAACTGACATAAAAACAACCTAAAATGATAAGTGAGCCCCATATTACCTGGAAGAAGCTCATAACCATCTCAGAAAGGTCAGTGACATACAACACGTAGTTCAGGGCCGGACTGGGACAAAAAATAGGCCCGGGCATTTTTGACTGAGCAGCCCAATCACATGACCCACAACAGGCCCCATCCCCTTGCAGTCTAGGGGCGGAGCCAAAACCGGAAGCACAATTGAGAGGCAGGGCCAGCCACCAGTAAGATAGGAAGGCTTCAGCCAACACACAAGGTTCTTTCGGGGTCCCCAGGTGACATTAGGGGTCTTAGTACGATCCGGCCACCTAATTCGGCAGAAAATGCAAGGAATCGACTGGACACAAAGCACAGCATGCAGCGGTTTATGTCCCGCTGATTCTCTGCATTTTTCCCAGATTGTGGCCTGATTTCTGCCGTACCCCATTATAGTTAATGGGACTGGCGGGCATTCCGTCAGCATCCAGCAGTGCCGGATCCAGTGAATTCTCAGCTGGAACAGCCTGCCAGGATCACTATCGCAGATGTGACAGTAGCCTCATACAGCGCCCCATACCTCCTACATCCAGTGACGTCTCCTCTGATGTAGATGTTCTTTCTTCATCTTCTCCATTCAGACCAGACCATTGTGATCATTTCTTTCAGCCATCTCACATCTCTGCAGAGTTTGACAGACATCTTAGTTTCCTACTTTTCCATCATCCTCCAATTAACATCCCATCATGCACCCCCAATACTGAGAAGCTGTGCTCCCCAAAACTATACTGCAATAATAACTGTGCTAAACTGATGCTGTGCCAGGTGCCCCCACAGTAATGGTGCTCCCAAAGTCAGTAATGTGTCCCACAAGTAATAATGCTCCCATAGTCCCCCAGTTGTAATAAAGCCCACCATAATGCCCCGATAGTAATAATTATCTTTATAATGTGTGACAGTAGAACCCCCCCCCCCCCTCCTTATAATGTGCACCAGTACAAAAAATGCTCAGTCGTGGGGCAGTAAAAAAAGAAACACCTCCTCTTAGTGCCCCCAGTAGAGCCAATGTCCCCAGAGTGCCCTCATGTGTTCTAATGACCTGCACTGTGTGCCACTACAAAAAACACTTAGTGCCCAGTTGAGCTTAGGTGCCCATAGTGACCTTATAATTTGTGCCTGTATAAAATACTCCTATATAGTCCCCCCAGAAGATGCCCCCATAGTGCTCCTTCCCCGTCTCCATAGTGCCCTCCATAATGTGGCACTATAAAATGCCCCACATAGATACCCCCATAATGCTCCTTTCCTCCCTTCCCCATAGTGGCATCAAAATGGGTGCCAGTATTAAATGCCCCTATATAATGCCCTCATAGTGCTCTTGTCCCCCACTTCTCCATAGTGCCCACCTATAATGCGTGCCAGTATATAGGGCCCCCAGTAGATACCCCCATAGTGCAGTCATACACGCACTCTCCACGTACATGGACGCAGTCATACACGCACTCTCCACATACATGGACGCACTCATACACGCACTCTCCACGTACATGGACGCAGTCATACACGCACTCTCCACATACATGGACGCAGTCATACACGCACTCTCCACATACATGGACGCAGTCTCCACATACAAGGACGCAGTCATACACACACTCTCCACATACATGGACGCACTCTCCACATACATGGACGCACTCTCCACATACATGGACGCACTCATACACGCACTCTCCACATACATGGACGCAGTCATACATGCACTCTCCACATACATGGACGCAGTCATACACGCACTCTCCACGTACATGGACGCACTCATACACGCACTCTCCACATACATGGACGCAGTCATACATGCACTCTCCACATACACGGACGCAGTCATACACGCACTCTCCACGTACATGGACGCACTCATACACGCACTCTCCACATACATGGACGCAGTCATACATGCACTCTCCACATACACGGACGCAGTCATACACACACTCTCCACATCCATAGATGCACTCATGCACACACTCTCCACATACATGGACGCACACATGCACACACTCTCCACATACATGGACGCACACATATACCATACACATATATAGACACCCAGCTTTCCTGCTGTGCCTCTCCCCCATACTCTAATGCCTCTGCACTTGTGCCATGCAGGATAGCAGGGAAGCTGGATGACATCTCATGATATAATTCACCCAGCTTTCCTACTGTACTGCATGTCACATGTGCACAGTCTGGGAAAGCTGAATATAACCCCAGTTCCCCTGCCACTCACATCACTGGTGCAGTTAACTGGTGACAATCCAACTGATGTTGAGCATGCTGCTGGGCAGGAAAGGTTCAGGCTGCAGGAATCGCTTCGCGGCTAGAAAAGGGGCGGGGCTATGATAGCTCCGCCCACATCGGGCCGTCCTGTTGCTGGCTGCTGCCTGCCACATTAATAAAAAAACAAAAAAACGGCTGATTGTGTTCGGCCCGGCCCACCGGGCAAATGCCCGGTCTGCCCTATGGCCAGTCCGGCCCTGACGTAGTTAGACACTAAGGTTAATTGGAAGAATGATTACAATACAGCAGGCTGGTATTGTCTACGTAACTAGACATTTATTCTGATAACACTTTGTTCTCTGTAGAAATCTGACAACACGTGCCCATTCTGTCGCACCAAAATCACAGGCAGAGAAGAGGTTCACATTGCCGCAGCCTCAGAAGTGGAACTGGTAGGTATTGTGACGGGTCGTTTTATGGGATAGACTGAGTGGCTGAGCAGTGGGTCATAAGGCCTAGTAGTGAATACTACGAAAGGTTGTGGTAAAAACTCAACCAATTGGTGACTGGGCATCTCTATGCCCGGTGTAATGACATCACTACTTTTTAGGCCTTGGCCCATTAAAAAATATATAAAAATTCACTCACTTTGTTTGTGTCCTCTTCTTATCTACAGTTTACTCACTGTTCATCCTATATGATATGTATTCAGTTTTCTTCTATGTTCTATATCAGTTTTTATCCTTACATAGAATGTTATTGTATTCTAGCCATCAAGTCTACCAAACACTGCAGAACAGTCAGACAATGATGTGAGTAGTGAACGGTGTAAATCCAGACGGTTGTGTGGCTATCTCTGTCTGTCTTGTCGTCTCTGCAGTGCTGTCTCGTGTTGTCTGACTTCGTAGAAGACTCTCCATGTTTATCTGTTCAAAGGTGGCATCTGAATGACTTTATAACCATGACGTTATCTTGTGCCAGCAGAACGCTGCCTCAAATATATGGCATGGATTCACTGAAAATGTTCATGAAGAGGAGGCAGACTGGATTAGGAACCGACCATTACCACCACCACCTCCTAATGCCCCCAGCGTCTCTGCTCACCACTCATCCACAAGGGCTTTGCCTAGTACACCTACTCTTGATTCTCTTCCTTCTACGTCCAGAACATCATCAGTTCCCTGGGCTGCCCGATTCTCCCTGCCATCTCAAAGAGTACAACTGCGGGCTCTGGATGTTATCAATAGAGGCACAAATCCATGCCCACCTCCAATAACAAGACGTACATAAGGGAAGATGGGATGATTTATGGACCAACCATTTATTGATGACATATGTCAAGACTATTGTAAACTTCCTGCCATGCAATGAAGAAAACCTCAATATCCCTTGTATGTTTTTGTAAGGTTTAAGTACCCTTCACCACAGCTTGAATTTTCATGTGGTTATACAATGAATTGGACAAGTAGAAATGATTGCATCAGACACAGACTGTGGGTCATAATGGTAAACACCTACTGTATATTAGGTGAGAAGAAGCATAAATCAATCTTGGGGTTCAATTGAGACCTGCTGGGATATCCAAGAAGATAATGAGTGTCTGAAGATCGTGGAGAATGGAAAGAGACAATATTAACTATATGTCATGGTGGGTCCTATAGAAAATATGAAATGTCTCCATCTTTTGGTATTGACTCATACTACCATGCGCATGAACATTCCTGGACAGAAGGGCTGACTCACTAAGGGTACTTTCACACTAGCGTTATTCTTTTCCGGAATTGAGTTTCGTCCTAGGGGCTCAATACTGGAAAAGAACTGATCAGTTTTATCCCCATGCATTCTGAATGGAGAGCAATCCGCTCAGGATGTCTTCAGTTCAGTCTTTTTGCCTTTTCAGGACGGAGATAATACCGCAGCATGCTACGGTTTTATCTCCGTCCAAAATTCCGGAACACTTGCCGGAATGCCAGATCCGTCATTTTTTTCCCATTGAAATGCATTAATGCCAAATCCAGCCCCGAGTGCAAAAAGGATTTGGCATTGTGGTGAGCCCATGCTCAGACCGCAAAAAATGTGAAAAAAATATATGCCGGATCCGTTTTTCCGGATGACACCGGAGAGACAGATCCAGCATTTCAATGCTTTTGTCATACGGATCAGGATCCTCATCCGTCTGACAAGTGCCATCAGTTTGCATACATTTTGACGGATCCGGTAGGTAGTTCCGTCTTCCGGAATTTTGGACGGAGATAAAACTGCAGCATGCTGCGATATTATCTCCGTCCTGAAAAGGCAAAAAGACTGAACTCAAGACATCCTGATGCATCCTGAACGGATTGCTCTCCATTCAGAATGCATGGAGATAAAACTGATCAGTCTGACAAATGGCAGTAGTTTGCATACGTTTTGACGGATCTGGCAGGCAGTTACGGCAACGGAACTGCCTGCCGAAATCCTCTGCCGCAACTGTGAAAGTAGCCTAAGCTTTGCAGAAAATATCAAAACATTGCTAGCTAGTATTACTCAGATGTGGCGTGGAACCAATTAGACAACCACTTTTCATATTGCTCACTTCGACAAGGTACTTGCAATGAAATCACAGATGAGACCATACATTTCAGGGGGAGACTGATCACCAATGGTACTAGAGAGCAGCCTTCTACTCATTGGCCATCAGGGCCAGACTGGGAACTTAGAGTGGTCTTGGAAAAAAAAAAAAAGGTGGCCCATTCTTCTAGGCGGGTACAAATTCACAGAAGGTAGGGCTAACGCAAGTAGGCAAGCAATGCCATATTGCGGCACAAAATACCGCCCCAGCAGAGCCAAATATCTCAGTGCAAAACAATAAACGGTTTTATCTCCAGCGCCATCAAAAACCACAGTGCTGCACAAAATACCTCCTCAGAAGCTGTCCCTATTTGGTGGCCAGGGCCATCTGCCACGTTCTGCCCTCCTACTCTAGTTGCTTTAGGATGGCAATACAGTTGAATTCAGCATTCAGGGGGGCACCTGACTACTTAATGCACCCAGCATTAATTAACCCTAAGTGTGACAGACCATTACTTACCTGGCCGTGAGGAGGACTCAGGCAACTCTTCTGGGCATCAGCCCACCGGGAAATTTCTCTGTAGAGTTTATTATGACCAATCCTGGCCATTCAAAATGCCCTTGTGAAATATATAGTAGATTTAAGGGCAAAAGAACATTTTACCTTGTTATAATCCACTTGAGCCACCAGAGGGCGACAAGGCATCAGGAAAAAGAAAAGTCCAGGAAATAATGTAAATCAGGGTTGGTTGATCATAATTCACTAATATTTAATAAAAGCAACAATATTAAACATTCTCATTAACGCTCCATTAATATTAAATGTCAATAGGCTTCTGTTCAATTTATGATGCAATATTGTCCAGAATGAACTGCTTTTACGAGCAGGTGATGAAAGGGTAATATAAAAGTTTCCAACCTTTGCCCCAGTGATGTAGTCATATTTTACATCACAGTTTCAGGCGAACTCACTAGTGTATATCAATATGACTTTTATCATGAAAATGAGCTTGATGGCTTGAACTGTAGTTATTACAATTAAAGTTGGTCATCATCCATGTCTGGTTCTATATACAGTGCCTCACGCATTGTATTAGAGTTACCTCAGAAGTTTTATGGGGCCTCTACTGTACCCACATAGAATACATATGGAGGCATATGAAGTTATTTTTTTTCTGTCAGATTCCACATAAAACCAACAGAAAACAAGAATCATGCCATGTTCCATTAGATGTTGTATTATGGAACTATTCTCTTCTACCAGCATTGGTTTTAGGGAAGATAATTCCATAATATGTGAGGAGAACCAAACTACAGTACCTCACAGTGCCTGAAGTTCTGTATGATGCCTTTGTGTAAGGGCTCATTCAGACGGCCGTATGCTGTCCGCAAAAATACTGAATGCTATCAGTTTTTTTGCGGATCCGCAAAAAAACGGATAGCATTCAGTATTTTTGCGGACTTATAGACTTTAATGGGGCCATGTCCTGATTTTCACGGACAAGTATAGGACATGTTTCATTCAAAGGGCCCCAAGTGAATGGGGCAGCATCTAATCCACACAAAAATGGATCCGCATTTTTGAGGATAGCATACGGCTGTCTGAATGAGCCCTAAGACCTCTAAGAATCTGTCACTAGATGTAGGAAGGGAGGCCATGCATGGTCCAATTTAGGATGATGTCGTTTAAGGTCAGATTTATGCAGAAATATAGATTTACCAATGGGATCGCTGTCAGTCCCTGATTAGGACCTCCCACTGGACTCTTAAGCATAGAAAGAGCAGAGATTTAAATGAATAGCATTTTTGTTAACTTTATATCAATCTGCTCAGCTCCTCCAGCTCTATAATGTGTCTGCAGACTGCATGGCATTTTCACGGTCAACAGGTTCGCTTTCAGCTAGAAGTTATAAACATCCTGCACTTCCCACAGATATTTCTCAGCTTCTGGGACGGTGCATGGTTCTGCTGAAGTATGTTTCTTAGGGAAACTTTCCCTATCATCCAAGCATACCTGTTGGAGTTGTGATGTTGAGTGATTCTCTTTACCGGATGGCGGTGTCATGTGATTAGGCGACATTCCAGGTGTCGTGTTTAGACTTTCTACCTTGACATCAGGCAGACATGGTTTACTGCACAGATAATTGCTTGCCTTACCCCTCTGTTTCCACAAATATCAAATAACTCAGCTGCACTCACCCATGAATACCTGTGTGATAATCCCACTTCTGGGAAGAGAATGAGCTGTTATTTCGTAAGAGTTACAGCTCTGTATTGATCGTCTTTCCTGTCTGTTGATGTTGAGTCCTTGTTCTTTAACCTATTCACTCCTTGTTATTAACCTTTTTATTTCTGGTGGGTGAGTTTTCTATCACCTGGGGAAAAGATTCATTTTGCTGCTCTAGCACTGTGTAATCAGGCCAGGTCAGAGTAGCTGATTCCTGTCCTTTATGTTCATCCTAGAATAGGCAACCTCCGGCACTGCAGGTGTTGTGAAACTACAACTCCCAGCATGCATACTTGCTCTGCTCTTCTAAGAACTCACATAGAAATGCATGAAGCATGCCGGGAATTATAGTTTTTCAACAGCTGGAGTGCTGAAGGTTTCCAATCCCTGTCCTAGACGTTCCACCAGCTCCCCCACCCTCCAGCTACATTCCAGCATTGCCCATTGTTACAGATCCCCTTTTCTCTAGGAACCCCAATTACCATGTGCTGTATAAACCTGAAATCTTCTTATGTGGTAGGGGTGCTTTAGGCCCTCTCACACACTAGGCCCTGGGTGTAACATGAAAACTAGAGGTATAGCAGTCAAACCCACCAATTGTAACATATTGAAAAAGAATGGGGGACACATAAAAGTAGATGATCCCCATGTGCTTTTGATGGGCCGCAATGCACGATCGCCGGCTGTGGGTCAGCCGCATCGGATCGCGGACCCATTCAATCCGCCCGTTCCGCAAAAAGATAGGACATGTTCTATCTTTTTGCTGGAATGGAAGTACGGGACGCAACCCCACGGAAGCACTCCGTAGTGCTTCCGTTCCGTGTGGCCGTTCCGCAATTCCAGATTTGCGGACCCATTGAAGTGAATCGTGCGGAATGCACACGAAACTGTGGCCGTGTATTGCGGCCTGCAATTTGCGGGCCGCAATACGGCCACGGATCACACACGTTCGTGTGAACTAGGCCTAAAGAAGGACGATTTCAACAAAACTATCACTTACTATCTGGGAAAGAATACTGTGCAGGTGACATGCCAGTACACAATCAGTTTCTGTCTGTCCCGACGTCTGTCTGTCTGTTCTTTATGCGCGACCAAACGACTGGACCAATGTTCCCAAAATTTGGCACACAGGTACATCAGGAGTCCGGGAAGGTTTTAGACCGGGTCTCAGCTCTCTGGGGTGTACCGTTCCTGAGATATTCCCAAAAAATGACCAGCATTAGCCAATACAAGCCTGCAAGTCTTTCTCTTCATATCCCAACTGCGATACATACGGTCACATGTCCCTTATCAGGCAATAGAAGCTTGCAGGCCCTTAGTCTACACATACACACAGTTTTACTTCAGGTTTATGCAACACATAGGCCACAGAGGTACAACTTGTGAGGTGACAGTGGACCGAGGAATAGTGGCAGCTAGTTCTTTAGTCACAGTTTTGACGCTCCTTGGGCCGGGCTGCAGTGTAGGGTAGAACAGCACCAAATTCTCCGGGGCACACTCTTCTACAGGGGACACCGGCCAGGTGGTGATTGAGGTGCGCTTGATGGTGACTGGATTTCAGTGTGCTTGTTCGGCTGGGCCCCTGATGTGAGTAAAATCGTGAAGCCAGCACCTTGGTGGTGCAAAATGATTAGGGTAGTTGGTGTGGAAATGAGGAAGAAGACAGTAGTGAACTCCAACCAGGAACTTTACTGTACGCAGGGTTTTTAACAGCAATTGACATCCAACAATAAACAGTCTTATATGCAGGTTGAGGGTGGTATGCTGTAAATCAAGGTAACAGGCTGTATGGGTGGTTAGAACTTCAGACTGTGTAGAGAGATATGTGCTTTTCCGATATGCAGCTCCTTGCCTGATCTCAACCTCAGTAAACGGTGGCTTTTGACCCTACTGTTCTACTTCAGTGTAACAAACAGATGAGTTTGATGGGGTAAAGAATGTGACTTTTAAAAATACCTTTAATAATAATCAAATGGGTATAGGTAAATATATACCAACAATTGTGCACTACAATTAACATAATTACTCTATAGGGGAGTAGTGACCCCTAGAAGAAAACATTTGTGGTGACGGGATAGGACACGAGGTTCCGGCGGAGGGACCAAGGTCTATTAGACAGGGCAGGGCAAAGATCACTTACCCAAGTTGCCCTACAGACTGCTTAGCCCAGGGCGACCCCCTGATTGTGGAGGCTCCCTGTCCCCGAACCTAATGCTATCCAGTCCCTAAAAAGTCCTAATCAGGGAAAAGATAATACACATATGGAATGTGGGTGGTTATCCAAGTAGATGGATACCACTACCACTTTCTCACAAAAATCAAACCCCGATGCGTTTCGCCTAGAACTTTTTAGGCTCATCAGGGGGTGATTTCAATACCAGGATGGATACAGTAAATGAGATACGGAATGTGATACAAAAATGATACTTAGCTCCAAGCCAGATGTGACAACAAGTTTTTGTGGACCACCGTGGTCCCACTAAAGATACCTGGAGGGAGTAAATACATGCATAAGCCAGGCGCCAGATTTTGAATGCAGACAGGGCCAGCAGAGGACGAGCGCGTTCGCTGGCCCTGTCAATCAACATGAGGAGGGGGTGTCTTTATGAAAGGAGGATGCGGCTGCTACCAGCAAGTAGCCACCCTACTTGCTGGTAGACAGGTAATTTGCATATTATAAAAGTCATTTTTTTTATTAACTACTGAACCAAAATGAGTAATAGCATTATAGATTGATATATCGCAGTATAGGGATTATAAGTAGCCAAAAAATAAATAAAAAGAAAAGACTTTAGTGGGGTGACAGAAGCCCTTTAATTTAAAGTCTGTTTAGAAAGGATTGTCAAAACCAGAGAGGGGGAGGGAGTCCTGTCTAATGCCCACAGTCCGAGAAGATATACAGTAAGTGAGGGACATGAACATGTGGAGTCACTGTGGGGAGAAATACATGGAGGCAAAAAAATAAAAATAATTACTAATAGGAGTTTACTATAAGCCACCTAATATACCAGAGTCCACAGAAAATTGACTACTAAACGAGATAGACGAGGCGGCATATCATAATGAGGTGGTTATTATGGGGGACTTTAACTTCCCAGATATAGACTGGGAAACTGAAACTTGTATATCTCATAAAGGAAACAGGTTCTTGGCGATAACCAAAGACAATTACCTTTCCCAACTGGTTCAGAACCCGACTAGAGGGACGGCCATACTGGACTTAGTATTAACCAATAGACCTAACAGAATAACAGCTGTGCAGGTTGAGGGACACCTAGGAAACAGTGATCATAAAGTAATAACCTTCCAATTATCCTTCAAATGAGCGTTTCTACAGGGAGGAACAAAAATACCAAACTTCAAAAAAGCTAAATTTAGACAACTAAGAGACGCCATAGATGTAACTAACTGGGACAAAGTCCTCAAAAATAAAAATACCGCCACAAAATGGGATATTTTTAAAAGCATCCTAAAATGTAATTGCGAGAGGTACATACCTTATAGGAATAAAGGGTTAAGGAACAAGAAGAAACCAATGTGGATAAATAGAACTGTAAAGAAAGCAATAAATGACAAAAAGAAACCATTTAAATCACTAAAACAGGAGGGTAGCGAGGAAGCACTGAAAAACTATAAGGAAAAAAACAGAATATGTAAAAAACTAATAAAAGCAGCCAAACTAGAGACCGAGAGATTAAAAGAGAGCAATACTAACCCTAAAATGTTCTTCAATTATATAAATGGTAAAAAGTATAAATCTGAAGGTGTCGTCCCTCTACAGAGTAATGAGGGGGAAGTTGCAAAGAGCAACGAGGAGAAAGCAAAGCTATTAAATATTTTTTCTCCACTGTATTCACTGAGGAAAATAAACTGGCAGATTAAATACAGAATGTAAAAGTAAATTCCCCATTAAAAGTGCCCTTTCTGACCCAGGAAGAAGTACAACAGTGACTTAAAAAGATTAAAATAGACAAATCGACAGGACCAGATGGCATACACCGCCGTATCCTAAGAGAATGAAGTAATGTCATAGTCAGACCCTTATTTCTGTTATTTACAGACTCTATACTGACAGGGAGTGTTCCACAGGATTGGCGCATAGCAAATGTGGTGCCAATATTTAAAAAGGGTGCAAAAGCAGACCTCGGAAACTATAGGCCAGTAAGTTTAACATCTGTTTGAAGGTTTTCTAAGAGATGCTATCTTGGAGGATCTCAATGAAAACAAGCAAATAACATCATATCAGCATGGCTTTATGAGGGATCGGTCATGTCAAACTAATTTAATCAGTAATATGAGGAGGTAAGTTCTAGACTTGACAGTGGTGAATCAATGGATGTCGTATATCTGGACTTCTCCAAAGCATTTGACACTGTACCACATAAAAGGTTAGTATGTGGAAGGCTAAAAAGTCAGCCTGAATTTGTGGGAGGGGCATCTTACCTTCTTAAGCTCCAGCCCCCAGCTCCTCAGGGCGCTTCTGTTCATAATCCAAATGGAGGTTCAATTTCTTCAGTGCAGGCAGTCACGGCAGCCCTTAGGGGGATCCAGAGGTGCGGGGATGCCCCTACTGCCCGTAGAAAGCCTGTCTCCGGCGAGATGTTTGGGAGACTGTCGCCCGCGCTGGATAGACATCCTTTTGGACACTCTCCTAGTTTAATTATTAAGGCAGCCATGTATCTCGGGTTTTACGGGTTCCTCAGGCCAGGTGAGTTTACCAGCACCTCCCCTAAACGTCAGGGGTTGCAGGTGCGGCAGTTGTCCTGGGCCCATGACCATTTTGTCCTCTGGCTCCCTTTCACGAAGGCCAATCAGCATGGGCCTCCCTCGGAGGTCAGGTTTTAAACCTCGAACGATTGGTGCCCGGTCATGGTCCTCCGTCAATTGTTAGCCCTGTTGCAAGATGCCCCCCTAGATGGCCCGCTGCTTCCTTGGCGTGGGGGGCCCCTGACGTCAATTCAGTTAGTGTCCTGCCTCAGGTCTCGGCCATAACCCACTGGCCATCACAGGACACTCGCTCCGAATCGGGGCCGTGTCCTCAACATAAAAAAACGGGGTCCCGGCGCACGTGATCAAATGCATGGGTCGTTGGCGCTCTTCCTGCTTCACAAGATACATCCCGAACCCGAATGTAGAGATTTCCCAGGCGTTTTGTAGTCTTGCTCTCTGAGTGGAATTAAAAGCTTTTGGTCACTACTCTGCTCTCCTCGTCTATCTTTGCCCACTACTAGGCTTACCCTCGCTCCTGGCTTCCGGCACAACACAGCCAGCTAGGTCAGGGGAAGCACTTCCCCCCTCATCACAGGTAAGCCTCTCCCATAAGTGGAAGGCTGAAAAGTCAGCCTGAATTTGTGGGAGGGGCATCTTACCTTCTTAAGCTCCAGCCCCCAGCTCCTCAGGGCGCTTCTGTTCATACCCACCCACCCCCCCCCCCTGTTCTCAAACACTCCCCTTAGGGTACACCCACTACTAGGCTTACCCTCGCTCCTGGCTTCCGGCACAACACAGCCAGCTAGGTCAGGGGAAGCGCTTCCCCCCTCATCACAGGTAAGCCTCTCCCATAAATAAAATGAGAATGCTTGGACTGGGAGAAAATGTTTGTATGTGGGTAAGCAACTGGCTCAGTGATAGAAAACAGAGGGTGGTTATTAATGGTACACACTCAGATTGGATCACTGTCACTAGCGGAGTACCTCGGGAGTCAGTATTGGGCCCTATTCTCTTCAATATATGTATTAATGATCTTGTAGAAGGCTTGCACGGTAAAATATTAATTCTTGCAGATGACAATAAACTGTGTAAAGTAATTAACACTGAAGAGGACAATATACTGCTACAGATGGATCTGGATAGATTCGAGGCTTGGGCAGAGAAGTGGCAGATAAGGTTTAACACTGACAAATGTAAGGTTATGCACATGGGAAGGAATAATGCAAGTCACTAGTACATACTAAATGGTAAAACACTCGGTAACACTGACATGAAAAAGGACCTAGGAATTTTAATAAACAGCAAACTAAACAGTAAAAACCAATGTCAGGCAGCTACTGCCAAGGCCAATAAGATAATGGGTTGCATCAAAAGGTGCATAGATGCCTGTGATGAGAACATAGTCCTACCACTATCACTACAAATCACTAGTCAGACCACACATGGAGTACTGTGTACAGTAGAGCATAGCAGAGCTGGAGAGGGTTCAGAGGAGGGCAACTAAAGTAATAACTGGAATGGGTGGAATACAAAAGATTATCCAAATTATGGTTATTCACTTTAACAAAGACGACTGAGGGGAGATCTAATAACTATGTATAAATATATAAGGGGTCAGTACAGAGATCTATCCCATCATCTATTTATCCCCAGGACTGTGACGAGGGGACATCCTCTGCGTCTGGAGGAAAGAAGGTTTGTACACAAACATAGAAAAGGATTCTTTACGGTAAGAGCAGTGAGACTATGGAACTCTCTGCCGGAGGAGGTGGTGATGGTGAATTCACTAAAAGAGTTCAAGAGGGGCCTGGATGTATTTCTGGAGTGTAATAATATTACAGGCTATAGCTACTAGAGAGGGGTCGTTGATTGCCTGATTGAGGTCAGGAAGGAATTTTTTCCCCCTTAAGTGGGGGAAATTGTCTTGGACCTCACAGTTTTTTTTTTTTTTGCCTTCCTCTGGCTCAACTTGCAGGATAACAGGCCGAACTGGATAGACAAATGTATTTTTTTGGTCTTATATACTATGTTACTATGTTACAATGTGACACATGTCGCCGTGTAGCCCTAGCATTAAAGGGGGCTGTCACGGCCTCGGTGTTCTGCGCGTGACACATGTCCGTGCATGCCGGTTGCCATAGGCAACACATTTATGTTGGCTTATATGTGCCTTTCTCCCCTTCTCCTGGTTCCTTCCCTGTTTGGTGCTGGAGGGGTTAACTACCTTGCTGGGTGTGGTCTGGTCACTAGGTGCTTCTTTTACCTGTGGCTTAAAGGGGTATTCCCATCTTGCTACTTCATCCTCAATTGCTGCCAGCTAGCTGTTCACTTCCTGGTTTTCTGCTGCTAAGGCTGGACGGGCTTAGGCAGTTTGAGTGAAGGCCGGCAACACCTCCTTATGATATCACACTGAGAACTCAGTCCTTGCGTGCTAGTTTATGTGACGAGTATGATTCATCAGTCTGGCAGCCTGCAGTGTCTGTGAGGCCCCTCCCCCTGCTGGGGAATCATCAGAGAGCCATGTGAAGTGAGCTCAGTGTACAGTAACACATGGCTGTTCTGCACAGTTTTACACATAAAATCTCAGTCTGATCTTTTACAAACCCATTCTGTGCATCAAAAACTATAATTCCATATTATACATTAGCTCTAAAGCTTGACCAACCCCCACCCACCAGCACTGATGCAGATTTGTTTCCATTACAGCTGTACTCCAGTTGTGTATAAACCTTACACTATGTATCTTTATAGATGCATATACAGCTCAGCTACATGTGTCTTCTCCAGTCTTCTAACATTACTTTGGTTGAATGGCTTCCTATACAGCCCTGCTACATCTTTATTCTACTCCCCCACTAGCACTGAGTCTGAAAAGATTCATATACAGCTCTGCTACATCTGTCTGTTTATCTCTTCAACTAGCACTGTGTCAGAACCGCCGCATATACAGCTCTGCTACATCTGTCTATTCCCTTCCCATTAGAACTGTGTCTGAACAGCAGCGTATTCAGCTCTGCTACATCAATTTCTCTCTTCCACCAGCTTTGATGCTGACCCGCCAAATATACAGCTCTGCTACATCTGTCTATTCCCTTCCCCATTAGAAATGTGTCTGAACAGCAGTGTATTCAGCTCTGCTACATCAGTTTCTCTCTTCCACCAGCATTGATACTGACCCGCCACATATACAGCACTGCTACATCTGTCTATTTCCTTCCCGATTAGAACTGTGTCTGAACAGCAGCATATTCAGCTCTGCTACATTCATCAGCCCCCCCCCATATGCCTCCATCAACCCCCATATGCCTCAAACAGCCCCCATATGCCTCAAACAGCCCCAATATGCCCCCATAAGCCCCCATATGCCTCAAACACCCCCCATATGCCTCAAACAGCCCCCATAGTGCCTTCATCAGCCTCATTGTGCCTCCATCAGCCCCATTGTGCCTCCATTAGCCCCCATTGTGCCTCCATCAGCTCCATTGTGCCTTCATCAGCCCCATTGTGCCTCCTTCTGCCCCCATTGTGCCTCCATCAGCCCAAGCGCCTCCATCAGCCCCATTGTGCCTCCATCTTCCCCCATTGTGCATCCATCTGCCCCCATTGTGCCTCCATCTGCCCCCATTGTGCCTCCATCTGCCCCATTGTGCCTCCATCGGCCCTATTGTGCCTCCATCAGCCCCCATCAGCCCAAGTGCCTCTATTAGCCCCATTGTGCCTCCATCAGCCTAAGTGCCTCCATCAGCCCCATTGCGCCTCCATCAGCCCCCATTGTGCCTCCTTCAGCCCCCATCAGGCCCATTGTGCCTCCATCAGACCCCATCAGCCCAATTGCCTCCATCAGCCCCATTGTGCCTCCATCAGCCCCCATTGTGCCTCCAATAGCCCCCATTGTGCCTCCATCAGCCCCCATTGTGCCTCCATCAGCCCCCATTGTGCCTCCATCAGTCCCATTGTGCCTCCATCAGCCCCCATCAGCCCAAGTGCCTCCATCAGCCCCATTGTGCCTCCACCTGCCCCATTGTGCCTCCATCAGCCCCATTGTGCCTCCATCTGCCCCCCACTGTGCCTCCATCAGCCCCCAATCGTTGTTGGAATTGGTGGTGCATATAAACAAAATACTCACCCCTTCTGAACACTGTCCGAACGTCTCTTCCTCCCACGAACTGTTCGGGCGGCTGCGCATGCGCTAAACTATCTTCCTTTGTGCTGCGTTGGAGCCGCAGTACGAAGGAAGATTGAACAGCACATGCTGATTGTAAAAGAGGCCGGCCACTGGATCACCAGGGTAAGCTGTGTGCAAGCGCGGCCCATGGATGTGGCCGGCGATCGGTGGCTGTATCCATGGGCAGCGAATATAAACAATAGAATCGGATTTTGCAGTTTTAGGAGAAAACAATAGGATTTTAAAAATACATATTTAGTGAAACGCTCACTGGGGGGTATAGAATTGAATTAAACATGATGAAGAAGATGGGAATACCCCTTTAAGGTCAGGAGTCAGTTGTACTCTAGCCATGGTGTGTGCTGCAGTTATGCTCCTTGTCTGGATATTTCATCTTCCAGTGTGAGGGCCACCTAGTGGGACATCGATGTCTTCAGCGATGTCTTCCTTATGTCTCCTCCATTTTCCCTACCTTACTTGTTGTTATGTTTGGTGTGGGTATATGTTCTGGGGTTGTTGTACGTCTAGTTGTTGTTCCGTGTCTTGTCAGTGTTTGGTGTATTATGTCCAGCATGGATGCTAGATGTTCCCCTGTTTGTCTGTTGGGGTGAACCAAATGTCAAGTCTGTGAGCTGTTGCTGGAGTGCTGGTTCCTGTGTGTCAGTACGTACTGTATCCGTTTGGTGTTTGGATCGCAGTTAGTATAGGTTCCAGTTTACCTTGGTGTAGTCTTCTGCTGTGCCGTCCAGCAGCTGCGGCAGGTATGTTACCATGCCTACCTGGGTTCTCGGTTCAGTGGTTTTCCCTACCTGTCGTTCCACTTGGCTACCTCTTCTTGCTACTAGGCCAGTTGAGACTCCTGTTCTTCCATGTCTTGGAAGAACAGGTCGTCTCTCCCCTGCTCCTATGTGAGGGTCCTAGGTATCCTGGGTATGAGCCGTCCTACCATCTAGGTCCGCTCATACTGTGAGGAGTTAGGGCGAGGATTAGGGATGCTTTAGGAGGTGACCTGATCCCTTATCCGTGGTTTCTGGCCTGGTGGCATCCTATTTATCCCTGACATTTCCCCCACTCCCCACCGTGACAAGGGCAGGGCGCTGTGGAGGTCACTGTTAAAGGGGTGGGCACTGTGGAGGTCACTGTTAAAAAGGCTTTCACTGTGGATGATACTGTTATGGGGGTAGGCCACTGTGGAGATCGCTCTTAAAGGGGCGGACACTGTGGAGGTCACTGTTAAGGGGGCAGGAGCCAATATTAAAGGGGCAACTGCTGTGGAGGTCACTATTAAGGCAGCAGGGTACTGTGAGGTCACTGTTAAGGAGGCGGGACCCTGAGGAGGTCACTGTCAAGGAAGTCGGATGTTGTGAAACTCCCTCTTAAAGGGGCGGGCTGCTGTGAAGGTCAAAGTTAAGGGGATGGGCTGCTATGGAGGTACCATTTTAAAGTGGCGGGGCTCTGTGGGGGGGGGGGTCAGTGTTAAGGGGTGAGGGGCTGTGGAGTTCACTGTTAAAGGTGCAGGGTGCTGTAGAGGTCACTGTTATGGGGGATACTGTCAATATCTTTTAACGACACACAGAAACATTAATTGAAATAGAAGAAATATACCCGTGCAAAGCCGGGTCCTTCTGCTAGTGCCTTATAAACGTGATCAATTGTTTTTATCTTGGATTGTTGCTTATTATGGTCCCAAATTGGGCTGCATAAAAGAACCGTAAGATACTAATGGTTCTCTACTGCCCATGAAGAACCCAGTTAATCTCCCGGACCAAGTCTGCTAACATTGTAAGGTCTAACGAAAGGGTCTTACAATCTATTTAAATAAAGGACGCACCCAACCTGAATGGGTCCCCATTTTCCAGGGTCCACACTGCAGACACATGGGCTGTCTCTATGGTACATATACAGTGCCCCGCTGTTTCATTGCTAAAGAGTTAATGCTATGGTTCACTGCTATAGGGTTAATGCCATTATTCACTACTTAAGAGTTAATGTTATATTATGTTATGGTTCACATCTAAAGTTGTCAGGATGTTTACTGAGATGCTAACTGGCACATCCAGTGGTACAAATGACTAATGTGACTTTACTATGCACTATGTATTCCAAAAAGCTGTGTATGGGGTGTAAATAGTTAACTGGCAGTCATTAGTAAAAGTTGCTGGTGGTGGGCTGGCCCCACTGGCCTAGAATGTGGATGTATATGCTGCTGGTGTGTAAACAAGACAAGCTGAAGCAGGAGTAAATAATTCTTCTCCAGGGAGACACCATCCCCGTGAGTGAAAAGCTGCCAGAAAATGAATTTTTGCAGAAGGTTGAGGATAATTTAAGGGACAGTGCTTGGACATAGACAGTAAAGGTAACGCACCCATATTGCTTTAGATTTTACTGCATGTGGCTTGGGTGCTTCTGGCGCCCACCACACTAATGAAATAGACTGAATATCTAATCTAGGTTGGCACCCTGCAGTTGGGCATTGCAGAGAAATATTTAGAGAAACTGCACACCTTTGGTCATTTGGGTATCTGTGGAAAGAAACTCAGGTAGGACCATCATAGTAGCCATCGTCATTGGTCTCCATATTAAGGACAACCCAGCCACCACCAGGCAGCAGACCATAAAATCTGAGGGATTAAAGCGTTGCGCCTCTCCTTGCACTGCATGTCCAGGCTGGGAGACCACTGGAACAGGGAGTAGCTACCATGATGACTTCATTTCCACTGCCACCACTCCCATCCTCTCAACCACTCCACACACACCCTGCGGGCCATTGCCTCACACATACACCTTCGGATGGTAGTTATGTACCATAAACTTTAATGAAAGAAAATAAATGTAATAGTTCGGGACATAATTCAACATAATTCAGGACATTCACATCCCCTTTGCAGTCAGCACCAGTCCCTTCCCAGGAATGTTGGAAACTATGTATTAGTTAAAAGCAGTATTTGGAATTTTTTTATATAACAGCATAGGGTTACCCTTAGGTGTTTTAACGGACTTACGGTACATAAATTCGTTCTTATATATAAACAGATTACCTTTAAGATGGCAGCATAGGCTTCTCAGTAAACAGCATATGTAAGACTAGTCCAGTTCCTCCCTCCCACTGTATTAGGAGAAGTGAAGTGACGTGAAATGCGTGGTGTGAGGATGATTTCAAATGCCAGAGAGATTGTTGAGCTTGTGATAAACGTGCGTGAAGTGCAGATCTTAGTTTAGCAATGGTCTGTGAAGAGATGAACATATAGTAGGCAAATCTAGACTTGTCTTCCTTGCACATTTATCATTCTGACTGTTCGGTTTAGAGAATGTGACGTTCATTTGCTGCCGAAACAAATCATTTTATCCTCTCTCTTTGTGGATAAATGAAGTAAGAAATGTTGTTTAATGTTCATTCATTAGTATCTACTAACTGATGGGACAATAAACACAATGCGTGGATGATTAAACAAGAGGGGTGAAGTTTTAGTCTAGTTGAATAGTATTATCATGCTCTTTTCTATCTTTTCCAGGAAGGTTTTAGGAAAGAAATGCAATGAGCAATTCTACCAGCAGGTGGCAGGAGGCGCCTTTCTGCATCTCCTCCTTACAAAGGGGGTTTTCCCAGCTCCCAGTAAATGTCTCTTAGACAATGGGCTCAGTCCCACATCTGGTATCCTCACCTGCATGAGGAACAGGGATCCCTTGACAGCCAATTAACCTGGGGAGACAGTGGCCACTTTCAGACAGAGAAAGAATGAGGCTACTGGCAGTCTTTCTCAGGCATTTCTGTATCTTCCAAAGCAGTCAATAAAGAGAGAGCAAAAGCACAACCAGTTCTCCATTGATCTTCTGCCTGGATGCAGAAGCTCATGGTTGTCTCACCGGGTAGGTCGGGGACTCCAGTTCTCTGATTTCTGCAGTTTTACAACAGTAGAGAGGCCTGTACTTCTGTGCAAACCATACCTGAAGCAATATTATTTTAGTGTAAGAAAATGTGTTGTAATGCAGGTAGCTAATCTTCCAAGTACAGTATACACTGCGTGCAGAATTATTAGGCAAATGAGTATTTTGACCACATCATCCTCTTTATGCATGTTGTCTTACTCCAAGCTGTATAGGCTCGAAAGCCTACTACCAATTAAGCATATTAGGTGATGTGCATCTCTGTAATGAGAAGAGGTATGGTCTAATGACATCAACACCCTATATCAGGTGTGCATAATTATTAGGCAACTTCCTTTCCTTTGGCAAAATGGGTCAAAAGAAGGACTTGACAGGCTCAGAAAAGTAAAAAAAATAGTGAGATATCTTGCAGAGGGATGCAGCACTCTTAAAATTGCAAAGCTTCTGAAGCGTGATCATCGAACAATCAAGCGTTTCATTCAAAATAGTCAACAGGGTCGCAAGAAGCGTGTGGAAAAACCAAGGCGCAAAATAACTGCCCATGAACTGAGAAAAGTCAAGCGTGCAGCTGCCAAGATGCCACTTGCCACCAGTTTGGCCATATTTCAGAGCTGCAACATCACTGGAGTGCCCAAAAGCACAAGGTGTGCAATACTCAGAGACATGGCCAAGGTAAGAAAGGCTGAAAGACGACCACCACTGAACAAGACACACAAGCTGAAACGTCAAGACTGGGCCAAGAAATATCTCAAGACTGATTTTTCAAAGGTTTTATGGACTGATGAAATGAGAGTGAGTCTTGATGGGCCAGATGGATGGGCCCGTGGCTGGATTGGTAAAGGGCAGAGAGCTCCAGTCCGACTCAGACGCCAGCAAGGTGGAGGTGGAGTACTAGTTTGGGCTGGTATCATCAAAGATGAGCTTGTGGGGCCTTTTCGGGTTGAGGATGGAGTCAAGCTCAACTCCCAGTCCAACTGCCAGTTTCTGGAAGACACCTTTTTCAAGCAGTGGTACAGGAAGAAGTCTGCATCCTTCAAGAAAAACATGATTTTCATGCAGGACAATGCTCCATCACACGCGTCCAAGTACTCCACAGCGTGGCTGGCAAGAAAGGGTATAAAAGAAGAAAATCTAATGACATGGCCTCCTTGTTCACCTGATCTGAACCCCATTGAGAACCTGTGGTCCATCATCAAATGTGAGATTTACAGGGAGGGAAAACAGTACACCTCTCTGAACAGTGTCTGGGAGGCTGTGGTTGCTGCTGCACGCAATGTTGATGGTGAACAGATCAAAACACTGACAGAATCCATGGATGGCAGGCTTTTGAGTGTCCTTGCAAAGAAAGGTGGCTATATTGGTCACTGATTTGTTTTTGTTTTGTTTTTGAATGTCAGAAATGTATATTTGTGAATGTTGAGATGTTATATTGGTTTGACTGGTAAAAATAAATAATTGAAATGGGTATATATTTGTTTTTTGTTAAGTTGCCTAATAATTATGCACAGTAATAGTCACCTGCAAACACAGATATCCCCCTAAAATAGCTAAAACTAAAAACAAACTAAAAACTACTTCCAAAAATATTCAGCTATTGATATTAATGAGTTTTTTGGGTTCATTGAGAACATGGTTGTTGTTCAATAATAAAATTAATCCTCAAAAATACAACTTGCCTAATAATTCTGCACTCCCTGTAGTTCCAGTACAGCCCTAGTTGTCAATACTGACTGCAGCATCTAAGTGGTTAGAGAGAGGAGGGGCCTTCCTCTCTTACCCCATCAGCCCCTCCGATGTAATCACAGGGTGTTAAAGCATTGCCATGGCAGCCAGAGGCCTAATAATAACCTCCAGGGCTGCTAGATGCAGGGCCTAATAGGCATTAAGTTAGTTTTACTGTAACTGACATAATTCACTGCAATACAGAAGTACTGAAGTGTATTATATGGATCAGAGGACCTCAGATTCCCTACTGGGGAAAAAATTAAGAAAAATGTAAAAAAATGAAATAAACGACATAATTGGTATTGCTGCATCTTAAATGACTTGTACAATAAAAGGATTATATTATTTATTTCCATACAGTGAACACTGTAAAAACCTAAAAAGACAATGCCAAAAGGGCTATTTTATTGTAAATAAAAAATGACTATATTGTGAAATGTACCCCAAAATCACACTAATGAATACTGCAACTTTTCCCACAAAAAGCAAGTCCTCACACAGTTCGGTCAACAGAAAAATAAAAAATGGTATAGGTCTTAAAACACAGAAACAAATAATTTCCAAAAATAAAAAAAGTTTCCGTTGAATGCCATAAAAACAACCATCTCACACCATCTCACCCAAAAATGTAATACAAGTTAAACAGTACAATACATTATATCTACTACAAAATGGTGCCATTGAAAAATATACAGTAACTCACCCCACAAAAACAAACCTACAGCTATGTAACTGGAAAAATAAAAAGTTATGGTTTGAAAAAAAAAAATAGTCACGCCATAGAGTCCAAAATAAATTGCGTCCTTAAAGAGGTTGTCCAACCAGATTTTTTCTAGGAAAACTACAGGGAGGTTGTTAGAATAATAATAAAAAAAAAAATAAACTTACCCTTCTGATCCAGTGCGGCTGATCCGTCCAGTCTTCCAGGTTGCGGCCATTGGCTACAGTAGTGGGGTTCCTGTATGCCATATGTGAATACTGCAGTCGGTCACCGGCCTTGAAAACACCATTACATGGACAGAACAGCCACCTGTATATGGGCTAGCGGTGACGTCACCTGATACGAGTATGGTGGCCTCCGTGGGGCAAAAGACTGTAACCTACGCGTTTCGGAGCCAAAGCGGGCTCCTTCGTCAGGGTGCTTGGTAAGATGTTAACCCTGACGAAGGAGCCCGCTTTGGCTCCGAAACGCGTAGGTTACAGTCTTTTGCCCCACGAAGGCCACCATACTCGTATCAGGTGACGTCACCGCTAGCGGTTTCCCGGGTAACGGACCAAGCTCCCTCGCGACGCGCGTGCTTCCGGCCGGGGCCGCGCTGCTGCTGACAGGAGAGCAAGAAGAACGCCAGGACTTGAAAGGATATCAACATCCCCACGGAAGCAACAAGAAGAATGCAGAAGGAACAACACAATAGAACACCGACATAAGGAACTTCTTAGAGAAAGAACAAACAAGGTACCCAGGATAGTGGTTATACCAGTATTCACCTCTCACTTGCCGCTTTATTCCTAGTGCCAATACCTTTATATTACACACTGTCCGCTCACTCCCAGCCACTGATTATACATCCTGACCTACTACGACAGTTATCCACACTCCGATATATCCTACTTGTGCAGCAAAATCATCTGATTATTCAGATTGGCACCAAGCATAGTGCCAACTTCCTAGGACTAGCTGAATTTGATTGTGTACCAGCGCTTATGTCTTATATCCCCTATGGGTGATATATCTACTCCATAAATACAGCTCTCACCTCCTCTGACAAGTAAAAAATTATCTAGAACTGGGATGCCTAAATTGCAGCCCTCCAGGTGTTGAAAAACTCCAACTCCCAGCATGCTCTGGCAGCCCACAGATATCAGACTACAACAGGACATGGTGGGAGTTGTATTTTTACAACAGCTAGAGGGCCACAGGTTGGGCATCACTGACCTAGAATGAATGGATCATTCTCTATAATTGTCTCCTGTAGCAGCCTGTGTAAAAGGACCTTTACACTACAGAATATCTAAACTTATATTCACATCTGCACTATCTATTATCTACAGGAGCAGAATGATTAAAATAATGGAAGCACTGGAGCAGCTTTATGATGGAAATGACTGGTGCCTGACGGACCCCTTTGTCTATAATGGGTTTTCTGTCAAGGAGCCTGGCATTTGACTGGACAGAATAGTACAGGATGCTGCACTATTTTGTTTTGCCTTTTTGATTGGTTATCAATATTAGATCGGTGGAGGTCTGACTCCTGGCACCCCCACGATCAGCTGTTAGAAGAGACCTTGGCACGTTGAATGCACTTAGGCCAGACACGTGACCATACATCAGTCACACTGCCTAAGCACAGCTCAGTCTCATTCCAGTGAATGGTCCTGAGCTGCAAAACCAAGCACAGCCGTTATACTATGCACGGCACTGTGCTTGGTGAGGCGTTAGGAGGCCACAGCACCCACCAGAGCTCCAGCGAACAGCTGATCATCAACATTAAATTCCTGGAGAACCCCTTTAACTATGTAGAATGTAATCAATGTAATAGAACTGTTGCTGGGCCCGTCCCTCTGGGATAATGTTTAGGTAATGTAAACATCCATTTACTTCTTTGCAATCAATGTTCTCTCTTCAGCCAAGCATTGACACAAACACATTTCTCATCCTGAGTGATCGGGATGCCAACCGTCCATTATGTCAAGGGCTGTACTGGAACTATACTGTACTTGGAAGATTAGCTACCTGCATTACAACACATTTTTCTTACACTCAAATAATAGTGCTTCAGGTATGGTTTGCATAGAAGTACAGGCCTCTCTACTGCCTCTCTGCTGTTGTTATACTGCTATAGAGGAGATGGAGGAGGATATTTCAATTTGAGTTTTATTTCAGAAAAAAAGGAAATTTGTAAGATCCTTTAGCCACAGTGGCAGATTCCATAGATTTCTCCAGGAGGTGGTTGTCAGATTGTCATATTGAAGAATAGTTGCAATGAGTTGCAATTGCAAATAGTTGTATGTAGTTGTATTGACGTTGTATTGGGTCTTTCTCATTGGGTGACTCAATGCGTTCCTGTTGATGAAACCACCGCAGCCTTGACTCACCATGTGGGACAGGACTTGTGTTAATATTAGACAATATATCTGGACATACATGTTGGATTATATATCCGGACATACATATATGTATATCTGGACATACATGGATATATCTGGACATACATGTTGGATTAAAGTTGGCCAAACATGTAGATTTCGTCAGGATTGGTCAATTATCTACATGCATGGGGCCTCCTACCCCTCTTTAGACAATCCTTTCTTCGTATTGGGCCACAAGCATTCATTGGATTTCCCAACAAGGGAAATAAAAGATTGCCTGGCCCCCTTTAATATGCTGTCCACATAATGTCTTGACATGCTGGGTCCCCCAGAGAAAAACTTATTCCTTGTAGCTGTAACCTGCAGATGACTGCTATGTCTCACCTGAAGAGGTGGATCCACTAAGCCTCTGGTCTGGAAGAGCTGATCCAGAGGAATAGACAGGTGCAGTTCAGATGCAGCACAGGTAGAGTGGTGGAACTGATGACGAGCTGTGGACATCCAAAAATGAAGAAGAGCTGAAGCAAAGCCCCAATGCCAATTTCTTAACCTAACCCCTTCCCTACAGCCCTACTGTTATAGACATACTTGCCAGTTCAAAAATGCTTCCTTATAATGTGCACTAAGTACACAAAATTCCCCCTTATGTGCCAGTACAAAAATGCTCCCTTATAACGTGTTTCAGTACGACAAAAATTCCCCCATTTAGTGCCCCAAGTAGTAAGAATGTCCCCATTGTGGTCCTCTTATAATGTGTGCCAGTACAAAAATGCTCCTTTTTACAGCCGTAATGTCCCCACAGTGCTTTCTCCAGTTACAAAATAATGACCCCCACCCATTGTGGCCCAACAGTTAAATAAAAATAATAAACTCAAATACTTACCTCCATTCTGCTGTCAGTGATGCAGTGCAAGACACGGACCTCTTCTAGTCTGCACCCTGAGCTCTATGCAGCCAGGCTCAGGCAGTGTGATGATGATGACACCGGCCTCTGATAAGCTACAGGAACTAGGACTAAAACCTATTAGAGGAAACGGTGGGCCAGGCAGACATCTCTCCCGTGCCCCGTTGCAGCATTCACCGATATTACTGTTCTGAGTACAGTGATGCAGTTAAATATGTAGAGATGAGTGTTTCCACCATGGAAGAGCTCATTGCCCATGGTCCTTCTTGCCCCTAACTGGATCTGCCTCAGGCAATCGCTTCACCTCATTAGTGGTGCACCCATGGAAGCAGAGTAGGAACACACTTGGTGTAGTAGAGTTTTAGTAGTGCTGGCCACAGGCAGAGCTGTAAATGTGCAGTTATACAGGGCCAATGTAGCAGGCTGGAGAGTCTCATACCCAGCCCAGCAGCAAAGATTAGCAGATTATTATAGAAACACTGCAAATGACTTCATTAACAGTCTATAGCTCATCAAACTCTTAGATTTCTCAGTTTCAAAGTTCATAGTCCAAAACAAGGGAATGTAAAATCCAAGAGTGAGCTTCTGTCATTATGTCCCTCTCACTGAAGTTCTGTACAACCTGTGGGTGTTTCGTTGCTGCTCTCCGATCTAGCTTGTTCCCAGATAGGGTATTTGAAGATGAATTTTGTAAACCAGACAATCCATTTTTAAGGCTAATCCATCAAGTCTTCTATTCAAGTTGGGACCAAAAACAACTTTTCAGCAATTTGGGCCATGCAACTTTTTGATTCTTCTAATGTCATCTGAAGTGACAGGATAGTAGTAATTCTCCTTCTGGATTCTTTGTATCAAGATTTCAATGCTGTGTGAAGTAATGTCGGAGGTTGGTATTGTCTTCTTGCTATTGGTGACTACTAGGTAATAATTCAACTTCATTGGTTACACATTCCACCTCGTAAATTTACTAGGCCATGCCTAATTGTTTATCTCCATTCGGCCCCTTAGGCCTTTTTATGGATGATCTTTTTTTGCCAAGCAAACATATACCATGACCTAGGCTGGATTAATAACCCATTGCCATTGTACAGTCCAAACACTGAGGCTTTTCTGGTTATACTGGTGATTTATAGAGATGCTATTAAAGAGGTTTTTCCGGGATGTAACATTGATGGCTTGTCCTTAAGATGGGCCATCACTGGGACCTTCACCATCCTGGGGCCCCACCGAACACCAGCGCAGAGCATTTTAGTAAAAACATTTTCCCTCTAAAATAAATTGCTGGTTAATATAAGTCCTAGACATGCTTCTGTCTTCGTTATATCTGTTCCTGGGAAAGCTGGTGATAATGAACATGGCTGCCATAGCAGCTCATATCCTCTTTTCCTATACTCCAGACTGGCAAATAGGACTAGTTATGTAGAAACATGGGAGCAGGGAAACTTATCCTGGCATAACTGGATGGCATGACAACCCTCATGGGAGCCACAATGGCAAACTGATATTACATTACCTATATGCTATATTGAATTACAGCCTGTATTTTATTGTGGAGCTGCATTCACAATTCTGCATGCTTCAGATCTGAAACCTTCCAACACTCCTTACTGGCTCAATGTCTGCACACTTACTCTAGTGATATGCATTCGAGGAATTGTCCTCAGCTTGTGTTCAGTAATCTAATATAGCAAAAACTAACTGTCCTCCTGCATTGTCAGAGCTCACCTAAGCTGTTAGAAGTATGCCTGACATCATGTGAAACAAATGGCAAAAACAAAAAACAAAAACAAAGCAGAATTATTAATACAGCTCTGAAGTATATGGCAGACTGTATCCTGTAACAGGATAAGTTATTAAATTAAAGGGGGTTTTCAAGATTTTTTTAGTGATGACCTATCCTCTGCACCAGCGCTCGCAGTTGTGCTGCGGCCTTCTCACTGCTCGCCAAGCACAGCGCTGCAACCCTGGAAAAGCTGGAGAAGGCTACTGCGAGTGCTGGTACCTTCTCAAACAACAGGGGTCATGGGTGTCAGAACCCCACCGATCAGCTACTGATGACCTATACAGTAAAATATATTTGAAAAAGCCTTTAATTTACAAAGTGGCTCAATTTATTATGATTGTATCTACAGGTACATTGTAAAATATTTTTTAAAGGTTAGTATACCACCTAGTAACGCACATTTTCGGTGTCCGTTTTTTGCGGATCTGTGGATCTTCAAAACACAGTATGGACGTGTGAATGGAGCCTAAGGCTACTATCACACTAGCGTTTCTATCCGTCATAGGTTCTCAATACCGGAAAAAAACGCTTCCGGTTTGTCCGCATTCATTTTCTATGGGGACAAAACGTACCTTAACAGAACGGAATGCTTCAAAATGCATTCCTTTCCATTCTCATACCGGAGAGCAAACCGAAGCATGCTGCTTTTTGTTTTCCGTCCTGGGATGCGGAGCAAGGCGGATCTGTTTTCTTGGACACAATCTGACACAATAGAAAATTGATCCGTCTCCCATTGAGTTTCAATGGAGTTCATGACGGATCCGTCTTGGCAATGTTAAAGATAATACAACCGGATCCGTTCATAACAGATGAAGATGGCTGTATTATCAGTAACGGAAGCTTTTTGCTGAACCCTGCCGGATCCAGTAAAAACGCTGGTGTGAAAGTAGTGATGTCATGAGTTGTAGAAAAGGAGGTTTTACTCCAAAATCCCAACCTGAAGATAAGAAAACAGATATTGCGAAGGAGAGACCTATAAAAACCAGCAATGTTCTTATAAACCTAGGACACCTGGAGTACTATGCTCTGGTAATATGGTCATTTTCTGCTCCTCTGAAGGAATGTGTAAGTTTGTGTCCTTGGGGCATTCTTAACTAAAGCAAACAGCAAAGTAGACCTGTCGCTGTATATCACATGAATACACGTCAAGCACATGGGACAGGATTGTACCTTGCGTACAGCGTAAAACATGGCGGATTACTTACAAGACAACCTTGGTGGAAGTTTAGGAACTGACAGTTATCGGGAAGAACTCACTGATTGACCTTAAACTAGTTTTACAATTATTTTTGTTACATGGGAACCCTACTGCTGAGATCAGCATCAATTAGGTGTTATTTGCAGAAGATCGCAGCAAATATTCAGTTCTCCTGTAGCGCCACCACAGGAGTAATGAAGTGTTACATGGTGTGTACTGAAATCAATGGGCTGTGTGGGTAACGCGCAAGGCTTCATAGCTGCTCTCTACTCCGGCTAATTAACAGAGGTCTTGAATGAAGGAACCCACTCTGTTTCTATTAATGAGAGAGGAATATTTGAAAATAATGTTTTAAAACCAGACAACCCCTTTAAGGATAATTACTGGTAGCCTTTGGACAATTGTAAAGGTGCATTGTGGTGCACCTTTCGCAGTGATTTATGAAAATGAATACTTGCCTATCCAAGACCATCACTACATCTAAGTCTGTCCATCTTGTTGTAGCAGGCAGTAGTTGTGGACCCACTGTGCAAACTAACCAGTTTGACTTTGGGCTAAACCTAAGGGAGTTGTCCTGGTGGTTCCCTGGTATTCACCTATTAACCCCTGTTCAGGGATCTGGACTTTTCTGCAGGGAACCAATCAGGCTGCTACCTCCTGGAGTAGACCTGGTGTAGATGGCAGCTGACCCACGGGGGTCAGAAACACTTGTGTGAAGCACTAAAGGATCAGGCAAGGATGTGATAAAATCCAAGATGAGTGCAAGCTGAGTACATGTTTATTCCAGATGGCAATTTCAAGGTCGGGGCAAGCTGAGTATGTTCGTAATCCAAATAGCAATTCCAAAGACAGGACAGGTGGCAAGGAGCAGAATCAATAGTCAAGCAAGGTATGGTACACAGGTATTCAGACAACAGATCATGTTTGCTGGTTACTAGACTCTAAAAAACGCAAAGCTCAGGCTAGGAGGTGGATCCACAGCCCAGCTAAATGGTTGATCAGCAGTAGTCAGGGAGCAAAATAGGAAGGATTAACTCGAGCAGCACTGTAAGGACGTTAATGGAGCACTAGTCCCAATTCACACAGGGTGACTGGACTAACAGTTGCCAGGGGAAAGTAGGACAGTGGCGGACATGTGCTGCCAGTGTAACACTTGTATAGGAGAATAGGTGGTGATTTTCTAAATTACCATTTTCTTAGAAAAGTAACCTAGTATATATATTTTATTCAGGAATTAAGCAGGGGTCTTCATATTTCTCCATGGCTTAGTCTACTATAGACATGATAGATGCCCTTCTGTCATATCTGAAGACAACGGTATCATAAATAGCATATGGTTCGTGAGGGGGTTTAGTTATAAATTTTGCATCAAGATCCAGGAGCTTGAAGTTGCACCTCTGTAGGCCACCACATGAACATTCTAAAGAGGATATATGCCTACACTGTGTCTTTCTTTCTTCTCTCAGTCCCCGAGGAGCACGGTCTCACAAACCTAGCAAATAAGGGCAAATAAACCATCAAAGTTCTCAATGGAACATATTTAGGGTTTCTAGATAAGGTGGGGGAAGACAAGGCATAGGTGGTTTCAGCAAATGCAGAGCTCTCTTAAAATCTCTTCTAGACATGATAGGAAGTATAAAAATAGCTCTTTAGCAAAAGGAAGGACCCAGTCTCTCCAGTGCCACCTATCAATGTCACTAGATGACGTGGTCTTCGTTCTTCTGAAGCTGAGCTATTTTGCATATCTTTTTCCCAGCATTAAAGCATTGTCATAAAGACTCCCTACAAGCTGAATCTTTACAAACAGTACCTTATTTGTGCACAGACAAAGAATAGGAAAAAGAAGAAACACATGTCCCTGGCTGGAGGAGTGTGAGGAATAGGGGGATCAAACAACACCAAAAGGGGGTTGTATATGACTTTATGTTAAAGGGCTAGTGTCACTTCAGAAAATAGCATTTATTATGTAGAGAAAGTTACAAGACACTTATTAATGTATTGTTATTATCCATATTGCTTTCTTTGCTGGCTGGATTCATTTTTCCATCACATTATACACTGCTTGCATCCATGGTTACAACCACCCTGCAATCCATCAGCAATTGCCATGTTTGCACATTATAGATAAAAGCACCAGCATGTATGTGCTCCCACAGTCCCGGCCACCAGAGAGGCCGACACTTTTTCCTATAGTGTGCAAGCACGACCATGGCTGATCGATTGCAGGGTGGTTGTGTAATACCCCAGAGTGGTGTTACCATCCCTACACCCTGCTACTGTCTCTAATGGGCTGACTATAATGTCATCTGTGTATTAATTCCAGGTCCTCTTACACTGTGCATTAATTGTTCTGCTATGTAACTGTTATTTGTTGTATTACATGTTATATGCCCAGTTCGCCAGCAGGTGGCAGCGGATATATGGAGGAGAGATCTTTAGCTAGAATGGAACTTACCATTCCATTCTCCCCCTTTTGGGCACAAGTGGGCTAGCCCTGCTTCCTACCAAGGTAAAGGCTGCAGGAAGTGTTAATTCATTCTTAGTTCATTCTAGTATTGGAAACAGACAAGTAAAGCTGCAGCAGGAGTCTCTCCAGAGGGACGTAAATCATAGAGCACCATGACTCCTTACAGATTTACAGATATAGTGTCACGACGGGCTCAACAGCCAAAGGCACCCCACTCTAAAGGTACCAAAATCACTACAGAGTCCAGTTACCAGACGAAAGCCGAGTTTAGCAAAGCAGAGAAGGATAAAGCAGAATATCACAGTTTGCCTGCCAGTTTATACCAAAACCTGCTGGAACCAAGAGAAAGATCATTTCTTGAACTGATGCAAGTGAGTCAAGTAAAGCTGTTGAACTTTATGAAGTCTGGACCACATCCTCCATTACTTTCCCCTATTACTTCAGAGCCTAGCCCTGGGGATCCACGGCATCAATGTAGGAGCAGCGTGACACACACAGAAATCATTAAGGCTCATTAGGGCCTTTCATTAGGGCCTTTCGCTCAATGTTCCTGGACTTTGTATGGGCAGGCACATCCCCTAGACTAGGTATACATTTCCTGACCTGTTCTAAACTTAGGGGAGGGGTGGTTCTTCCTGATCTATAACTTTACCACAAAGCCGCAATCTGTTCATATGTCCTAGATTGGTTCCATTTTGGATCATCTAAAAGATAAACTCAGTTTGAAAGGCAGGAAGTGGGTCGGCCCACTTAACATCTGCTCTGGATTAAAAAGTCAAACAGACCCCCACACTTCCCCTCGCTGACAACGGGAATATTGCAAGTCTGGGATAGATATGCGGTGTCTCTAGGTCTTACTACCCATCCAGGACCCAGGACTCCTGTGTTTGATAACCTAAACTTCCCCCTCGGAGTGGGAGCAACCGGCAATTTTGGGTCTTCTGAAAGGGGACAATCCTCGTGTCGGGTGCAGCACTTTCTTAGGGACAGCCGTGCGCCCCCTTGACTCATTCCCTGGAGGGATCGGAAGTGGGGCATGGTATCAATATGCCAGACTCGACTCTCTCTAGAGACCTCACCCCTTTTGAATCTATCTGCCTTCAATCCACTCCATCCATGCATCAGGTTCAGGTGTCTCTGGTCTACGGATTGCTCCAGGGAAATAGGGGAACCCCATCTTTCCTGCCTTATGTGTCAGCATGGGAGAGAGAGTTGGGGAGATCTTTCTCCTCGGACCAATGGGAGAAAGCATTCATTTTTTCACACAAGTTGTCCATTAGTGGTAGACTCCAGGAGAAGAACTTTAAGATCCTATCCAGATGGTACAGGACCCACTCATTCTACCCCTCATGTCCGGATCTGTGTTGGCACTGCGACAAGGAGATGGGCACTATGTTCCACATCTGGTGGCAGTGTGATCGTGTGGCACTTTTCTGGAGGGCCTAAAATAATTTATACAACTAGATGAGTGGCAGCGCCTTGCAGTGTACCCTTCAGGAAGCTGTGCTATCTATTCTCTTGGTTTTCATCTCTACCCTGAAAAAGGGCCTCCTGAGATTCTTTAGGCAGGCCGCTCGCTTGGTTGTACCTAGATATTGGAAATCCCCCAATAAACCAACCCTTAGGGAGTGGCTAGACACATTTGAGATGATCCGTAGAATGGAGGAACTATCAGCGGAAGATGAGGGAGTAGATAAGAGATATCTTAAAACTTGGACCCCTTGCATTCTATTTAAAAGTCCACAAGCCCTTCAGAATTGGTTGGTTCAGGCTGATTGTTTGGACTCAAGTCCTATTCTTTAGTTTTTTTCCCTTTTCTTTCTAGAAGATACAGTATGTCAGGAAGTATATCCCCCTCTTCCCTCCCCTTCCACTTTTCTCCCTCCCCACAACGAAGTGTATGATCTTATATTTCATAATCCTCTCATGCATGATAATTATGATTACCCTTCATGTAAGATATGCATAATCTATTTTATTCTGAACATAGTATTTATACAATCGTGTACCATGACAGTAACTTGATATACTTTAAAGATGTTATATATTGTTTTTTTCTTTGTGTTATATGTTGTTTTTTCTGGGACACAATCGGCACGTTGCAGTCGCAACCATGAAAACGAGCAGTGTATAAAGTAATATAAAAATCAATCCACCAAGCAACATAAGCAATATGGATAATAACAGTACATTAGTAAGAGCAGGGCCGTCTTTAACACGGGGCAAAAGGGGCAGCTGCCCCGGGCCCAGTTGCTCCTGGGAGGCCCAAGGCAGCTGCTTCTTGAGCCCTGCTTGCCACTGTTGACATCGGGGGCGGCGGAGGGCACAGAGAGATGAGCGCTTCCATTGTGGAAGCGCTCATCTCCATAGTCATCTGTATTGCCGTCCTCAGGACAGCGATACAGATAGGAGTGCTGCGGCGGGGCAGGGGAGGGAGAGGCGTCTCCCATCCCCATTCCTCTGATAGGCTGCAGGCCTAGGCCTGCTGCCTATCAGAGGCTGGCGCAGGCGGCGCAATGACGTCATGGCACCGCCTGAGCCGTACAGAGCGGGACACAGGCCGGAAGAGGCCTGTATCGCATCGCTGCCATCCTGATGGAGGTAAGTATAAGTGTTTATTTTTTTTATATGGTATTACTACTGGCACATGATTGGGGGCATCTATAGGGGGTACCTGTTACTGGCACATGATTGGGGGGTATCTATGGGGGCACCTGTTACCAGCACATGATTGGGGGCACTTGTTACTGGCACATGATTGGGGGGCATCTATGGGGGCACTTGTTACTGGCACATGATTGGGGGGCATCTATGGAGAAACTTATTACTGGCACATGATTGGGGGGCATCTATGGGGGCACTTGGTATTGGCACATGATTAGGGGGCATCTATGAGGGTACTTGTTACTGGCAAATGATTGGGGGGGCATCTATGGGGGCAGTTGCTACTGGCACATGATTGGGGGGCATCTATGGGGCATTTGATACTGGCACATGATTGGGGGCATCTATGGGGTACTTGTTACTGGCACATGATTGGGGGGCATCTAGGAGGGTACTTGTTACTGGCACATGATTGGTGGGCATCTATGGGGGCACTTGTTACTGGCACATGATTGGGGGGCATCTATGGGGGCACTTGTTACTGGCACATGCTTGGGGGCATCTATGGGGGCACTTGTTAATATCACATTATTGGGGGCATCTATAGGGGCACATCTTACTGGCACATTATTGGGGGACACTGTGGGGGCATCCATGGGGACACTTCTTAATGGCACATTATTGGTGGCACTTTTTCCTGGCACATTATTGGGTGGCACTTCTTTCTGGCACATTATTGGGGGCATCTACTGAGGCCACAAACAAGGGGTATTTTATATGGGGGAAGGGGGAGAGGAACACTATGGGGGCTTCTACTGAGGCCACAAAAAAGGTTTTTTTTATATTGGGGGCTCTGTATAGGGGTATTTTATACTGGGACACATTATGGTGGGTACTATGGGGAAGAGGAGAGAGGAGTACTATGGGCTCATCTTTGGGGGGCACTAAGTGGTATTTTATACTTGTAAATTATAGGGAGACACTGAGGGCATCTACTGGGGCACTATATATGGGGTATTTTATACTGGTACATTATGGGGGGCACTAGGAAGAAGGGGGGAGAGGAGCACTATGGGGCATTTACTGGGGGCACTATATAGGGGTATTTTAAACTTGCACATTATGGGGGCACTATGGGGACATTAGCTCAACTGAAGCCATTAAAAGGGGTTATTTTTTTTTACACTGGCACATTATAAGGAGAATTATTACTACAGGGGGCATTATGATGGGTTTTATTACCACTGGGGGTCTAAGGGGAACATGATTACTAGTATGGGCACTATGGGAGCATTATTACTTCTTGGGCACAGTAGGGACATGCTGGAGGCACTGTAGGAGCACTATTACTACCATGTGTGCTCTAGCAGGGAATTATTCCTATTGGTGGGACTTTTGGGGGCACTATTACTGGCACAGTATCAGCTTACCACAATTATTTTTTGGGGACGTTATGTTTACACGATTAGTGTCAGGGGCACTATTTGCTGGGCACAGTTATTTTAGGGCACTGTGTGCCAATAATTATTGAAGGGCACTATCTGCATGGTACTACTATTATCAGGGGGTTTATCTGTTTCTGCAGTATAGTATTGGGGAGCACAGCGGCACAGTATTTGGGGTGGTAGGATGTATTGTCCAAAAGATGTGAGGATGATGGAAAAGTAGTAAACTAAGATTTTGTTTGTCAAACTGCAGAGACGAGAAATGGCTGGAAAAAGGTGGTCTGCGTCTGAAAGGAGAAGATGAGGAAAGAGAATATCTACATCAAAGAGACGTCACTGGATGTAAGAGGTATGTGGCGCTGTATTACCCTGTATGTAGGGGTGGATGGAGGGGTTAGTAGTACAGTACTATCTGCACATTGTAAAAATAAAGTAATCTGCAAAATACTATATATTTGTGTCAGAAGTTGTGCTTTTTTTTTAGAAAAATCTTTTAGAAAAATGATACAGCCATTTTATTTGATACATTTGTGCTGATTCTTTTTTTTCTCTATATTAAGGGACACCATAGTCACCAGACCCACAACAGCTAAACGCAGTAGTTCTGGTGTCTATAGCATGTCTCTGCAAGCTTTTTAATGTAAACACTGTCTTTTCAGAAAAAAAAGGCAGTATTTACATTACTTCCAAGGAACACCTCTACAGTAGTGGCCACTCATCATTAATAAAGTTTACTACTCTTCGAGGTGTGTGGATTGTTTTTTTGTGTGTGTTGTGGTGGAGGGTGTGATTGCATGCTAGGGTGTGGGAAGGCAGGATCCAGGGGGCCCAAGTAAATTCTTGCCCAGGGTCCAATCAATATTCAAGATGGCGCTGAGTAAGAGGGTTGTATTAACTTTCTCTACATGATAAATTACGGAAGTGGCACAACCCCTTTAACCATTGCATACCGAATTCATTTATAAAATCATTAGACTAATAAATTATATTTTTACCATTGTCACCGAATCAAGATTACCAAAATATCTGCCAGGTTCAATTCACCAGCAAATAAATAATGTAGCGGTTTCATTGCACTTTGATAAGAGAGACTCTGGCAAGCTGAGCTTATAGAGCGCAGCAGTTATTACTCCTCGGAGGGTTGTTCTAAGTTATTAAAAATGAGTAAGAGTATTAGTGCATACACAGCAGAGACCGGGATGAGGCTCTCTACAGATGCTTCACGAATCCTTTGTTTTCCTCCTTGTTGTTTATCACTTTTTTATACCTACAGGCAACAATGCTATTATAATTTGTAATGTATTTATGTTTTATGCATACCTTCGGTGAAATAAATTTACAGAAAGCTCTTAGATCCTCATCCACAGTACTTTTGTGGGGCCATTTCCTTCAATGCTTATTCCTCTCCTTTCTCCTAGTTTATTCACAAGAAGTAATCACTGACTGTCATGTTTCAGACGGTGGAGCTGCAGGTCGGTCATGATCACTGTAGCAACAATCCTGCACTTGCCCCTCCACTCTCCTCCCTTCTTATTGCATTGTAGCTGGTACACTGACCTGGGATCATCTGTGGGCGATACACTGTTACTGCAGTTTCTGTGACTAATGCTTGCAGTTAGGAAGACATCTGTGACTAGCACGTGACGTTATCTATGGATGAAGTGATATAGCAGGCACTTAAGGAACGTCATAGAAATTTGCCACACACACCACATTGTTGCTGTTTTCCATTTTCAGCAGCAGTACTTCTCATGACTACTCATTGGTGGCTGTTAGATTACTTGGCTCGAGCTTGACAAAAAAGTAGCTCAGTAGCAAAAATGTCTTACAGTCACCACCACTGATATCTAGAAACCCTGCAAACTGTTGGCTCCTGTGCTTACCTGAATTATTTCAAGTGACATAAGCTGTCATGTGTGTATACTTGAGGAGCAGAGCTATATCTGACATTATATGACTTGCTTTTTGCATTTTTCACCAGTTTTACCCCTCTGCAGGCTCCATCTGTAATTGCCAGTATCCCCTGAGCTCAGTTCTATAGTGGGAGGAGCCTAGGTGCTATGATGTCTAACATACCTAGCATACACATAGAGAAGAGGAGATTCTGCTCCCCTATCTCTCTGCAGTGCACCCTCAGAAGCAGAAACATCATGGAGGACAATATACAACAGGACTAAGCAGTGAAGTTTGGAATCTAGCACTGGGGTGAGATAGAAAACCTTCTAGAGCTTTCACCAGTCTCTCTATCTCTCTGTCTGGTCTCACTCTGCAGCTGATCCCATAATCCCCCTTCCATAGGCTTTTATGGCCAGCATGCAACCCAATCCTTCAGCAAGCTTATATATCTAGTCTCTCAAGGGGCATTTTAATTGTGAATAATTGAGGGAGAATAATCAATAGAGGAGGAAAAGAAGAAAAATAAGTGGCTAATAAATTGAGAAAGAGGCATTTTCTCAAATTAAATATATTACAAAGGTTTTTTTATTTACTTGTACTATTGCTTTATGTATAGTCTTGTCACTGTTTATTTTAGCACATAGGCATGTTCGCTTTAATTAAAATATATTACTATGTTTATGCAGTGGCTGGGTTTGGGGTGGTCCCAATGCTACGCTGGGTCCCCTGGACACCATAAAGGTGTCACAGCATTTGCACCCCAATGTAGTAAACCAGTAAACCAGTGTGCTTCTTTACTGGAGGAATTCAGGTACAAAACAATAAGTTAGGTATAGGGCTGGCTTCTTCAGTCTTCTCCCTGGCAGAAGAAGGTTCTGTGCTAAGGAAAGGCCTGAGCTAGCTGTCCCTCTCTGTCTCAGGGGGACATCCCCTTGACAAAAGCTGGTGGCACAGGGTCTGTGGTTCAGTTGTCAGACGGGCTCCCTGGTCACAGAGCTGGTGACCGAGTATCTGTAGCAGAGTATCCCAGCATCTTCTTCTGGGTTCTCATGCAATCTGGCAGAGTCTCTCCTAGTAAGCACTGGTCCCTATCTGCAGAAAACTAGGAGCTCTGACTGCTTTCCTTATAGGCAGTTTCCAGCTGAGCTACAACCTTCTAATGCTAGGAGTGGAGTGGAGAAGCACAGCCTAAACAAAAACACTGTTGCAATTTTTGTCCATCATAAACTTCAATAAATAAACAGCCTTTCTAGACATAAACAAGTCTTCAGACAAAAACAACAGAGCCAGACCAGACAGAAAATCAGGGTGTCTGGGTTTTTTTCATACAAAACTATTCAAATACTGTGCCTCAGTATTAGCTGGCTGCTTCATTAACCCTTTACAAAGTGCAGTACAGCTATAGTGTAATAACAGTTCAAATGAACATGATTTAGTGCAATAAACATATAAACCCAGTTTACATTATGAAATGGTAAAAGTGCACACAACAGCATAAATCACAGTGCAAGTTAACCTTGTCTAGCTGCGTCATTTCCAAGGAAGAGGTGCAACAATAAAGGGGCATGGTCGGAGAGATGAAGAGATTTATAATCTGCTTTTTTCAATAAATGGATGTCTTTATGGTGTATGAAGAAATAGTCTAGTCTGGAATATGTTGCATGAGCAGAAGAATAAAAAGAGTAGTCTCTGCCGGTGGGGTTTAAAACCCTCCATGCATCCATTAAGTTATTTTGGCGCAGAATTTTTTTTAAGGTTTTAAGGTTGCCGTAGGCTAGGTTCGCCCTACCCTTTGTGTTGTTTTGGTTAGACAAACTGAAATGGCATATAACACTTATAATTTTCCTACACTTATAAGATGTGTTATCCCACACATAACGTATGGGGTTTTTGGGCCTTTTGTCCTTTGGTTTATTCGCCATATTATAATTGCGTTAATAAGGCCCTTGATCTCCTATAACCCGGAAATAAGTTGTGTTCAGAAGTTATCAATCTGCTTTTATTTAGAGTACACACTCCAGAATAATGAGGTCACTAATAAAGACTCACGTCCTTTACTGACTCAGAAATAAAGAGATTCTTAAGTCGAATTGATTTTTACTCATGCTAGCTGAAGGATATGTTCATAATCTGTTACAAGTGGTGTATACTGATATGTTCGTATTATAACACTGACCACTGTTTATATAACTTAAATATTATAAATGTATTGACATAAGAAATTATTATGCCTAATACAAAATTTTCAATAAAAAGAAAATGTTACACACAGTGCAAGTTAACCCTGCAAAGTGCAATAATGAGTTGATGGCTTTGCATAGTAGCAATAAGGGCAAAATGTCCAAAAGTGCCCATAGTTCAAAATCCTTTGCTCCAGGGCACTAAATTTACACAAGGCAAAAATAGAGCAAAAGTGGCCATTCCTCTCAGGGTATGGCCCCATGCTCAGGTTTCCTGATTCAGTTTTGGAAGCCAAAATTAGTAGTGGATCATAAAAGGAAAGTATAAGGGACAGCTACAACTTCATCTCATTTTTGCATTCACTCCTGATTCTGGCTTCCAAAACTGCATCAGGAAACCTGACCATGTGACCGTACCATAAAGTGGTTATCTCACAATTTGACTGTTTTTCAAAAGTCTAGTACCTTCCTAACTTATGAAAAAACTCCCTTAGTTTTGGACTTTCTTCACTAAGCACATGATAATAAATCCTTTGCGAAGTTAGTGGTAAATGGAGCAGATCCCCATGGACGCGCTCTTGTAAAACCCCCATTTATATATACTTATATACCAATTTATATACCACATGCTGCTTTAAAAGGCTAAGCAGCTAAGCAAAGCAGTATCTACTGCATGGAATCGCTGAACAGGGAGATTTACCGATCACACTATATAGAGACAGTGTATATATAGTGCATATGTAAAGTAAAGACCTACTGAATGATGTACTCTATACCATAGCAACCAGGTACCAATATCAATATTTCATGGGGTATATTGGGGGGGGAGTCATTCCACAAATATAGTGCATTACAGAAAATTATATTATATTTGCTAACTTCTACATATAAGAGAAAAGGAGCCATCAGTTAGATCTTGGGCATACCCCTTTAGGTTTCAGTGATTGGTTACAAGTTAAGCTGAAGTACCAGCAGTGTACACCAGGGGTCACTCTTAGTCTTGTAGCCAAAGACCATTAGCTACTCATTACCATAAACATAAGTAACAATGTCAGATATTCCCATCCAGCAAAGCAAGAATCATCAGCATGAGCAACTGCGTATATAAATATCTGCAGTATGCCAGGATGAGATAGCATGTGCTCTCATACATTTCCTGTCGTATCAATGACGAGGTGAAGTATTTGCAAGGAATATAAGAGGTTTCCAGAAATTGTCTTTATTATAACAGAATTGTATTTATTATAACAGAATGAGAAATTCACTGTGAGTTTAATCACATGTACAGTCATGGCCAAAAGTTTTGAGAATGACACAAATATTAGTTTTCACAAAGTTTGCTGCTAAACTGCTTTTAGATCTTTATTTCAGTTGTTTCTGTGATGTAGTGAAATATAATTACACGCACTTCATAAGTTTCAAAGGCTTTTATCGACAATTACATGACATTTATGCAAAGAGTCAGTATTTGCAGTGTTGGCCCTTCTTTTTCAGGACCTCTGCAATTCGACTGGGCATGCTCTCAATCAACTTCTGGGCCAATTCCTGACTGATAGCAACCTATACTTTCATAATCACTTCTTGGAGTTTGTCAGAATTAGTGGGCTTTTGTTTGTCCACCCACCTCTTGAAGGATTGACCACAAGTTCTCAATGGGATTAAGATCTGTGGAGTTTCCAGGCCATGGACTCAAAATGTCAAAGTTTTGGTCCCCGAGCCACTTAGTTATCACTTTTGCCTTATGGCACGGTGCTCCATCGTGCTGGAAAATGCATTGTTCTTCACCAAACTGTTGTTGAATTGTTCGAAGAAGTTGCTGTTGGAGGGTGTTTTGGTACCATTCTTTATTCATGGCTGTGTTTTTGGGCAAAATTGTGAGTGAGCCCACTCCCTTGGATGAGAAGCAACCCCACACATGAATGGTCTCAGGATGCTTTACTGTTGGCATGACGCAGGATTGATGGTAGCGCTCACCTTTTCTTCTCCGGACAAGCCTTTCTCCTGATACCCCAAACAATCGGAAAGAGGCTTCATCGGAGAATATGACTTTGTCCCAGTCCTCAGCAGTCCATTCACCATATTTTCTGCAGAAGATCAATCTGTCCCTGATGTTTTTTTTTGGAGAGAAGTGGCTTCTTTGCTGCCCTTCTTGACACCAGGCCATCTTCCAAGTCTTCGCCCCATTGTGCGTGCAGATGCGCTCACACCTGCCTGCTGCCATTCCTGAGCAAGCTCTGCACTGGTGGCACTCCGATCCCGCAGCTAAATCCTCTTTAGAAGACGATCCTGGCGCTTTCTGGACTTTCTTGGACGCCCTGAAGCCTTCTTAACAAGAAATGAACCTCTTTCCTTGAAGTTCTTGATGATCCTATAAATTGTTGATTGAGGTGCAATCTTAGTAGCCACAATATCCTTGCCTGTGAAGCCATTTTTATGCAACTCAATGATGGCTGCACGCGTTTCTTTGCAGGTCACCATGGTTAACAATGGAAGAACAATGATTTCAAGCATCACCCTCCTTTTAACAGGTCAAGTCTACCATTTTAACACAATCAGCTTGACATAATGATCTCCAGCCTTGTGCTCGTCAACATTCTCACCTAAGTTAACAAGACGATTACTGAAATGATCTCAGCAGGTCCTTTAATTACAGCAATGAAATGCAGTGGAAAGGTTTTTTGGGGATTAAATTCATTATCATGGCAAAGCTATGGACTATGCAATTCATCTGATCACTCTTCATAACATTCTGGAGTATATGCAAATTGCTATTATAAAAACTCAAGCAGCAACTTTTCCAATTTCCAATATTTATGTAATTCTCAAAACTTTTGGCCACGACTGTAGACATGTTATCAGTTGCTATGGGTCCCCCCATTGTGACACTTATGAAGACTCGGGTGTGTGTAGTAGTAAATGTGCTATTTTGCAAGAATAACTTTGCAGTCTGCTTTGTGTATATCTTGACACGGGCTTAAAGTCTTTCCAATCCCAGTGAACAGGTGGATCTTACTGATTGTAAAACATTATGTCATATTTCTGTTATTTACTCTATGTTACTAAGAGACAACCCTGGTGGTCTTAGGTGCCCCTCAGATCAGTCAGTTTGCTTGAGCCTCAGCATTTCTTAAAGTAGAGCTGCTTGGTTACATCTACAAATTTCCAGTGTCTTGGCATCTGGCCACGTCATGATGCTTATGCTAAAAGCAATCTACTGTATTATTATGACGTGCCTAGGATCCTTAAAGTAGTATGCACTGTGTAACAAAAACTGCTGATCTTTTCTACAATGACATAGGTTAGTGTCTCATCTGCATCTGAAGCTTCGGGCCTTGATAGCAGACTATTAAAAAGGAAGACAGAGTACTTTACGGCAGCATACTGTGCTATTCTTTCTGGTAGGATGCAGGGCTCCCTGATTGAAACCCGATGGCAACAAATATAGTCAATAGGAGGCATTGGTTTCTGTGATCTATTTCAAGGTGTTTTTTCTTTTAATGTTGATGGCTTACAGCTAATGAAACCCCAAAAGTCATAAAAATTTGCTATATCATATAAGACCAATAAAAAAAATATATTTTAATACAGAAATGTCGGCTACTGAAAAGTGTGTACAGTATTTGCACTCAATACTTGGTCGGGGCTCCTTTTGCATGAATTACTGCATCAATGCAGCCTGGCACTGCTGAGATGTTATGGACACCCAAGTCGCTTTGCTAGCAGCCTTCAGTTTGTATGCATTGTTGGGTCTGGTGTCTCTCGTCTTCCTCTTGACAATACATCATAGATTCTCTAAGGGGTTTAGGTCAGGCTAGTTTGCTGGGAAATCAAGAACAGTGACACTGTGGTTATTAAACCAGGTATTGGTACTTTTGGCAGTGTGGGCAGGTGCCAGGTCCTGCTGGAAAATGAATTCAGCATCACCATAAAGCGGGTCAGCAGAGGGAAGCATGAAGGTCTCTAAAGTTTCCTGCCAGATGGCTGTGCTATATCATATAAGACCAATAAAAAAAATATATTTTAATACAGAAATGTCGGCTACTGAAAAGTGTGTACAGTATTTGCACTCAATACTTGGTCGGGGCTCCTTTTGCATGAATTACTGCATCAATGCAGCCTGGCACTGCTGAGATGTTATGGACACCCAAGTCGCTTTGCTAGCAGCCTTCAGTTTGTATGCATTGTTGGGTCTGGTGTCTCTCGTCTTCCTCTTGACAATACATCATAGATTCTCTAAGGGGTTTAGGTCAGGCTAGTTTGCTGGGAAATCAAGAACAGTGACACTGTGGTTATTAAACCAGGTATTGGTACTTTTGGCAGTGTGGGCAGGTGCCAGGTCCTGCTGGAAAATGAATTCAGCATCACCATAAAGCGGGTCAGCAGAGGGAAGCATGAAGGTCTCTAAAGTTTCCTGCCAGATGGCTGTGCTTAGACTTGATATAACATAGTGGACCAACACCAGCAGAGGACATGGCTCCCCAAATCATCACTGACTGTGGAAACATCATACAGGACCTCAAGCAACTTAGATTTTTTACCTATCCATTCTTTCTCCAGACTGTGGGACCATGATTTCCAAATAGATTGCAAAATTTGCTTTCATCTGAAGACAGAACTTTGGACCACTGAACAACAGTCCAGGTCTTTTTTTCCTTAGTCCAGGCTTCTGAAGTCATCTCTGGGTCATGGGTGGCTTTACACAAGGAATGCAACAGTTGTAGCCCTTGTCCTGGATATGTCTGTGTGTGGTGGCTCTTGAAGCACTGACTCCAGCTGCAGTCCACTCCTTGTGAATCTCCCCAAATTCGTGAATGGCCTTTCTTGATCCTTGAATCCTTATTCCCTTTGCTTTGCATCTTTTTCTATGACACGTTTTTCTTCTTTCCACTCAACTTTCCATTAATATGCTTGGATACAGCACACTGTGAACAGCCAGCTTCTTTAGCACTGGTCTTTTGTGTATCTCCTTCAATGACTGTCTTCTGGACAACTGTCAAATCAGTCTTCCCCATGATTGTATAGTCTACTGAACCAAAACCATTTAAAGGCTTAGGAAACTTTTGCTGGTGTTTTGTGTTGATTAGCTGATTGGAGTGTGACATCATGAGTCTACAATGTTAAACTTTGTCACAATGTTCTAGTTTTCTGAGATATTAACTTAAATTCCTGTGCTCTCTATGGTTGTGCAGTGACAAAAAGATGCACCCTTTCTTCAGTCAGATTGAGGTGCCCTTGATTTTGGATGTTTTGCTAGTCACAAGGATGGAGACAATGATCAGTTGATGATAGGGATTGTAGTACAAATAGCAGCAAAAGGCACATTTCCACATTATTAGAGTACAATATTCCCCAAATAGCAGCTGATGGACAGCAGCAATGATGGTGTTTATAGTACCCCCTCTCTCTAAAGACACTTTTCAATCTTCCAGCAGAATCACAGGTTTGCCATAAGGTTCTTGTTAAGTCCTTCTGCAGTTCCCAGACTGAAGGGTGTAAAATTGAGATACGGATGGCCAATCTGATCAAAGTGTGTGGAATGCTTTAGCAATAGTCCCTTCTACAGCAGGACCTGCGGTGATGTCACCGCAGGTCCTTTTGCAGGTCCTGAAAAAAAGAAGATACCGGCTGTGCGATCAAGTGGATGAGGTGAGTTTTGTTTGTTTTTTTAAGCCCTCAATAGACATTTTATTTAGCATTCTGTTTTAAGAATGCTATTATTTTCCGTTATAACCATGTTATAACAGAAAATAATAAAATCACCCGAACACTGAACTTCAGTGAAAAAGTCCGGGTTCAGGTCCGGGTTGCAGTTTGGGTTCGCTCAACTCTATTAGCGAGCACCATACCTTGCTGTCTGAGTCCAATGCACAGCCTTGTCAGTTCTATACCTTCTCAAATATCTGGTCTCTTTCTCACGAGTACTTTGGTAATATGGCTGTTTTCTGGGCAGTAGTAGGGTCGGACATTAGGGTCCTCTAAACTTGGGCATAGTTGAGCAGGATTTTCTCTGTGTGTGCGGTATCAAAGGGGAATATAACACATGATAGCTGCTGGGTCAGATAACCACACATACTGAAAAAACTGGAAATGGAGGGCACTAACATAGTGAGGAAATCTGATCATGAAGAGGCCCAGTCCAGCTCGACACATGAGGTGAGCTATGCTCGTAAAATCCCCTGAGCTCTCAGGTTTACTTTTGCTCATATGTCTTCCTAACCTTCTTGTACAAAAGCAACTGGAGGTCACAGTGATATTTATAGAAGGAACTAGTGTTTGGTAGGTAAAGCCTTAAAGTGAATGTCTAAATTTTATTGTCATGCTGTTTTTCAGGTCCAGCATTCTATGCTGATTATTGTTAATGATAAATCTTTATATGAGCTCACTTTTTTTCTGATACAGATCTCCAAAATTCCAGCACAGACATAAGGTTAAATTATACAATTCTGTCTGCTTATAGGCACCACTAAGGGGAGCTTACTGCCAACTGTTTGATTATTGAGATCTATGTATAAATAGTATGCAGCACCCCGTAGAGGTGGATTGATTGGAAAAAAGAGAAATAGTGAGATTTGTGTAACATCACACTCATAATTAATGGAGCTCCTGAGTCTATGAACTTGAGAGGAGCAAAATTCAACTCAAGCTGGCTCTAAAGGGATTTGAATATGCTCATGTCTCTCCTTTTCTACAGGATCAACAATGTTTGCAAACAAACAAGGAGGCAACTGAGCCAAGGGTCACAAATGTGGACAAGCAACAGGTTCTCCTGTCCTGGGATAGGCATTGTGTGATGGTGTAAGGAGCACCGTCTGTGTGGGCACATTTGACCTTTGTTATGGTGCCTCATATGCCCTTAGTCCATTCTTGAATCTGCCTCATATATGGAAACTGTCCCTACAATAGAAAGACACCTGGAATATATGCTTCAGGCAGGGCTACATTTACAGCTCCAGCTATATGTAAATGTACCCAACATGAAAGCAAAATGGAGCAATATTTATGGGAAAAATATGCTCATATTATGGGAAGGGTCAAGAGGATACCTGTAGTGGTAAATTCTCTGAGAAATGCCTTTCTTTTATGTATCTCTCTATTTCTTTATCTTTAGAATGGTGCTACAGACCAGAAGTCTCATGGGACAAAAGAACAAAAATCAGACCTCCTTGTGAGTAATAATGGGTGTCAAAATGATCTACTCATCTTTAGACAAAGCTGGTAGGTAGATTTGGGCCAGATGACACTTCCATGTCTAGTAATTATGGACCTACATACATCACACTGATAGATCAAACCAAAGGGAAGGTGACGACACAAATAAATAAAGTATTAAGATAGAGATTCACATTGCTGAAGGTGTAACACACAGAGTTGGTACAGTACGAGTGCAGCCTATACTTCACCAGAGTACATTAGAGACCAGATGTAGAATCCACAGTAGACAGTAGTGTTGAGCGCGAATATTCGAATAGCAAATTTTTATCTCGAATATCGCAACTTCGAGAATTCGCGAATATTTCTAATATAGTGCTATATATTCGTTATAGCGAATATTCGTCATTTTTTTCCCATTTGAACATATGACTCCTCCCTGCTTCTTGCTTGTGGGCCAATTAGTCATTGGCCCACAAGCAACTTAAGCAGGGAGGAATCATGACATTAGGTGGGAAAAATGACAAATATTCTAAAAAACGAATATATAGCACTATATCGAATATATTTGTTTTTTAGAATATGCTTCTTTTTTTTTTTTTTAATCTGTACAGCTGTTCCACTTCAGCATACTCCTCCCCGACAAGCATCCCTGTCACCATGGGAATGCCTGGGGGTTAGAATATACCATCGGATCTGAGTTTTCACTATCTCACTGACATGGGAACGGCTGGAGGTTAGAATATACCATCGGAAATTACGACTATAAAAAAAAAAGATTATAGCACTATATTAGCTAAATTGCTCTATATTAGTTTTCTTTTGAATATTCGCTATATTGCTATATATTCTTGTTTTAGAATATTACGAATATTCTGAAAAACGAATCTAGAACTATATTAGCTACCGTATATTGCTCTATAGATTCATTTTTTAGAATATTTGTAATTTTTTTCCATCTGAAGTCATGATTCCTTACTTAAGCAGGGAGGAATCATGACTTCAGATGAAAAAATAATATTGAATATTCTAAAAAACAAATTCTATAGTACTATATATTCGTTTTTGACCGCCACCTGTATTGATTGAGTAATATTCGCATATTACACGATCATTACCTTGCCGATTTTTCGAGTAAAAAAAATTTAGAATATAAAGAATATTCAAATTTGCAAATATTCTACAACAGGGATCAGCAACCTTCGGTACTCCAGCTGTTGTGAAACTACAACTCCCAGCATGCTCCTTTGAATTCTATGGGAGTTCAGAGAACAGCCAAGCAAGTGTGCATGATGGGCGATGTAGTTTCACAACACCTGGAGTGCCGGAGGTTGCTGATCACTGTTCTACAATATATTCGCGAAATATCGCAAATTCGAATATGACCCCTGCTGCTCATCACAAGTAGATAGTAGAAATCTGTTACTTTGTCTGTCCATAAAACTAGACGTTACTTAATCATCTCGGAGAATTATATATATATATATATATATATATATATATATATACACACACGTTTTAAGCTTTTCACCTAGGATTAAAGGCTCAGAGAAGCTCAAAATGTGTGAGTAACTTCTCTGTATTCAATTTCAAGAGATTATTATATATTCTCCAGTTTTATGGACTGATGTCTTCTATCTATCATAAGACTTTGAAACAAGTTCCACTTGTTTATGGTGTATTCAACATGGGTTTTACGATCACTTGTTAACCTGTCTTTTTGTGTCAGGCAACTAGTAGTCATACAACAATACAACCAAGAGGTAGATTCAGTCCAATACAGTAACCAGTGAGTTAACTGGAAACGAAGGACAAGTTACTAGAAAGCTGTTATCCCTAGCAGGGAGAGTGCACATCCTTGCAAGAGCAACATTGAAATACGGATATATCAATAGGCAGCAGAAACGTGTATGATCAGTAGACAGGGAAAAGTGTATTTTTAATACCACATTGAATGTCTCACATTATCAAGTTTTATACAGTGATAAATAAAAGTTACATTTTAATGAGATATTGCCTTCCGGGTAAAGCTGGTATCTAGCCCCATTGGCCTATTTTTGGAAACTTTTTTATGATAACCCCTATTCCCACAACTTTATTAATATACATGGCCAGATTTAATGGTTGACAAAATGGACCGATGCCAAGCCGTCACCGCCCAAGGGGGCCCTGAGGATATGACATCCAATACAATTGAAAACCCAATACAATTTGGCCATGTGCGGATCCTGCCTAAAGCCTCATTCACATGTCAGTGTTTTTTACGGACATGTGCTGTACGTGTTCTCCACGAATAGCACACGTCCTCATTCATTTTAATGTGTGTATTCAGACATCAGTGTTTTAGCATGGTCCGTGGGTCAGTGTTTTTAGCAGGGATGCATGGTCAATTTTGTCCGTGTTCATGGATCCATCACGTCCATTATAGTCTATGGGTCCGTGAAAACCACGGATGCAACACGGATGCCATTCGTGTTTCACAGATCATTAAGAAGAAATGGTCTGAAAATTATTCAGTGTCAGTGAAACACAGATGCAACACGGACAGCAAAAAACGGACCCAATAGGGACCCTTTAAAGACAGCTTCACGGATGCATCACTGACCACCTGCTCACGGATTTGAGCACAGACGTGTGAATGAGGCTTAATAGTGAAGTACAGAATGCTTTCTGCTCTGCTGTCAGTTCCAGTGGTCCTGTGGAATCCACTCTGTGTCTCTATGACATCTCAAGGCACATTGCAGGAGAGGAAGGGAAGTTTAGACTCGTCTCTTCAGTTTCCGGTTACAGCAGGACCTGCAGGAACCTGTACAGGTGAGAAAAACCCTTCACAACCAAACACTACACATGGACACTATATTGTACTGTTATTTACATACATTATGGCAGTATTATTGTGGGCATTGTATGGAGGTTTTCTAAATATTCAAAGAAATAGTGCATGTGAATCTCATGTTCAGGGGGCTGTTAAAGTTTGCTATAAACCCAGCTCTGTGACTATATAGGCTAAAATAGACAATATAAACAATATAGTTATCATTTACAACCAGTGGAATTCCCAAATATTTTACATCATATGCCAAAAACAATAATTAGTATCAGAGTGAAGGTGCCCGCTGCCAAGATGCACTTAGTGCAACAGTGTTTAGACATAGCGAGCATGAAATATGAGACTAATGGCTGTTTATCTGCTTTATTTGTTATTATATCATTTAATGTCAGACCGGGAACACACCGACAATATTTCTGTTAATAAAAAATCCCAGAATGCACAGTGGCCAAGATCCAACACACTCCGCGGCAGCATGTAGAGGTGAAGAACTCCAGACCAGGGCTTAATCTTTATTCCAGATTTCTTTGTTGACCAATTAGACAAGCCAGAAGCTTCAATTAAATGTCCTTTAAAAACAGAAGAAACATATTTTCCCTGGGGTTTACATCTGGAAGAATAGCTGTTTGGAATAACAGACATATTTTGTGATGTTTGTACAGTGAGATTCAGGAAGATACATTCTTGAAGTGGACTGACCATTCAGGCTCAAGTTAAAGGGGTTGTCCGCGTTCAGAGCTGAACCCGGCCATACCCTTATTTTCACCCAGGCAGCCCCCCTGAGGCTAGCATCGGACCATCTCATGCTCCGATGCGCTCCCTTGTCCTGCGCTAAATCGCGCAGGGCAAGCGATCTTTTATTTACAATAACACACTGCCGGGTGGAAACTTCCGCCCGGTAGTGTGTTTGGTGATGTCACCGACTCTGAAGGGCGGGCTTTAGCGCTGCTATAACCGTTTTACTGGCTAGGGCAGCTCTAAATCCCGTCCATCAGTGCCAGTGACATCACCGGGCTTCCTGGCAGCCCCATGGAGAGCCCTGGTACATCACCGGATCTCCAAAAAATGCCTTTGCCCTGCGCGATTTAGCGCAGGGCAAAGGAGAGCATCGGAGCATGAACTGCTCCGATGCTCCTGTCAGGGGGGCTGCCGGGGTGAAAATGGAGGTATGTCCGGATTCAGCTCTGAACCCGGTCAACCCCTTTAAGGGACCCATGACCCTAGGGGCCCAGACCACTCTTAGTCTACACCTGCAGATGCATGTCTGTGTCTCCATTCATTCAAATTACATTTCTGGTTTTTGGAGAGATATCTGCCCCGTGCTTCTGCATGTTAAGAAATGCTGTTCCATTTCTTGTAGGACTGTCCGAAGGCCCTTAAGAATAATCTACTCAGTAAGCCATATCATTATTATTATTATTTCTTTTAAAGCCCCATTAATTCCATGGTGTTGTACATCCAGCCAGGGTTACACAAATATAAAAATACAGTAAACAAGAAACTATTAACAAACTAGTACAGAGGGGTAGAGGACCCTGCCCGCAAGAGCTTACAATCTATAAGAGAGTCTATTCTGCAGAAAAGTATTTCTTCTGAATTTTCCTAGTAGAATCAATGACAATTGCTATATTATGGCAGTTGTCAACAATCGGTGTGAACCAGGTTGTGGCTAAACTACAACACTCTGTGGATCTCCAGAGTTTAGTGTAGGTGACACTGTAACAAAACCTCTGCTGTATCCTTAAATGGGTTGTGTCACAAACTAAGTTTCACTCTAACGTTTATTGTCATCAATTACTCTAGCTTCCATTCCTCCTTGGTTTGTTTTAGTTTTTCTTCATATTTACCTCATTTGCAGTTTTCTCTTACACCCCAGGCTTGAATCCTACTTTGTCATGTATTTGCTGTGCCATCATGCCTTAGAGCAGAGCATGTGACACGTGCCACGCCACTTATTCTTACCAATGGCGCGTTTTTATAAATGTTGGTATTTGAGGAAAGTGATATAACAGTGATATCTGTTGGGTGGGATACATTTATATTAGTGGCACAACCCCTTTAACCTAAACCCACTTTACCATCACCCCGAGCCACTGCAAAATACATTGCTCATCAACCAAATGTTTCCTATTCATGACCCTCAAGCCTGTCTTTCAGTCTGACAGGTGGAAGAAGGGCTGATGAAACAAAGCATAAAATCTGAAAGATGTGTTAAGGTCACAAGCTCATAAAGATAAAGAATCTGACCAAACAGATCAAAGATGAGGATCAACACTGGAAGGTCTGGACTTGCACTATGCCAGGATTCAGAAACCTTCGGCATTACTGCTGCTGTGAAACTACAACTCCCAGCATGCACACTTTCTTAGCTGTCCTTGTAACTCCCATAGAAGTGAAAGGAGGAATCTGGGAGTTGGCGTTTCAGAACAGCTGAAGTGTCAGAGGTTGCTGATCCTTGGTCTAGGCAGCCATTCTCTTCTTTTTCTTAAAGCATGTGGGGTAGACATTGTCCAAGAACTTCTCCAGCCAGCATTTTTTTGGCTGTAATATGTCTGTGTGGTAGGCACAAGTGGTAAATAAAAAAAACTCAAGCTATGTCAGACCCACACTGCTGTGATATTGATGACTTATCCTGAGGTTAGGTCATCACTATTAAACGCATAATGTCCATTTAAAGGGGTTGTCCGGGATTGGGGGTAACTCTGAGGCCTGCACATGTGAAAGTTAGGCACATAAATTCAGAAAATCCATCTGTTCCATTAGAGGGGTGACATATCCACCATTTTTTTTGTAAAAAAAAAACCTGTGCTTAATTTGTGAGAGCGCAATATTATCTCAGTTAAATACATCTGTTTCATTAAATACATCTGTTGCGCTGTTTCGAGTACTCCACCAACATGGCCAGTGCCAATGATGCCGTTCTTAGCATTACTATTCCACTTCTATGTTTCCTTGAAAAAATGCTTCGGGGGATGATGGAAGAGGATGTGGCCCAGGAGGAGGAGTAGGAAACAGGATCATTTCATAGGGTTTCCGGCCAGTCATTCACAAGTGGCTCCAAGGGTGGGTTCCTGCACCAACATAGGCCAGGTACACAATTGTCCAGCTAGGGCACAGTTCTGGAGGATGAGGAGGAGGAGATGTTGGAGGAGGAACTGTGTTAACAGCAGGGTGGCACCCAGACCAGCTCATGGCCTTCACTGGTGCGTGGATGGGGGGATACAGAGGACACAGACGATACACCTCCCACAGAGGACAGCTTTTCGTTGCCTCTGGGCAGCCTGGCACACATGCTGCAGTGTCTCCGCAACGACCGCCGAGTTGCCCACATTCTAACTTGTGCTGATTACTGGGTGGCCACGCTGCTGGATCCCCGTTACAAGGACAACGTACAGTCCCTAATGCCGTCATTGGATCGTGATCGGAAGATGCGCGAGTACAAGCGCACGCTGGTAGACGCTCTGCTGATGGCATTCCCACCTGACAGCGGGGGCACAGTGGAAGCACAAGGCGAAGGCAGAGGAGGAGGAAGAGGTCGCCAACGCAGCTGGGGCACCGCCACCACCTCAGAAGGCAGGGTTAGCATGGCCGAAATGTGGAAAAGCTTTGTCAGCACGCCACAACAACCAGCACCACCAGGTGCATGCGCAGACCGGAAGGACGGATCCGGCATTCCGGTATTCTGAATGCCGGATCCGGCACTAATACATTCCTATGGGAAAAAATGCCGGCATTCAGGCAAGTCTTCCGTTTTTTTCACCGGAGAGAAAACCGTAGCACGCTGCGGTTTTCTTTTTTGCCTGATCAGTCAAAACGACTGAACTGAAGACATCCTGATGCAAACTGAACGGATTACTCTCCGTTCAGAATGCATGGGGATAAAACTGATCAGTTCTTTTCCGGTATAGAGCCCCTGTGACAGAACTCTATGCCGGAAAAGAAAAACGCAAGTGTGAAAGTACCCTAAAGTTGTTTCCCTATCCACATTTGTTTGCAGAGCACTTGCCATGCTCTTAACCACATTTCGCTGCCTTTTGCAGTCCTCTAGCCCTTTCCATGACATTTTTAGAGCAATTTTAGTGCTCCAAAGTTCGGGTCCCCATTGACTTCAATAAGGTTCGGGTTCGGAGTCAAGTTCGGGTCCCGAACTCTAACTTTTTTGCGAAGTACGGCCGAACCCGTCAAACCCGAACTTACAGGTGTCCGCTCAACTCTACTTATAACTAGTGTGTGCCTTCATATGATCATCCTGCTTCACACAATCCTTCATGTTCTCTTTGACAGCTTGCTCAATATCTGGCTAACTGATTCACCACTCTAACCTGACTTCTTAGTAAAGACCCAGAGTTTGTTACAGCAGCCTCACACCAGGTGGCTTCAGGTATGCACTGTTCTTCCCTGTAGCAAGCACTTACATAATATACAATAGTGACACCTAGCGTCACAAATGAATACTACAATATCTAAACAGGTATTAACAGGTAAACCGGATGTGACATGACACATTTCAATATACATGGGCTGAATATGCAAAACACAGTACCAATAGTCATCATTATTATCTCTCTCTTAAAGGAACAGTGTACTTCAAATAATAGAAAATGCCAACATGCACAATACATATAGCAGGAAATAGCAGCATGCCAAACACAACATGGGTAATATCCAAAACTAGCAGGATTGTTCACAAAGTAGAGGGTCCGTAAAGAAAAATCTGAATAGGTCCATCCTTCCACTGTTAGGTTGTGCCTCCTTGATTCATTTTGGAGGTGGAATGTCTCTGCACTATGCTTATAGAAAAGGAGACCAATTTCCCTCTCTGACTGTATATACAAATACAATACTACAATGGGAGCACTAGGCAGCTGTATGCATTTCCCTCCAGAGGGGCACGACTGGCATAGTGGAATATTGTAGTTGTATTTCTGTACATTGCCTGTAGCCTCTGTAGACCAGTATAATGCTATTCAGATTTATACTGAATATCCTATGCGCCAGTAAAATGCCCCGTAAATTGATTGTCCCAGAATAACTAAGCATTGAGCGGTGCCCTTGTTGTGTCTTTTGATGTGGTTGGCGGAGGAAGGAGTGTTATGTTTTGTCCGGCCACATTCCCTCTCTCCCCTCCCTTTCTTTCACTCATGACTATCAGTAATTGCTTTACTGGCAAGCACTGGCTTTTCTCTCTTCCTCTCTCCTTTGCCCGCTCCCTTCTTCTCATCTCTCTGTGTCCCTTAATGCGTCTTGTCCTTTATTTAATACCTTGCTGGTACTTGTGTTTTCTCATACAGATACATATCACCATCTCCCATATTCCTGCAGGTTTCTATCAACTTTATATGTCTATCCATACTGACCAACATTTAAAAATTAAAAATTTAGACCACCTGGGAACACCCCAAAATGAAATGCACACAAACTGCCCCTTTTGGGCTGGGCTTGGAGCTCCACTCCTTTCACTGGCTGAACTGTAGAATTGTATCTGCAAAATCGGCACTGTCAACTCTTCTACTTGCAAAAGAAGGGAAATTCATTAGAACATTTCTTTTTAGTTTTATTGAAGGGAAGAATATGAACATGTCCTATACAAAATAGAACAGCATATCTATTATTCCTTATAGTGCTTTTTAAAAATGCTATAAGCAGGGCCATTTCCAGGCTAAAACATTCGGGTCCTGGGCCCTGTGATGGTTTTGTCCCAGGCCCCAGATGTACGCCAGTACTGCCTGCCAGATAGATACAACTGTATTGCAGTCCTCAGGACTAATGCACTGGAAGAGCTGAAAGACCTGTCATGACATCACTGTCATGTGATCAGTGCTAAAAGCAGTGGCTTAGAAGGACCTGTGATGATGTTACCATCATGTGACCAGTGCAGGAGAGGATGGCGCTCAGAAGTGAAGAGGAGAAGTCCTGGGGAAGAAGCTGTGGTGACAGAAGATGATGACAGCGAATATCTATATTAGAGGAGAGGTACACTTGAGAGGCATTGGATGTGACAGGTACAGATGTAGCATGGTTAGCACTCCTTTTTTCTGAGATTTCTGAGTTTGGTTATCTAATCTAAGCAAACACCTTCAATTGCTTTTCAATGGCTTTTGTCTCAAGATAATGAAATGAGTTAAGAAATTTGAGTTAACAGCGGGAGTGCTAACCCTGCTGCATCTGTATGTGCTGCTGTATAGCAAATACAGTAAAATGCGGTGTGCAGGGGAAGGGTCGACTTAGAGAATTGGGCCATAATTATTGGAGCTTGGACCCCAGATCTTTTGAGACCCTAGCAACACCCCTGGCTATAGGACAGGAGTCTGACAGATTCATGAGTTGTGAACGCCCCCTGCCCAACTGCCGCTTATTGATTTGTTGTAGATTTTTTAAAATTCTGTTTCCTAAACATGATTATAGGGGCTGCCATCTTGCCCAGGCTGTCGTGAACCACATTTAGTTATAAGCTTAACAGTAGCCGACATGTGTCATAGACACAATACTGGAGGGGACTCATTTATTGGACCCTGGAGCAAGGGTATTTTGGACTATGGACATTTGCTCCTATTGCTACTGTGCAAAGCCATCAACTCACTACTTTATTACACTTTGAAGGGTTGAAGGGGTTATCCCACTAAAATTATTCTACAGTTTTCAAACCAGCGCCTGGATCTGAATACTTTTGTAATTGCAAGTAATTAAATATTCAGTATAGCCACTGAGTTATTCAAAAAAATCTATCTGTATAGCACCACCTGCAGTTTTTTTCTTATTTCTTTGACCTGCTCACTGAGAAGGCCGCACATGCTCAGTTTCACCCTTCAGCTGCCTCCTGAGCTGTGATAGGCAGAGCTGAGACACACCCCTTAGCTGTGATAAGTGGAGCTGAGACACGCCCCCTGAGCTGCAGCACTCCCCTTTAGCTGTCAGTTTGATATAAATCTAGCAAAGCAATGAATGGGAAGATCTCTGGATCCATGTGAGGTACAGGGCTGGTTCTGGCTTTGTTAGAGATTGTCATGTTCTATATGATGTCTGATTTTCATTTTATTTTTACATTAGTCATGGGATAACCCCTTTAACTTGCACTGTGATTTATGCTGTTGTATGCACTGTTTCATATTGTTGAAATGTATTTTTTATGTTTATTGTAATATATCTTATTACGCTATAGCTGCACTGCACTTTGGAAAGCGTTAATGTACAGCACAGTACAGTAATAAGTGAGAGATTTTATGATTTTGTACCTATGCAAAGTTTTGGAGGGAGAAACGAGACACACTGACCTTCTGACTGTCTGGCTTAGGGCTCTTTCACACTTGCGTTCTTTTCTTCCGGCATAGAGTTCCGTCGTCGGGGCTCTATGCCGGAAGAATCCTGATCAGTTTTATCCTAATGCATTCTGAATGGAGTGAAATCCGTTCAGGATGCATCAGGATGTCTTTAGTTCCGGAACGGAACGTTTTTTGGCCGGAGAAAATACCGCAGCATGCTGCGCTTTTTGCTCCGGCCAAAAATCCTGAACACTTGCCGCAAGGCCTGATCCGGAATTAATGCCTATTGAAAGGCATTGATCCGGATCCGGCCTTAAGCTAAACGTTGTTTCGGCGCATTGCCGGATCCGACGTTTAGCTTTTTTAGAGTGGTTACCATGGCTGCCGGGACGCTAAAGTCCTGGCAGCCATGGTAAAGTGTAGCGGGGAGCGGGGTAGCAGCATACTTACCGTCTGTGCGGCTCCCGGGGCCGCTCCAGAGTGACGTCAGGGCGCCCCAGGCGCATCGATGACGTGATCGCATGGCACGTCATCCATGCGCATGGGACGCTCTGACGTCACTCTGGAGCGCCCTGGGAGCCGCACGGACTGTAAGTATACCGCTCCCCCGGTCCCCACTACTACTATGGCAACCAGGACTTTAATAGCGTCCTGGCTGCCATAGTAACACTGAAAGCATTTTGAAGACGGATCCGTCTTCAAATGCTTTCAGTTCACTTGCGTTTTTCCGGATCCGGCGTGTAATTCCGGCAAGTGGAGTACACGCCGGATCCAGACAACGCAAGTGTGAAAGAGGCCTAAGCTTGGTTGTTTATGTCTGAAGACTTGTTTATGTCTACTTATTAATTTCTCTAGACTTGCATTGAAATTATAAATAAGTCTACAGACTACAATTGTGCCAATGTTTCTGTTTAGGCTGTGTTTCTCCACTCCACCCCTCCCATTAGAAGTTTCTAGTTCAGCTAGCAACTGTATATAAGTGGAACAATCAGAGCCCCTAGTTCTCTAGATAGATCATCAGCATCTGATCGGCAGGGGTCCGACACCCGGGACCCCTGCCGCTCAGCTGTTTGAGAAGGCAGAGGCGCTGCCAGTAGCGCAGCAGCCTTCTCGCTGTTTACTGCAGGCCCAGTGATGTCACAACGAGTATCAATGGTCTGGGCGGGGCTAAGCTCTGCTCACTTGAATGGAGCTTAGCCGTGCCCAGGCCAGTGATACTAGTCGTGACGTCACTGGGCCTGCGGTAAACAGCGAGAAGGTCGCGGCACTACTGCCAGCGCCACTGCCTTCTCAAACAGCTGATCGGCGGGGGTCCCGGGTGTCGGGCGCCCGACGATCAGATGCTGATGATGTATCCAGAGGATAGATTAGTCTTTTTTTAAAACTGCAGAACCCCTTTAAGTTCCTCCAGTAGAGAAGTACACTAGTTTATTGCAAACCCTGACTATTTTGACAAATTTACTATTGTGGTACTCTAGGCTCACCATCCCTCCCAGAGAGTAGCAACATATGGTGCACTGTACATTTACTTCTATGGGAGAGTTCTAAACTTGTTCTGTGACCTGAGCAGAGGTGATTGTACAAGGAAGGAGTAGATAAGATGTGACAACTCCTACCGTAATGGTGGATATACATATACATATATATATATATATATATATATATATATATATATATATATATATATATATATATATATATATAAAATCTGTCATTGTAATCTTGCCTGTAATTATGTGATAATGACATGACTGCTGAAAAGTGATCTGAACAGACTAAAAAGTGGAGCCTATTAATAGCCAATGTAATGCCCAGGAGTGGCATTACCTCCTTTTGCACCCCTCCACTATCTTTAATGGGTGATTCCGTGTCATCTTATGCATCTATTACTATGTCCTGCACCATGTGTATTCCTTCATGCAATATACCTGGTCTACCAGCAGATGACGACACCTCTGACAGTGATGTGTTAGCTAGAATGGAGCCCTTCTTCCATTCTAGCCCCCTCTCTAGAGAGGGAGGAGTTGAGTTAGTTCAGAGTACCCCCTGCAAGGGGAAGGCTGTGTTCCAGCCAGCAGAGCACTGTCTGCTCTGCTAGGCATAGGGGCCCATTCTACAGGCCTCAGAAGCCAGGAGGAAAGGTTCTCTGGATAAAGACAAAGACATAGATCAAGATAAAGACAGAGTCAGAATACAGAGAGAGAAGTTGCAGCATACAGCAGCAAAGGAAAAAGTTTCTATTTAATCCAGCCAGCACAGCAGAGCTAGAGAGTACAGCTGTAGCAGAGCTGAATGTGTTTGTCTGCCAGATTTCATGCCAAAGCCTGCTGGCAACCAAGACAAAGTTGAAAGATTAGATTGTTTTCTGATGCAAGTTTATTCAAGTAAAAGCTGTTTCAACTTCAACCCAAATCTGGACTCAATTCATTCTACAAATTTCTCAACCATTCACCCTATTTGCAATGCTTCGGACTACAACACCTAGGGTTCCAGGGTATCCATGCAGGAGCACCGAGACAAGTGCACAGCCACACTTAGAGGGACATTCTAGGCTACCCTTACACCACTCTGGCATTCCTACACCTGGGTTCCACTGTTACTACCTACATAGGGGGACTTAGTCCCTCGTTGCTGAAATGCAACTGGAGTCACGACAAAAACTCTCATAACATCTTAAAGGGATCCCATGGCTCATGTCTCCAGTAGTCCGTTGCATCACTATCCTGTATTACACTGCAAAATTTTTCAGCAGATAAACGCTAACGAGCATTCATATGAACACTCATTGGTGATCATCTGGCAGTGTAATACTGCTCTCGATTACTGATGAACGAGAAAACACTCGATCATCGGGCAATCTTAATCTTTTAACATGTTAAAAAATTATCATTTGCAGGCAGCAGATTGTGGTGTCTAATAACAGCCGGCAAACCACTATACAGCATGGGGACGAGCGTTGGCATAGCGATCGTTCCCAGGGCTGGACTGGGGATAAAAACCAGACCTGGAAAAAGTTTCACACCAGCCCCACAGCATTGCGTCATTATTTATTTGTTTATAATAGGAGAAAGCATTTATTTTAAAACACCTCTCCCTCCCCTGCCGCAGCATAGACATCTATATCGCCGTCCTGAGGATGGCGATACAGATGACTATGGAGATGAGCGCTTCCACAATGGAAGCGCTCATCTCCTGCTGCTGTGCCCTCCCGCCGGCCGCCCCCACTTGTCACCAGGGCCACGGCCTAGTGGGAAATTTCCCGGTATCCCGGCAGGCCAGTCTGGCCCTGATCGTTCCTTCCCATAATGCAGAGGAGATCGCTGCATGTAAAAGCAGCTCCCTCCTCCACTAGCCAGCAGGTGATTGCCGGGAGGGAACGCTTCCCTCCGGAAAATCACCTGCCACATCCTTCTGTGTAATACAGTCTTTAGTGGACAGAGCAAAAACTGAGCAATGTCGTCCCAGTTGCGCTGAATGGGAGACAAATCCAGAGATGCTGGTGGCCATGATAACACCTTTAGACCAGGCCGGCTGCTCACAGTAGCACGAACAACATGTCCCTGGGACACTTTGAAAAATAGCCATAACCACTGGTTCCATGACCAAATCTATGTAACACCAAGCTGTTTGTGTACGTACCTGAAATGGAGACTAGAGGGGTCTGGCCAGGGGCACAGCTATAGGGGGTGCAGAGGTAGCAGTCGCTACCAGGCCCAGGAGCCTAAGGGGGCCCAAAGACCCTTGTGCCACATAAGAAGACACAGGTATTATGGAAAGTGCATGCTGGTCAAGTTACACCTGGCTGAATGGAAGGGGTTAGGTCAAGAATTTGGCATGAGGGGGGTTGGCGGGTGCCGTTTAAATTATTCAATATTTGCTTCCCTGGTCACAAAGCACTGAGGGAAGGGGGGCCCAAGCTAAAATCTTGCACCAGGGCCCATGAGCCTTTAGCTTCGCCCCTGGGTCTGGCTACCATAATTATGCCACCTCATACCATGATCCCTGGAATAAGACTGGTGTGACGTTCCCTTGTGAAGATCTGCCCACATGGTTTCCAGACCATTCGCCAGGTATCACTGCATCCAAGACAAAAGCAGGACTCATTGCTGAAGAGGACAGACCTACATTCTAGTCCCCTTTACCATGTTGCTGTGCTAAATGGCCTTTGAGAGCAGTGGCTCATAGACCAATATTATGCAAACACATTCTGATGGTTTGTGTAGACACTGTTTGCCGCCCTCGGCTCGGGATGGGATGTCCAATTTCACTTGCAGTACAAAATGGATCACTACGCTCATTCTTCTAATCAGATTGTCTCTGTCCATGCAGAGGTTCCTCTCTGAGCACCTCTTGCTGTCACTCCAGTTCATCATTGTTCTCCCAACCACTGGGACACACAACATTGAACAGAGCTGACATCTCAGCCTAGCCACATAGAAAGCTGCTGACATAATAAACTAAGGTCTCTTAGTTCAAGGATTCTGTCTCTTCCAGTTTGTGACTAGTGGAGATGACTGGCATGTTGATGAATGAGAGGCATCGTACAATCATCCCATATGGCTTGATCTGATTTTTGAGGTTTTATGTGGCTAAAAAAGCATTCCCTATTTATTCATCTAAAATACCTCAAACTATATTATCAATAAATCAAGTAAAATGTTTGTATACGTTTCACTTCATAGTACCAAGTCATTATTTTTTCATGTCCTCTTATAATGTAATGCACTGAAGACCACTGTTCAGCCTGTTCTTCCTGGTGCATGAGCTAAACACCAGAACTGCAGTAAAGATACACAGGTAATGCTATAGGAGAGGTAATATCACTTTTCAGATTTGTGAAAAGCTGTTTTACAATCCAATGGGAGCCAAATGGACATGATGTACATGAATGGAATACCAGCACTGCAGTCAGTGTCCGACTCGGGGTCCTGGGGCCTACCAAGGGAAATTATTCTTGAGGTACAACCCCTATATCACCAATAAAGTTTAATGGGTTTTGAATTACATAAATAGACCCTAGTGGCAAGTGATTGGCTTCAAAGGCAGCCCAATGTTTTTTCCCCTAAATCTTCTAGGCCCATTATGGTAACAGATCCCGGGCCCGCCAGAGGATCATCTGGTACTCTGGTGGGCCACTCCAATACTGACTGCAGTAAAGACTGACACTAAAAGGGAACCTGTCACCAGTTTTATGGTGTCCTAACTAAGGGAAACATAAATAAGTGACCGATTCTCTTAGCAAAATGCTGGGTCACTTTCTTTAATTGACCCAGTCAATCTGCCAACATCTTGTATTGAAAAGCTCCAGCTCATAATTATGAGTCCTGAATATTCATGAGCTCCTGACTCTCCCTGCCTACCTGCTGCTGATTGACAGTTTTTTTCCATATGAATCAGCAGCAGGTGGGCAGGGGAGTGGCTATTGCTGTTAATTAAATAAACGCTGGACTCACTGACATCACGCTGAATTCAAATCAGCTCATTAGCATGCGGCATGTGGCATCTTTGTGTGTATATTATGAGGTAACCATCTGTCACACCAGTAAGTGAATACATCTAAGGCACTTTTTATTAGTTAAAGATTGTATATAATTAGTTAGATTATAATCAAATATCCACATGACAGGTTCCCTTTAAGCTGGCCATACACATTAGATATTTATTGGCCAAACCTGACAAGGAGGATTGAAAGAGATAGCCAACAAGCATTTGGCAGCTATCTAATGTGTAAGGCCAGATATACATACATATGAGGTCATTTATCAAACTGGTGTAAAGTAGAACAGGCTTAGTTGTCCATAGCAACCAATCAGGTTCCACCTTTCATTTTTGACAGCCCCTTTGGAAAATGAAAGGTGGAATCTGATTGGTTGCTAAGGGAAACTAAGCCAGTTCTGTTTTACACCAGTTTAATAAGTGACCCCAATACTATCATTAGGGTTCTGGCGCCTTTCAGTTGAGGCTGAGAGTGGCTGATGGGAATCAAAGGGGCATGTTACTGTAGATGCCCCTCAAGTTTAGTGACTAGCAAGCTTCCCAGTGGCCGGTCCCCCAAAATGTCAGTATTACTACATCTTTAAATCTCTGTTAGAATATAATAGTAGTTAGTAGAATATAATATTGCTTGAGGACTCTAAGCCGCTCCATTGTCCTTTGTTTTAACAAGATATCTCTTGTCAGCAGAGCAGGAAAAATGTCTTGACCTTTCTGAGAAATCTACAAATCTTGTAATAATGACAATTTGACAGAAGGTCATTTTCTCGCTTACGTTTCCTTTTGGCCATTTTAGGCTTGGTCCACCTTGATGAAAACGCAGCCAATAAAATCAATAGCAGCCTGGTGACGTCCTTGACAATTAGAACAAACTATTCCCATTCTTTATAATTACATTCAAATGGTTAAAAAGCCATTCAGCATTGGGAAAGTTGTCTGACAACAAATATGGCTCCCGATATAGCTCCACTGTCTTCTGTGGTTGTTTCATGATAGGATTTCACCTCTTGTGTTGCTTTATTACTAAGAACACTTGCCTTTCAGAAGTGTAGGAAAGTTGGGTGACTGACATCCGATTGATATGACTATTCTCGTTCCTTTGATGTATCTCAAGTTGGAAAAAAGAGATTCAGCTAATATTAGTTATATCTATTTCTGGAAAGCCCACAGGAGATGTCAGCCAGCTTTCCCAGACTTTGGTGTCAAGTTGATTGAAAGGGCTTATCCGGCTGCTCATAAAAAATTATAAATAATAGAATGACTTCAAAAAACATAAAAGAAGCCATACTCACCTCACCGAATCCCCCACCACTCCCGTTCTGATGCCTTCTGCACTTCATGGTCCCTCTTGACCAGGGCCGGACTGGGACAAAAAATAGGCCCGGGCATTTTTGACTGAGCAGCCCAATCACATGACCCCCAACAGGCCCCACCGCCTTGCAGTCTAGGGGCGGAGCCAAACCCGGAAGCACAATTGAGGGGCAGGGCCAGCCACCAGTAAGATAGGAAGGCTTCAGCCAACACACAAGCTTTGCAACAATATAGGAAGCTACAGAAAAGTCTTATAATATCCTCAGTGGATCTCAACCTCCCCATCCTCCACACCCTGTACAGGTCAGTGCCCCCGAAATTGCACTCACAGTTCTCCAGCAACTCTGGCAAATACCACCTATTCCGTACAGGGTGGGTTTACATCTGCGTTATGCCATTCCGTTATAGGTTCCGTTTCAAACGGAATATAACGGAATGGCCAGATGGAATGCAAAACGGAAACCTTTAAGGGTCCATTCACACGTCTGTTGTTTCTTTCCTGATCTGTTCCGTTTTTTGCGGAACAGATCTGGACCAGTTCTGTACCCATTCATTTTCAATGGGTCCTGAAAAAAAATCAGACATTGAGCTGTCCGATTTTTTTCAGGACCCATTGAAAATGAATGGGTACAGAACTGGTCCAGATCTGTTCCGCAAAAAACGTAACAGATCAGGAAAGAAACAACGGACGTGTGAATGGACCCTAAGAGACATTCCGTTTTGCTCTGTCCTAATAGAAGTTTATGAGAAAGCATAACAGATCAGTCTGGGTCCCCTTATGCAAGACGGACTTTGTTTTCCGTCTTGCATAACAGGAACCAGATGGATCCGTTTTGATTCCCATAGACTTTTAAGAGGACGGAGAGCAAACGGAAAGCCTCTTGCAGAGTCTGCACTGTACGAGAGATAGCAGTGGCTGTGAAGGGAAAAGTTCCAGAGCACAATGACAGCCCCAGAGCCTTTCTGCTGCCTGACCAACCGTATGCTGCCACAGCGCCAGCCTGCAGGACACCGAAGAGGCCTGGGGGCCACATTATAGCACCACTACATTTACTTATTATCAAAAAGCATCATACATAACCAAGCAAAAGCCAGAATATAATAAAAGACAAAAACATTAAACTACATTTATAATAAAACAATTTACTTACAAAAGAAGCTATTCAGTCATCTGCTGTGCCGTCCTCTGCTTGCTTCCACTGATTATGTGCCCTCCTTTCTGTCTCTCCTCAGTGCGCAGGCGCACTGTTATGGGGAATCTGTGGATGACAGTATGACACACTGTTATGGGGGACCTGTGGATGACACACTGTTACGGGGGACCTGTGGATGACACACTGTTATGGGGGACCTGTGGATGACACACTGTTATGGGGGCATCTGTGGATGACACACGGTTATGGGGGCATCTGTGGATGACGTACTGTTATGGGGAATCTGTGAATTACACTATTAATGGGGCATCTGTGGATGACACTATTATGGGGGCATCAGTGGATGACGCACTGTTATGGGCATCTGTGGAGGACACTCAAGTGTTATGGGCATCAGTGGATGACACACAGTTATGGGGGTATCTGTGGATGATGCACTGTTATTAACAGTGCATCATCCACAGACCCCACCCCATAACAGTGTCATCCACAGATACCCCCTTAATAGACTGTTAAGGGGATATCTGTGGATTGCATGGCACTGTTATGGCGGCATCTGTGGATGACACTGTTATGGGTGGCCGGGGGGATCTGTGGATGACACACATATATGGCAGCGCAAGCATCTTGTGCTTTATATATGTGTCATCATCCACATGATCCACAGATTTCTCCCCCCCCCCCCCATAACAGTGTCCCTCCCTATTGTAAGACAGACCCCGCCGTTCCTTATGTAAGTGAGCTATTGAGCTTGTAAATAAACTTGTGCAAAGTATATGAGTAGTTAGTAACTACTCATATACTTTGCACAAGTTTATTTACAAGCTCAATAGCTCACTTACATAAGTTACTATCTAATAATCTATCAATCACTATCATGACTAACTTACTACCTTGGTCCAAGGCCCTTGGACAGTCAGTGGGCAGGTGGCAGCTGGTGGGTGGCTCCAGTCCCGCTCTTCAAGTTCAAACTAGGCGGCCGGCGGCAGCGTAACGTGACGTGACGTCACTCACTACGTAACGCCGCACGCGCATGCTCCTCCCACTTTATTAATGAAGGCAGAGCAGGCGCGTGACGTCGGAGTGAGCGACGTTACGCTGCCGGCCGCCGGAAGATGGGAGGCAGAGCACAGGAGGCGGAGCACAGGAGGCGGAGCACAGGAGGCGGAGCAGTCACAGTCAGTATCTCTATGTGTCTGTGGGCTGGCAGGAGGCGGAGCAGTCACAGTGACAGGGGTGTGATTAGGCCATACCCGGCCGGCAGTCACGGCACACCCACTCGAGCCCTGAGGCGGCCCCCCTGAGGCGGCCCGGCCCACCGGGCAAATGCCCGGTCTGCCCTATGGCCAGTCCGGCCCTGCTCTTGACACAGGAAATGTGACTGCTCTGTCAGGTACTGGAAATGGTTGAGACAGTGTCAGACTGGGATGCCTAGGGCCCACCAGTAAAATTTATTTTGGAGGCCCACCGTACAAATACATTGAAATATAATAAATAATCTAACAAGTTTTTTATATGAACATTGGCTGGTTGAGGTGCTGTACATTGAATATATGTATTTAGTGCAGTAAGTCTACTGTGTTATGTGCCACTTGTGCAGGGGGTGAGAGACTAGGGGCCCACCTTGCTCAGAGGCCCACCGGGGGATTCCCCTGTACCCCTGTGGGCCAGTCTGAGCCTGGGCGGAGACCTGCCTCAACAGTGATTGGCTGAGCAGTCATATTTCCGTGTCAAGAGATGAAAATATACAGGAGCGGCAGGGGATTGGTGAGGTGATTGTCACTTTTTACACTTTTAAGCCATCTCTTTAAAAATAAACATTCACAGACAAGACAAACTCTGTTTAGCCGTTTCTTACTTACAGTTTTTGGTAAAGCTGGGTGACAGCTAAAATATCCACAATCTAAGCTTCCGCTGGGGTTGTCACACAGACATCTCTATCATACAGTTTCTGGGAAAGCAGGGTGACAACCTATACGCCCACCATTACAGCTCCCACAGGGGTTGTCACACATATTTCTCAGATCTGTCCTGTTATATCAAGCTCTATAGCGAGGCATGCCGATCAGCATTCTGGGAAAGCTGGTGACTCTGTTTCTTTCTATATTTCTGTTTATGCCTCCTTCGTCATCCTCGCTTTGTGAGACGTATATACAGAACACTCCTCGTCTCTCCCTTCTCACTTGCACTTTTTCATCGCGTTCTTGATTAGCAAAAGCTTTTTGTTGTGGCATATTGATTGGCGGCTTTATTTCATTTTCTGCAGAGAGAGCCAAATCATTGCTCTAACATCTCAACAGAGCTCTTGCCTCCTGCCGCCATGTGTCTCCTGTCAGCACCAAGACCAGCATGCTGGGGTACCCCGCTCAGAGCCCATACATTATGCTTCCTTTTATCTAATCCCTGCTCACTGTTTAATCTCCCTCTCTTCATATACAATACTTATCTCGCCTCCCCATATACGTCTCTATATAACATCTCCGCCAGGTACAGCTTCCATGTATATAAACATTACCAGGCAGCTAGAATGCAAATTATTGCTGCAGGAATGTTAAGGGTCTTGCTAGAGGAATAGCGGTGAGCAGTTACAGCCAACCTCTGGTGCCTGAGGGGGCCCAATGATCCCTCTGCCACATATGAAGATAACAGTATTAATAAGTGGCACATGGGAAATGAGGGCCCTATAACAGATTTTGCCTTGGGGTCCTGAAGCTTCGTTACTTCTGGTTTGCTACAATATATCAGTAGAGGTAAGAACTGTCATTGAGGAGCTACATTGATATGGAGCACAAACAATGAGAGGTAGAAAAGTATGAGCTGATGCTTCATAAAATTTGGAGATACAGTTCACACCAGAAATCAAGATTTGTCCGTCAGGTCCAGTTCATTCAGGAGACCAGCCATAACAGGTGCACATGTTCAAGGCAGGCACATACATAGTAATGTGACAGGCCAAGAAGGGGTTGGCTTCTGTGGCCATAAAGGCACCAGGTAGTCTAGGTGGGATGGAGGTCAGAAAATGCTACAAAGGGATTACAAAGTACGGAGAGTTCAGGTGGGGTATTTAGCTGGAGCGAGTTGTACTGTTTTTGGAAAAAGGACAAAGGCAGAACATGAGCCATATGGAAGTCACAGTAAGTGTTGACCAAGTAGCCAAGGTCCAAGGACCAAGGTCAGTCAGCTCTGTCAACAGTTGCTGGCAGGAGTCAACCAATGGTGATTATACTTGTCAGCCCATCCATATGAAGCCAGAGGTTGTTGAGCCCCAGGCTATGGATGCTGTTGTCACAGTAGGTCGTCCTACACCAATGGTTATAGCTTCTAATGTTTACTGCACTGCTTTATCCTGGTTCAGGACCGACCAGCAATGGCATAAAGTGTCTTCTGTTTGTCACAGCTACCATTACTGGAGGCATATAACCTGTAATGTCTTTTTTACAAGTAATGGAAACAGAAGACAAAACTGATCGATTGTTCCTAATTCTTAAAGCTAATCAGAGCAGCAATAAATATGGGATTGCACATTACAATTACAGCCATGCTGAAAGGCAGAAATCTCGTTTCTTCTGATTAAGACTTGTTTAATACTTGTATCAAAATTTAAATACCTTGTAAAGGACGAATAAAGAAGCAAAGGATATGAGAAATGGGAATTTGTGTACAAAATGATCATACACTGCCATTAGTAATATAAACCACAGCAACAAGATTAAAGAGCTGAGTAATGCAGCCTGAAGAGACATTGCCTAAACCCAGTGGGATGTAAGGGCGCATGTGACTTTTTTTTTTGAGACTTTCAAACTACCGGCGTCTATAAATAAAATTTCCACCCATGTCTATTATATTAAAATCTAATTAATGTTTCAGAAATGGATAGACTGGCTGCTAGGGGTGCTATGCCTGTGTAATTTGACTGAACCAGTGTATGGTAGGCAATGGGCCAGATGGTATCCACCCTACAGGAAGAATAGCACAGGAAAAGACACAAGCACAACTAACTTCTAGCAACTTAACTCACTTTTAGTCCGAGGAGGCCCTTCAGGAGATTACTATAAGAAACTTCAACAGCCATGGTGGTTAAGTCTGTTTAAGAGGCCTCTATACATGTCAATTCCACAGTGGACAGAGTTCCTAATTTCAAATGGTTGGCTGAGGTGGCTTCCCTTTAAATGTTCTCTGATATTGTCAGTGATATATGTCAGTTATATTGGTTTGTTGATGTTATATGGTCAGGGGGCCCTAAGGGGTATAATGAGCTGTCACTTGCACTCTGAACAAAATCTCCTCAGGTTTTGTCATTTACCTACTTGCCCTTTAGCTTCCACTCTCAATAGTGGCACACCTAGCAGCCGGCCCACAATGGCAAATATCAACTAGTATGGATAAACTAGTGATGGATAAACATTGGCTGGGACGTTGGCCGGCATTCGCGTTCGCGTTTAAATGTTGAAGGACCGCGCGTTCCCGGCGGTCCCCATTCACTTTAATTTGCAGCCACCAAATACTTACTAGATGTGCACAAATAGTCCTACAACATGGACAGTGACATACCAGAGGGGGATCAATGGCAAAAATTCCCACAAAAAAAAATGTATTTTAATAAGGAGCCATTTGTATGCATCTTAAAGGGAAACTCTGAAAAATGTTCTCTGCTGGAGCCTAGAGAAATGTTATTTTAGGCCACAGGAGTACGGGCCCCCAAAATTAGGCATTCACCTGACAGAAAAGAACAAGTGATTATGTGGCATGAGGTATATTAGACAGTCAGTGCATAACAGTTTCACTGTAGGCCAGTGGAGTAAAGGCCCCAAAAATTACGGATTCACCTGACAGAAAAGAACAAGTGATTATGTGTCTGCAGGTATATTAGACGGCCAGAGAATAACAATTTAAGGCTGCTTTCACACTAGCGTTCGCTGGTCCGTTCGTGAGCTCCGTTTGAAGGGGCTCACGAGCGGACCCGAACGCAGCCGTCCAGCCCTGATGCAGTCTGAATGGAGCGGATCCGCTCAGACTGCATCAGTCTGGCGGCGTTCAGCCTCCGCTCCGCTCGCCTCCGCACGGACAGGCGGACAGCTGAACGCTGCTTGCAGCGTTCGGGTGTCCGCCTGGCCGTGCGGATCCGCCCAGACTTACAATGTAAGTCAATGGGGACGGATCCGTTTGAAGATGTCACCCTGTGGCTCAATCTTCAGGCGGATCCGTCCCCCATTGACTTTACATTGAAAGTCTGGACGGATCCGTCCGAGGCTATTTTCACACTTAGCTTTTTTTAGCTAATATAATGCAGACGGATCCGTTCTGAACGGAGCCTCCGTCTGCATTATTATGAGCGGATCCGTTCAGAACGGATCCGCCCGAACGCTAGTGTGAAAGTAGCCTTACTGTAGGTCAGTGGAGTACAGGCCCCAAAAATGATGCATTCACCTGACAGAAAAGAACAAGTGATTATGTGGCTGGAGGTATATTAGGCGGTCAGTGGATAACAATTTTACTGTAGGCCAGTGGAGTACAGGCCCCAAAAATTATGCATTCACCTAACAGAAAATAACAAGTGATTATGTGGCTGGAGGTATATTAGGTGGTCAGTGGATAACAATTTTACTGTAGGCCAGTGGAGTACAGGCCCCCAAAATGATGCATTCACCTAACAGAAAATAACAAGTGATTAATGTGGCTGGTGGTATATTAGGAGGTGAGTGGATAACAATTTTACTGTAGGCCAGTGGAGTACAGGCCCCAAAAATGATGCATTCACTGGACAGAAAAGAACAAGTGATTATGTGGCTGGAGATATATTAGACAGTCAGTGGATAACAATTTTACTGTAGGCCAATGGAGTACAGGCCCCACAAATTATGCATTCACCTGACAGAAAAGAGCAAGTGATTATGTGGCTGGTGGTATATTAGGTGGTCAGTGGATAACAATTTTACTGTAGGCCAGTGGAGTACAGGCCCCAAAAATTAGGCATTCACCTGACAGAAAAGGCCTTTTATGCCGCTGTATATACAGAAGACAAGGACCATTCTTTGTTCTGGGTGGTGGCGGATATGTGTGGGCTGGCATGAGGAAATTCAACTACATGTGGTTGTCACAGGTGTTGAATTCCTCCGAGATCCATGCCTCATTCATTTTTAGAAATGTGAGGTAGTCCACACTGTCGTGAGCTAGGCGAGTGCGCTAAACGTCCTTTCGGACAGGACACTCGACGAGGGACAAGCCAAGAGTTCCATGGCAAATTGTGCCAGCTCTGTCTACAGGTCAAGCCTGCACACCCAGTAGTCCAAGGGTTCCTCGCTTCTCAGAGCATCCACATCGGCTGTTAACCCGATGTAGTCGGACACCTGTCGGTCTAGGCGTTGCCTGAGGCTGGTTCCGGAGTGAGGCTCTCGATGGGTTGGTTGTAAGAATGATCTCATATACGAAGTAACCAACACATCTTCAAACTGCCCTCTACTTGCAGGCGCGGTAGGATTGGTACCCGCACCCGTTTCACTGTCGGTGGAAATTCCTCTGCCAGCGCCCCCGCAACAGCAGAATGCAGCAAGGCCTGGAAATGCTGTATTCTGACAGCCCTCTGTGATGCTGGTGACATGTCTGCCCTTTTGTGTTTGTACCGGGGGTCTAAGTACGTTGCCACCCAGTACTGGTCCTTGCCCTTTATGGTTTTTATACAGGGGTCCCTCTTCAAACACTGCAGCATAAAGGCCCCCATTTGCACTAAATTGGAAGCGGTGGAGCGCCCTGGCTCGTGCTCATCGCCCAGGAGAATGTCGTCCTTGGTATCCCCCCCAAGCCGTGGACAACAACAGGGATCCCCGAAAAGTTTAAAGTCCCCTCAAAGCCTGCTCTTCTTGCTCCTCCTCCTCCCCCCAGCCACCATCCTCCTCTGACTCCTCTTCATACTCCTGCTGACTTGTCTCAGATGGAGTAGCCCCCCTGGGAATTCATTCAGCATTGCGACTTCCTCATCTTCCAGCTCCTGCTCCTCGATGGCTTGATCAATGAGACAACGCTCCAGAAAGAGGGGGCGTAAGGTACGATGTCACTGATGGTGCCCTGTCTCCAACTGACCAGTTTGGTAATCTCATCAAATGGCCGCAGAAGTCTGCATGTGTTGAGCATGAGCAGCCACTGGCACGGTGAAAAGAAACCAAGCTCCCCAGAACCTGTCCTGCTGCAGATTTCGTACAGGTAGTCATTAACAGCACGTTGCTGCTGGAGAAGCCTATCAAGCATATGCAAGGTTGAGTTCCAGCACGTTGGGCTGTCACAAATCAGACGTCTGACGGGCAGTTGATGTTGCCGCTGAATGTCAGCAAGACGAGCCATGGCCGTGTAAGATCTTCTAAAATGGCCAGATATTTTCCTGGCCTGCCGCAAGACGTCCTGGACCCCGGGGTATTTGGCAATGAACCGCTGCACGACTAAGTTCAGGACGCTTGCCATGCACGTCACGTGTGTCATTTTGCCCTGTTTCAGCGCGCTCAGCAGATTGGCATTGTTGTCGCACACCACTTTACCAACTGTCAAATTGAGCAGGGTTAGCCACTGATCGGCCTGTGACCACAGAGCTGAAAGCAGTGCAGGACCAGTGTAGCTCTTGGCTTCCAGGCACAACAGCCACAGCACAGCATGGCAACGTCTCAACTGGCACGTCGAAAAGGTTCTGGGGAGCTTGGGGGGTGCAGCGGAAGAGGCGGTAGCAGTGGAAAAGGAGGAGTCAGCCGAGGAGGAGACGGAAAATGGAGTAGGAGGAGGAGAATAGGGGCAGGCCTGCATGCAATCCGTGGCAGTAACACCAAATCCACACGGGTGCCACGGGTTACATGCTTGACGGCCGGCCCATGTTTGGTAGACCATGTGTCTTGGCACCGACACTGTGTGACAGAGATATATTCAATTGCCGCTGAACATGGCCATATAGCTCTGGGATGCCCTTCTGTGAGAAATATTTCCTTCCGGGGACCTTCCATAAACTTAACTCCACGTGCCAATGGCCACACATTTTCTAAAGGCCTATGAGTCCACCAGTTTTTATGGCAGTATTTGTTGGGCTAGCAATTCCAACAAGCCAGCGGTCAGCCATTGGGCAAGAGGGTTATCCGGCGTCATAAACTTTTTACGCTCTAACATTTGGGGTACGAAAGCCTGCCTTCTGCCAGATGAACGCGACAACGGCACGGTGGAAGGTGGAGTGGAGGACAAATGGCAGGATAGAGGAGAAGGAGAAGAGGCAGGACGTGGAGCGTCGAGAGTTTGGCTTTGTGATATCTGACGGAGTTGCTCCCACTGGGCTCAGTGATGGGAGGCCAGGTGCCTTCTTAAGGCGGTCGTCCCTAGGTGAGTGTTGGGCTTACCGCAACTTATGCATTGACAGCACAGGCTGCAGATGGCAACACTATTGTCAGCAGCTGACACATTAAAAAAAGCCCACCCTGCCTAGCCATGTGCCGGCGTCCTGGTAGCGCAAGATGTGACCGTGCATGGTGGATGGCTCACTCCAGATACATTTGCAGTCTGCTTTTTGTCTCCTGTGCACTGCGAGTTCTGCCTGCTTATCCTCCTTCTCCTCCCTATCTGCTGCTCTGTCTCTCCCTCTGAACTCCCTCTGGCAGGCACAGCACTATTAAAGGGTTTCTATCACCTAATTTTCACCTAATTAGCTCTCAGACACTAGCGATCTGCTAGTGTCTGATCTACCTAACAATGCTATTCTCAGACCTTTGTGTGGATCTGTTTCCCTAAAAAACGAACTTTTATTGATATGCTAATGAGCCTCTGGGTGCTATGGGGGTGTCTTTTCAGCACCTAGAGGCTCGGTCTACCCACACTCTATGCCGCCCAGCTCGTCCGTCTAGCCCGCCCATCTCCTCTGAAATGTGATCCTCCTTCTGAGCCAGCGGACGAATTCTCGCGCCTGCGCCGTGCGTGTCTGTATTCGGCACAGGCGCAGTGAATGTCTGAACGCTGCCTGCGCCGGCAACTCTACTGCACCTGCGCCATCTGTTCCTCGTAGCGCTCTGACGTAATCGGCGCAGGCGCAGTGGAGATGCCGGCGCAGGGAGCGTTTAGACATTCACTGCGCCTGCGCCGAATACAGACGTGCACTGCGCAGGCGCGAGAATTTGTCCGCTGGCTCAGAAGGAGGATCGCATTTCAGAGGAGATGGGCGGGCTGGACGGACGAGCTGGGCGGCATAGAGTGTGGGTAGACCGAGCCTCTAGGTGCTGAAAAGACACCCCCATAGCACCCAGAGGCTCATTAGCATATCAATAAAAGTTCGTTTTTTAGGGAAACAGATCCACACAAAGGTCTGAGAATAGCATTGTTAGGTAGATCAGACACTAGCAGATCGCTAGTCAAAATGAGGTGATAGAAACCCTTTAAGTGCCATTTGCGCTGTGGCATTAGAAGAAATCTCTGACTTTTAGTCTGACCAGACTGTCTGTTACTCTGTAATTCCTCTAGCGCTGTTCTATGGAAACAGTAGGTTTAAAGAGCACACCAAATGCTCGAAACAAACTTCTTTATTAACTTAAACTTTTCTTTATATATAACACTGCCTCCGCAGCAGATAGTCTATGTACAAAACACGTGTTGAAAAGATATCACAAAATGAGGGTATGCAGTTAGCAGTAACTATTTGCATATCGGTTGAGTATGATCTGGTATGGTTGTATGCAATTTGGATTGCAATATGTTTGTATGGTATTTGTAGTAGTTTATAGTTTGCAACTGTAGCTTGCAATTTGGAATTTGTATTTGTACTTTGCAATTGGTGTAACTGTAAGTAAACACACATATAACTGGTTCAATATACAGTTCCAATCACAACACTAACAACAGGTACATTATATAACTGTTTGAAATTTTGGCCTCTCCTGCTTCCATAAAAAGACCCAATTTTTTTCCGACCCAAAAGTCCTTTTAAGGACTATTGTAGTGTGTAACAGCAGCAATATCTATTTTTAGCACAAACTGCACTAAAAAATATCTAAAACTTTACAGACCCAAATGTCCTTTTAAGGACTGTTGTGTGTGGCACCAATATCTATTTTTAGCGCATCCAAAAAATATCTGTGACATCCAGTGTACTTTTTCCGTAGACGGTGTCCGCAGCGGACAGTGACATTAGCTGCGCCACATCTGCAGTGTAAAGTGTGCGCATGTAAAATAGATCTGTGACATCCAGTGTACTTTTTCCGTAGACTGTGTCCGCAGCGGACAGTGACATTAGCTGCGCCACATCTCCAGTGTAAAGTGTGCGCATCAAAAAAATATCTGTGACATCCAGTGTCCTTTTTCCATAGACTGTGTCCGCTGCGGACAGTGACATTAGCTGCGCCACATCTCCAGTGTAAAGTGTGCGCATCCAAAAAATATCTGTGACATCCAGTGTACTTTTTTCGTAGACGGTGTCTGCTGCGGACAGTGACATTAGCTGTGCCACATCTCCAGTGTAAAGTGTGCGCATCCCAAAAATATCTGTGACATACAGTATACTTTTTCCATAGACGGTGTCTTCTTCTGACAGTGACATTATCAGTGCCACATCTGCAGTGTAATGTGTGCGCTGAAAAAATGTATCTGTGACATACAGTGTACTTTTATCGTAGATGCTGCTGACAGTTACATTACTGGTGGTAACTCTCCTGTATAATGTTTCCTCATCCCAAATACCTGTGACATTCCCTATAATTTTTTATTAGCAGCTGGTGACAGCATTGACATTATCTGCGGGATATCTCCTGTGTGACGTTTCCACATCCCAAATACCTTTTTAAATTTGTTTGCGCACACAAATCCTACGCTACTGTACGTGTGACAGACTTTCAAGCATATATAACATTTAATATGAAGAAGACGAGCATTAAGGGACAGATCAGTGGCTGTGATGCTGATGGTGCACGCAGAGGCCGTGGCCCTGGACGCGGTGAAACTGTGCCTGCTGCCAGAGCACAAGAAAAACAATCATCCACGATACCTAGCTTCATGTCCCAGTTTGCAGGGCAGTGCAGGACACCACTCTTGAAGTCAGACCAGTGCGACCAGGTGGTCGGTTGGATTGCAGCAGATAATGCTTCCAGTCGCTTAAGCACCACCCTGTCTTCCACCAAGTCCAGTTTCAGTAGCCAAGAGTCTGCTCAACACAATCCTCAACCTGATTCTCCTTTGTCCCACCATGGAGAGTCTGAGCAAACAAGTGATCCCACACTCGAATATTCAGAGGAGCTCTTTTCAGCGCCAGTCCTTGATTTGGCCCTCTCGCCAAGAAGGCTTGAAGAGGGACAGATCTTGTGCCCTGATTCCCAAACTCTTGAGCGTCCAGCTGATTCCCAAACTTTTGAGTCATAAGAAGATGATAGTGGGGAACGGCAATTACTGTTTAATGAGGTGGACGACGATGAGACACAGCTGCCAATAAGTCAACGGCAATTACTGTCTCAAGAGGTTGATGAAGAGGATGAGACAGTTGTCAATCACTGAGGATGTGGCTAGATCAACAAGTCAGGAGGAGGAGCAGAGTGAGGAAGTGGAAGAGGAGGTGGTAGACGATGAAGTCACTGACCCAACCTGGGAAGGTGGAAAGCCGAGTGAGGACAGCAGAACACAGGGGGAGGGATCTGCTGCACCGCAACAGGCTGGAAGAGGCAGTGGGGTGGCAAAAGATAGAAGGCGGGCCACACCAAACAGGCACGCAACTGTTCCACGGAGCACCCCCTAGCGGAAATCTCCCTTGCCAAAAGGTAGGTGTTCCGCAGTATGGCGCTTTTTTGAGGAAAGTGAGGACGACAAAAGAATAATAGTTTGCAAACTGTGCCGTATCAAAATGAGCCAGGGCGTGAACACTAGCAACCTCACCACCACCAGCATGATCCACCAAGTGGCATCTGAGTACCATAATAAGTGGGCCGAAAGCCTGGGTCCACAATCTGAGTCTGCGAGTCATACCACTGCCTATTCCCCTGTGTGACTGGCTGGCCAATCCCATGTCAAAGGCGCAGGCCGGATGCCTCCCGCCCTGCACTTGGACCTTTGCAAGCACCATCAGCAACCACATCCACTTCCGTGTCCCAGCGCAGCATACAAATGTCCTTACTTCGGGAATTTGAACTCAAGCGCAAATACCCAGCAACTCACCCCCAGGCCATAGCACCAAATTACTGACCCTGGAAATGTTGCCAATTAGGCTTGTGGACACGCAGGCCTTCAGCAGCCTGATGTCGGTGGCCGTCCTGCGTTACACAGTCCCCATCCGCCACAATTTTTCAAGTTGTGCCATGCCCGCCTTTTACCAATATGTGTCCCGTAACATCACATGTGTCCTGACCAACACAGTTACTGGGAAGTTCCACTTAACCATGGACACATGGACAAGTGCATTCGGCCAGGGATGCTACATTTCACTGACAGCACACTGGGTGAACGTTGTGGAGGCCGGGAGCGAGTCATACCCTGGGATGGCACAGGTGCTTCCGACGCCAAGGATTGCGGGCCCTACGTCGATCAGGGTTTCCGCCAGCACCTACGTTAGTGGCTGCAATCCACACTTTCTTCTCCTCCACCTCCTCCTCCACTTCCACTTCCGAATTATCCATGTGCAGCACCAGTCAGCCATCAGTCGGCAGCTGTAAGCAGTGTAGCACTGCAGTGGGGAAGCGGCAACAGCCCAGCTGAAGCTGATATGCTTAGGGGACAAACAGCACATTGCCGCAGAGCTGTGGCAGGGGATAAGAGACCAGACTGAGCTGCGGCTCTCGCCCCTCAACCTAGAACCAGGTATGGTTGTGTCTGATAATGGCCATAACTTAGTGGTGGCTTTGGAGCTTAGCAAGCTCACACACATCCTATGCCTAGCTGTCACGGACGGTGTACAGGAAACAAGACAAAGCAACATGCATATATGACTCACTGGATCCAAAGCTAAGGAACCAAAAGGGAGACCCCTGCACAAGACCTCGCACTTTCCCTGGCTGCTCAGCCTATGCAAAGATCCCAAAGGTGGATGGTTGCATATCCACGTACCTCGACTATATAACCCCTGAACACCCTACAATAGTGAGGGGACACGACCACCGGCTCCCTACACAAGACACGGAGGGAGTCAGGGTCACCTGGGATCCAGCAAACAGAAGATAACAGATAAATGTACAGCACTTAACTTTGTAGCAGACTGGGAAACAGGATCAGCATGCACACACACTCCAGGAAGAAGTATAAGCCGCCCAGTAAAGCATTATGGGGAGGAATTTAAAGGGAAGCAATCAGTCCAACTACATGACAGCTGAGAGAGGCTAACGAGATGAGGAACTGAATACCACAACAAAGAAAACTCAAGGAGGAGGTTCTGAAAGGCCTCTGTCAGAGCTTCTCAGCTGTCTGGTTGTGACACTAGCCCATATCTTAAACTTAGTGGTTCAGCAGTTTCTCAAAACCTACCCCAATTTGCCTGAGCTACGCCTGTGCGCCACGTGTGTGCACATTTCCGCAAGTCATCGACAGCTTCAGCCGTTCTGTCAACACTGTAGCAGCACTGAAAATTGCCATCTCACCGGCTGTTGTGTGACGTGAGCACGCACTGGAACTTGACGTTCCACATGTTGGCCAGGCTTTGTGAGCAGCAGAGGGCAGTAGTGGAATACCAGCTGCAACATGGTCGTTGCCTTTCAAGTCAGCTTCTGCTATTCACAAGCGTGGAGTGGGCATGGATGTCTGACCTCTGTGAGGTTTTAAGAAACTTTTAGGAATCAACACGAGGAACTTTGAGGAATCAACATGGTGAGCGGCGATAACGCTATTATCAGCTTAACCATCCCACTTCTGTGTCTACTCAAACACTCGCTGCTCACAGTTAAGGACGACGCTTTGCATGTGGAAGAGGTGGAAATGGGGGAAGACATTACACAGGGTGATAACCAGACCACCTTCAGTTCGTCTTCTTAGCGCGAAATGGACAATAAAGAGGAGGAGCAGGAGACGGTTACCTCTGCTACAGAGGGTAGAATCCATGGTAGTACCCATGGAAGTTTAATTCCATCTGTTCTGCGTGGGTGGGCAGAAGAAGAGGAAGAGGATGAGGAGATTGAGAGTCATCCTCCTGATGACGACAGCAAAGTCTTGCCTGTTGGTACTCTGGCACACATGGCTTCATGTTAGGCTCCCTCTCCAGCGACCTGTGCGTTATACGCATTTTAGACAACACGGATTACTGGTTGCTCACCCTTCTAGACCCCCGCTACAAAGAGAACTTCTCATCTCTCATTCCTCTGGTGGAGAGGACGAGCAAAGCGGTGCAATACCAGAAGGTCCTTGTTGAAAAATTGCTCCAACAATTTCCATCTGACAATGCTGGCGGCAGAGTCTGTAGTTTCTTGGGCAACCGAGAAGGGGAGACAAGGGGAACACACAGCAGTTCCAACAGAGGCAGTGCAACACTCTCCAAAGCCTGGGACAGTTTCATAACACCCTGCCAGCACCCTCACCCTGATGCGCGGGCCTACTGTCACAATGAGGGAAACATTTTGGAAGATGAAGGTGAAGGAGTACATAGCAGACCGTGTCAGCATCCTCAATGATCCCTCTGTGCCTTACAACTACTGGGTGTCCAAGCTGAACATGTGGCACGAACTGGCGCTCTACACCTTGTAGGTGCTGGCCTGCCCTGCCGCCAGAATTTTGTCTGAGTGGGTATTTAGTGCTGCTGGTGGCATTATAACAGATAAGCGTATCCGCCTGTAAACTGAAAATGCTGACAGGTTGACTCTTATAAAAATGAACAAGGTCTGGATTGACCATGACTTCTCGACTTCACCAGAGGAAAGCTGATGAACATAAAAGCACATTAAATGTGTTGTTTATAATGTACTGAATACACTGTATTCTCTTGCACCCCTTCCACATAAAACAAGGGTATATGGTTTAATCTTCTTTTTCTCATCCTCATCCTCCTCTTCCATCATATCAACATGCTTATTCGTCGCATATAATGCCCTCGCATATAATCTTTTAAAGGGTCAGCTTACCTGCAGGTCCTCGCATACATTTTTTTAGAGGGTCAGCTTACCAGCAGGCCTTTACCTACAATCTTTTACAGGGTCACTCACCTGCAGGCCCCCACATATAATGTTTTACAGTGTCAGCTCACCTGCAGGCCCTCGCATATATTTTTTTAGATTGTCAGCTCACATGCATGCCCTCTCATATAATTTTTTAGAGGGTCAGCTCACCAGCAGGCCCTCGCATATAATGTTTTACAGGGTCAGCTCACCTACAGGCCATCACCTACAATCTTTTACAGGTTCAGATCACCTGCAGGCCCCCACCTACAATCTTTTTACAGGGTCAGCTCACCTGCAGGCCCTCGCATCTAATTTTTTAGAGGGTCATCTCACCTGCAGGCCCTCGCATATAATGTTTTACAGAGTCAGCTCACCAGCAGGCCCTCACCTACAATCCTTTACAGGGTCAGCTCACCTCCAGGCCCTCGCATATAATGTTTTACAGGGTCAGCTAACCTGCAGGCCCCCACCTACAATCTTTTTACAGGTTCAGCTCACCTGCAGGCCCTCGCATAAAAAATATTTGAGGGTCAGCTCACCAGCAGGCCCTCACCTACAATCCTTTACAGGGTCAGCTCACCTCCAGGCCCTCGCATCAAATTTTTGAGAGGGTCAGCTCACCAGCAGGCTATCAATCATAATTTTTCAAGGGTGTATGATGCCCTCCTTTATGTGTAATAAAGGGTGTATTGGAGTGCATCCCGAAGTGTTCAGCCCGAGCAACCGAGAACCCTAGCACTTTGGTGCTCGATCAGCACTAGTGCAGATACAGAGGATGAGGAGGGTGCAGAAGCGGAAGGCTGAGTGAGCCACTGAGCCAACTCTGGTGCGTCCTTTGATGTAATCGCACGCACCTTCTCCAACTTCCCACTTAGTCTCTGGCCTGATGCACCTGCCCGACCCCTACCCCCCCTGTGGAACGGCCTGCCTCTTCCCCCAACTGTCATTTTCAAAATGACCCTGTGCCAAAGTCCCTAGAGAAGAGCAGTATTTGTGGAAGCAGGTATATCGCAGGCCTCAATTAGTATTTGGTGGAAGCCGGTATATCGCACCCTTCAATCAGTATTTTGTGGAAACAGGTATATAGAACACCTGAATCAATATTTGGTGGAAGCAGGTATATCGCACCCCTTAATCAGTATCTTGTGGAAGCAGGTATATCAAACCCCTTAATCAGTGTTTCGTGGAAGCAGGTATATTGCACCCCCCAATCTGTATTTGGTAGAAGCAGGTATATCAAACCCCTTAATCAGTATTTTGTGGAAGCAGGTATATTGCACCCCCCAATCTGTATTTGGTAGAAGCAGGTATATCAAACCCCTTAATCAGTATTTTGTGGAAGCAGGTATATCGCACCCCTCTATCAGTATTTTGTGAAAGCAGGTATATCACACCCCTCAATCAGTATTTTGTGGAAGGAGGTATATTGCAGCCCTCAATCAGTTTTTTTGTGGAAACAGGTATATAGAACACCTGAATCAATATTTGGTGGAAGCAGGTATATCTCACCCCTTAATCAGTATCTTGTGGAAGCAGGTATATTAAACCCCTTAATCAGAATTTTGTGGAAGCAGGTATATCGCACCCCTCTATCAGTATTTTGTGAAAGCAGGTATATCACACCCCTCAATCAGTATTTTGTGGAAGGAGGTATATTGCACCCCTCAATCAGTTTTTTGGGGGGCAACAGGTATATAACATCCGTTGAAAATAGTTGTTCCAATAATGTTTGTCCTTCTATATACCTGCGGTATCGCAGCAGAACCGCACATAACTGCTGCACAATACAAATGCACTATAATATACTTTCTGTGTTAGAAAGTATATTATAGGTATATCACACCCCTCAATCAGTTTTTGGGGGGGCAACAGGTATATCACACCAATTGCAATTATTTATTCCAATAGCGTTTGTCCCTCTATATAGCTGCGATATCGCAGCAGAACCACACACAACTGCTGCACAATACAAATGCACTATAATATACTTTCTATGTTAGAAAGCATATTATAAGTATATCACACCCCTCAGTATATCACGCCTATCGATAGCACACCTATACCAGTCCTTAAAAGGACTTTTGTGGCCCTATTAGCTAGCATTTGGTGTCCCTAACAGTCTGTCCCTGCTCAACAAAGCAACCTCTCCCTACACTGGCAAAACACAGAATGTAAAATGGCTGCCAGATCGGGTTCTGTTATAGGGTGGGGGTGTGTCCATGTGCTAAAACGTCTCAATTGGCTGTCCTGTCCTACCTGATAGATGTGTCATGGGTCAAAGTTCGGTGCAATGCAAAAGAATATAGCGCATGCGAACATCGCCATATGTTCGCATGTTCGGCGAATCGCGAACCAGCAAAGTTCGCTGCGAAACAACCGCCAGGCAAACCGAAAGGCCATCTCTAGTGCCTACTGCCTACTCCTTGTGACACCGGCTCATGGTTATGGCGTTCAACCTCTTTTCCCCTACACATAAGACGAGGCTCTATGTAGAGGGTAAAACAGGAACTCTTTAATGGGGCTACATGTCAGCCTTTTATGCAGGTCTTCCAGCAAGGTACACTCCCCCTGGGGACCTTGTGGAAGACTGCGACAGTTTATACATTAGCCAATCACATGCATTTACAGTATTGAAACCTTCCTAGCAATTGTACACAACACCCCCCCCCCCCCCTTTTCTGTCTGTGACACAATCAACAAAATACAATGGGCATTGCCTGTGATGCAATTAACAAACACAATTAACAAAGCACAATAGGCATTGCCTGTGATACAATTACCAAACAAAATTAACAAAACACAATAGGCTCTGCCAGTGATGCAATTACCAAACATAATGGGCTAACTTAATCACTCACAGGCAGAAAACGCGAATTTTTTCCCAAACACAGAAAACACCTCAAAACCCATAATTCACATTTGGCCGACCGCAAGCATGGCTTTCCTGACCAAAACAGTTCCACAGATTTAGGCTGTGCAGCCGGTCTATCTTCTTCTTCAAAGTTAGTATCTGGCCATAATCCTGAGGCAAGAGGCTGGCAAACAGGCCCCTCCAAAACCAAGTTGCGAGGTTAGTTTGGTCACACACAACTAGGCCTTAGATGCTCATGCGCCACATTCACACTACAAAGTCTGACCCATTCTTGTTGTGCTCTCCTGACAATACATTTCATGGTTTGTTTTTTCCCAGGATTTAGCATGACGCACAAGCATATCCACACTGCTGCTTTAAAACTTCTCCTTGACTTGGCTTTGACAGAGGCTTTGTTCTCCACCACAGATACTGTATAAATTCAACCACACTTGGAACCAAAGGCACTTGTTTTTGGTAAACTCCAGTAGGCCCCAGTTTCTGAACATTACAGCACAGTCTCCTTGTGCCTTTGTGCTCCACACAGCTATGGGGATTTACAGAGCCACCTCAGTAATGGTGTCTGGAGTCGACCTCCTCATTGCCAAGGGTGAACGGTCCACTACAGCCTGTCTACATGTCCTGTATATCTCTGTCTTGAGAACCTATACTGAAGGGCCATGTAACCCAAAGGTCCTGAAGTATATAACACAATGCAATAACAATCAAGTCCTGCTGAGGGAAACAAACAAAAGTAATATTTTCTCCTTCTCTAAAATAAAAGGCTAGCGGCAGGCAAGCATACATTTTTTTTTCGACTTTACAGCAACAGTTTAAAACCTTCACTTTCACTGTTGATTCTTTAAACAGTTGATTCTTTCACTATTTGGTGAAAGGACCTTTTTTTGTTCAACTTTATGCGACAGGAACTTAGAACATGGAAACTTTCTTTTATCTTGATGTCTCTTAAGGAACCCTTAGAGGTGCATACAGATGACTATCTAAGGTCTCACAGCTGGTCAGGACATTATCCATTCTCATTCCACTAATTACAACTGGGAAAACTGTAGATGGGGCTCCAAACAATAAAAGTTTAGTGTGCTGAGAGCGGAGATGTTCTTGCAAATGATGTGTGCCTGGGGCAAGGCTAGTACATAACCTCTTACTGATCTCCACAAGAGTTCCCAGAGATTCCTAGCTGATGCATCAAGCATTAAAAAAAAAATCATCCCTACATGAATCATTGATGGAGTCACTTTCTGGCCTGGCACAGAGATTGCTGGAGAGATATCCTGGCACAGAATGATTCTCAGACACAGAAACCAGATCACTGTAACTGGCATTCCAAGCATGCTCTGCAATATGATGAGGCACCAGCAGTTGCTTAAAGTGAACCTGACTTTTCTAATCTTATGGGTCCCTTCACACACAATGGCATGGCATTTTTTGGCTTGCTGTAGTTCTACCTAATGCCCCCCCCCCCCCCCCCCCAGCCGAGATATTCCTCTGGGTTCTATTGGTAATCAAGTTCATCCAGGGGATGGAAGGTTACTCTTTGTGTACTTGACTGGATGATAGAGGATTACTTGTGTGCAATACAAGACTGGCATGGGACAATGCTAGATGTAATTAAAGCCTGGCACAAACATGTCATGTATAGTACTTAGCGGTAGGGATACTTTGGCACATAGGGTAAAGTATTTGTATAATAAAAATGTGCCGGTATGCCAAGCTTTTGTTAGAGGCCAGCCTGGAGGAAATTGTGTGATGATTTCTTGGCACCAAACAGTTTAAGATCAAACAGAAATAGACTTGCCCTGGCACAAAGTTATGATTGGGGAAATGAGACTGGCATAGATCAGTGCCAGTATAAATAACTGGAAGTAGAGTGGAGAAGGTTAGCGTCATAATAATATACTGCTTTCAACTGAACCCTTGCAGGCTAATCTGCGGCTTACCCTGGCCTTTCCTATGTGGAAAAGAGAATGACAAAAAAAGGGAAGTTCCATTTTCCCATTTAAAGGAGAGCTCCACCTTAAGTCATCTATTAAGAAGTCACAGAGACCAATCAGGTGATAAGAGCAGGGGGTCTATAAGTAGTGTTGAGCACGAATATTTGAAAAGCGAATTTTTATTGTGACTATCGGCACTTCGAGAATTCGCAAATATTTAGAATATAGCGCTATATATTTGGAATGACGAATATTCTTTTTTTTTTTCACAGTACACATCGGGTGATCATCCCTCCCTTCTTCTAGCTTGTGGGCCAATGAGAAGGCTTTGTCACAGCTTAGCAACATCCCTAGCAACCAATAGAAGAGTTGCCTGCCCCTTACTATATAAGAACCTCCCCAGCAGCTGTTTTCTAAAGTGTATTGCAGTTATGAAAGAGACAGCAGTGTCATTTCTGCGCTCTGTGCTTTGTTGTATTACATTAGACAGATAACTTATATATATAATTCAGATAGTTAGGGGGAGATAGTCAGTGTAGGCTAGATTTATAGTGTAGCTGATAGGTTCTACTGTCCATACATACATGCTACAGACATAGTGCTGTGATTGCGAAAAAATATGCGCATCATTAATAGCCGAAAATTCCCAAGCACAATATTGGAGCACTCTATCTGCATATAAAGCTATTCTAATGTTCTGCCGTGTCAACCATTTTCTCCAGTCTCAGGAAACTTCTAGCAGCATGAAAAATGTAGCATAAATGACCCACGCCGGTATTTTACGCGCATTACGTGACTAATACATTGCTGATTTTCGTAATCAAGAATGTAATCTCGAATTCGCAAATATATAACGAATATTCTACAAAATATTCGCGAAATATCGCAAATTCGAATATTGCTCATCACTATCTATAAGCTGCCAATTCTCATAATGAAGAGGTTGCAACACTATTTGGTACTGGTTAGAGAGTTATGGAGTTATGTATCCAGGGCCATACATTATGTATCCAGGGCCATACATAGAAAACTAAGGACCTATTCGAATTTGAATTTTATCTACTTTTAAAAATGTTTTTTTTGTTTTGTTTTGTTTTTTACTTTTTACACGTTCATTCAACTTTAACACGTGTTCATCTGATTGCTTATACCATAGACTGCAATAATTTACAGATGCAGACTGTGGGAGAATCAGTGGATTCCTAGACCTTGACAGGAACTTTATTATGGTATGCCTGGGATTCTTCAAAAGGCCCCAGGCTGCCATAGCAACCAAACAACTGCCTCAATTTTGTCACAATGGGCTGCGCTCTTGGTATATGCCCGCTCAGATGTTGTGGTTGCAATTGACCATGGCATTTGAGGCGATAAAACCCTATGATCGGAGTTGTCTCCCATGATGGACTAATCCACTGGGTGTCTGCTGTGTAAAACAGCTGGCACACAATGGCTAGGGTCTTTAAAGATCTGATATCTATCATACATGTACGGCGGATATCAGTTAAACTGCTGCCCGAGCTCTGCTCAGGCTAAACTATAAGCTACATTTCTCACGCAGAGCTCAGGCAAAACGTGTATTTAGTTAAAGGGGTTATCCCATGAATAATGTAAAAAAAATTAATCATACATAATATAGCACATGACGGCCTCTTTCTAAGGAAGACAGAACCAGCCCTGTACCTCATATGGATCCAGAGATCTCCCCATTTATTGCTCTGCTAGATTTAATTTAAGCTGTCAGTTTAGGCGGCGTGTCTTTTCTCAGGGGTGTGTCCTTTCTGCTGCAGCTGGTGACAGTTGAAGGATAGAACTGGGCATGTTCTTCCTTCTCAGTGAGCAGGACAGAGAAATTAGAAAAAGAGCAAAAGGCAGGTGGCGCTGTACAGACATATTTAATTAGATAACTCATTCGCTGGCAGGCTGTAGATCCGATTTTTTTAACCCTTGAACGGTATATCAGATGCTGTTTTGTTAACAGCGTCTGATATACCTGCAACCTGGTCCTCTGGTGGTCCCTTTTGCTTGGATCGACCACCAGAGGACACGGGCAGCTCTGTAAGTAGCACCAAGCACCACACTACACTACACCCCCACCCTGTCACTTATTAACCCCTTATTAACCCCTGATCACCCCATATAGACTCCCTGATCACCCCCCCTGTCATTGATCACCCCCCTGTAAGGCTCCATTTAGACGTCCGTATGTGTTTTGCAGATCCGCGGATACATGTTCTATAGGCTCTACAAAAAACCCAGTGTTCGCCCGATCAGGCCTGATCTTGTGCGCACACATGCGTTCAGTCCGCCCCACCGCAGTGACAGAATATTTCTTTTTTCTGATCACTGCAAAAACAACGTAAAATCGCTGTGGTGCTATAAAGATTACTTTTAAGGGGCATGGCGAGTTCATAGCATTTTTTTTTTTTTTTTGGCACAAGTTAGCGGAATTTTTTTATTTATTTTTTTCTTACAAAGTCTAATATTCCACTAACTTGTGACAAAAAATAAAATCTCACATGAACTCACCATACCCCTCACGGAATCCAAATGCGTAAATTTTTTTAGACATTTTTCTTCTCACGCTTTAGGTCCCCTAAAATGGCAGGGCAGTATAAATACCCCACAAGTGACCCCATTTTGGAAAGAAGACACCCCAAGGTACTTCGTGAGGGGCATGGCGAGTTCATGTAAAATTTAATTTTTTGTCACAAGTTAGTGGAAAATGAGACTTTGTACGTGAAAAAAATGAACTTGCCACACGGAATTCTATGAACTCACCACACGGAATACCTTGGGGTGTCTTCTTTCCAAAATGGGGTCACTTGTGGGGTATTTATACTTCCCTGGCATTTTAGGGGCCCTAAAGCGTGAGAAGTAGTTTGGAATCCAAATGCGTAAAAAATGCCCAGTGAAATCCTAAAAGTACTCATTGGAATTTGGCCCCCTTTTCGCACCTAGGCTGCAAAAAAGTGTCACACATGTGGTATCGCCGTACTCAGGAGAAGTAGGGCAATGTGTTTTGGGGTGTATTTTTACATATACCCATACTGTGTGTGAGAAATATCTCTGTAAGGCCTCATGCACACGACAGTTTTTTTTCAAGGTCCGAAAAAACGGGGTCCGTGGGTCCGTGATCCGTGACCGTTTTTTCGTCCGTGGGTCTTCCTTGATTTTTGGAGGATCCACGGACATGAAAAAAAAGTCGTTTTGGCGTCCGCCTGGCCGTGCGGAGCCAAACGGATCCGTCCTGAATTACAATGCAAGTCAATGGGGACGGATCCGTTTGAAAATTGAGCCACAGTGTGTCATCTTCAAACGGATCCGTCCCCATTGACTTACATTATAAGTCTGGACGGATCCGCTTGCCTCCGCACGGCCAGGCGGACACCCTGTCATGGAACCATGAACCAGACGTACAACAAGAGATGAGTGGAAATAAGAAGGCTTTATTGAAAATAAAGCTGTAAGGCAAAAGTCCAAACGGATGGCTAAACCGAAGCAGGGTCTTGCGAAACCAGGGATCAGGAACCAGAAGGGTAGTCAGACGAAGCCAGGATCAGGAATCAGCAGGGTAGTCAGACGAAGCCAGGATCAGGAATCAGCAGGGTAGTCAGACGAAGCCAGGATCAGGAACCAGAAGCAGCAGCAGTCTTAGAAGCATGTGAGCACAGGAGGACCAAGCAAGGAACTGAAGCCACAGACCTCCTATATATATGAGCTAGGCATCCAGCTCCTCCCAGTGGGAAGGAGGAGCCGCAGGGTGGGAGGCTACAAGAAACCCAGAAACCAAGATGGCCGCCATGCACATGTCAAACGAAGGAGGACAGCAAGGAGGTAAGACCATGACAGTACCTCCCCCTCAAGGGCCCCTCCTCCGCGGAGTAAGGAACGGTTTCTGAGGGAAGCGTGCGTGGAAGGCTCGGAGCAAGGCAGGAGCATGGACATCTGCGGAGGGAACCCAGGAACGCTCCTCTGGACCATAACCACGCCAATGGACCAAAAACTGCACCCGGCCGCGGACCAGGCGTGAGTCCAGGATATTGCTCACCTCATACTCCTCACGATTGCCCACTTGGACCGGACGAGGCCGAGGAATCGAGGAAGTGAAACGATTACACACCAGTGGCTTCAACAGGGAGACATGAAACACGTTGGAGATCCGCATGCCAGGAGGAAGCGCAAGGGCATAGGCTACCGGGTTTACCCTGCGAAGCACTCGGAAGGGACCAACAAAGCGAGGCGCCAGCTTGGGAGTGGGCACTCGAAGGTTGAGGTTGCGGGTGGACAACCATACGCGGTCTCCGACCTGGTAGGAAGGAGCGGGCGCTCGTCTGCGATCAGCCTGGAGTCTCTGGCGCTGCGCAGAGACCTCAAGGGACCTCTGGATCTGTACCCAAGAAGCACGTAGGACGGAAAGGTGATCCTCCACAGCCGGAATATCCTGGGGAGAGAATACCTCCGGTAACACGGCAGGTTGGAACCCATAATTGGCCATGAAGGGAGACGTCCCAGAGGAAGAGTTCACCGCCGTGTTCCTGGCAAACTCAGCCCAAGGCAGGAGGTCAACCCAATTGTCTTGGTGATCGGAGACATAGCAACGAAGGAATTGCTCCAAGGCCTGATTGGATCGTTCTGCGGCCCCATTGGACTGAGGGTGGTAGGCCGAGGAGAAAGAGAGATGAATCCCCAACTGGGAGCAAAAGGCGCGCCAGAACCTGGACACAAACTGACTCCCCCGATCCGACACAATCTCCTTCGGCAAACCGTGCAACCGGAAGACCTCCCTGGCAAAAATCGAGGCCAACTCTTGTGCAGAGGGTAACTTCTTAAGAGGAACACAGTGGCACATTTTGGAAAACCGATCCACTATCATGAGAATGACCGTATGGCCTCGGGATGCAGGGAGGTCCACAATGAAATCCATCCCCAGGTGTGACCATGGACGCTCCCCGGTGGCTATGGGTTGCAAAAGGCCCAACGGAAGGTGCCGAGGGGACTTACTCTGGGCACAAACGGAGCATGCCGCTACATATGCGGCGATGTCGGAACGTAGAGAAGGCCACCAGAACAGACGTGAAACAGCCCAGGACAGCTGATTCTTTCCAGGATGCCCCGCGGCCTTGGAGTTATGGTAGGTTCGCAACAACCGAGTGCGCAACTCCTCAGGCACAAAACACCTGCCGTTGGGTCTCCCAGAGGGAGCACCAGATTGAGCCGCCAAAATCTGCTCACCCAGGGGAGAGGTCAGGCTGGTGCGAATGGCGGCCAGGATCTGATTCGGAGGTATGACCGAAGTCGGAATCGACTCCTCCCCGGACAGCTCGGAGTACTGTCGTGATAAGGCATCCGCTCTGATGTTCTTGGAACCGGGTAGGTAGGAGACCACGTAATTAAAACGTGACAAGAACAGAGCCCATCTGGCCTGACGTGGTGTCAATCTCTTGGCCTCAGAGAGGTAGGTCAGATTCTTGTGGTCCGTCAGGATGAGAACCGGAACCACCGAGCCCTCGAGCAAGTGCCTCCATTCTTTAAGGGCCTGCACGATGGCCAATAACTCCCTGTCACCAATCTGGTAGTTGCACTCCGCGGAAGACAGTTTCCGGGAGTAAAACCCACAAGGAAGCAGAGGACCCTCTGGTGTTCTACGCTGAGACAGGAGGGCGCCTACTCCCGTCTCAGACGCGTCCACCTCGAGGACAAACGGCAACCCAGGGTTGGGATGCGACAGAATCGGAGCCGACACAAAGGCGGACTTTAGAGCCTCAAAAGCTCGGATGGCCTCGGGCGGCCAGACCTGGGGATTACTGCCCTTCTTGGTCAGATCCGTGAGAGGCTTGGCTAGCATGGAAAAGTCCCTGATGAACTTCCGATAATAATTGGCGAAGCCCAAAAAGCGCTGCAGGGCACGAAGACCACTGGGCTGGGGCCACCGTAAGACAGCCGAAACCTTCTCAGGATCCATGGAGAACCCCTCAGCGGAAATGATGTAACCTAAGAAGGTTACCTGGGATCGGTGAAATTCGCATTTCTCAAGCTTACCGAACAGCTTGTTCTCTCGTAACCGTTGCAACACTCGTCTGACATCCAGAATGTGGGCCTCCATGGATTCAGAATATACCAAGATGTCATCCAAATAGACCACCACACACTGCTGCAACAGGTCACGGAAAACATCGTTGATGAATTCCTGGAAGACTGCGGGCGCATTGCACAACCCAAAGGGCATAACCAAGGATTCATAATGACCGGTCCTGGTGTTAAACGCGGTCTTCCACTCATCGCCCGCCTTGATCCTTACCAGGTTATATGCCGCCCTCAGGTCGAGTTTGGTAAAGACTGTGGCCCCTTTGAGGCGATCGAACAGCTCGGAAATCAAGGGTATCGGGTAAGCGTTCTTGATCGTGATGCGATTGAGACCCCTGTAATCGATGCAAGGCCTCAACTCACCACCCTTCTTTTTCACAAAGAAAAATCCAGCCCCTGCCGGGGACGAGGATTTGCGAATGTGTCCGCGTGAAAGCGCCTCCCTCACGTACTCCTCCATGGCCTCATTCTCCGCTACCGACAGTGGATAGACTTTGCCACGAGGCGGAACAGCACCAGATTGTAACTCTATGGCACAATCGTATGGGCGGTGCGGAGGTAGGGCAACCGCATGCACCTTATCGAATACATCCCGGTACTCCTCGTATTCAGGAGGCAACAGAGAGTCCGAGGAAGTACACAGCAACTTGACAGGCCCATGGATGCAACTAGCCCCACATTGCGGTGACCACGAGAGGATCTCGGCCGATTTCCAATCGAAAGTCGGATTATGCTTCTGGAGCCAGGGGTACCCCAAGACCACCGAGTAGTGTGGAGACGAAATAACCTGGAGACAGACCGACTCTCTGTGAACGGCACCAATGGCCATCCCCACTGGAAGGGTCTCATGAGTCACGTGTGGCGGCAGAAGGGGTCTGCCGTCTATCGCCTCAAGAGCCAGTGGGGAACCTCGAGGCTGCAGAGGAATGGAATTGGCGGCAGCGAACACACTATCAATGAACAAACCACCAGCACCAGAGTCCACCAACGCCTGGGTCGTCACCGAGCCCCCGACCCAGGAGAGGACAACAGTAATCAGTGGTTTGTCAACACGGGAAACCGGGGACGAGGAGACTCCACCCAAGATCTGCCCCCGACAGGATCTCAGGTGCGAGCGTTTCCCGGACGGTTCGGGCATGCCAACCGAAAATGCCCACCGAGACCACAGTACATGCATCGGCCCTCGCGTCTCCGGAGTACCCTCTCCCCCTCGGACAGGCGAGCAAACCCCAGCTGCATGGGTTCACCCCCAGACAAGTCATCCCCAGGAGGCGTGGGAGGAGAGGGAGGCACGGGTGGGACAGCAAACGTAGGCGCCAATCTGTTAGAAGGCCTCCGCAGGCTCTCCTTAAAGGAAGGTCTCTCCCTGAGTCTGGTGTCAATCAAAATCAGGAAAGAAATAAGAGACTCGAGCTCCACTGGTAGGTCCTTAGCTGCAACCTCATCCTTCAAGGCATCCGAGAGACCATGAGAGAAAGCAGCGACCAGAGCCTCATTATTCCAGCCCACCTCTGCTGCCAGGGTACGAAACTCAATGGCGTATTCAGCTACGGATCGTGAACCCTGTCTGATGGACATAAGGAGCTTCGCAGCAGAGGCAGCACGAGCCGGCACATCGAATACCTTCCGAAGAGAAGCAACAAAACCAGAAAACTCGGCAACCACCGGATTGTTGTTCTCCCATAAAGGGCTGGCCCAGGCCAAGGCCTTGTCCGAGAGCAGCGAGATCAAGAAGCCCACCTTTGATCTCTCAGTAGGAAAGGCATGTGGCAGCAACTCGAAGTAAATGCCCACCTGGTTAAGGAAACCTCGGCACTGAGTTGGCTCTCCCCCAAAGCGCTGTGGAAGGGGGGCAGAACCGGTCATACCCCGAAACACCGCAGGCGCAGCAACAGGTGTCGGGGTAGACTCTAGCGCAACAACCGGAGCGGCAGTAGGAGCGGCCCCAGGAGCGACAACCGACCCATCGGCAACGGAAGCTAAATGAGCCGTGCGTTCAAGCAGGGCTTGCAACGCCACAGCGAACCGACCCAACAGGTGATCCTGCTGATCAAGTCTGGCAACCAGCGTAGGTAGCGAGGATGGCCCTGTACCGTCAGAATTCATGGCTTGGTCCTAATGTCATGGAACCATGAACCAGACGTACAACAAGAGATGAGTGGAAATAAGAAGGCTTTATTGAAAATAAAGCTGTAAGGCAAAAGTCCAAACGGATGGCTAAACCGAAGCAGGGTCTTGCGAAACCAGGGATCAGGAACCAGAAGGGTAGTCAGACGAAGCCAGGATCAGGAATCAGCAGGGTAGTCAGACGAAGCCAGGATCAGGAATCAGCAGGGTAGTCAGACGAAGCCAGGATCAGGAACCAGAAGCAGCAGCAGTCTTAGAAGCATGTGAGCACAGGAGGACCAAGCAAGGAACTGAAGCCACAGACCTCCTATATATATGAGCTAGGCATCCAGCTCCTCCCAGTGGGAAGGAGGAGCCGCAGGGTGGGAGGCTACAAGAAACCCAGAAACCAAGATGGCCGCCAGCACATGTCAAATGAAGGAGGACAGCAAGGAGGTAAGACCATGACACACCCGAACATAACTTGAAGCGTCCCCATCACCATGGGAACGCCTCTACGTTAGAATATACTGTCGGATATGAGCTACTTCGTGAAACTCATTTCCGACAGTATATTCTAACACAGAGGCGTTCCCATGGTGATGGGGACGCTTCAGGTTAGAATACACTGCAAACTTGGTACAAGACTGCCCCCTGCTGCCTGGCACCACCCGATCTCTTACAGGGGGATATGATAGCACAATTAACCTCTTCAGGTGCGGCACCTAAAGGGGTTAATTGTACTATCATATTCTCCTGTAAGAGATCAGGGCCGCCAGGCAGCAGGGGGCAGACCCCCCCTCCCCAGTTTGAATATCGTTGGTGGCACAGTGTGTGCCCATCGCCCCCCCCTTCCTCCCTCTATAGTTAAAAATCGTTGGTGGCACAGTGTGTGCCCATCGCCCCCCCCTTCCTCCCTCTATATTTAAAAATCGTTGGTGGCACAGTGTGCGCCCACCATCGCCCCCCTCCATCTTCCCCCCCCATCATTGGTGGCAGCGGAGTTCCGATCGGAGTCCCAGTTTAATCGCTGGGGCTCCGATCGGTAACCATGGCAACCAGGAAGCTACTGCATCCCTGGTTGCCATGGTTACTTAGCAATAGTACAATTGTAGAAGATTCATACTTACCTGCCTGCTGCTGCGATGTCTGTGACCGGCCGGGAGCTCCACCTACTGGTAAGTGAAAGGTCTGTGCGGTGCATTGCTAAAGAACTGTCACTTACCAGTAGGAGGAGCTCCCGGCCGGTCACAGACATCGCAGCAGCAAGCAGGTAAGTATGATTTTTAACTATAGAGGGAGGAAGGGGGGGGCGATGGGCACACACTGTGCCACCAACGATTTTTAACTATAGAGGGAGGAAGGGGGGGGGCGATGGGCACACACTGTGCCACCAACGATTTTTAACTATAGAGGGAGGAAGGGGGGGGGGCGATGGGCACACACTGTGCCACCAACGATATTCAAACTGGGGAGGGGGGGGTCTGCCCCCTGCTGCCTGGCAGCCCTGATCTCTTACAGGAGAATATGATAGTACAATTAACCCCTTTAGGTGCCGCACCTGAAGAGGTTAATTGTGCTATCATATCCCCCTGTAAGAGATCGGGTGGTGCCAGGCAGCAGGGGGCAGTCTTGTACCAAGTTTGCAGTGTATTCTAACTAGAAGCGTCCCCATCACCATGGGAACGCTTCTGTGTTAGAATATACTGTCGGAAATGAGTTTTCACGAAGTGAAAACTTAGATCAGAAAAAGCTTTTATGCAGACGGATCTTCGGATCCGTCTGTATGAAAGCAACCTAAGGCCACGGATCACGGACACGGATGCCAATCTTGTGTGCATCCGTGTTCTTTCACGGACCCATTGACTTGAATGGGTCCGTGAACCGTTGTCCGTCAAAAAAATAGGACAGGTCATATTTTTTTGACGGACAGGATACACGGATCACGGCCTCGGCTGCAAAACGGTGCATTTTCCGATTTTTCCACGGACCCATTGAAAGTCAATGGGTCCGCGAAAAAAAAACGGAAAACGGCACAACGGCCACGGATGCACACAACGGTCGTGTGCATGAGGCCTTAATGACAACTTTTTTTTTTTTATTACAAAGTTGTCAATTTACAGAGATATTTCTCTCACCCAGCATGGGTATATGTAGAAATACACCCCATAACACATTGCCCTACTTCTCCTGAGTACGGCAATACCACATGTGTGACACTTTTTTGCAACCTAGGTGCGTAAAGGGGCCGAAAGTCCAACGAGTACCTTTAGGCTTTACAGGGTTGCTCACAATTTAGCCCCGCCCAAAATGCCAGAAGAGTAAACACACCCCACAAATGACCCTATTTCGGAAAGTAGACACTCAAAGGTATTCACTGAGGGGCATAGTGAGTCCGTGAAAGATTGAACTTTTTGTCACAAGTTAGCGGAAAGGGAGACTTTGTGAGAAAAAAACAAAAAAAAAACAATTTCCGCTAACTTGTGCCAAAAAAGAAAATTTCTTTGAACTTGCCATGCCCCTCACGGAATACCTTGGGGTGTCTTCTTTCCAAAATGGGGTCACATGTGGGGTATTTATACTGCCCTGGCATTTTAGGAGCCCTAAAGCGTGAGAAGAAGTCTGGAATCCAAATGCCTAAAAATGCCCTCCTAAAAGGTACTCATTGGAATTTGGGCCCCTTTGCGCATCTTGGCTGCAAAAAAGTGTCACACATGTGGTATCGCTGTACTCAGGAGAAGTAGGGCAATGTATTTTGGTGTATATGTTTACATATACCCATGCTGGGTGAGAGAAATATCTCTGTAAAATGACAACTTTGTATAAAAAAATTGGAAAAGTTGTCTTTTAGAGATATTTATCTCAACCAGCATGGGTATATATAAAAATACACCCCAAAACACATTTCCCTACTTCTTCTGAGTACGGCGATACCACATGTGTGACACTTTTTTGCAGCCTAGGTGCGCAAAGGGGCCCAAATTCCAATGAGTATCTTTACGATTTCACAGGGCATTTTTTACGCAATTGGATTCCAAACTACTTCTCACGCTTTAGGTCCTCTAAAATGCCAGGGCAGTATAAATACCCCACAAGTGACCCCATTTTGGAAATAAGACACCCCAAGGTATTCCGTGAGGGGTATGGTGAGTTCATGTAAAATTTTATTTTTTGTCACAAGTTAGTGGAATATGAGACTTTGTAAGAAAAAAAAAATTATAATTTTAAATCATTTTCCGCTAACTTGTAACAAAAAATAAAAACTTCCATGAACTCACTATGCCCATCAGCGAATACCTTAGGGTGTCTACTTTCCGAAATGGGGTCATTTGTGGGGTGTTTCTACTGTCTGGGCATTGTAGAACCTCAGGAAACATGACAGGTGCTCAGAAAGTCAAAGTGCGTAAATTCAAATTTTTGCACCATAGTTTGTAAACATTATAACTTTTACCCAAACCAATAAATATACACTTATTGCATTTTTTTTTTTATCAAAGACATGTAGAACAATAAATTTAGAGAAAAATTTATATAGAAATGTAGTTTTAATTGAAAAATTTTACAACAGAAAGTGAAAAATGAAATTTTTTTGCAAACATTTCGGTCAATTTTGAATTAATATCAAAAAAAGTAAAAATGTCAGCAGCAATGAAATACCACCAAATGAAAGCTCTATTAGTGAGAAGAAAAGGCGGTAAAATTCATTTGGGTGGTAAGTTGTATGACCGAGCAATAAACCGTGAAAATAGTGTAGTGCAGAATTGTAAAAAGTGGTCTGGTCATTAAGGGAGTTTAAGCTAGGGGAGCTGAGCTGGTTAAGAGGTGCCACATCTTGTGATGTCTGTGACAGCTAGGAGCTGGCATAGATTTCAGGTGTAATTTTCTCTAGTTTTCTGAAGGTAACGGGCCAACCAGACTACACTTTTTTGAAAAGAGTAAAACTCCCAAAAAGTTATACATTTAAACCATAGAAGGTTTCATAAATTCTCCCGATATGCCCAAAGTCTGAACTAAAATCCCTAATCCTCTTGAACTACATCACCTTAAAAGTCAGATTTGCTGATATTTTGTCATTTTTCTTAAAACCAATATGACTGCCGTTGATGTTCCATCAGGTTGTCACGCCGCTGTCCCAGACACCTGAACCTTTACCTAGTAACGCTAGGAATACAGGGAAGGGGGCTGCGTATCTATGAAAACAGGCCTAGATAAGCTGTAATGGAGTGGGCAGTGGCTGTGATGATGGACTCTTTGGCTTTCACCCAAGTTTCCCAGCCACTCACATGTATCTGCTGAAAAATAGTCCTCGTAAACATCTAGCTTAGAGGATTCGATGTGAGATGACGGCATAATGTAGTGGCAAATGTGGCAGCACATGTAATGTTTTCATAGTAAGACCTTGACTGTCGGTATATAATAATCTCTGGATAATAACAGCCTGGCACATATTAACATTTGCTGCCTGCACACAGATATGTTTGTGCAGGTTTCGCTTGACACCTTGAGTGGTATGAAATAACTGGCGCAAATTACACAGGTTTGTGATATGAATAGTAACTTAAAACTGGTCAATATGTATCCAAGAAGTTGTGGCTGTCAACAGGCTGGCACGTGCTAATCTGGGCACAAGACCTGGCGCAGCTTGGGCAGTTACATAAATGTGAAGCAGGGTGTGGTCATCTACCCTAGTATCTTGTGTGTGATTTATGGGTGGTGATAGGCTGGCACCAGGTGAATCTGAAGGAGGCGATTCACAAGAGCCTCACTAACATTCCGGAGATTCCTTGGTGAAGTGGGTGCAGGGGAGTGAAGGGTCTGTAGAATCGCAGGTGGGACGTCTCTGGGTTGTGCTGTGTATATGACGAGTCTATTCAGGACGTTTGGATTATACAGACTGTGGGGTACTTTATGAGTTGTCCCAAAATGCTGAATGTTACATTACAAGCATCAGGTACATGTATATGTTATTCCGCCTGCTGTTACCCTTAAAGGGGTGGACTCACTTCAGCAAATAACAATTATCATATACAGAACGTTAATGCAAGGCACTTACTAATATATTGTGATTGTCCATATTGCCTCCTTTGCTGGCTGGATTCCTTTTTCTATCACATTATATGCTGCTCGTTTCCATGGTTACGAACACCCTGCAATCCATCAGCGGTGGCCGTTCTTGCACACTATAGGGAAAAGCATCGGCCTTTCTGGTAGCTGGGACCGTGAGAGTGCCCATAGGCTGGTGCTTTTTTTCCTATGCTGTGCAAGCACGGCCACCGCTGCTGGATTGCAGGATGGTCGTAACCATGGAAACGAGCAGTGTATAATGTGATGGAAAAAGGAATCCAGCTAGCAAAGGAGGCAATATGGATAATAACAATACATTAGTAAGTGCCTTGTATTATCTTTCTCTACATGATAAATGCCATTTGCTGAAGAGAGACAACCCCTTTAGAGCAACCTTCTTGATTTCTACTTAAGCATATTAAAGGGCTTTTCTGGGATCACATTTTGATGGTAAAGGTCTAAACTCAAGTACCTGTGCCCGACTGGGAAAAATGAATGTGAGAGATCGTAGCTCCTTCCAACAGCCCAGTAATTTCCATAGACAGTGACTATATAAGTCTCTCAGAACCTGAAGAGGGCCCCTTGTATGCAGGAACAGTTGAGGTCCCCATTAGTAGACTGAAAAGTTCTGCAACCAACATTTATTGTGTTTTCATTCTTCACCAGTTTTAAGATCTATAATTCATAACTGTGGTACATCTTTTTTGTGACACTGGCTGACCTGTTACATGTGCGCTTGGCAGCTGAAGGCATCTGTGTTGGTCCCATGTTCATATATGCCCGTCTGCTGAGAAAAATTATATAGTAATATATGCTAATGAGCAGCTAGGAGCAATGGGGGCGTTGCCATTACTCCTAGAGGCTCAGCACTCTCCATAACTGCTGCACCCTCTGCACTTTACAGTGAAATCATTATAACGCCTGGCCGTGTCAATCAAAGTGCAGTTGCAGAGAGAGCAGAGCCTCTAGGTGTAATGGTAACGCCCCTGTTGCTCCTAGAGGCTCATTTGCATATATTAAAACATCATTTTTCTCAGCAGTTAGGACACATATGACCATGGGACCAGCACAGATGCCTTCAGCTGCAAAGCGCACATGTAACAGGTCAGCCAGGTACATAGGACAAAGATGCGGACAGACGCCCTTTAAGTAGTCAAATAAGGGTGCTGCTGCCAGCAGTTGGTGCTCCTGAAACCTCCCCTCCAATACCAATCTAGCATTGGCATTACCAGTAGATCTGAATGGCTTGTGGCATATGAATAGTAACCACTTTGCTTCTACTGCGTCATATAGGAGAAGACAGGTTTATGGACCTCAGTATTGGCATGTGGATCAGCAGCAAGGATGACGGGGAAAGAAGACGCTGGCAGAAGGGCATTTCTTTAACTTCATGCCGCCCTTATAACCCCATAGTCATTATTATTATTTGCTAAAGACATAGCATATTATATTATGTCCCAATACAATGCAAAGTATCAGCCATAGGAACCTCATGAACCGACAGAAGAACTGTAATATGCAGGTTATACGTAATAATATAACCAGGATCCAACTGTGCAGGAATAGGAACGACCTCCATACATCCATGTAATATTTATAATTTAGCCATACACTGCAATGCATAAATACACATTAATATCCTTTGTGCTGTTGCCTGGCAACCATTGTGAGCGAGGAGATGAAACTCCATGCCTAGAAGGGAACGGTATACAGGACCTAAATGGGCACTGACGGGGAGATTTTGCATTCTGTATACAGTGTTGTATTGTGTAAAGGAACCCTCCTTATAAACCTGATACAATGTATTATGTCTAATCCAGGGCCGAAGGGGCGGGGCATGACAAATGGATTCAAAGAGCACTACAGAGAGAACCCCTGTGTCATACACCACACATACTCACCAACCAACATTTAAATCCCAAATGTTAACCTCCACCCCATTAACAAGAAGGTCCCTAGCATTCAATATGTCCGCATTCTGAATGTATTACTTGTGTATATTTGGCTCCTTCGCCATTGAAAAAAAAACTAAAAATGGCCCCATGTTGTAGGTGGGTCCAACTTGATAGGTGGCAGAGCCAACAAAAGTTGGTGGTGCCAATGCAAGTAGGCAGAGCCTGAAATACCATTTTGTAGCACAAAATACCACCCCAGCAGAGCCTTATACCACATTGCAGCACAACATACTGCCCCAGCAGAACCAAATGCCACAAAAAAATGTTTTAGCAGCACAAAATACCTCCCCAGAAGGTGCCCTGCTGTGGTGGGCAGCACCAAGTTCTATCCAGTTGCCTCAGGATGGCAATACAGTTGTATTCAGGAGTCGAGGGCACCTGCAGCTGCCAGCCAGGTACACAGTTACTTGACGCTCCCAGCTCTAGGAGCGTCAGATCATTACTTACTTGGCAGGTGGCCATATGGAGAGTTCAGGAGCCCCCTGGGTATCGGCTCACTGGGAAGTTTCCCTGCAGTGTCTATGGCCAGTCCACTCCTGGCTTCGGACAACTCTGACAATTCGTTGATGACAAGGCTTCTGCGTATTTCCGTGTGCTTACAGGTCCATGCCTCTGTACTGCATAAAATACAACATATCCTATCTTTCACTGCATCTTGTGGATCACTGACTCATTGAAGTCAATGGGCCCGCACCGCGATGCGGGGTGCACACAGACGATGCCGTTGTTTTGTGGATCCACGGTTTGCGGCCCACAACGTAGGCATGGCCATCACACATTCATGTGAAAGCACCCTTACATAGCCTGTAGATGGGGTAAAACTTAGACAGGCCGTATAAACCTGCACCAGATTTATCACGGGGGCTCAGGCTGGATGATAAATCTGGGGCAGGGATAGACGCTATACCAACAGTTGGTTGGCTAACTTTGAGAAAGATTTTTACGCCAGAAATGCACCAAAATGTAGGTGCTAAATGGTACATCTTAGGCCCTGTCCCCTTTCACGCTAAGCCCATCCACTTTTTCGAATGTATAGGATAAAAGTGTATAAACCTTAAAATGTCCCAAAGTGCTTTACTTTGCACCACTTTTTTAGACATTTTTGGCCAAGATACATTAGTAAATGTGGGACACAATGTATTTGACCCTGTACTGTATGCACGGCTCCTATTTCCAAAACGGAGAAAGGAATCAGGTGGACACTGATCTCATGTGGGGCAAAAGCTTATGGCGCATGCATATATGAGGCTGTCAGTCCTGGCTTTACAGCCTCCAGCCAAGTTCAACTGCTGAAGTACTACAAATATATCGTCCGCACCACAAAAGGAACAAAGCATTACATGGTCCCTATCCAAATGAATGGACTGCCTGTGCAATGCATCACCATTCTGGGTCCTCCAAACAGAGATGTCCTTTGTAGACACCCTCCAGTCTGGTTAATAGATGAGGATCCTAAACAAGCAGCACCCCTCTATTAACCAAGAATGAACCTAGGATTTGTATGACCCTTGTAATGCTTGTTATGTTGCTCCAGCAGGGGGCAGTGTCTACACTGTGGATTAGTGATGATGATTCATAGACTGCGCTTATCATGTCACCAAACACTCATCGTCTTTATCTGGATGCATTAGCAATGGTTCAGGTTACGGCTTAATTCCAGGATATTATTTTTATGCATCAGTGATGATCCATTTATTTCAATTTATACAACCATCATAAAAGTTTATGTGTTGTTTTACTGATGTGAGGTTTATTTTTATTGATGTAGCAGAACTCAGGTACTGTCTGGCAGTGCTATAATAAAAATTTATGATAAAGTTTTACATAGGACTGCAAGAAAACCTGATACCTTTTTCCAGAGTGTTATGTTCAATAATGCAGCTCCAGAAGGGTTAAATGACAAATCCGTTCCTACTACACTGGGCCAGCGTCCCATAGAACAAATAAACCACTGTAGGTGCTTCAGGCAGGTGAAGGCAGTGGTGCTGGGTGTCACACAGCTGTTCTTTTAGGACTCTTTAACTCGGGCAGAGGTTTGGCCCAATTATGGGGATGGATATTTGGACGAGCATTCCTTTCCAATAATTGTCCCATGTCGTCAGGTGATCACATCTCTCATGCGGCACCTAATGTCATAGTTTGTGTATAGAACATCACCCTGTATAATCAGGAATGTGCTGTTGAAAAACAATACATCTGTATGGGGATTAACAACCGTCGTAGAGATTGTTCAGTCCCAAACAGAGGGATGATTTATGCAAATTAACGCTTGTTCACACGACTGTATGTATTTTGCGGTACACAAAAAATGATCCGCAAAAAGTACGGATGACGTCCGTGTGCATTCCGTATTTTGCGGAACGGAACAGCTGGCCCCTAATAGAACAGTACTATCCTTGTCCTTAATGCGGACAATAATAGGACATGTTCTATTTTTTTGCGGAACGGAAATACAGACATAAGGAAACGGAATGCACAAGGAGTACCTTCCGCTTTTTTTGCGGAAAATCCCCCCAGAACCGACACGGAGAGAAAATATGTTCGTGTGCATGAGCCCTTAGTCTCTAGGAGAAATGGGGGTGTTGCCCCTTTCTCTGCAATTGCCGCACCTTCTGCACTTTGATTGACAGGGCTAGGGATGAGAGAATTTCATATTTTGAAGTTTGTGTGCGGGTTCGTGTCGTGGTATTTACTGAATTGCGTTATGGATTCCGTTACCACGGACCATAAGGCAATTCCATGACGGAATACATAATGGATTGCCTTTAGAGAAAAGAAGAGACAATGCAACAGCACTCTGCATACCAGATAAAGTACAATAATGCCATAGTCACAAAAAATATTAAAGTGCTTATGCTACGCTTATTTATAAAGTGAGATGTTGGCAAATGCATTTTATACAAAACCATCTGAGCCTGTCTACTGAACGTCAAGGCGATCTCTGTAAGACGGGTCCTAACACTAAATACTACCTGTTATGCGCCATAATGGCTGCCATAAAGTTCAGGAAGTATTGGATACACATGCATGCTGGGTCCACTCTGCCTTTTACCATTTTTGATGCCATAATGGCCTCCATTACTTCCAAGGGATGCAGGTACTAACATGCATGCCGAGCCCACTCCATACCTTTCCTTGTGCCCGACAGCTTCCAATGAATGTAGTGAGAGCAGGCCACAGCTTTATACTGAAACTAATTAAAATCAGCCTATGGGGCAGACAGGCTAATCAGGAGTGCACGACTCGCTGGAGTGCCACATCTCCAGCATTGTAAATCTGCAAAAAAAAAGGGGGTTAGTCAGCACCTCCCAGTGCGCAGGTGCACGCCACCATGGCAAAGACCTAGAGGAAAAAAAGACAATGCAACAGCACTGCAAACCAGATAAAGTACAATAATGCCATAGTCACAAAAAATATTATAGTGCTAATGCTGCGCTTATTTATAAAGTGAGATGCTTGGCAAATGCATTTTGTACAAAACCATTTGAGCCCGTCTACCGAACGTCAAGGCGATCTCTTGTAAGACGGGAACCTAACACTAAATACTACCTGTTATGCGCCATGATGGCCGCCATAAAGTTCCGGAAGTGTTGGTTCCACATGCATGCTGGGTCCATTCTGCCTTTTACCATTTTTGGTGCCATAATGGCCTCCATTACTTACAAGGGATGCAGGTACCAACATGCATGCCAAGCCCACTCCATACCTTTCCTTGTGCTAGACAGCTTCCAATGAATATAAACCTATAATGTTGTTAAAGAACAAACAACAAAAAAATGCCCAAAATATTCCAAAAATATAATTTATTTAATTGTAATAAACATATCATGATTTATAAAATATTAGAAATAACAAAAAAATTAAGAACCAGCATAGCAGCATGTTTTAAGCCATGACAGTGTGCTCCTGCGCTTTGGGATGTGCTGACTAACCCCCTTTTCTTTGCAGGAATACATAACGGAATGCCTTTAGAGACATTCCGTTATTCATTCCGTCATAATAAAAGTCTATGGCCTGCATAACGGATCCGTCCCGTTTACATTATGCAAGAGAGGACTCCAGCATAACATAAACCGGACGGATCCGTTATGCAGGCCATAGACTTCTATTATGACGAAATGAATAACGGAATGACTCTAAAGGCATTCCGTTATGCATTTCATCATGGAATTGCCTTATGGTCCGTGGTAACGGAATCCAAAACGCAATTCAGTAAATACCACAACACGAACCCGCACACAAACTTCAAAATATGAAATTCCCTCATCCCTAGACAGGGCCAAGCGTGATGATGTTTTAACTGTCTGGCCCTGTCAATTAAAGTGCAGAGGGCGCGTCAGTTGCAGAAAAAGCTGAGTCCTCTAGGTGTAACGGCAACGCCCTGTTGCTCCTAGAGGCTCACTTGCATATATTAAAACTTCATTTTTCTCAGCAATATGAACATGGGACCAACACAGATGCCTTCCGCTGCCAAGTGCACATGTAACAGGTCAGCCAGTGTCATAGGTGCTAATCTGCTGACAGGTGCCCTTTAAGTAAACCAAGCTTTCTATTGTCCTTTTAGAGGGTTTCACCTCCTTATTCTAAATTTTTGAACAGCCCTATAATCAACTTACTAATAGGATGTAAGAAGAGCATCTGTGCTAACAGCTGGCTCCTGTGTATACATGTAGTGACCTGGTGGTTCACTGCTAAAGTGTTAATATTCTAATGTAAAGTAGTTCATGGTGAGACAATGTATAGTGTATGCCATCTGTGTACTGTACAAATGGTTAATGTGGCTTTGCTATGCACTCTGTATTCCAAAAGGTTGTGAGATGGAGAAACAGATCTGATTGTCTGAACACTGTTTGTATACAATAAATTAAATGATCTGGACTGACATTCTGCTGTTTGGCCACATGATGCCGCTGTTTCCTAAACACAGCTAACAGACTGCATATATTTTCATAGTCATGAGAGGTGGAGTTTCAGAGCCTGGAGAAGAAAAGGAAGCAGCCATCTTAGAGGGAGCTGAGACTGAGGAACTGTGTGAGCAGAGGATCCAACTCACACATCCCTCAGTGACCAGAGTTGCAGCTAAGCGAAGCTGATCGTGTTCAAGACCCTGATCCTGTCCAGAAGAACGAGGATTGCTTCCAGGAACACTGATGAGAGCAAAGCTACATACACTGCGGTACCGCATGCAGGTACTCCAAGGAATACTTTCTTCACAGTAGCAAAGTCTTTTGCCATAAACGAGCATACCTTTGCTAACACACACGGCCTTGTGATCCTAGACAGTCTGTGGACATCTGTTCTGTTCCTCAGGGCTAGTCTCCTGCTCCAATTGCTGTTCTCTGGCAGCTTCCTACTCCACAGAAATGATGTCTTTTTCCTGGAGACTACTGCCTTTAGATTCACACAGGCTGCAACCATGCTACCACACATCTTCTACTCTCCAAGGCTGGAGCCATACTAACTTGACTAATGCATCTAACTACACAGTTCTTCCCATGGAAGGCAGGGCAAGGCACCCTCTGCTGAGTTAAGGCATAACTAACTAAATAGTGCTATGTACATACAGTTTTTTGGGATCACATAGAGACCGTAATGCTAAATATTAATTCTTTCAGCACAAAATTAGCTTTTAGCAGTGATCTGGGTCCCTCACTTGCAATTGACTCAGGAGTGGGCTGGCTCCACCTCCTCTGAGCAAGTAGCTGTAGTATAAAGAGTGTGCAACTGGCAGCTGAAGAGTGTGCAGCTAGTCTTTGTAGCTAGTGTGTGAGAGAGAGAAGCAACAGACATGTTTACACCATCCATGCAAGCTAAGAGAAGTGATCGGAAACCTGTGTCAGCCTCTGAAAGAAAGAAGCATTGAATTTTGCAGAAGGTTGAGAACCATAAAGGGACAGTGCTTGTATAGAGACAGTAAAGGTAACGCATGCATATGGATGTAGACTTTACTTCATATGGTCTGGGTTATATTGCTTATGGCACCCGCCACACCAAAGAGATGGACTGGCCATCCGATCTAGGACTGCATCCTGCAGTTGGGCATTGCAGTGAAATATTGAGAGAAATTGCACCCTTTGAGAAGAATCCTTGTATGTATAGAAACAGGATCAGGGAGAACCATCACAGTAGGCATCCCCTATATACGTCCTTTGGGAAAAGTTTACTCTGAAATACTTGAGAACTGTGCCTACTATCTGTATTTGCACTGTGTCTCCTATCATCCACTCAGTAAAAGAGAGACTATATTTTACTGTAACCAAGCCGGCCTGGTAATTGGTCTCCATATCTATATTCGATCCGGGCCCTGGTTCTCCTGCATTGAACTCGACTGTTCATCTAACACCAATGTCACCCCAGCCATCACCAGACAGGATGAAAAACAGGAAAAAAAATCAGCGTCCTCCATAGAGTAACACTGTTCATGCCAATGTATATGTGCTAGTTACTCATACCATCCACAGTGGTACTGTATGGCGGTCACCGATGGACTGGTCTAGTCACATGCCCCTCCATCAGTGGCCATGTTGGGAACAGGTTCATTATGTATACACAGGAGGTGGCAGTCGGCACAAAGGGCCCATCCTGAACAGAAGGGAAAAGCAATGCAGATGCTCTTCTTACAGCTTTTTAGTAAGTTGATTATAGCACTTTTTTCAGCACATTCGGAAAGACATGAGGGGATGCCCCCTTTAATATTACTGTAAGCGGCGTACTAATCTCCTTTTGTATGATTCCAGCTGCTGTATGAGGTGATTCCCATGTCCAGCTGTTCTGTTAAATAACATCTCGGATCTTGGATAACAAATTTAAACTAACACTAAGCCTAAATTTGGATCTAATTAAATAGCAGCTTATTAACCACTTCCAGACCGGGCCATTTTGCCCCTTCCTGACCAGGCCTAATTTTGCAAATCTGACATGTGTCACTTTATGTGGTAATAACTTTGGAACGCTTTTACTTATCCAGGCCATTCAGAGATTGTTTTCTTGTGACACAATGTACTTCATGTTAATGGTAAATTTGAGTCAATATGTTTTACCTTAATTTATAAAAAAAAATCCAAAAGTTAATGAAAATGTGAAAAAATTCACTGTTTTCTAAATTTGAATCTCTCTGCTTTGAAAGGCCTCATGCACACGACCGTATGTATTTTGAGGTCCGCAAAAAACAGATCCGCAAAAAATACGGATGACATCTGTGTGCATTCCGTATTTTGCGGAACCGAACAGCTGGCCCCTAATAGAACAGTACTATTCTTGTCCGTAATGCGGACAATAATAGGATATGTTCTTTTTTTTGCGAAACGGAAATACGGACATACAGAAATGGAATGCACACGAAGTACCTTCCGTTTTTTTTTGCGGAACGGGCACGGAGAGAAAATAAGTTTGTGTACATGAGCCCTAATACTGCGCTGTACAGCCTCAGTGCAGGGCTGATCATGGTCTATGGAAGACCCGACAACTCCTGCACTTCCCTGGCTCCGGTGGTCACATGACCACCGGGCCGGGACAGGAAGCGGCAGAGCACTTCCTGATCTCTATACACAGTACTCGTTGAGCGTTGTGTATACAGCGATCTAGAAGGTAGGGACACCCAGGAATGGTCCCTGCCTTCTCCCTGGGGTGCTCTGCTGTCACTGACAGCGGGCCCCTAGCTCGGCAGATGCACAATTCGCGTGCAGCTGCGATCTCTGAATGAACGTTCCAGAACGTCCATTCAGAGATAAACCGACCACCCAAGGACGTTTATAGTCAACGGGCGGTCGGGAAGTGGATGTTTTTAGAACCTCCTATCAATCATCCCATTGGAATATACTAGTCAAACTCTCAACAGTCTGCACTGGCTAATAACAAGGAACATGAGATTGGGGCTAATTCATCATATATTTCCCCAGTTTTCTGTTCTGAAGAAAAATTGCAAGCAGAGTGTTTTTTCAACACCGTCACTTGAACAAAAAATGTTACGCAAGTGGCACTTCTCCATCATCCTCGCCACTTTCCTGAAAAGGGAGCCTGACGAGGGTGACATTTATGTTCTTTTAAACCAATTTCTGACGTAGAAGAAGACTAAAATCTAGATTTTATGACAAGACACGGAGGCTCCTATTGCATCAACTCTCTTTACTGATCTACCATAGCAGCAAAGAAGACAACTGAATTTACATAAGAAAAAACCATGGTAACCAACTCCACCCCACTATCCCAGTATATAAAGGCTCAGCCCTCTGGGATCCTCCTCTTTCTTTGCTGCTACCATGGCAGATAAGTACTTTCTTCCTTGTCACGTTTCTTATGGTATATGGCCATTGTAGCAGGGTTTTTCTTGTAGGAAATTTTTGTATGTCTTTGGCCTGAGCGCTTTCTCCTGGTTCCGGTGGGCTGTTTCGTCCACCCCTGGTTTATCCTGTCCGTTTTGCTCCCTTCTTCCTCTTGAGTTTGTGCACTCTTGTTGCCCTTTTCCTTGAGGCTCCGCACCCTCGGTCCCTCTCAGCTGCTTTTTCCCCCCCTCCGGTACCTCCTGTACGTCTCTTGGGAGTTCGGCCGTCCTTTCACCGTTCCGCCCGAGTTCTCGCGATTCGCGGGAACTCGGGCGCCATCTTACCTTCCTTCCTGACTATCGCAGGTGTCGCGCGGGATTTGTTTTATTCGCGCGCAAATTTTTACTCGCGCGCGAATTTATCGGCTCCTCCCCCTGTGGTCTCGCGGGTTTCGCGGTCATATCGCTCCGCTTCTTCCGGTCTCTCCACCTGTCCCTGCGTGCGGCTGGTGGTTTCCTCGTCTGTCCTGTCGGCATCTCATGTAGTTCTTATTCACTTTTCTGGCAATTTTGAACTGGTTGCTCCCAGGTCCTTTCCCTTACCTTGTGCTTTTCTGTTCTCTCCTCAGATCTTGTGCTCTTGATCGGTGGTGTGGGGTGATATACTCCTGCCTCCTCATCTCAGCATGTCTGTCAGCAACGCTCCTGCTGTCCCTCCTCAGGATACGCCTGCTCCAGTAGTTAGTTCCCCTTCCCTGGATAGCGTAGTAGTTGTCCCACCTCCTGAGGACCATGCCACCTTGCTGCAGCAGTCCATTTCCAACGCCATTTTTTCGGCTATGGGCTCCATGACCTCGGTCATTTCTCAGTCCATCTCCCAGGCGCTTAGCGCTCACCCAGGCCCCTCCTATCAGGCACCGACCTTAGCGCAGAACACACTGCCGCAGACCTCCAGAACAAACTTGGCAGATGGCTTAGCTCCATCGATTGACCACGCGGATATGCCGCGTAAAAGAGCCTGCCCACGCCAGGCGGAAAAATCGCGTGCGTGGAAGACGGCCAGGATGATGCCTGAGCCCGTGACTGACTCTGAAGGAGAGTCTATTGAGGAGGCACATGTAGAGTCCTTTGAGGACTCAGTGGAGGAATTGACTGATGCAGTCTTTGATCCTGATGGGTCAAGCCAATTACCCGTGCGCAGTGGGCCCACCCCCAACCCCTCTGACAGACAGACAGAGAACCTGTTAACGGATTCATTGGGGGAGCCGCTATTTAACCCGGACGAATTACACCACCCTCGGTCCGCGGAATGGTTGCCCGCCACTCTGGTGGCCCAATACCTAGAGGCCAAAATACGCACTCCGCTCTCTAGAGAGTCGCGCAACAAATTACGCGCGGAATGTCCTCGCCCTATCATACCCCATAAGATTTGTGAGACGCCTCCCGTCGACCCAAAGATGGTGCAGTTTCTGGCCAAGACAGGTTTCAACCCTAAGAAAGGGTTAGATTCAGCGCTTAAGGCGATGCAGGATAAGCTGTTGGACATCACTGGTCCATTAGCCAAGATTTTCGATTTGGCAGAGGCTGCCAAGGCAGAGGGCAAGCTGGTTGACCCCGTAGAGTTGAGTGGCTGGATCCAGAGGGCCATATGCATCACGGGGAATGTTAACACCTCCCTGGCCATAGAGAGGCGCAAGGCGATCCTAATGAAGGTTGAGCCGAAATTGTCTAACCTTGCTCTCTCCGAGGCGGGCAGAGAAGCCCAGGGCCTGCTCTTCGGTGAACCTTTCATCAAGGAGCTCGGTAGATATGTAGGCGCCTTCACAGCACTAGACCAAGCGCAGTCTTCAATGAAGAGGGTTTTTAATAACCGTTTTTCTAATAGGGCCGGCAGTTCCAGGGGCCGACTGTCTGGCTGTTCCCACTCCTATTCCCGGGGTACGGGAAGAGGCTCCTACACATACAGATCATCCCTGCAGGATCAAAGACACCAACCCTCCTTTTTTCCGTCACGAGGCGTTCCCGGCCGATCCAGAGGCTTTAGGGGTGCTCCCAGTTCCAGACGACCTATGGGTAAGTCCAGCCCGTTTCTCTCCTCCTCATTCTTTGGTAGAGTGTGTCGGGGGCAGACTCCAGTATTATTCCCATGCCTGGTCAGAGATCTCCTCCGACCCATGGATTCTGAACACAGTCAGGGGTTTTATTATAGACCTAGTCGACCACCCGGGCCTGCTCCCCACCCCTCCTCCGCCACGTCCTGCTTCGTCCCAGCTTCAGCTTCATTCAGAACTGCAGGAACTGCTCCAGAAGGGGGCAATAGAACGCGCCCCCTCACAGTCCGGGGGTGTCATCAGCACTATGTTCCTGGTGCAAAAGAAGGGTGGTCAGATGCGCCCGGTTATCAACTTGAGGGCCCTCAATTCCCTAGTTCGATATCGACATTTCAGAATGGAGGGCATCCACCTGCTGAGGGACTTGCTCATCCCTGGGGACTGGATGGTCAAGCTAGATCTCAAAGACGCTTACCTGACGGTCCCCATAGCCCTAGCTTCCAGAGACCTTCTCCGGTTTTGGTGGAACAAACAGATCTGGCGTTTCACCTGCCTGCCGTTCGGTCTCTCCCCCGCCCCTTGGTGCTTCACCAAGTTGATGAGGCCTGTGGCTACATGGCTTCGCAGCAGAGGGGTCCACATGATTGTATACTTAGACGATATCCTAATTATGGCACAAACCCCTCGGTTACAATTACGTCACCTTCGCATGTCCATCCGCCTTATCTCGGGGCTAGGTTTCATTATCAACCAGGAGAAATCCTGCCTCACCCCCTCCACTTCCATGGAGTTTCTGGGATTCAGGGTGGACTCCACTTCCCAGACCCTCTCCCTTCCTCTAACCAAGATACATGCTATTCGCAAAGAGCTGCGACATGCCTTAGTGCGTCCTCGCCTCTCCCTTCGCCATCTGGCTCGGATTATCGGCCTCCTCGCCGCTTCCATTCAGGCTATCTTCCCGGCCCCTCTTCACTATCGGGCTTTACAACGCCTGAAGATTGCTCACCTTCGGGCGGGGGCCTCATATGCCGACACCATTGTTCTGGACAGGGAGACTCGGGACGAGTTGCAATGGTGGATTCAGAACCTCACGGTTTGGAACGGCAAGGCGATAATTGGTCCGCAACCAGACCTGGTCGTCGAGTCGGACGCCAGTCTTCACGGGTGGGGCGCTCACTGCGAGGGGGTGTCCACGGGGGACCGTGGTCCCCGGAGGAGTCTCATCTCCATATCAATGGCTTGGAGTTGCTTGCAGGCTCATTTGCGATACGCAGTTTCGCCAATGGCACCATCAGGTCTTGTATCAGATTGCGGATGGACAACGTCTCCGCGGTTCGGTACGTCAATGGCATGGGGGGTACCCGCTCTTCTGTCCTAACTCATTTGGCGAAGGATTTTTGGGAGTTTTGCCTGGCCCGAGGCATCATGGTGGTGGCGGAGCATCTTCCGGGCCTACACAATACCATGGCGGACTGGAGTTCACGTTATACGACGGATTCCAGCGACTGGAAGCTAGACAAGCAGGTTTTCCATGCTTTATCGTCTCATTGGGGTCTACCCTCCATAGACCTCTTTGCAACCCGCCTGAACACCCAGTTGCCCAGATTCTTCAGCTGGCGGCCGGACCCGTCGGCGGAGGCAGTGGACGCGTTTCTCCAGTCTTGGGGGGATGCACTGTGTTACGCATTCCCGCCGTTCTCCCTCATTTCACTGGTCCTCCTACAGGTTCAGCGTCATTCGGCGGAACTGATCCTGATAGCTCCCTTTTGGAGGTCCCAACCCTGGTTCCCGCAGTTACTGGATCTGCTAGTCGATTATCCCCTTCTCCTCCCGGAGCATCTGTCTCTCCTCCAGGGGCCCCTGGGGGAAGCTCACCCCCTTCTGCAGACCGGCTCGTTACGTCTTCTCGCTTGCAGGGTCTCGGGCGTCCCTGGGAGATCTCAGGATTTTCGGACACGACTAGATTCCTACTGGAGAGCGCGTGGGCTCCCGACACACGACGGGCGTATAGGTCCGCCTGGGACGCTTGGTCTCGCTGGTGCAGATCGGGCGATTTGGATCCCTTTCAGGCACCTGTAGGTTCGGTGCTATCTTTTTTGTCTTCCTTGTACGATGAGGGTAAGGCTTATCGCACCATAAATGTGTATAGGTCAGCTATCTCGTCCAGACACAGGGGTTTCGAGGGCTGTCCTGCGGGTCAACATCCCCTGGTTAGACGCCTGCTCAAAGGGTCCCGCCTTGCCCGGCCTCCTAGACCGCGTTTTTCCACCACTTGGGACGTGTCGGTGGTTCTGAGATTCTTCTCGGACTGGCCGGTGAACTCTCTGTTGTCACTACGCCAGTTATCTGCTAAGTTGGTCACCTTACTTTGTTTGATCTCCTGTAAAAGGGTTTCTGATGTCCGCGCCCTGGATCAGGATGCCAGATCTTTTACGCCAGAGGGGGTCCAGTTTAATATCTCCAGACGGACCAAAACCAATATCCGTTCGGTGACATATCCGGCGTTTCCTCTTCCCCTCAGCTTTGTCCAGTGGCTTGCCTGCGGGAGTATGAGTCCCGCACCGCCAATTTTCGGTCTGCACGTTTCCCTCAGCTGTTCATCTCTTTTCGCAGGCCTTTCACTCCGGTCACCAGTGTGACCCTTTCCCGCTGGGTGAAGTGGGTCCTGTCCCTGGCAGGTATTGATACCGGTATATTCACGGCTCATTCAGTCCGCGGCGCGGCTGCTACCTCCATGACCGTCTCCGGCGCTCGCCTGGAGGATGTCATGAGGCTCGCGGACTGGTCCAGAGTGTCCACTTTCCGTGAATTCTATTTCAGGCCACCATCTCATGCTTTTGCGTCGGTGGTCTCTCAGCTTTAAACTTGCAATAGGAGCCTCCGTGTCTTGTCATAAAATTTCATGATTTTCCTATTCTATGACGTAAAGTCATGATTTTATTAAAGACACGGAGGCGAGTATTGCCCCCCCTTTTGTCTTTTCCCTCCCGCTACTGGGGCTTTTTATGTGAGTGTTTTATTTTTCCTCTGCGGTTGCTTCATTGTCTCATTGATTGCCATTCTTTGTTGATTGCTAGACCTGTTGATTCCGGTCACATGTTATTTTGGTCCACCTTTTTTGTTGTTCGCAGGTTGAGCGACGGCCAAGGGGCGGAGATCGTCCCCGGAGGTCCAGGCAAAGATTCCCTGGTCGTTAGTTCCAGTTACCATCTTCCGTTGGAGTTTAGGAGCGGTCAGGAGTTCCAGTTTGCTGTCGGTTCCAGGTCGCAGTTGGCGGCTGAACGTTGTGTTTCGTTCCTATGGTCTTCGCAAAGAAAGAGGAGGATCCCAGAGGGCTGAGCCTTTATATACTGGGATAGTGGGGTGGAGTTGGTTACCATGGTTTTTTCTTATGTAAATTCAGTTGTCTTCTTTGCTGCTATGGTAGATCAGTAAAGAGAGTTGATGCAATACTCGCCTCCGTGTCTTTAATAAAATCATGACTTTACGTCATAGAATAGGAAAATCATGAAATTTCAGTTTAGGCTAGGCGCATGCACTGCAAAAGGCTGCGGATAATTTATGACTAGGCGTACACCTCATCATAAATTAGGTGCAACCTCCGGCAGAATACGTGGTTATCATAGGCCAGTGTAACTGAGGGACATTTACTGCTCAGTAAATAGGACCTGTCACTTCTCTTGTCTGTTTTAGTAAATCTGCATTCGCCAAGTAATAAGAATAATTGGGGTCATTTATCAAACTGGTGTAAAGTAGAACTGGCTTAGTTACCGAAAGCAACCAATGAGATTCCGCCTTTTGACAGCTCCTTCGGAAAATGAAAGGTGGAATCTGATTGGTTGCTATGGGTAACTAAGCCAGTTCTACTTTACACCAGTTTGATAAATGACCCCATATATTCTTTTTGCAAACTGCTAGCAATTCATTCATAAACCTCTAGCTGGAATAAAAGTGGAATGGAACATAACGTGATGAATGGATGCTTCATAATTGTTATTACTTGAGGCATACCTCCCAACCGCCCCGGATTCCGGCTGGACAGTCCCAGATTTTGGTGTCTTTCCCGCGGTCCTGTCTGAGGTATGTCCTACATCCATAGGATGCAGAGACAGTTACCTGTAATGGTAAAGCTGAGAGCCGTCCGCTTCCCGCTTCATCTTTCAGCTCAGCTGCCGTAGCTCCACAGCAGCCATGAGGGGTGCAGGCTGGGAATAAGCCTCTGCTCCTCCTACAGAGCAGCACAATGTGTAACAGTATGCTGCCTGCTTCTGCTGCTGCTGGGGAGCACGCGGTGAGCTGTGATGATCCTCGGAAGAACTTGGTGAGTAGTTACTGTTTTTTTTTTCTTCCTGTGACAGGGGCATATACCTGGGCATAACTACTGCGAAGGGGCACATAGATTGGCATAACTACTGTGAAGGGTGCAGATATTTGAGCATAACTACTGTAAAGGGGACACATCTAGGCATAACTACCATGAAGGGGGAACATCTGGGCATAACTACTGTGAAGAGGGCACATATTTGGTATAACTACTGTGAGGGCGCACATAACTGGTCATAACTACTGTGAAGGGGGCACATATCTGGGCATAACTATTGTGAAGGGGCACATATCTGGTTGTAACTACTGTAAAGGGGACAAATCTAGGCATAACTACAATGAAGGGGGAACATCTGGGCATAACTACTGTGAAGAGGGCAGATGTGTGTATAACTACTGTGAAGGGGGCACATATCGGGACGTAACTACTGTGAAGGGGGCACATCTGGTCAAAAGCACTGTGAAGGGGGAACATCTGGGCTTAACTACTGTGAAGAGGGCACATGTGGGTATAACTACTGTGAAGGGGGCACATGTTGGCATAATTACTGTGAAGGACATACATGTGGGCAAAACTACAGTGAGGGGTGCACATGTGGGCATAACTATTGTAAGGGGGCACATGTGGGCATAACTATTGTGAGGGGGCACAATGCAGGCAGAACTATTGTGAGGGGGCACATGATGGAATAACTATTGTGAGGGGACACAATGCGGGCATAGCTGCTGTGAGGGGCAAAATGTGGGCATAACTACTATGAGAGGCACAATGTGGGCATACCTACTGTGAAGGGGGCACATGTGAGCACAACTACTGTGAGGGGCACAATGTGGGCATAACTATAGTGTGGTGGCATAGAGGGGGAAAAATTACTAGGTGGGGGCATTAAGGGGACTGTGTGGGATTAAGTGTGTATAATTATGTTTTGGGAGGAGTTAGAGGCATGGCCTAGTATGACAGCATTTGTGGCGGGGCACTACTCATGCCATACATATTGTCCCTCTTTGTACTTTCAAAAGTTGGGAATGATTAATGAAGTGATTACTAAAACAGACATGTCAGGAGAGGTGACAGGTCCCCTTTAAGGCCAAGTTCACACAGTGCAGCAACCAGACGGCATAAAAGTTATGAGCACACAAGATTTTTGTCTAATGCTTTCTGTTGTGTTAGGTTTATGTAAATGAACTGAGTGGTATGATGTAGTAATTTGATAATTGCAGCTTTATTACAGTCTGGAGGAGCGATCATACTGTTTGCCTTTGAAGAGTGTCGGAATATAAGGTGGGGATCTTAATCGCATTGTGTGGGAGCCAGGAGCTGATTCCAGGCTTTGCAGGTGTGGTCCTCCTCCAGTCTGCATTAATTACTATACAGTCTGTCATGGACGCACTGGGGGAAGGAGAGGCAGAGCTCAGGAAATGATAGGACTGGCCGGATTTATTGCTATGTATAACTCCATTCTGTTACATGTACATACATGTATGTCCTCCGATGGGAACGTCCTATACGGGGACATCCACTTTACATACCACTGTACTGTAGCTGATGGTCTGAGGGTAGAGTTCCACATGGGTGCAGGCAGGGGCGTAGCTATAGGGGGTGCAGAGGTAGCAGTCGCTACCGGGCCCAGTAGCCTGAGGGGGCCCAAAGACCCTTGTGCCACATAAGACACTGGCATTATAGAAAGTGGATACTGGCCGATTTACACCTCGGGCTGGAGGGAAGGGGTTAGGTTAAGAATTTGGCATGAGGGGGTGCCCTTTCAATGTTTGCCTCAGCCAGCAGGAAGGATATGTGCTCCCCTGCCCCTTGCCAACAAGCACTGAGGGACGGGAGCCCAGGCTAAACTCTTGCACCAGGGCCCATGAGCTTTTAGCTACGCCCCTGGGTGCAGGCGAGTAAAAAATGGCGCACACGAAGTCACAAGCAGCAAGTAACAGTCAACATTACTGAACTGTACGGCAGGTCGATCAAAAATAGTAGTCCAGCCAGTTGGGTTACTATTGTCTAAGGGCTTATGCACACAAATGTATTTTTTGTCCACGTCGGATACTGAATTTTTTGCGGGTTGAATGAGGACACATTCACTTCAATAGGGCCACAAAAGATGCAGACAGCACACTATGTGCTGTCCGCATCCGTACGTTTATCCCTATTGTCGCATTACGAACAAGGATAGGTTCTATTATGGCCCGGACGTTCCATTCCGCAAAATGTTTGTAGGACATGTTATAATTTCCTACTGGCCAGCATTTAACATGTGGTCATGGCATTTTTGTTTTTAAAAAAGACAATGGGGGAATTCATCATTCTCCTTACGTCTCTTTTTGGTGTAGAAAAGTCGGAAATCCACCATATTTTCGACTTTTCAATGCATTTGCGACTTTTCTAGTTGGAGTGAGGGCGTTGCAAGGGTGGGGCCATTGGCCCTGGGTAATTCATCATTATTTTCTCCAAAAAACTGTGAAAATAATTAATGAAATCTATGGCAGCTCCGAGCATCTATAGATTAAATGCTGATGCACGGAGAGCCAGAGGAGGCAGGTAATTTATGACAAGGCCTGCACCTCATCATAAATGACATGCCTCCTCCAGCACCGGCTCTATCAAGGTCGGTGTAGCACCTTCCAGTGTGAAACCACCCCAACTGTGGCTGTTTGTTGTGGAGCCTCTAGTCAGACCAGCTTCTTGTAGTCCAGGATGACATATACTACCTTTCTTCTGTCTCCACATGGTCAGTACTCCACATGGAACTGCCATAACATCTGACAGCAGCACCACTCTTGTCCATGGGTTGTGCTTAGTATAGCTACTTAACTTCATTATTAGGTCAGAAATGCAATACCAGGCACAGCCCATGGATAAGAATGGTGCTATCCTATATTGTTTAATCTGTTTTGTCGATCAAGTATGGCCTACATGACCATAGGAAAACATTAAAGTTGTATTGTGGTTGTGGCAATTTTACTACTACTTAAAGGTTATCAGTACTGACCAACTCTACATTGTGAGGACCACATCAAGCAGCTTCCCATTTCTCAACTTCCTGGGTCCTTGAAGCCTGAAACATCTCAATCACCATAACAGCTAGAACTTTTCATCTCATGAATAAAGTATTTCTGGTGTAAGTCCAATTTTGGTGCAACTCACCAGATGCTATGAGAAATCAGGGCATATGAAAAATGGATCTTCATTAAAATTGTATCATTCAGTCTGTTATGCAGAGGGAGGATTCAGGCTTATTCTAGTATTCTTTCAATGGATATAACTGGAGAAAATATTTAAAAGGTAACAATTTAATATACTGTTAGTATTTGTAGTTTATTGTTATTTTTTTAGTTTGATATAATACAAAAGTTCAAAGAGGTAGTCCTTGATCTACCACTACTCTCTGTCAAATCTGAGGTGCTGGAGCAGAATCCAAATCCAGATACAAATGTAAAAATTTATGTTGAGAATAACCTAATTAGTGAATGTTTTCAGTCTTATGGCCTTTATCAGACCATCTGTTTATGGCCTAAACATTAGTGTTGCTTGAGCACCAAAGTGTTTGGGTCCTCGAGTAGAACACCTCAGGATGGAAAATCAATGGGAGAACCCGAGCATTAAGCCAGGCACCCCCTGCTCTGAAGAGGGGAGGGTGTCTGGTTCATAGTAAAAGGTCGGAAATTGATGGAAACACCACTGAAATGGTTCGGGAATAGCATGGGGAGGATGTCTGGATGCATATTGGACTCCCAGGTTGCTGCTGGGAACGATGTTGTCCGAGTAGTACGCCACTTTTACAGACAATAATACGAACCAAACCGAAGATAAAATCGATTTTAGAGGAAACATTGTTATGAAACAATAAAAAGTGCAAGTGCTGCAAAAAATTACAAGGAGGATTCACTTTGATACAACCTGTATATCACATAAAGGAGGGTCTCAATCACATTGTGGTACAATTGTTCAGTTAGTGGGACTTCTACACTCATAAATCCTATGCACTAAGTGAAAGGGTGCCAAAAATGACAAGGAATCGGCACTTCAATACACCCTTTATTACACAAAAAGGAGGGCATCATACACACCCTTGAAAAATTATGATTGATGGCCTGCTGGTGACCCTCAAAAACATTAAGAGCAAGGGCCTGCTGGTGACCCTCTAAAACATTAGGGGTGAGGGCCTTCTGCTGAGCTGACCATCTAAAGCATTTTGTGGGCGAGGGCCTGCTGCCCAGCTGACCATCTAAAAAATTGTGTGGCGAGGGCCTGCTGCTGAGGGCCTGCTGCCTGCTCCCGAGCTGACCATCTAAAAAATGTTGTGGGCGAGGGCCTGCTTCCGAGCTGACCATCTAAAACATTATGGGCGAGGGCCCCCTGCTGAGCTGACCCTCTAAAACATTAGGAGCGAGGGCAGCCTACCAAGCCTTTTGCAGCACTAAATACACACTCTGACAAAACACTGGCGGCGGGGCAGGCCAACACCTCCAAGTGCCAGTTCGTGCCACGTGTCCAGCTTGGACACCCAATAGTTGTAAGGCACATAGGGATCACTGAGGATGCTGACACGGTCTGCTACATATTCCTTCACCATATTCCAAAACGTTTCCCTCCTTGTGACACTAGGCCACGCATCAGGTTGAGGGTGCTGGCGGGGTGTAATAAAACTGTCCCAGGCCTTTGAAAATGTTGCTCTGCCTCTGTTGGAACTGCTATGTGTTCCCCTCATCCCCCCTCCTCGGTTGGCCAAGGAACTACGTACTCTGCAGCCAGCTTTGTCAAATGGAAATATTTTGAGAAATTTTTCCACAAGGACCTATGCTCATCCTCTCCACCACAGGAATGAGAGATGAGAAGTTCACGTTGTAGCGGGGGTCGAAAAGGGGGATCAACCAGTAATCGGTGTTGGCCAAAATGCATACAACGTGAGGGTCACAGGCAAGGCAGCATAACATAAAGTCAGCCATGTGTGCCAGAGTCCCAACAGACAAGACTTTGCTGTCCTCATCAGGAGGATGACTCTCAATCTCCTCATCCTCTTCCTCCTCTTCTACTCATTCACGCTGAACAGATGGAATAAAGCTTCCATGTGTACTACCCTCTGTAGCGGAGGCAACCGTCTCCTGCTCCTCCTCATCATCCAATTCGCGCTGAGAAAACGAACCTTGTGTATTTTCTTCCCCCATTTCCACCTCTTCCACATGCAAAGCGTCCACCTTAATTGTGAGCAGCGAGTGTTTGAGTAGACCCAGAAGTGGGATGGTTACGCTGATAATAGCTTTATCACCACTCACCATCAGTGTTCTTGTCATGGAACCATGAACCAGACGTACAACAAGAGATAAGTGGGAATAAGAAGGCTTTATTGAAAATCAAGCTGTAAGCAAAAGTCCAAACGGATGGCAAAACCGAAGCAGGGTCTTGCGTAGCCAGAGGTCAGGAACCAGAAGGGTAGTCAGACGAAGCCAGGATCAGGAACCAGCGGGGTAGTCAGACGAAGCCAGGATCAGGAACCAGCGGGGTAGTCAGACGAAGCCAGGATCAGGAACCAGAAGCAGCAGCAATCTTGGAAGCATGTGAACACAGGAGGACCAAGCAAGGAACTGAAGCCACAGACCTCCTATATATATGAGCTAGGCATCCAGCTCCTCCCAGTGGGAAGGAGAAGCCGCAGGGTGGGAGGCTACAAGAAACCCAGAAACCAAGATGGCCGCCAGCACATGTCAAACGAAGGAGAACAGCAAGAAGGTAAGACCATGACAGTTCTGTACAAGATGTGGAACGTGGAGTTCCAGCGCACGCTCACGTCTCACAACAGTCGGTGAGCTGGTAATTGCAAGCTCTGCTGCATCGTTGCCAGACAGGCGGAAGCTGTCGATGACTTGTGGAAATGGGCACACATGCGGCGCACCTTCACCAGTAGCTCAGGCAAATTGGGGTAGGTTTTGAGAAATCGCTAACCCACTAGGTTAAACATGTGGGCTAGGCATAGTATGTGTGTAAGCTTGCCGAGCTCCAAAGCCGCCACCAAGTTACGGCTATTATCAGACACAACCATGCCTGGTTGTAGGTTGAGTGGCGAGAGCCACAGCTGAGTCTGGTCTCTTATATCCTACCACAGCTCTGCGGAAGTGTGCTGTTTGTCACCTAAGCAAATAAGTTTCAGTATGGCCTGTTGCCGCTTCCCCAGTGCTACACTGCTTCCAGCTACTAACTGATGGGTGACATGCTGCAAGATGACAATTCAGTGGTGGAAGTGGAGGAGAAGGTGGAGAAGGGGGGGTTGCAGTCACTAATGTAGGTGGTGGAGGAAACCCTGATGGAAGTAGGGCCCTGAATCCTTGGCGTCGGTAGCACCTGTGCCATTCCAGGGTACAACTTGCTCCCGGCCTCCACAACATTCACCCAGTGTGCCATCAGGGAAATGTAGCGTCCCTCGCCACAAGCACTTGTCTATGTGTCAGTCGTTAAGTGGACCTTCCCAATAACTGCATTGGTCAGGGCACGGGTGATGTTACGGGACACATGCTGGTGTAAGGTGGGGACGGCACACCGGGCAAAACAGTGGTGGCTGGGGACTGAGTAACGAGGGACGGCTGCCACCATCAGGCTGCGGAAAGCCTCAGTGTCCACAAGCCTAAATGACAACATTTCCAGGGCCAGCAATTTGGAAAGGTGCACATTTAGTGCTATGGTCTGTGGGTGGGTGGCTGGGTATTTGCACTTTCGTTCGTGGGGCTGGGGTATAGACATCTGTACGCTGCGCTGGGACACAGAAGTAGATGTGCTAGCTGATGGTGCTTGCGAAGGTCCAGGTGCATGGGGGGAGGCACCCGGGCCTGCATCTTGGACAGGGGATTGGCCAGCACGTAACCCAGGGGAAGAGAAGGCAGTGGTGTGACCCGCAAACACTGGTTGTGGACCCAGGCGTTCGGCCCACCTATTAGGGTGCTTTGATGCCATGTGGCGGATCATGCTGGTGGTGGTGAGGTTGCTAGTGTTCAAGCCCCTGCTTATTTTGGTACGGCACAGGTTGCAAATGACAATAATTTTTTCGTCCGCGCTTTCCTCAAAAAAGCGGCAGACTGCGGAACACCTACCCCTTGGCAAGGGAGATTGCTGCAAGGCGGTGCTCCAGGGAACAGTTGTGGGCCTGATTGGTGTGGCCTCCTTCTCCCTTTTGCCACCCCACTGCCTCTTGCAGCCTGTTGCGGTGCTGCGGATCCCTCCCCCTCTGTACTGCTGTCCTCACTCGGCTTGCCACCTTTCCAGGTTGGGTCCATGACATCATCGTCCAGCACCTCCTCTTCCACTTCCTCACTCTGATCATCCTCCTGGCTTGTTGACAACAACCTCAGTTATTGACAACTGTGTCTCATCCTCATCATGAACCTCTTGAGACACTAATTGCGGTTGGCTTATTGGCAACTGTGTCTCATCATCATCATCTACCTTGTGAAACACTTGCCACCCCCCACTGTCATTTATTCTGACTGTGGATGCTCCAGAGTTTGGGAATCAGGGCACAAGATCTCCTCATGTCCCTCTTCAAGCGGGCTTGGCGAGAGACCCAAATTAAGGAATGGAGAGAAAAACAGCTCCTCGGAATATCCGAGTGTGGGATCACTTGTTTGCCAAGACTCTCCATGGTGGGTGGAAGGAGTATCAGGGTGAGGATTCTGTTGACCAGACTCTTGGCTACTGAGACTGGACTTTGTGGAAGACAGGGTGGTGCTTAACCGACTGGAACCATTATCTGCTGCAATCCAACCGACCATCTGGTCGCACTGGTCTGACTTCGAGAGTGGTATCCTGCACTGCCCTGCAAACTGGGACATGAAGCTAGGTATCGTGGATGAGTGTATTTCTTGTGCTTTTGCAGCAGGCCCAGGGCCACGGCCTCTGCATGCACCATCAGCAGCATGACCACTTCCCCGTCCCTTACAGCTTGCCTTGCGCATATTAAATGGTATATATGCTTGCAAATATATAGCACAGGTTTTGTAAGTGTATGCGCAAATAAAGTACACAGAATGTCCCATATATTTTTAAGATGCGCACACGTTAAACAGGAGGTATAGCACAAGTAATGTCGCTGTCACCACTGCCTAAAAAAAATGACACTGAATGAATGTCACTGATATTTAGGATGCGCACACGTTCACATGGCCAACATGGCTACGGCACTACAGTGAATGGTAGTACCTTTCTGCACATTTATTGGCTGCGTAGCAGGGGAGGAGACTCGAGCATCGCGCTCGAGCACACACAGTATTCGGCCGAACACCGCGATGTACCGAGCATCGCAATGCTCAAGTAAAATTAGTGTTCGGCCAAGCATGCTCGCCCAATACTACTAAACATCAATAATTTAAAAAAATTTAAACTGTGATTGGAGAACGTAGAATGATTTTTACTATTAGAGAGGGCAAAGCCAAATCTAAAAGTCCCTTCTGACTCAACTTGAGTGTCGTTCTTTTGCTAAATGAAATGCTATGATGCCCTTAAAGGGGTTGTCTGCTGTTTACTATTGATGACCTATCCACAGGATAGGTCATTTATATTAGATCAGCAGGGATCTGAACAGTTCAAGTAAATACTACAGAGAGCCGTCCCATACAAGTGAACGGGGATGCCATACTTGTAATTGCACCTGCTCACTGCTGCAATTGATGCAACAAGCAGGTAAGAGTTTGTACAAGCGCTGCCTTCTCTTCAAAAAGCTGAATGGTGGGAGTGCCGGGTGTCAGACCCCGGCCAACCTGATATTGATGACCTATCCTGAGGATAGGGCATCAATAGTAAAAAGCAGACACCCCTTTAACAAGGGGTGGGCATCATTTTGATCAGGGTTAGTTCTCATGTTTCTATGGGAAACACTCCACAAAAAGAGATCCTGGGTAGGCTAATGCATGACGGTGAGGGAAGTAAACAGTCTTTCACCCAGATATCATCAGCTAATGTATCCTTTGTCATATATGTAAAGACTGTAAATAATAACCCAAATTATTTTGATGTGAGGATGGAAATCTAATAAGGGGAGATCTAATAACTATGTATAAATATATCATATCAATATATCAGTACAGAGATCTTTCCCATCATCCATTTATCCCCAGGACTGTGACAAGGGGACATTCTCTGCGTCTGGGGGAAAGAAGGTTTGTACACAAACATAGAAGAGGATTCTTTACGGTAAGAGCAGTGAGACTATGGAACTCTCTGCCTGAGGAGGTGGTGATGGTGAGTACAATAACGGAATTCAAGAGGGGCCTGGATGTATTTCTGGAGCGTAATAATATTACAGGCTATAGCTACTAGAGAGGGGTCATTCATCCAGGAAGTTATTCTGATTGCCTGATTGGAGTCGGGAAGGAATTTTTTATTCCCCTAAAGTGAGGAAAATTGGGTTCTACCTCACAGGGTTTTTTTTTTTTTTTGCCTTCCTCTGGATCAACTTGCAGGATAACAGGCCGAACTGGATGGACAGATGTCTTTATTCAGCCTTATAAACTATATTACTATGTTACCACTATTCCATTGGACCGAACTAAAAAATTAGTCTTTTAATATTTTAATGAGCTGACAGAGGTGGACGTTGCCTCTGTGTGAGCCTTTTCTGCCCATATGCTTGGCCAAGAAGATTACAATACAAAGCAAGAGATCATATGGTGGGCAGCACGGTGGCTCAGTGGTTAGCGCTGGGGTCCTAGGTTTGAATCCGACCAAGGGCAACATCTGCATGGAGTTTGTATGTTCTCCCTGTGTTTGGGTGGGTTCCCTCTGGGTACTCTGGTTTCCTTTGACACTCCAAAGACATACTGATAGGGACCTTAGATTGCGAGTCCGATTGGGGACAGTTGGATGCTAATGTCTGTAAAGCGCTGTGGAATATAGTAGCGCTATATAAATGCATTAAAAAAAAAAAAAAATATGGACTCCTGATCATGGGTTCAAGGGACTATTTAGTGGGTCGACAGGTACTCATAGACAAAGGTTATGTGTGGTTAGGAAGTACATTAGCTCTAAAAGTGGTAGGAAATTAACTTGTTTAACCAATAGTTTTTTTTAGCTTGGGAAAAATTTTCAGCACTATTAACCCCCCCACACACACACACACATTAAAACATGCAAGAGTTGTCAGTCTCTTTTTACTAGAAGGGTTCCTCGATGATGAGCTAGGCAGGAGAAAAGAAGCATTATCCGGTTTTAACTGAAATCTGTGGGCTGCTTGTGTACAGTAATGGTCTTGATTGGTCCTCCAAGCCAAGAAATGCTACTTGTTACTGTCTTCAATCTGGATAAAAGAAGGGAGTCCTAAATCATCAACTTTCTCGCTATTTCCAAGCTCTCTAATATGGTATTTGCAGGTAGATATTGTAACCCAGAAACCCCTTGAAATTGCTAATAATTGTAGAGGATGCAAATCGATTCTACACAGATCAAATTTGTTATGAATTTCCCAAAAGATTCTAATTTTGGCAAGTCAGAAACTTTTGTGATTCCTCTTGCACGAATAGTGGCCACTATTTTACAACTCATGAGACAAAGAAGGCATTTGCCACCAAAAATGGGAATTTTTTGTAAATAAAAAAAAAAATTCAGTGTGTTATTACACAGGCTGTTTGCTACAACTGGCTACCATCGATTTACCCATACCCTGATGCAGTCATTTTGACATTACTAATGCTGCCTTGTCCATAAAGATCTAAAAAGAGGTTGGATGTGTAATGACCCAGAGTGCCATTACCACTCCTTTTGACACCTTGATACCATTTCCTATATGCTAATACCTGTCATCCATTGTATCTTATATCATTTTCTGATAATGTGCATATTTACTCCCAGTAATTGTTATGTTCATGTAATGTGCCTGGTTACCACAAGGTGGCAGCAACACTTGGCAGTGCTAGTAGAAGGCAATGGACTGGATTGTCCATTCTCTCTCTCCCTCTAGATGGAGAAGGAGAGGAGGAGTTTAACTAGTAAGAGTCAGTCTTGCCTACCCCCCTCCTGGGGAAAGGTCATGTGTTGGCTAGCAGAGCTCTGCCTGCTCTGCTGGGCCCAGAGGCTCTACCTCTAAAGTGCATTTTGGTTGCATGTCCCCTCATGGGCTTGCATTGCCTTCACCCAAGCTGAGCCGAAGCTTGAAGTACTAATTACCAGGACAAGAAGTTCCTAGTAATACCTACAGAGAAAGAGACTACTGCTATTGCTAACTTAGCAGGGCTAAGTAAGCTACAGCATAGCAGAACTGAGTTTGTTTTTCAGAAGTATTTGCCTGCCATTTGTCTGCTGAGACCTATTGGAAACCAAGATAAAGTCTGGAAACTGTATGGATTACCGTTTATGCCAAGTAAAAGCAACTGTTTAACGTTTACCAAGTCTGGACTCCACTTTGTTCTACCCTATCCAAGTTCTTCATCCCCTTTGAACTGCGTCAGTCGACCACGTCAGGGATCCACCCGTATTCAAGTAGGAGTGCAGTACGCAGACCTGCAGGGTATTGCGATGTGAGGCCACGGTTAATGGGCAAACGAGGGTTACTCACAGTTTGTAGGGAGACCCTGGGCAGGCGTACAGCAGTGATGGAGAGGCTGACACAGGGGTCCTCTGGGGCACTCTCTGTATTTAGGGACCAGGCCTGATGGTGGATGAGGTGCCCTGGATGTTGCAGGTGTTTAATGTGCCTGGGGGCAAGGTCCCTTTAAGATTCATGACCCAGTGCCTGTAACGGTGGCACACCGATTGATAGTGTTAATAATTGGGGAACACGCTGTTGTTGTGAACCAAAAACTTCCTTTTACTGGAAATATCAAATTTGTACAGTTTAAGTTCAGTTCCACTTGGCAGCAGCAGTTATAAGCAGGCTTACACAACAATGGCAGGTGCAATGTTCTTTGCAAGATTCTCAGAGGGTAAGAACACCACTCACAGACCAGGCTGCACTCTTCTTTAGTAATCCTGTGCACTATTCCTCAGAACTCCTGGCTGTCTCAATCCCAAGGCCCGTATGCCCTAATGCTGGCTTTATCCTTGGTAACAAACTTCCTCAGGTATATATCCCTTGCTTTAGGTTAATGATCCTTCTGCCCTTCAGCTTACTTGTCTGGCTGGAATACTCTTCTTCTCTGCTCTTTGCTCTGTGGGAACTGCAGGTTTCTCCCAGGAGGCAAACCCTTCTACTGGGGTAAATCTTCTGAGCTAACTCAGGCTCAAGAACTTCAGGCAGGCAGGCTAGACTGCACTTACTAGCCTCCTGGACTACACTGACTCTTTCCTGTCTGGGCCTAACTATATATACTAAGGGTTCCCTATCTCCCTCTAATGTCTAGGAGGAGAAACTACACCCTAACAGGCCTGATACACAGACAATAGGAAAATACACATAAAACATCATATCCCTTACAATGGTTAGTGGCGTCTCTAGCTTTCAAATTTTGGGGGGGGGCACACTGGGGGCCAGGACAAAAGTAGGGGGGGGCAGCTATAACAACAATACATTTACACAAGTACGCTTAGAAATGCTGCGATACTTTACCCAATAGCTAAAACCGCAACAGGGAAGAAAAGTCCAGCTGTCTGTGGATGACACTTTTATAAAGAGGGGGATCTGTGGATGACACTGCTATGGGGGGGATCTGTGGATGCCACATACGTATATAGCATCTTATTCTATATGTGTCATCCACAGATCCACCCCATGACAGTGTCATCCCCATTTCCCCCTCCATAACAGTGTCATCCACAGATCTCCCTCCCCGCCTCTCACAGGAGTGTACATATATAACATAAACATATTTCACATGAACACTTACAGTTACTTGGCTTGGCCCTTGGGGATCTCGGACACCACTTCAACACTTGGCCGGGGGCTCGGCCGAGCTGATGTTGTGTTTTATCCTAATGAGAAAGATTTCATAATAAGGATTTGGAGAAGGGACAGAGGGATAGCAGAGCAGGGAGAGGCTGGTGTTGCTACTAAGGGGTCATACCATGGGGGAGTAATAAAGCCCACCATAATGCCCCCCAGTAGAAATAATTCTCCTTATAATGTGACAGTGCAAAAAATACCCCCTTATGCCCCCAGTTGAGCTAATGTCCCCCATAATGTGCCAGTATAAAATACCCCTATATAGTGCCCCCAGTGAATGCCTCCATAGTGCTCCTCTCCCCCCTTCCTGCTAGTGCCCCCCATAATGTACCAGTATAAAATGCCCCATATATCGTGCCCCAGTAGATGCCCTCAGTGTCCCCCATAATTTGCAAGTATAAAATACCCCTTCTTAGTGCCCCCCGTAGATGACTCCATAGTACTCCTCTCCCCCCTTCCCCATAGTACCCACCATAATGTGTCCCAGTATAAAATGCTACTGTACAGAGCCCCCCATATAAAACATCCCTTCTTTGTGGCCTCAGTAGATGCCCCTATAGTGCCCACCAATAATGTGCCATTAATAAGTGCCCTCAATAACGTGCCACGTGCCAGTAACAAGAGCCACCCAATGTGCCAGTAATAAGCCCCCATCACGTGCCAGTAATAAGCCCCCCATCACGTGCCAGTAATAAGCCCCCCATCATGTGCCAGTAATAAGCCCCCCATTATGTGCCAGTAATAAGCCCCCCATTACGTGCCAGTAATAAGCCCCCCCATTACGTGCCAGTAATAAGCCCCCCATTACGTGCTAGTAATAGGCCCCCCCATTACGTGCCAGTATTAAGTCCCCCCATCATGTGCCAGTATTAAGTCCCCCCATCATGTGCCAATATTAAGCCCCCCCCATGTTCCAGTATTAAGCCCCCCATCATGTGCCAGTATTAAGCCCCCCATCATGTGCCAGTATTAAGTCCCCCCCATCATGTGCCAGTATTAAGTCCCCCCATCATGTGCCAGTATTAAGTCCCCCCATCATCATGGGCCAGTATTAAGTCCCCCCCCCATCATTATGTGCCAGTATTAAGTCCCCCATCATCATGTGCCAGTATAAAGTCCCCTCATCATGTGCCAGTATTGTAATAAGCCCCCCCCCAATGTGCAAGACTGCCAGTAACACTATTGTTAAAAAAAACCAAAAAAAATTATACTTACCTCAGTGTCCGGCCTGTGTCCGCGCTGTGAGGCTCAGGCGGCGCGATGGCGTCATCGCGCCGCCTGCGCCGGCCTCTGATAGGCTGCCGGCCTAGTGCCTGCAGCCTATCAGAGGAAGGGGAAGGGACACACCTCTCCCTCCCCTGCACCGCCGCCGTACAGGCAGATTACAATGGAGATGAGCGCAATGGAAGCGCTCAGCTCCCTGTGCCCGGCGGCGGCGGCTCACTTGGGGGGGGGGGGCATTTTAGTTGGGGGGGCACAGCATGATGTAGGGGGGGCCGTGGCCCCCTCTGGCCCCCCCCTGGCGACGGCACTGACAATGGTCATATTAACCCTTGTGTAGTGCCCACATTTGCCTAGTGGGACACTACAGGAGCACCATGACAAGTGTGCTAGACAACATCTCCAGAGATTTTGTGGCCTATTTAACACCACTCTGGCCTTCCTACACTGGGTACCAACATTACCATCTACAAAGGGGACTCCATGTTCCCGTTGTTTAACTGCAACTGGCGTGACGTTTACTTGCTCTATAAGAGGGACATATTTCGTAGAAACCTCCCAAGGGGAAAAGGGATCCCCCAGGCGCTGGCAACCAGCCGTGGGTATCGCAGATGCAGTCCTTGGAGTCCTCAGAGTGTTATGCACAACACGTGGAACTTTCAATTCAGGTCACATTTATTCAGACCAAATCGAATTTGATTGTTCGTTCCACCAAATTGGACCCCAAACAAATTTTTGAAAATCAACTCATCTCTACTAATAATCCAGTTGCCAAATATATGATCCCAGGAACTTCTAAACTAGAGGAACCATTGTAACTTTTATTGTCTTTTAAATAAAAAGTGAAAAAAGAGACCTAAAGTCAACTATCAGCCATCATTTTGATTCCAGACAGAAAAAGTAAAAAAAAAAAGAAGTAAAAGAGGCTTAGAAGATCAGGGTGGATCTTCTGTAAAGTTTAATGTCACTGATCCATAAAACTGAAGCTTTCATGTCCGTCAGGGAAATGAGAGCGAGTGCACAGGATGAAAAAGTCATTACCTATTGATATAAAAAGAAGTGATATTTGTGCTTCCCCATAATGTATGACCCCACCCTCTAATTACTTCAATAAGTCCCCCTCCTGAGGGATATGCCATCAGCCGGCTCTGATCTGTGTCAGACTTTAATCTCCCCTTGGCAGCAGTGGCACAGTATGGCGACGGTGCATTGCCCTGCATGCACTGCAGTTGGAACTCATCACTTCTGGGAATATTTGGATCAACGTGAGGTCAGGTTATTTTTAATCCTGCACATCCTGACTAGCATGCAGCAACCAGGACTCCTAATAAAAGCCTACAATCTTATATAGTATCTTTCTATACTTACAGACAACATGCTTCTCACCGGAGGACTAAAGACACCAACGCTTTATGATTATAATTTCCTTTATTTCACATTTCACTACTCAATGAAAGTGTCGCTTCAACAGGAAAAGTCCACATTAGACATTTCTCTATATTCTACAGCCCCACAAGGAGTTTAGAGACATGAGAAATGTAGGTGGCATTGCTACACAGCATGTAGAAGGTCACTCCTGAGACTAAATGGAAAATCTGTAAGAAGCCTCCTCCTGTAAGAAGCATCATTAATAAAATGGGGCAGAGCGACTTTTTAGGCCTCCTTAGGATGCAACCTCTACAGGTTACAGGTATAGTGGGACACTAAAGATCACAAGGCACCATCTTTAGGATATGAAGAATTGCCACAAAGCTTATTAATGGGTACATGATTAATCGCTTCTCCTATCAACAGAATTATAAAATTAAAATTATATAAAATCTAGCTGTCCATGGGTTGTGTGTGTTATTGCAGCTCAGTCACATTCACTTCACTGGAGCTGAGCTGCAATACCACAGACAGCCCATGAGGGGTGCTCTTTCCAAAAGACAGCAGCCATGTTTATGATCTCCCCTTTAAAGGGATTCTGTCACCTGGATTTTAGTGACAAAGCTTTTAACATCATCACATCGGTCTGCTTGTTTTGTATTAAAATATAAAAACTAAGTGTTGTTATTTGTCTAGAAAATCGCTTTTATTAATATGAGTAAATTACCTGAGTAAGGAGCCCAAGGGGCTGTCCCTCCGGCCGTTGGAGCCCAGGCGGGCCCCTTCTCCTGGACCCCAGCACCGGCCCACTGCTAATTTATTCACTCCTCTTTGCCGGACATAATGCGTTTTCTGAGCCATAATCTCGCGCATGCGCCGTAGATACACATGTCAGCATCCGGAATCGGCCTCACAGGACGCACTGCGCGTGGGCCAGCCGGCAATGAGGAGTGAATAAATACCAGTGGGGCGGTGCTGGGCTCCTTACTCAAGTAATTACCATATTAATAAAAGCGATTTTCTAGACAAATGACAACACTTAGGGTAGTAATACTAGTATATTTTAATGCAAAACGACCAGACTAATGTGATGATGTTAAAAGCTCTGTCACTAAAATCCAGGTGACAAAATCCCTTTAAGTTTTAACTGTACCTTTTGCTGAAATATTGTTAATGTATAGTTAAAGTTCTTTTCATTACTCAGTAAAGGCACATTTCTCTCTCCGTGTTGGTTGAGTATGTAGCCTCTTCATGGTGAGATGTAAGAGCAGTTCTGTGCACTTTGATGCTTCTCCACCATTATTAATCTAAAGCTTGTTAACTAAAACAACTGTGAAAAGCTGCTGCTGCATCCCCCTCCTCCCCCTCCATCTTGTCTTCTATTTAAGCCACTTTTTGAATGACCCCCCACATCATTTTGCTTGTGTAATTGTGTATTGTGTTCCTATCTATAAGCAGGAGCGTTGCTAGATTCTCAAAAGATTCAGGGCCCAAGCTCCCTGTGCCAGTGCTAAAGGCATATTTGGACAGGAGAATATAGCACTACGCACCTCTTACATCCAGTGATGTCTCCTTTGAGGTATACATTATTTTTCCTTATGTTCTCCATTCAGCCCAGACAACACACAACAGTATATGTTAACTGTGTCTCGTCTCTGCAGAGTTTGCCACACAGACATCTTAGATTCCTCACTCAATCACCCTCCTACTCCTTCTGTTGCCCCAACAATGTTAACTTGCTCCTGCCCTCAATACTGGGCCCACTGTGCTCCCCAATGCCCCTAAATACTATATAAATAACAGTGCTATGCAAAATATTCAACAAAGTACTCCCCAAAGTCCCATCGATAGTAGCAATTGTTTACCAGAATGCCCTCATTAGTAATAGTGCTCCCTACAGTGATAATACTCCTCAAAGGTGCCCCTATTAGTAGTACTGCCCTCCATACTGTGCCCAATAATAATGCCCCCACAGAACACCCAGTAGTAATAATGTCCTACAGTTCCTCCAGTAGTGATAAAGCTCTCCAAAGTGCCCCCAGTAGTAATAAGGCCCCTCTTTTACCCCTAGTAGATATTATCCGCTGCTATAGTGCCCCCAAATAATTAAAATAGCCCTCTGTAGTGCCCCAGTATTTACAATACCCCCTTGTAGAGCCCCCAGTCATTATAAAGCACCCTCTAGTACTCCCAATGATTATAATGGTCCCTTGTAGTGCCCCAGTAGTAATAACGCCCCCATATAGAGCCCTCAGTAGTTATAATACACCTTATAATGCTCCCAGTAGTTTTAAGTCCCCCCCCCTGTAAAGATAATCCCCTTAATAGTGCCCCACAACAATTATAATGGCTCCTTATAGTGCCCAGTAGTTATAATGCCTACCTGTAGACCCCCTAGTACCCTCTTCTAGAGTCCCCAGTAGTTAGAATACCCCCTTGTAGAGCCCTTGATAGTTATTATACCTCCTTTGGTGTTCCCAGTAGTTTTAATGTCCCATGTAGAGCCCACAGTAGTTATAATGCCTGCTGTAATGCCCTTGTGTAGCACCCCCAGTAGGTATAATGCTCCCTATAGTGCTCCCAGTAGTTATAATGCCCCCTTATAGTAACCCAAGTAGTTATAATGCCCCGTATGGTGTCCTTAGTAAGTATAATGCCCCCTTTACTGCCACCAGTAGGTGTAATGCCTCTCTGTAGTGCTCCCAGTATGTATAATGTCTGTAGTGCCCTTAGTATTATAGTGTACCCATGTAGTGCCCCAAAAAGCCCTTTGTAGTACCCCTAGTAGAGTGGCCCCCTGTTTAGTTCCCCCAGTACTTATAGTGGCCCTCCTGTAATGCCCTTAGTACTTATAGTGGCCACCCGATCATTATAATGCTTCCCAGAAAGTGCCCCAGTAAGTATAATGCTCCATTAGTGCCACCAGCGTTTATAGTATCCAGTACTTATAGAGTCCCCTTATAGTCATAATGTGCCCTCCGCCATATAGTGCTGACCATGTTCCTCCAATGCCAGCTGGCTCCCTCTTCCGGTCTGAGACCTGCATCCCCGTCTTCTGAATTCAGGGGTTCACAGCTTGGCACAGGTGTGCACAATCACATTATTGCACCACCTGAGACCTGGCGCAGGCAGTCGCGATGATGTCACTACATTGCTACTGCCTGCATCGTTCTACTCTCTAATAGGCTGCCATTCAGAGTGAATGACGGGGCAGATATCCTGATGGCTCCTGTGTACTGCCGCAGTAATTCAACTGTAATGCCATCCTGAGGGCAAAGATACAGTTGAACAGTCTGGCCAGAACGTTTGGCGCTCTGGACAAAATATCCAACGACCAAGCCCCGAATGTTTTGGCCTAGCAACATCCCTGTTTATAAGTGGGCAGAGATTTACAGCACATAGTTTTTACACTGAAGAATAGATCAATAACACATGCAGGACTAACGTGTAAATAATATCCACAAATATCAGCCTCTAATTGGAGAGTAAAATATTTAAAGAGGTTGGGATATTGACATTGATGATTTATCAACAATTTCTGATCCGTGGTAGTCAAACTCCCAGCACCCCTGCCGATCAGCTGCTTGAAGAAGTGGTCTCCTCACAGCATACCAACAAAGCCCTGTCTGCATTAGATATATGTACATTATAGGCATTTGGTCCAGGTTGAATCTGCAATCTCTGCATCCACTATGGTTACTCCACCCAGTGCAGCTCCCCTCCTCCGCTGTCTCGCCCTTCTGCACATCTGCTACACTGAAGCTATCAACTTTCTCAAATCTCCTTCCAAAGTTAGAAAATACCCACATTTTACATTGCAGTATACAGTATGTTGCAGACACCATCTGTTAGGTCCCAAGGGTAAGGCCAGGACCCTATATGCATCCAGTGTCCTGTGTAGTAATAGTCCCACAGAAGGCTTAATACATACTGTATGAATTCTTCTCATTAAACCAGCGTCCACATCTCTACATACAAAGATACTGTTCTATTTAATGCAATTTATCTGATATTATTGCACAGCAGGTTTCCCCTCTGGGCAGGTTACATTGGAGTTTATGGATAGGATTTCATTCTACTTTACTGGAGTCGATGGCTTCCATAAAATCTCATAAGGGAAATATGTGCAAATTCGAGGTCAGGCGGGATAAATGCAGTAAATGACAGGGAAGCTGACGGTAATTATGGACTCAACATCACTCTACATTCTTATTAAAGAGCTTCAGTTAAAGGGTAACTGTCCTGTGTTCATCAAAAAATCTAATTTAGCATATGTTACTGCTGTAGCAGCATTATGCATAAAGCAATCTTTAGTTTCTTCACACACCACTGTTTTCCTTGAGTTTTTCCCTATTTACAGCTGTTTAAACATTTACAATATGATGACCTTCTCAAGTTGGCTCCTCTGCCAGTTGAGACCAAAACTGCTTTCCCTCACTTCCCATACACACTTGCTGTAGCCAGCAGCTCCCTGCCAGCCAATTACTGAGAGACACGCCTCCTGACTCTGAAGCCTAATGCAGACATGCAGTGTGGAGGACCACCCCTCTGTCTTCTGTTTACACTAAAGGGAAGACAGACGAGCCCTAGCAACAGTCTTTTAAGGGAGCCGTGGAAAGGGACAGAGGACATTAATGAAAGCTGTTATTATAAGGTAATTACAGATCTTTTGACAATCATTGACAGACTAACTCAGGTATACATGCCTAAAAAATATATGACAATTACCCTTTAATATCTCCAGTAATGAGTCATCAGAAGATCTATATTCAGCCTTTGTTCTTTTTTTCGGAAAGCTGATTGGCTACCTATATGGATATTCACATCCAGCTTTTCCAGACTCCTGTATGGGATATGCCTAATTTTTATAAACATTACATCAGATCAGGTTTAGAGACCTAGCATGACACCATTAAAGGGGTTTTCTGATATTTTTTTTTTTTACTAATGACCGATCCTCTGGATAGGTAATCAGTATCTGATCAGTGAGAGTCCAACACCTGGGACTCTTACCGATCAGCTGTTTAAGAAGGCACTGGCACTCACAGTAGAGCCGCGTAACTGCTCACCAAGCACAGCGCTGTCCATTGTCTATGAGGCAGAGCTGCAACTAGGCCATGTGACCGATGAAGGTGATGTCACATGGCCTAGGCAATGCTGTGAGAAGACCATAGTGCTCAAAAGAGTGCGTGTGCCTTCTCAAAGAGCTAGTCAGCGGGGGTCCCACCGATCAGAGGTAATCAGTTATACTATCTTGGAAAAACCCTTTAAAACAGTTCCATAAGTCTTATCAGATTGCCTAATCAGTGCCAAAAGAATACCCCACTTATCAGTGCCATCAGAGTGGCCTTTCACCTTTGAACATATAGAAGCCACTATTTCTTATTCCAGGGAAAGCAATGGTGATTCAGAGGCCACAGCAGGAGAACTTTAGTAGTAAATGATGGCTATTGCAAACTACAAGACCGCAAAATACATACGGTCATGTGAAAGCACCATTAGACTGCAACTAAGAAAAAAATTACATAAGAGTGCCCCTTTGAATGTACAATCAAAGTGCACCACTGTCCCTTCAGGTTGTCCCCTTTCAACAGTATCTGAGGAGACAAGGAGGTCAGTGAGCTGACTTTAACATGAAGCACTATAGAGTGCCTCCACACCCCAAAAAAATAGAACATGTTGTATCTTTATGCGGTGTGGACGGACTCATTCAAGTACAATAGGTCTGACTCTGTTGCGGCAGCCATCCAGTCCACACAGGTGGCGCTGTGGCTCTGGGGTTACATTTGCTGACTTGCTTCAATGGGGTCTGGATTTGAATCTGGCCAGGGTATCATCTTTATATTCTCTACATGGTAGCTTCATTGATTTGTTAAGAATTTGGTCCATGTGGGTATGTGTCTAGAGAAATTTCGGTATAAACTATTTATGTAACCAGTAATGAGATGTAATACAGTAATGACTTGAACTGAATAGTAGCAAGCTTCTATGATTGTCCTGGACTACAGTCGACCTCCTCAACCATGTATGCTGCCGTAGGGACTGGCCTTTTTGGCCTTTCCAAGATGTCAGTCAGCGGACACACTAGCCAGGGGGCTTAGATGATCTGCCTTGAAAAGGCGAGCTGCAACCTTTGTTTTCCTACGTTAATTTAACTACCCTTGGGGCTAACATCTGACAGGTGAAGACGACAGAATTACTTATCTAGAGGAGGACAACAATGAGGAATGAATAATTATGCAAGACAATTCAACCGTGAGAAATCTTGCAAGATATCACATTTACTAATTGCTGAAAGAAAATGGGGTGCAAAATGCAAATAATTCTAATGAGCTGCATGTGTTAAAATCTTGAATACTTACTGGTATTTGTCTTGAGAGGTGACAGGAATAACTTATCCTACAAGAGCTCTCCTGTGAGAAGGACCAGAAAATTAAAAAGTTGTCAGTGCTAAAGAGTAAGGGGTTAACTACGCTGAGCAGGTCTGGGAAGGAGTGTTTGGAAGCTGTTAGTGAAAGGAAGGAATTTCTTTGATGTTTTTATCTGAACTTTCAGAAGTGGAGACCAAATATGAGAAACCAAAAACATACTTGGGTTCTTCAGGCAGAAGAAGCACAGGGACACAAAACCTGCACCTATGCACACATCTTAAGTTCTGAACAAGGGGGAACTCTTGTGCGTGTGTTCACCGCATGAGCTTATCAGGTACACTGTAATTAAATGCTGTCATGTGGGGCCTTAGGGGTAGAGAACAATGTCAACCAGGCTTGGGCATGTAGATATAGAATTTTACCTGAATTTCCAGATTGCATTATTAATTATTAATACTGTTTCAGCATTTATTTACAGAGGTAAACTCACCCCTCAGGTATTTGGGCAGTGCCCATGGGCTCATGGCCAGAAGGAAACCACTGATTCTTAGATATCTGCAAAACAAATGATAGTTTGTCCAGCTTAGACAGACAGTCTAGACCTGCATCAGATCTATCACAGGGGCTCAGGCTGGACAATACATGTGATGCAGGGATAGACACTTTTCTCTGACTCTATACCAACTATTGGCTGGCTTAATTTGAGATCGATTTTTACTCAACTACTGTGTTCTTCCTTTGCCTTATAGATTGTAAGCTCTTGCAGGCAGGGTCCTCGACCCATCTGTACCAGTCTGTTAATATTTTCTTGTTCATTGTGTTTTAATATTTGTGTAACCCATCTGGATGTACAGCGCCATGGAATTAATGGCACTTTAAAATACATAGTAATAATAATCCAGAAGGGTGGCACAATTTGGGTGCAAAATGGTGCATTTTAGGCCCTGACCCTTTCCTGTGAAGCTCCACCCCTATCCACTAAGCCCCCACACCCTTGTACAGATGCTCCAAACTGAGCCAGTTTGCTTTGCCTTTTAGACAGATTTTTGGTACAGACACATTAGTACATCTGGGCAATTGTGTTAGTGGGTATTCATATGTCCGCAAACCGCATATCCGCAAAACATGGATACTGGCCATATGCACATCACATCATGGTGCTGCGAAGTATAGGACGTGTCCTCTCTTTTGTGGTGAGGCAGCACAAATGCAGAAGCACAAGGAAGGACATCCAGGTGCTTCCGCATTCGTGCGGCTGCACCGCAAAAGATAGGACATGTCCTATACTTTGCTGCAACATGGACCATGGACCCATTAAAGTCAGTGGGTCCACACAGTCATGTGGCATGTACTGTACATGGATGGTAACGGAATTTAGCAGATTTGTGGTTTATGGACTGCAAAACACTTGTGGTCTTTGTGAATGCACCCTAACAAAGGAATTAAGTTCTGATGCTTGGTTATTTACACACGTAAAAAAATAGTAGTATTCCGGGCCCTAGGACCAGACACATTTTGATGCTCAAATCAAAAGGTAATGTGTAAGGACAGGGTAAAACATTTTGGCAACGGCTCAAAGATTTCCAAAACTTCAGCAGTTTCCATGGTAAGTAAACTTATGACGAGAGCCAGAAGAATTCAGGTATATTTCTCCCTATGGCTCCAAGAAGTAATGCTGGTTACTAGTGTTGAGCGAGCATGCTCAGCCGAACAGCTTTTCGGCTCCAGCATAGCCATGCTCGACACATGGCCGTACTCGGCCGAGTACCGCATGTGCTCAAGTGCCATGCTTGAGTCTCCTCCCCGCACGCTTCGCGGCTGCTATGCAGCTAAGAAACGTGCAGGTAAGAACTGCCCTCACTGTAATGCCAGTAGCCATGTTAGCTACTGGCATTAGTGATTGGCTGGCTGGAACACATCATCGGGTGCTTTATAGCACCCAATGATGCATGTTCGGCTCATTTGTAGTCAGGGAGAGCAGCGCTTAGGAAGGGACAAAAAGTCCTTTTAACCTGTTCCGGACACATGACGTACCGGTACGGCATGTTGTACCGGTACTTAAGGACACATGACGTACCGGTACGTCATGTGTAGTTCCGATCAACGCCCCGTCCTGTGACCCCCCATGTCGGCGATCGCAGAAAACCGCAGGTCAATTCAGACCTGCTGTTTGCTGCGTTTACGGGTTATTTGGGTCTCTGGGGACCCGATAACCCGGAACAGGATGGTGATCGGTGGTGTGATAATACACAACCAATCACCATCCTGCGATCCTGAGAGGTGATGGTGACATCACCTTTCAGGATCTCCTCTCATTGGTCAGCTGCAGGGGCGGGCAGTTCAAATTACAGCAGCGCTCCTCTCTTCCTCCTTTTGAGTCCGGGAGGCGAGGAGAGAGGAGTGCTGCATGTCGATCTCAAGAGCCAGCACCCCCATCTGTGCAAGGATCATCAGCCAGCACCCCCATCTGTGCCCCCAGCACCCCCAGCACCACCAAGGTATTTAGGGAAAGATTAGGTTAGGCAAGGATATTCATGGAAAGCTAGTGAGAAAAAAAACTGTTTTTATTGCATCACCCTAAACCGGGTGTCTGGGGTCCACAGCGCAGCTCCGTCCTCTCATCCCACACAAAATGAGCCCTTACCTAAAGAAATCGGCTAAAAAATAAAAAATAAATGACTCTTAGACTATGGAGATACTAAAACGTTTTTTTTTTGTTTATAAAAAGATAATATAGTGTAAAACATAAATAAATTTAAAAAGTAGACATATTAGGTATTGCGTCCATAAGAATCTATTCTATAAAAATACCCCATGACCTCACCCCTCAGATGAACACGGTAAAAAAAAAAAAAACTGCAATTTACTCTGGCACACATGGCTGACTTCATGTTAGGCTGCCTTTCCTATGACCCGTGCGTTTTGCGCATTTTAGACAACACGGATTACTGGTTGTTCACCCTTCCCGACCCCCACTACAAAGAGAACTTCTCATCTCTCATTCCTCTGGTGAAAAATTGCTCCAAATTTGATAGGGCAGACATCCAAACGGATTTCAGCCATTGACCTCCCTTGGATGTGGTAGCCGTTTCTCAGGCTCCCTCTCCGGCATCGAACCCTGATTCCCTGTTACCCGTGATCACCATGGTAGGCGCAGAAAAGAACATAGAAAATTGATAGAGCAGGCATCCGAATGGATCGTCGCCGTCACGGGGACGTGCAATCACCCAGAAGTTATCTAGAGTCACCAATGCGGCAGCAGGCCCTCGCCCCTAATGTTTTAGATGATCAGATCAGCAGGTCCTTGCTCCAAATGTTTTTGAGGGTCACCAGCAGGCCATCAATCATAATTTTTCAATTGTGTGTATGATGCCCTCCTTTATGTGTAATAAAGGGTGTTTTGGAGTGTCGGTTCCTTGTAATTTTTGGCAGCCCTTTCACTTAATGCATAGGCTTTATGAGTGTATTCCCATTAACTGCAACTATTGTACCACAATGTGAATGAGGCCCTCCAATATGTGATATACAGGTTGTATTGGAGTGCCTCTTCCTTGTAATTTTTGGCAGCACTTTATATACAAGTAAATATACAGGAAAGAATGTTTCTTAATTTTTCCTCTAAAATTTGTTATTTATTTTTGTCCGTATTATTGTCAGTCTGTAAAAGTGGCGTACTACTCGGACAACATGGTTCCCAGCAGCGACCTGGGAGTTCAAGATGCATTGAGACATCCTCCCCATGCTGTTCCTGAACCATTTCAGTGGTATTTCCATAAATTTCTGACCTTTTCCTATGCAACAGGCCCCTTCCCCTCTTCAGAGCAGGGGGTGCCTGGTTTAATGCTCGGGTTATCCCATTGACTTCCATTATCCTGATGTGTTCGGCCAGAGCACCCGAGCACCCGATCACTTTGGTGCTCAATCAACACTACTGGTTACATTTTATGAACCACCATCAATGGCAGCTTCTCATATATTTCACAAAATAATCTGTTAAACATGTATGTGTTATATATGGGTAATAAAACTGCCCAAAGAGAGTGAATTGTTATCTGGTCATAAAAAAGGACAATTTCTCCAGAGAATGGGCCATTTTGTCCCATCTCCTTCCTGCTAAGGCTAGTTTCATGTCTACGACACAGGATCCGGCAGGCTGTTTAGATATAGAGCACCCTATCGGAGTCCTCAGGATCCGGCGTTGCCGGATACTGCCTCCTTGTCCGCCGGACCCCATTAACTATGCAAATATGCAGAGAATCAGCTGGACAAAAACTGCTGCACACTGCAGTTTTTATCCGGTCGAGTCATGGCATTCTCTGCCGGAACTGCTGGCCAGATCACCTAGATGCAGATGTGAAACTAGCCTAACACAAGTAATGGATATAGATTTACCGTAATCATTAATTCATCATTGAGCCATGTTATTTAGGGATAGGAATGTGCAGTTGTAAAACAGATCAGTGATTCCCGTGACAACCACATTTTTTGATGGCTTAAGTAGAACATTACCTACATTAGATAAGCCTCAGGTAAAACCAATTCACACCATCTGTCTAGACAGATCCTTAGGTTTGTATCATCGAAGATGGTATGCTGTGGTATTTTCTTTCTCCAGGGTGTTGTCCTTTAAGGGAGGGCAGGTTGTTTTGATGGTGTGGAAATAATTGGCAGGCGGAGGTGTAGCTACATGGGTGCTCTTCACTGCAGGCACAACATGGTGGGTGTTGGACAACACAAAAATAATAAGTGGAATAATCTGCAGCAATGGTAGGTTTAACACAGAACAGATCACACGAGCCTGGCTAACTAACATGAGCAGTTTTCTACTAAAAGCTATTTGCATTTTACTTCAACACAGGTTGGGTATCACACCTACTGAATTTCTGACAAATCTGTCCCTGGATGAAGTACAGAAGAAAAGAATGTCCTTGGATCCAGCGCTCCCCCAGAATACCTAGCTCTGTTTATTCAGCAACAAAGATTAAAATGTAGATGTCTCTGTAAGTTAAAAAGCAAATGTCCATATATATATATATATATATATATATATATATATATATATATATATATGTGTATGCCATGTGCACTGCTTCAAAACACATCATATGTGGACATTTGCTTTTTAACTTATGTGGATATCTGCATTTTAATCTTTGTTGGTGAATAAACAAGAATAAGTTTTATTAGGAAGAGCTGGATCCTAGGTCCTTCTTTTCTTCCGCACTGCATCCATTGATCACGTTTGGATTCCTTTTATTCATTCCTTAGACATGGCCCACTTAGTGGCCAGCTGGCAATTCACTATTTCTTTCTCTTGTGCGATATACAGTTTTACACATTAGATCCCAGGCTCACAACCATATCTTTGGTCTGCATCCGATCCGCATTTTTGGAAGATTGGATGTGGACCCATTTATTTCAATTCACATGTCCATTCCGCAGCCTATCAAAAAAAGATTTGTAGACAAGAATAGAACATTTCTGCAGGAGTTTGAAAAAAGAATCATTGCCTCCATAGTTTGTGGATCTGCGATTTATGGACTGCAAAACGGATATGTTCATCTGCATAAGGCCTTAAGGTAAGGAGCTCTTTGTGTCCAATCATTCTCATCATCTATCGAGTATCACCCTATGTTTTGTGCTCTGCATTCCTTTTCATAGAAATCTGACCCCTGTCATAGTTATAGATGATAATTTCTAGTTCATTATTATTACCCCCATTAGGTCTGATAAAAAAGCGACAAACAGGGTTGTTGGAGAGTCCATAAAAATAGGGGACTTTTTTCCAGTGTCCATGAAAAAAATAATGTTTTTTTTTTAGGCTGGTGGTACTTGTGCACTTTTATTGTAATTCTTAGTATTTTAGAGCAGTAAATGCTGGTAATGTATTCAGTATTACTATCTGACCTATAGACATGTATTACTTATAATCTATATGGCTTTCCAATTTGTCCATAAAATGTTTTGGCTGTCCATGATTTTTGAGGAAATTGTCCAGAAAAAAAAAATTGCTAACCCTGATGATGAAAGTGCCATATCTCATGGAAATTATTTTCAGCTCCTTGTAAAATAATAGTTTGTTTTGTTTATCACTACTTTTTGACATGGACAAAGGATTTTTATTAGTTCTTCCTTCCTCTCTCCCAGCATGAAGTGCCAGCACAACAGCTCCAGCAAGTAAATAACATCTAGCCACTGACCAACGTCTTTTCTTTCCGAAACTGTGGAATAAACTGATATAATAATATGCAATAATATAATAATATAATTTTAGTATTTACAACCACTGTAAGCTTTTTGCTAGGTATTAACATACAATTGCTGTCCCTACTCACCTCAACTCTCTAGGTAATGATAATGTCAAGCTAAGGTAGAATTCAAAGTTTCTCGTATCTGACACAGTAGGAGTGACTCATACTATACAACCTGTTGCTGCAGGAATGCAAAACTTTTTTGAATGTTACATTATTCTACTTGTAAGAATCTCAATAGGATGGCAATACCCCAAGGGCATGTCAAGTGTGAAAAAAAGACTTGATTCAGAGCACTGATTGGAGATTACATCTCCACTCATACAGTAGTCCATTCTGAATCCCTTTTCTTGGTATTAAAGTGGGGGCTTCAGAATCTCTGATCTGTTTCAATGGTGAAACATGAAAGTGAATTAAACACTTCTTCTCCATGTTTCACATGAGATACTCAGCTCTGAGGAGTTTTATGTGCAAAACACAATATGAGATTGTTCTACTCTACCCATAGATCATTGAACTCAGTGTAAGACCTGACAGGAGGAACCACAGTAGAGATGAGCGAATTTTCAAATATTAAATTCAGCCGGTTAGCTGAATTTATTTTTTTAAATTCGGTTTGATCCGAATTTATTTGCGGTGAATCACGTAAAAAAAACTGCTATTTCCTGGCTGCAGAGAGGCTTTATAGTGGTGTAGAACACTGTGCCTTGTAGAAACACGCATAGGGCATAGGGAATCTGCTGTGGTAGTGTCAGTATGACATGCAGATGACAGGCGTCACTCATAGAATCACTGTACACTTCACTTATTTGGGCAGTCACAGGGCCAAAACTGACCAAATAACTCAAGTATGAACTCAGCCTTATAGGTCGATGTTTGTGTCAAGAAGAAGCGCGCTCCTTTTACACCGTGGTCAACTGATTCCACATAGATGTCTACAGAACCTGTTCTATTAAACGCTTATACAAGTAGAGCCCCCCGACAGAGTGGAGAGGGTGTCAGCAGTAAGTTTGTGTTGACGTCACTGATTATTTTTCCCTTCCTCTAAACCGTCAGAACAATAACCCCCAAAAACAGATTCTGTCTGTTGAGAATCCGCAATTCACTCGGTCAGCATTTGGTCAGTAATCCATCAGTATTGCTAATGCCCAAAAAAAACAGGAGTGGATCCAAAACAGAGATGACACGTGAATTGAATATTTGCATGTCTTCTGTGATTGATCGCGAATATTCTAATCGCGAATATTGGCACTCCGAGAATTCGAGAATATCTAGAATATAGTGCTATATCTTTGTAATCGTGAATATTCTAGATTTCTTTTCATCAGTACTCATGATCCCTCACTGCTTCTTGCAGTGAGGCCAATGAGAAGGCTGCAATATCTTTGACTTTAGGAGTAGTGTTAATCATGAATTTTCGCAATCAAGAAAATAATGACTGGAGATCATGAATTCTCGAAATCGCAAATATATGACGAATATTCGCCCAAATATTCGCAAAATATCGCTAATTCGAATGTTACCCCTGCTGCTCATCACTGTTTTGTACCCACTCCTGCTTTTAGATACCAAATCAAAAGACAATTCTGATGGGACCATACAGGCCTTACAGCTGCTACACAGATCCGTTGTGCGTCTCATTTTTACTTCCTTCTGACAGATCAGAAGAAATGTCAAATAAATTATGATGTCAGCCAGGCCGAAAAGCTAAATAGTGGCCCAGTCATGAAGTGGGGAGGGTGGGAACAACACGAGAAGTCCACAGAGTGGCCCTATGAAATAGTGGTGACGTGGAAGCAGCATGAGGAGACCACAGAGTGGCCCAATGACAGAGTCTGGAGGAGGCGGCAGCATCAGGAGGAGGCCACAGAGTGGCACAATGACAGTGTGGAGGTGGTGGCAGCATCAGGAGGCCACAGAGTGGTACAATGACAGAATGTGGAGGTGGCGGCAGCATCAGGAGGCCACACAGAGTGGCACAATGACAGAGTGTGGAGGTGGCAGCAGCATCAGGAGGCCACAGAGTGGCACAATGACAGAGTGTAAAGGTGGCAGCAGCTTCAGGAGGAGGCCACATAGTGGCACAATGGCAGTGTGGAGGTGGCAGCAGCAGCATCAGGAGACCACAGAGTGGTAAGGTGACATAGTGTGGAGGTGACAGCAGCATCAGGAGACCACAGAGTGGCAAGGTGACATGGTGTGGAAGTGGCAGCAGTATCAGGAGACCACAGAGTGGAAAGGAAGCAGCATCAGAAGACCAAAGAGTGGCAAGGTGACATAGTGTGGAGGTGACAGCAGCATCAGGAGACCACAGAGTGGAAAGGTGACATAGTGTGGAGGTGGCATCAGCATCAGGAGACCAAAGAGTGGCAAGATGACATATTGTGGAGGTGACAGCAGAATCAGGAGACCACAGAGTGGCAAGGTGACATCGCATGGAGGTGGCAGCAGCATCAGGAGACTACAGAGTGACCCGGTGACAGAGTGGGGAGGTGGCAGCAGCATCAGGAGACCACATAGTGGCCAGGTGACATAGTGAGGAGGTGGCAGCAGCATCAGGAGATCACAGAGTGACCAGTGACAGAGTGGGGAGGTGAGTGGCAATACGAGTACCAGCTGAAGATGGTGGGTGAAATAAGGAGCACTTGGAATCAGATGTGTGGCATCAGGCGGGTGGCAGCATCAGAATAGTCGCTAAGGCAGGTAGCCAGAAGAAACCAGTCTCTTTTGTCAAAGTTTTGGTGTGGCACCATGGATGATGCATCAGGCATTGGTGGGTGGAAATCCTGGCTGAGCCACTCCTGATTCATCTTGACAAAGGTCAGTCTCTCTACATTTTGGGTGGACAGGCAAGTTCTTCTTGGGGTAACTATGGCCCCCACCACACTAAACACCCGCTCTGATGCCACACTACTGGCCGGACAGGACAGCTTTTCCAGGGCAAACTCTGCTAGTTAAGACCACAAATCCAGTTTGGCTTCCCAGTAGTCCAGCGGATCTTCAACGTGGGGTGGCAGGGTACTGTCAAAGTATGCCACCACCTGCTGGTTCAGGTCATGCTCCAGGTCTAGCTGCTGATGCTGGTGAGTAGTTTCTTCACTAGGCGGGTGAAGAAAGCTGCTCATCAGCGACTCTAGACTCAAGTTGCTGCTGATGGAGCTGGAACTGCTCCTATTCCCCCACCCTGCCACAGCAGCCATGGCAGAGAAATGTGAGCTCAGAGAGCCCCCCCCCCAGTCAGACCTGCGAGAGGATGGATGATGGTGCAGATAGGCAGTGGCCAACTCACTACATATGATGTCTCTATAGTAGTTCAGTTTGTCCTCCCTCTCAGCGGGTGTAAAAAAAAGGCCCCTATTTTGGGAGGGTCCAACAAGGTAGAGAGCCAAAGTCATTCCTCTGCCGAATTGTGACAATTCGGCTGTCACTACACAAGCAAGTGTGCATGCATCAGTCCATTTGTTCAAGTGACTCAGAGGGACTCCCTGCCTCCATCTCCACTGCATACTGCCACAGGGTGTCTGGGTCCTCTGCCATTATGTTCCTCATCCCCCTTAAGCTCCTCTGGCTGCTCCTGCTCCTCCTCTCCTGTGTGTAAAAGCCACCCATTTTGTTACACATTGCTTGTGCTCCAATGTCCTCCTCCTCCAGTTCAGCCCCCACAGGGCTCATGTGGCCGTGAGATCTAGGCACCACGTCTCCAGTCCCCTGACCAGCCATATTTACCAGCATCTGTTCCAGGCCATGAAGCAGTGGAATGACATTGTTCATTCCGTAATCCTGGTGACTGACAAATAACGTGGCCTCCTCAAAGGGCCTGAGCAAATGGCATGCATGAGCTCCCACTGGCTGACATCGAAGTTACACAGAGGAGTACTCTTGTCCACTTGGATCATCAATAAATCGTTTATGGCCTTTCTCTGTTTGCATAGTCGGTCCAACATATGGAGGGTGGAATTCCAACGTGTAGAAACATCGCATATCAGCCCATGTTGGGGGATGCCGTTCTGCCGCTGCAGCTCAAGGAGAGTGTACAAGAGTGTACGAGTGGCTGAAGTGCATGCAAAGTTTCCTGGCCATTTTTAAGATGTCTTGCAGAAGGGTGGAAGACTTCAGGAACTGCTTGACAACCAGATTGAACACGTGTGCCCTGCAAGGGGCATGGCTCAGCCCTCCTTGACGCAGTGCCGACACCATGTTCTTCCTGTTGTCAGTCACCATGGTTCAGATTTTCGTGGAGAAAGCCAGGATTTGATTTCTTGATGAACACGGAGCAGTTCCTCCCCTGTGTGACTGCGTTCGCCCAGGAAAACGAGGTGCAGAACAGCGTGACACCGCCGTGCCCTGCACATGTGGTATGTTGGAGGGGCACTTTGGTTTGTCCCTGCAGTGGAGGCTGAGGATGAGGAGGCAGAGGCGGACATTTTCGCAGGACCAATGGCGTGACAACGTGGAGGCGAAAGCAGCGTCACCTGGCTAAGTTGCTGGTGTGGCTGTGCAGGAACCACATTCACATAGTGGGCCGTAAAGGATATGTATTGTCCCTGACCGTAGTTACAGCTTCACTCGTCAGTGCTGCTGTGCACTTTGGCAGACACCAACAGGCTCAAGGACTGGCCCACCTTCTGTTCTACTTGTGTGTGTAGGGCTGATACTGCCTTTTTGGCAAAGAAATGATGGCTTGGGACTCTCCACCTCAGCTCGGCACAAGCCATCAGTTCTCTGAAAGGTTCAAAGTCCACCACTTGGAAAGGGAGGGACTGCAGCACCAGCAACTTGGACAGGAGCACATTCAACTCCCTTCGGCTGAGGTGGTGGAGCCTTGACTGCCTGAAACCGGGTACGTGCCACTGGGTGATGCAGCAGTTGCTGTGACAGGCTGAATCACCACATTAGAGCCACTGTTCTCCCAGGCCACTTTATGGTGACACTGCACATGTTAACGGAGGGCCGTGGTGCCAACATTGGCACCCTGGCCATGCTTCACCTTCTGCCCACAGATTCTAGATATGGGCTATCAAATATTACCGGACAGAAAAAAATCGCAAAAGATTGCCGACCCACAAGGAGCCTAAACTATCACCAAAAAATTTGCACAAAATTCTTTGCATAGTAAACATAAATAAACTTTATTAACAATGTAAAAATACATACAGTACAGACCAAAAGTTTGGACACACCTTCTCATTCAAAGAGTTTTCTTTATTTTCATGACTATGAAAATTTTAGATTCACACTGAAGGCATCAAAACTATGAATTAACACATGTGGAATTATATACATAACAAAAAAATGTGAAACAACTGAAAATATGTCATATTATAGGTTCTTCAAAGTAACCACCATTTGCTTTGATTACTGCTTTGCACACGCTTGGCATTCTCTTGATGAGCTTCAAGAGGTAGTCACCTGAAATGGTTTTCACTTCACAGGTGTGCCCTGTCAGGTTTAATAAGTGGGATTTCTTGCCTTATAAATGGGGTTGGGACCATCAGTTGCGTTGTCGAGAAGTCAGATACACAGTCCTACTGAATAGACTGTTAGAATTTGTATTATGGCAAGAAAAAAGCAGCTAAGTAAAGAAAAACGAGTGGCCATCATTACTTTAAGAAATGAAGGTCAGTCAGTCCAAAAAATTGGGAAAACTTTGAAAGTGTCCCCAAGTGCAGTCACAAAAACCATCAAGCACTACAAAGAAACTGGCTCACATGCGGACGGCCCCAGGAAAGGAAGACCAAGAGTCACCTCTGCTGCGGAGGATAAGTTCATCCGAGTCACCAGCCTCAGAAATCGCAGGTTAACAGCAGCTCAGATTAGAGACCAGGTCAATGCCACACAGAGTTCTAGCAGCAGACACATCTCTAGAACAACTGTTAAGAGGAGACTGTGTGAATCAGGCCTTCATGGTAGAATATCTGCTAGGAAACCACTGATAAGGACAGGCAACAAGCAGAAGAGACTTGTTTGGGCTAAAGAACACAAGGAATGGACATTAGACCAGTGGAAATCTGTGCTTTGGTCTGATGAGTCCAAATTTGAGATCTTTGGTTCCAACCACCGTGTCTTTGTGCGACGCAGAAAAGGTGAACGGATGGACTCTACATGTCTGGTTCCCACCGTGAAGCATGGAGGAGGAGGTGTGATGGCGTGGGGGTGCTTTGCTGGTGGCACTGTTATGGATTTATTTAAAATTGAAGGCATACTGAACCAGCATGGCTACCACAGCATCTTGCAGCGACATGCTATTCCATCCGGTTTGCGTTTAGTTGGACCATCATTTATTTTACAACAGGACAATGACCCCAAACACACCTCCAGGCTGTAAGGGCTATTTGACCATGAAGGAGAGTGATGGGGTGCTGCGCCAGATGACCTGGCCTCAACAGTCACCGGACCTGAACCCAATCAAGATGATTTGGGGTGAGCTGGACTGCACAGTGAAGGCAAAAGGGCCAACAAGTGCTAAGCATCTCTGGGAACTCCTTCAAGACTGTTGGAAGACCATTTCAAGTGACTACCTCTTGAAGCTCATCAAGAGAATGCCAAGAGTGTGCAAAGCAGTAATCAAAGCAAAATGTGGCTACTTTGAAGAACCTAGAATATGACATATTTTCAGTTGTTTCACACTTTTTTGTTATGTATATAATTCCACATGTGTTAATTCATAGTTTTGATGCCTTCAGTGTGAATCTACAATTTTCATAGTCATGAAAATAAAGAAAACTCTTTGAATGAGAAGGTGTGTCCAAACTTTTGGTCTGTACTGTACATGATGGTAAAAACGGCAGCATAAAGGTGGAACACAAAGGAGAGGAATAGGACCCAAGGAGGGGCTGGGAGCTCAGCACACCAGGAATCAGGGAAATATTATTGAACTCAGATGCTGGTCACCAAGAAACCTCAGGACAATAAGATTCTAGATATGGCCATGTTTATCTCCTCTGGTGGCTTAACAAAAAAACTGCCACACCACCAAGTAGGTTATTTTACCCCCGACACTACGCACTGACTGACTGCTACCGCTGCTGCTTCCGTGAACCCCTGCACCACTACTTTTCAGGCAGGTAGGCTCCTGCGAAGTGGGTGGTCTACCCCGGGCATGTTTGGCTACCGACCTCCCACTGCTGCCACCCTGCTGACTCTCAGCCACGCTAGTGACTTGCTGGCTCTACTGCTGCCTCACGGGCAAGCTGCCACCCTCTTCTCCTAATGATGATGAAGCCCCTAATTCACCCGGGTCCCAAGTGCGATTAGCTATATCATTATCATATAACTGCACCCCTGAACGGCAAATAGGCCTTTATTTTTTTCCATTTATACACAACACAAAAGGCTTTAGAACTTATAACTGCACTGCTGAATGCCAAATATATTTTTAATTTTTCCCCTTATACACTCCACAAAAGGGCTTTAGAACATATAACTGCACCGCTGAATGGAAAATATATTTTTCTTTTTTCCCCTTATACACTCAACAAAAGGGCTTTAGAACATATAACTGCACCGCTGAACGGCAAATATATTTTTCTTTTTTCCCCTTATACACTCCACAAAAGGGCTTAAGAACATATAACTGCACCGCTGAACGGCAAATATATTTTTCTTTTTTTCACTTATAAACACCACAAAAGGCTTTAGAACATATAACTGCACCGCTGAACGGCAAATATGTTTTTCTTTTGCCTTTATAATACACAACAAAAAGGGCTTTAGAACATATAACCGCTGGACACCAAATAATTTTTTTTTGGTGCCATTACTACATGTCAAAAAGGGTACATGTCAAAAAGGGCTGTAATTTTCGCACTTCACCACACAACAGCTAATAAGCCCTTTTTTCCCACTAATACAAGCCCAAAAATGCTTTAGAACATACCGCACAAGAGCAAATAAGACATAGAAATATTTCCTTGTAATAAACCCTGTTAATGGCTGTATTAAACAGCACTTGCACCCCAATACCAAGAACGGTTTGCTGGAATTACAGAGCTGTATAATGGCAATTTGGATCCCTAGTCAGTGCAGTAATTGTTCCTATTACCCAGGCTGCAACTTCCTCTACTGAACCCTGTTCTACATAAATGCTGTAGAATGATTTATCCCTATCCTTTCCCTACACCTTGAATAATCTTTCCCTGAACTTGTAAATCTTTTTTTAGCACAATGAAGTCTTTTCTAGCGCTGTCCCTAGCGCCTGCTAATGTCTCTCCCTGCACATGTGCAGCAGCCATTTCAGGAAAAAATTCAATTCGTTGCCACGAAGCATGAGGAAATTCAGATTCGGTGCGAATCGAATTTTTACTGAAATTCGGATCGAATTCCACTTTATCAACTTCGATTCGCTCATCTCTATCTATAAAGTCTGGGTGAAGGCCCCTTTACACTGCTCAATAGTCAGTCATTTTAAAGATGCCATCAATTACCCGATGAACAAGTGAAATGCTTGATCGTTGATTGTTGGTGCGGTCACCTAAATTATTGTTTTCAGGTAGCAGATCATACTATCTAAACAGCCTCTGCTGCCCAGGCCACAAACAATAGTTCTGTATGGGGATGAGCGATGGCATTAGCCATCGCTCTCCCCATACTGTGGAGGGGATCACAGCATGTCGTGAAGGAAGCACTCCTTCCCAATAATCACCTGCTCGTCATTCAAAGTGAATAGGGCTGGGCTGTGATACCAAGCACATCCAGTATACAATGTACGGCACTCTGCTTGTTGGGAGGTGAGATGGCAGTTGCACTCACAGGATCTCCGCTGCCTTTTCAAAACAGCTGATCGGCGGTAGTCCTGGGTGTCGGACCACCACCGACCAGATACTGATGACCTATCCAGAGGATAGTTCATCAGTAAAAAATGTATGAAAACCCTTTTAATTCTGTGATCAACTGAAAGCTCTATAGCTGATAAATGGTTGCTGTAAAGCTGCCCATACACATTCAATAGCTGTCAGATGACAGCTATCTGTCCCAATTCCCTCCCTGCTTCCCCACACATTCAGCTTGGCCTAACATTGCAGCAGATTGCAATCTCCAGGAAGTGATGGAGTACAGTCTCTTCTCAAAGAGACCCAGGAGTGACATGCATATAGAGCTGTATACAGCTTTATACAGTGTATACAGTGTTTAGCACCACCACCCTGTCTTATCAGGCTTCCAGCATTACAATAGAGTTGTCATTAAAGGGTTGGCTACTACTCAGGGCCGTCTTTAATATTGATTGGACCCTGGGCAAAAATTTACCCTGGGCAAAAATTTACTTAGCAGGCAATCACGCCCTCCACCACAACACACACACAAAAAATCCACACACCTGGTAGAGTACAGTGAATGACTGTAAATACTTCCAGTTCTGAAGACTCCAGCGGCTCAGGATCAGTGCTCTAGGCTCCGGCTGGAAGTGGGCATCGCTCTGCAGGAAGGAGACCAGGGCTCGGCTCACCCTAGTGTTACAATGCACCCCAGCACCCCACAGTATGCAGTATAGCACCCTATAGTATACAGCACCACACAGTATGCAGTATAGCACCCCACACTATACAGTACCCCACAGTATATAGTAGAGCAGTATAGCAGCCCACAGTATACAGCACCCCACAGTATACAACACCTCACAGTATACAACACCTCACTGTATACAGCACCCCAAACTATACACGATACAGCCCCCCACACTATACAGAACAGCAGTATAGCACTCCACACTATACCGCACCCACAGTATACAGACCCCCACAGTATACAGTACAGCAGTATAGCACTCCACAATATACAGCCCCCCACACTATACAGGCCCCCCACACTATACAGCCCCCCCCCCACAGTATACAGCCCCCCACAGTATACAGGCCCCCACACAGTATACAGGCCCCCACACAGTATACAGCCCCCACACACAGTATACAGCCCCCCCCACACAGTATACAGCCCCCCCACACAGTATACAGCCCACCACACAGTATACAGCCCACCACACAGTATACAGCCCACCACAGTATACAGGCCGCCACACAGTATACAGCCCACCACACAGTATACAGACCCCCACACAGTATACAGACCCCCACACAGTATACAGCCCCCCCCACACAGTATACAGCCCCACCACACAGTATACAGCCCACCACACAGTATAAGGCCCCCCCACAGTATACAGGCCCCCACACAGTATACAGCCCACCACACAGTATATAGCCCACCACACAGTATACAGCCCACCACACAGTATAAGTCCCCCCCACAGTATACAGGCCCACCACACAGTATACAGCCCACCACACAGTATAAGGCCCCCCCACAGTATACAGGCCCCCACACAGTATACAGCCCCCCCACACAGTATACAGCCCACCACACAGTATATAGCCCACCACACAGTATACAGCCCACCACACAGTATAAGTCCCCCCCACAGTATACAGGCCCCCACACAATATACAGCCCACCACACAGTATACAGGCCCCCACACAGTATACAGCCCCCCACACAGTATACAGCCCCCACACAATATACAGCCCACCATACAGTATACAGGCCCCCACACAGTATACAGCCCACTACACAGTATACAGCCCCCACAGTATAAAGGCCCCCCACAGTATACAGCCCCACACAGTATACAGCCCACCACACAGTATACAGTCCCACACAATATACAGCCCCCCACAGTATGCAGGCCCCCACACAATATACAGCACCCCACTATACAGTAGTTTACAGTATATTAACATAACAGTCCCTGTCACCTTTTTCTGATGCAATCTTCACACAAAAAAGCTCCACAGTTAACTTCTGCAACACTCCTGATAGGACCTGTGATGACCTCATAGCCATGTGACCAGTAATTGCTAGGTTACTGGTCACATGGTGATGATGTCATTAAGGTCCTAGATCACAACGTTAAAGTACACAGACAGCTTGACACCCGGGGCAGTAGCTAGCAGGGCTCAAGAGGCAGCTGCCTTGGGTCCCCCAGGAGCAACTGGGCCCGGGGCAGCTGCCCCTTTTGCCCCTTGGTAAAGACGGCCCTGCTACTACTGCATTTATAAATGGCTACAAATGCGCTGGGAATAGCACATACATGCAACTAGTAAAAAACATGACTAGGGTACTTTCGATTCGCCCCTTTTAGGTTTCCAAACAATTGCGGCACAATACCATCATTATCCGAAACCACGATTAGGAAACGACAGATGATGAATCAGACGGAATATACTTGGTTACTTCTTAGGAACCACCCCCAAAGGGGACATCAGCCATCTGGCATCAGCCATCACCCGCAACCACAGCGCTATATCCTTATGATCCCAGCAAATGCCTGCCCCCAATTTAAAGGGTTTCTACCACATCGTTTTGACAAATTTAGCTGTCAGACACTAGCGATCCGCTAGTGTCTGCTCTACCAAACAATGCTATTATAATAGCTTTTTGTGCAGCCGTTTCCATAAAAAACAAACTTGTATTGATATGCTAATGAGCCTCTAGGTGCTATGCGGGCGTCTTTTCAGCACCTAGAGGCTCGGTCTACCTTCACAAAATGCCGCCCAGCGCGTCCCTCCAGCCCGCCCATCTTCTCTGGAATGCGATTCTACCTCTGAGTCAGCAGACTAATTCTCGCGCCTGCGCCGTGCGCGTCTGTCTTCAGCGCAGGTGCAGTGAATGTCTGACCGCTGCCTGCACAGACATCTCGGTCATCAGCGCAGGCGCAGTGGAGATGTCTGTGCAGGGAGCGGTCAGACATTCACTGCGCCTGCGCCGATGACCGAGATGTCTGTGCAGGCAGCGGTCAGACATTCACTGCGCCTGCGCCAAAGACAGACACGCACGGAGCAGGCGCGAGAATTCGTCCGCTGCACAGACATCTCGGTCATCGGCGCAGAGGAGATGGGCGCGCTGGAGGGACGCGCTGGGCGGCATTTTGTGAAGGTAGACCGAGCCTCTAGGTGCTGAAAAGACGCCCCCATAGCACCTAGAGGCTCATTAGCATATCAATAAAAGTTTGTTTTTGATGGAAACGGCTGCACAAAAAGCTATTATAATAGCATTGTTTGGTAGAGCAGACACTAGCGGATCGCTGGTGTCTGACAGCTAAATTTGTCAAAACGATGTGGTAAAAACCCTTTAACCAGTACGCCTCCCCAATCGCGTCAAAATAGCAAACCACATTCTCTAGTGCTTTTCCACGTTGATGCTGGCCAGGATCACAAAGGCCTGCCACCAATTAGAAAACATCAGAGGGATCAACCGGTACCACTGCTTTTCCTCATCCTCCTTCTTCTTATCCTTCTTATCCTAATTAAAACACTCCAAGCAGAGTAAGGAAAAAATATACACATACCCCCCCTTCCAAATTTCATCCTTCAGCTCCTGCTTCAAATGAGCACCCAACGGCCCTTCAGAGCAAATGTAAACCTCGCCTTTCATTGCGTCATCCAAACACAGCATTCTTGTGTCCTTTTCCTTCTCCTTCCCCCCATCCTTATCACCCCCTGGCACCTGCGACACTATACCAGTCCCACTACTACACAAAGCACTCGCACCCATTCACAGAGCTCTCCGTCCTCTCTTCTCAGCTTCCGCCCAGAGCTGTGCCAGCATCGTTTCCACATCACAAATCTTCAAGTAAGGGCCAACAAGGGCCCTGTATAGGAAAACTGTAAGCCAACAGGGCTGCTGCTGCTAGTGCATCCTAACAACATGGCCTCCTTTTCCGCCTTCCAGTCCCCTTTTGAACCCCCTTCTTCCCTCCAACTGGCTAAACTGCCCCCCCCCCCCCCCCCCGGCTGAGATTAACCCCTTGTCTTACTTGCTGGTGCACTTTCCTGCTTCCTGGTGCTGTGCTCATAAAATAGCCCCCCAGTCATCAGCAGCGATCTCCAGTCACTTATACTGGGGTAAGCCAGAGGAACTTGTGCTTGCGCAGCCCATTGCCGTCCAGGTTAAGTGAATGGAGGCCACTGATGGACAGGATCCTCCATCAGTGGACATTTCTGGAGCAAGGTTCTGGGAAGCAGGTGAGCGCACCTGCAACTAAAAGCAGATTAGGCATAATAAACCACTGAGCATCAGCGCTGCCTATTACTATCTGCATGTATACTCTGTTCCCAGCACATGTGCAGATAGAAACAGGTAGTGGTAAACCCGTTTAAATCCCACTTATAATGATAATGAGATGCCTCTATTCCATTTGGCTGACTCACCAGCAAATGAGATGACTCGGCTGACTCTGTCCCAATCTATACACCAAAGTTGACAAGTTAGAAACAGAAAACAAGAATCATCTTGTGGGGGGTATAGTTGCCAGCATGATAACAGTACTATTACATTATTTATATGGATAGTCACATAAACGTAAAAAACAACCATTTTGTAGAAAATATTTTTACAATAAAACTTGACTTAAAACTACATGTAGTATAATGTAGTATATCAGAGTTGAGGATTTCATTTTTTGATACTTTATTCATTGGCAGGTGCGAAATACCCTTCAGATTTGTCCACATTTGTACATTGAACGGCACCAGGCAAGAGCTGGACAGTCTTGCAAACAAGGTAACCCTCATTTCCATAAAATGATGTATGTTGGGGGAACCTCTGACCCATTTACATATTCATAAGGAGATTAAAGTAACCACAGGGGACACAAATGTAATCACTTTTTGTGCCTCACTTGAGACATCTGACTCCATAATCGCCTATTATACAATCTCAACAAGATAGAATTTCCCAAGGTGCAAGGAATCAATAATGCGTGGACGTGTCCATTAAAAGAGATGTCCACTTAAAACCATTCCAAATCAGCAATTATCTAAACATAATAAACAATTTCAACGCACACAATGTAGATTTAGTGACAGTCCTGCTGCTATTACCGAATCTTTATAACGACTCACATACATTTGCCCTTTAAAGGGCATTGCCCCCAAAATCAAAAATTCACCAATACATTCAGCCAATTCTGTTTTATAGTTTCTTAATGATGCCTGTGTTCGGAAAGCTTGCTAACAAGTAACATAGTTGTCATTCCAAGTCCTGAATGGGATTGTCACCTATCTCTCCTCAACCCCTGAAGAGCAAATATGATCACTAATGCAGTCATATGGGAGAAGAGGGATGCACCATTGAGTAACTAGATAAAAAACTATGTGTCATCCCAGGAAAGATGAGTGACATGCACAATGCCTTGTAGGGCTAGCTCAGCTGAATGTAATGATACTTTTCACTTAGCGATCCGTTCAGGGTCGGACCTGGGTTTCCAGGGCCCACCAGAGGAAATTATTTTCAGGGCCCAACCCCCATACCATCAAAAAAGTCTAATAGGTTTAGATTTAAAGAAATAGACCCTAGTGGCACAGAGGCAGCTCGAAAAATTTTCTCTGTACCTTTGGCACCCACTATGGTATCAGAGCCTGGGCCCACTGGAGGATCCTCTGGTACTCTGGTGGGCCAGTCCAATACTGGATCCATTGTTCATTCTGGGGAAAAATTACTTTTAATCCACATGCAAATGAGCAGATGAGTGCCCAGAGGGCAGGCCCAGGCCACACTATGCTCCCTTGCTCCTCTTGCTTCTTTTGAAAGCCCTTCCCTATTCTTCCAGGTTGACAGGGCCAGGTTCCTTCATAGTCATCTTGCCTCACCTCTCAATCAACAAGGAGAGGGAAGGGCTGGCAGAGGAAGCAGGAGGAGCAAGGGTGCCCAGAGCGGATTGGGCCCACCCTCGGTGCACTTAGCTGTTTATTTGCATATTGATTAAAAGTACTTTTTCTCCAGAGTGAAGCAAGGGATTGTTAAATGAAATGAAAGGTATCATCACAGAACCCTGGGACCTTGCTTACCATCAGAATAAAGGAGAACTGCACTCCGGCAAGCCCCTTGTCTTATATAGGGCTAAGCTGCAGTATTAGACACAGTCGCAAGTATGTATGAGGCACTATTTTTGAGTTTCAGGGCCACTGCCCCTTTCTTTCTGATAATTGGTGGGTCCCAGGGGTTGGACCACCACTCAAACATTCCTGGAAAATCCCTTTCATGTCGTAAAGTAAATTTGGGAAACATAGGTATTCATATTGTAAGGTGTAAATAATGGAGCATCTGGCTGAACATCACCATAGGGTCCTTTTACAATGATGTGACTTTACATGATCTGCAGTGTCAGGACCTTTATGGTAACCATCATCTAATGAAGTTGTGACAGGGCATCATTATTATTGGATAATGACAGCAATATTTCTGATGCATTCATTGAGCATCGGCCCACCCCACCCCCCACAGCCCCCACAGGACCACAAGCATTTGCATGGTTTACCCTCTCATCACCCCATGGTCTGCACTGAGTGAAATGTATAAAATGGATATCTCCCAGTCCTTCTTGCTACAGATTACACTAAGCTCTCTGTAATGTATGCAAAATAAGATTCCATTTGCTGGAGGAAATATTTAAATGATCTGTAACATGGGAGTAACTGGGTGTGGAGATTATTCACTGTAAAGGGATAACGATATGGAGTTCCTCGTGCTCTTAGCTGAAGTGTATATAATACGAGAAATCTAATAATAGGACTTATATGGAAAATGTGCCCAGAGCATTAGTAATCATGGAGACCCATAGCTAAACATATCAACATCCCAAATCTCTCTCCTGCTCTGATGGTTTGCTACAATGTTTCAGAGCAGATACAATGGGGGTAATCAAAACTGGTTGGTCTGGTTGTAAGGGGCAACTAATCTGGTTTTCCTTTACACCAGTTTTGATAAGTCTCCCCCAATCTATCAAGTTGGAGTCAATGCTAAACATTTAGGAAAGGAAAACAAGCTGACCCAGATACCCCCATTTGGGAGAAAAAAGATAGGCTATGTTGAAATCCAACAAGCTCAATCCTCATTTTTCCCTCATCTTTGGTGGGACTGACCTGCAGTAAGATTATTGTGACTGGGAATACCACTAGTGGAGTTACAGAGGTAGACTGTGCAACTGCTATGGGGGCCTTGGAGAGAAGGGGCATAGCTCTGGTTAGTTTCAAATCCTTTGCTTTTGGGTAAAGAGAACCATGTTCCTTCATAGACATCTCACCTGGCCATGTCAATCAAGAAGACTGAAGGGCTGGCAGAGGAAGCAGGAGGAGCAAGGGTTCACATAGTGGCTTGGGCTTACCCAAGGTGCACTTAACCTGCCTAGCGGTATCCCCAAGCGTGACTCGGGGTTAATTTTCGCTGCCAGAAGCGGTAACCCCGAGTCACGCTCGGGGTACATTGCAGAGGGAGCAGCGGGTGTCCTTACCTAATCCCGGCGATCCAGCGATGTTCCCCGCTGTGATCGCCGGTGAGAGCCCCGGCGGATGTCTAATCTCTCTTCCTGGTTCCGTCTCTGTGAGCCGCAGCGCCTCACAGAGGCGGAACTGGACAGGAGATTCAAAAAAGATACATTGTATAAAAGTCAAACACACACATAAAGTTAGGTGATACAGTGGAATCCTGTCAGATTACACTGTATCACCTCAGATTTGACAGATTTGACGTCTGATCATTCTACACTGCCCTGGCTGCCCTTTAAGCTGTTTTTTCTAAGCAAAAAAAAAATATAAAAAAAAAATATATTTTTTACCATGGCATCAAAGCGTCACTTTAGCATCACCAAAGCGGGTTTGGATCAGATAAGTGACAGCGACAGCGACACAGAGCCCCTCGCAGAATTGAGCGACAGCGATAGCGATTCGTGGAAAGATTCGTCATCCGACTCTGACACTGACCAGAGAAGTGGCGACAGCGACGAATCTGCACTTGAGCTCAGTGAGGTGCGCACTTGGTGCCCTATTGATTGCGGTATGGATGCAGTACCACCGCCAAGATTCCCGTTTACAGGATCGCCTGGGATGAAGGTAGACGTTGATCACAATGATCCTTTGGCGTACCTAAAATTATTTCTGACGGATGACGTCATTGAAAAGATTGTCACGGAGACAAACCGCTACAAAGAGCAGCAATCCACTACTCTGCACAGCAAGTTTTCCAGAACCAGAAAATGGGAACCGGTGAGTAAGGAGGACATATGGAAATTTCTGGGGCTAATACTTCTTCAGTGGTGGGGAAACCCCTGCAGAAATGGTACTGGACTACCAATAAATTGCTGGCGACCCCATTTTTTGGCACCATCATGTCCGAGTACCGATTTTCCCTCATAATGAAGAATTTACACTTCACCAACAATGAGGAATTTGACGAAGCCACACATCCAGCGCCAAAACTGAAGAAGATCTGGGAAGTATTCCAAATGATCATAACCAATGTGCCTAATGATTACAGTACATAACACCTCCACTGCCACGGTCCACACAAGAGGTGGGAAAGATGTCATAAAGCCACAACTTGTGATCGACTATAATAACACCATGGGAGGAGTCGATAGAGCCGATCAGGCGATGACATTCTATCCAGCTATGCAGAAGCAACAAAAAAAATACTACAAAAAAATATTCAGGCATCTCCTGGAACAATGTCTGTGGAATGCCTATATACTGCACGGAGGAAAGAGTGACAAGCCTCTTGTTCACTCTGACTTCATCTGGAAGGTGGCGGAGCAGATTTTTGTGAACTACCAAACGCCATCAGTGGCTGTGAACAGATCTGGACGTCGCGCTGTTGACGTCGTAAACCCAGAGAGGCTGACTGGTCGTCACTTTATGGATTACATCCCGCCAAGCGCAAAAAAGGCAGCACCTACAAGGATGTGTGTAGTTTGCTGCTCAAAGCGAGATGGAAATGGAAAAAAAATCTGAAAGGAAACCAGGTTCCATTGCCCTGATTGTGACGTTGGTCTATGTGCAGTCCCATGTTTCAAAATTTACCACACCCAGGATGTTTACTGAATTTTCTTTTGTTTGACAAATTTCATTATTTATTACATTACTGAATAAAATTATATTATTTATTAGATTATAACTCATGATTTTATTTTTTCGAACTTTATCACATCTGAGAGGTCTACTAGAGTCTTCTTTGGTCAGGTTTAAGTAAGTAATTACTAAGAATTGCAGGCCTACAATACATAACACCAAATTTCCATGCAAAAAAATGGTACAGCTTTTGGAACAAAATTCCTGACATAATCATACCGCTAGGGAGGTTAAAAGGGTTATCCTATCATAACGATCACTGTTAAATCTGTTAATGATTTGACAGTGATCATTTTTGTAAATATATTTGATTAACCAATTCCCACCGTTTAGGAGAAAATGCATCCCCACTTACCTCATTGTTGTCATTCAGTCTCCCCTGGTTACGGCCATCTCTCTTATCCGGAATCCCGATGGCCGCACTTGCGCAGTAGACTCCTTATTTTCTCCCGGCCTGGCCGCTCGCTGTCCTGAACGTGCACATCACTGCTCATGTGCGATGGTGACTTCGTCTTGGCCAGAATAGTACATAGCCGCAAACGCGCACACTGGCTCTGTACTATACTGGCAAGGAATAAGTCACCATGGCGCATGCGCGCGGCGTGCGCATTCAGTCCAGCGTGCGGCCCGGCTGGGAGAAGACTTCAATCAAGATGAAGCCCGCCCCCAGCCAGAACCTAGGAAGTGAACTGCGCGCTGGCTGCAGGTAAGTATGAAAATGCGAAGTGGGATAACCCCTCTAACTGTAATTTGCATATGGATTAAATGTAATTTTTCTACAGAATGAAGCAAAGGATCTCTAAGTAAAATGTATCCTTACAGTCGAGCTGGCCTTACAAAGCATTATGCCTGATTTAACAGTGAGTTTCCTGCTGACAGAATTCCAATAACATTGATGGACAGTCCTGGAGATAGGTCCTTGATATATGATCAGTAAGATTAGTGGGGGTTGGCACCCTGGGACCTTGCTTTTCATCAGAATAAATAGGCAACTGCAGTCCAGCAATCTATACAGCGCCTTGGCTTTGATGGGGCTAAGCTGCAGTACCAGGCAGAGTCTTGAGCAGGGATGAGTCACCATGTTTGAGTTTGAGAGGCACTGCCTCTTTTTTCTGATTATTGGCAGTACAGAATGCTCCTCTGGGGGGCGACCATGTTGGTGGCAAACAAGGCAAGGGAGTATTGGCCCAAGATCCTTGGGAATCAGAAAACAAATATCAAGCCCCTCTGTCCTGGTTGTCAAAACCCAACATCGGTATGGTGGGCCCAGTTTAATCTTCACTATAAGACCCCCTGATTTTTATAACCAGTACTTGATTGAGCCATTGTATTCCTGGTGCTTCTCTGCTTCTTACAATTGGGCCTCTAGTCATATTGCTTGGCCTCATCATCCCACGTGCCATCATTCTGGGCACTGCAGAGACTTCTAGGTAGTTAATATATACTGGACTAAGGGTATACCCACTCATAAAGTGGCAGATCCTGGTGTGAATCCAGGAGCAGCTGGACTTGATCAGTGTAGGAGTTTATTGATGACACTTGGCTGCCATCAGAGTTTTTCTGTATCCACCCACGGAATTCTATCTGAGGTTAAGTTAAAATAGCTAAGGCCAGCAGATTGAAGTAGAAATTTTAAGGCATCTGAACATTTACTTTGACTGATTTCTATTTCAGAGGTTATATAGACAATGCTGTGGTCATGTGGTCTGGAGAGCAGCCATTGCATCAGTGCTGCTGTGTCTTCAGTGCAGGTAATTAAAGGGATATTCTTTATATAATGAAGAATAATACAAGTTTACAGTATAATTTCTGTACCAATTTCTCACAGATATCTCGATCTCTGCTTGTTGCCATTCAATACAAATTTAAGAGTATGTCCACGTGTGGATTTCCTGTGCAGATTGTGGTGCATATCCTGCATTTATTACATCTCCTGTTTATTCTCAATAGGAATCCGTGGGGTTATTTATGTAGATTTACAGTGTTTCCCAACCAGTGTGCCTCCAGCTGTTGCAAAACTACAACTCCCAGCATGCCCAGACAGCATTTGGCTGTGCGGGCATGCTGGGAGTTGTAGTTTTGTAACAGCTGGAGGCACACTGGTTGGGAAACACTGATGTAGAACATATTCCTCTGAAGCCAGCAGTTGGCAGAAGAGTATTAGGTGACCGTGCCCATGCCAGGGAGATAGAAAACAAACCCCAGACCAGAAGATGGAGACGCGTGAGCTAGCACAGATGACTAAACGGCGAGGAGCAGGCTGGTAAGCATAACTTTTTCAGTAGAGGAGGCTGGTGCCCTGTTAGAAATGATGTGTTCCCAGACAACTACTTTAACACCACCAATTGGTTGATTTACTTTGCAACAGAATTTTGTGTCAAAATGTTGTGCAAAAGGCAGCATCTTAGACCAGACCCCTTTCCAGGTGAGCCACCCACCCTTTCAGTCTAGCCACAGCCCTTGGCAAACTAGATGCAGTGGATTTCTCAAAAACAGAATGCACCAAATTACGCCAACGTCTGCTGTGTTGTACAACAAGGTCTAGGCAAAGTCTCATTAATAAATGTGGGCCACAGTATATTAGAAAGTTTTTTATTGATCTTTACTTACTTAAAACTGGAAAGCCCCTTCAACCTGTGGATAGAACTTTGATACACCCCACAAGTTGAACACCCATTGGGTTGCACATTTCGTTAAAGGACTGCCCGTAATTTACACATCACTTAATACCAGTGTCGCATCATGAACATTTACTACACAGTAAATGAGGGAAACAATAAAGCGTCTTTAGAAACCCTTAATGCAAAAGTCTACAAGACAGGAGCCATTTCTTAGGAGAGCTAATAATAGGATGTTGTATTTGCGGTTTGGCTGAGAAGGTTAATGGCATGAGAAATGTTATGGAACAGCACCAATAACGATGGAAAGTGAACCTTGAAGTTGTGGGCTGCCTGAGAAGCTTACCCCCTGATAGTCTACGGACTGTGGGACTGAAGGTCGGCGCCTGAGGTTGCTTACAGTTACAGGGAACATAAGATTCACTGATAGTACCAATGTCAGGAGAATCCATGGACAATAAAAACAATAAGAGAGATGTATCAATTCATCGACCAATTTGCACTATTTTTGGCTTTATTCTGCCGTGATGACTCGATGAGTTTATTTCCTCTGTTTCACTGTTTATTCTGCCTTATTTTGAAAACAATAAACAGATTTTGAAAAGAAAAGAGAGATGTATCAAAACTGATGAAAAAGTAGCCATCATTGCCACCCATAACCCACCAATCAGCATGCAGATTTCATTTACAAAAGAGCCTCTGAAATATGACAGCTTGAATCTGATTGGTTACTATGGGCAACATGACTTATACATGGTGCTGAATCTCTATGGGCAACATTTTTTTCAACAATTATGGCCACCGTTACAGCTTGCATGTGTTTTCCTAGAGTCCTGAATAGTAAGCCTGTCTAGTTTTATGCAAAGATTCATTCATTGTGGAACACACAGTGGGCATGGACCCACTTTCCCAACTAACCAGTTTGGCCTTGGGCTATCCCTAAGGGTTTTTATCCTAGCAGTCCCCTGATGTTCACTCTTTTCCCGCTATACAGGAATCTGGTCTTTGCTACAGGCCGCTACCTCTTGGTATAGTCCCGGTTTAGGCTACTTTCGCACTCGCATTTTGTGCGGATCCGTCATGGATCTGCACAGACGGATCCGTTCAGATAATACAACCGTCTGCATCCGTTCAGAACGGATTGGTTTGTATTATCTTTAACATAGCCAAGACTTGAACGCCATTGAAAGTCAATAAAGAACGGATCCGTTTTCTATTGCGCCAGATAGTGTCAGAGAAAACGGATCCATCCCCATTGACTTACATTGTGTGTCAGAACGGATCCGTTTGGCTTAGCTTCGCCAGGCGGACAGCAAAACGCTGCAGGCAGCGTTTTCGTGTCCCCTTGATGAAGCGGAATGGTGACTGATCGGAGGCAAACTGAGCGGATCCTTCTCCATTCAGAATGCATCAGAATGCAAACTGATTTGTTTTGGACCGCTTGTGAGAGCCCTGAACGGATCTCACAAACAGAAAGCCAAAACGCCAGTGTGAAAGTAGCCTTAGTTGGCAGTTGACCCACGAGGATCAGAGAAAATGGTGCAAAGGTAGTCAGGTAACAGGCTGAGGACAGGGCAGGCGGAGTTTGTGCATAACCAAGAGACTAGTCTAAGGTCAGGGCAGGCGGCAATGGATCGATACAGGAAACAGGCTAAGGTCAAGACCGGAAGGAGAGTATCAGAGTCAGTAACACAGGCAGGAGTATGGTACATGGACAGATGGTCGGCATAGCACACCTTCTATGATGACTAGCGAGCTAGGAAATCTAAAGCTCATGCACACTCTTCTTAGGAAAGGTGCCTTAAATACCTATAGACAGCCAATCATGGGATGAGGAAGAATTAAGACATGCACATGCTGGCTCTTTAAGAGGTGAAGAGCAAGCGCACACACACCATATGGAAGGGACCAGAAGTCCTTTGAACTGGAGCGCAGGTTGCAGTCTGCAGGAGACACTTTGGATGCCGGAGGTGGGGACCACTGCTGCTGGAGGAGGAAGATAAGTGGGACCAGACCATCGGGACAGCGAGGAAGCCGGCTGGTTGAGTAGTGCAGTGTCTGTGTCCGCAAGCGCAGTGTGCTCTCATTCACTACTATGGGGAGAACGCTTAGTGGTAGCCAGACCCGGGGAAACCCAAGGTCCTCTGGCCACCAGTTTCTGCTCTCCATTCTCAGTGTAGGTGCGGATCCCAGAGATCGGACCTGCACTTATCAGACAATGGGGGCATATCTTAGTGATATGCCCCCATTGTCCCAGATGGGAATACCTCTTTAATGTCAAGGAATTTTCTGGGAGGTATACTGTATTAACAGTTTGGAAGTGACATTTTTTACCATATCTGTTTGTGGGTTTGATCTTTTGGTCTCTAGAATGTAGAGTGACAGTCCCTATATGAAACTTGGGGCTCATCTCATCTGTCTGCATTTGATCCGCATTGTTTGCAGATCGGATGTGGACCCATTCACTTCAATGGGGCCGTGAAAGATGCGTACAGCACACTATGTGCTGTCCGCATCCACACATCCGGTCCGTGGCCCCTCAAAAAAGATAGAACATGTCCTATTCTCATCCGTTTGGGGACAAGAATAGGACATTTCTAGAGGAGTGTGGAAAAAAATGGCAACATGCAGTCAGCTGAGATCCGTGTTTTAAAGATCCGCGATTTGCGGACCGCAAAACAGATGCGGTCGTGTGCAGGAGGCCTTAAGAGAATCCATACTGATCATCACACTGCTTTCCCTAAAATCAGCAGAGTAGACATTTTTAAAAACTTGACAGAAGAGGACAACTTGTGGTATTCAACTGTGTTTTTTTTATTTTAGCAGAAATTATCTAGTTAAAAAAAAATATTAAAATCTTTTTGAACTAAGATAATTAAACCTACAAATAGTGTGGGGTGGCGGGGGGTGTCTTGGAGTATGAAGGAATGCAGGGAGCCTCAGAGAAGACAGTTGCTCCCTCACAGTGGCTCCTATTATCCACTGTAAACATTTGCCTCTGGCACACATGTTCCGATATTCTGTAATGTCACTTGGCAGCGGCTGAGGACAGGACAAGCAGAAGGCTGCACTCACCCAGGACACATGTTACATTGTTCCAGTCAACAGATGCCTGCAACAAGCTGTGTGACAGATGCCTGCACTGGGAGGGAGAGGACTCGCCACTTGTGCCAGGGATGAAAGGGCGATCAGTCTATGAACATTCATACATTGCCAGTTCAAGCACTTACTGAAGCTACAGAAATGAGTGGGAAGACCACAGAGCGCCAAGCAAATGTTTTCATTGCAAGCAGAAGGCATTAAATATTTCACCGATAGATAGATAGATAGATAGATAACTGATAGTAGATAGATGATTGATACATAGAGAGATACTGTAAATAGATCATAGGTAGTTATTAGATAGATAGATATGTAATACCCCAGAGTGGTTTTACCACCTCTTTGCGCCCCCTACTATCTCCTATGGTTGACCCAATATCATCTTATACATTTATCTCCCGATCCTGCAAAATGTGTATTCATTTCCATGTAACTGTTATATGATATGTAATGTACCTGGTTCACCAGCAGATTTTGGCAATAATGGCAGGGCTAGTTTACCTAGGATGGAACCTTTTTGTCCATTCTAGCCCTCTCTTTAGAGGGAGGAGTTCAGCCTTCCCCTTCTAGGGGAGAGCTTGTGTGGTCAGTCTGGCCTACCCTTCTACAAGGGAGGTTGTGGAGTAGGGAGCTCGTCCCTTCTGGGCAAGCCCTGCCTAGGCCAGCAGAGCACCATTAGCTCTGCTGGAACAAGAGAAAAGAGCAAAGACTCTAAGAGAAGCCAGGAGGAAAGGTTCCCTGGATAAGGATAAAGATAAAGATACAGATAAAGACAGAGTCAGACTGCAGAAAGTTAAGTACAGCAGAAAGGAAAAGTATCTATTTAATCCTGACAGCCCAGCAGAGCTAATGAGTAGCAGATGTAGTAGTGCTGAGTGTGTTTGCCTGCCAGAATTTATGCCAAAGCTGCTGATGACCAAGATAAAGTTGGAAGATTGCTTCTGATGCAAGTATATTCAAGTAAAGCTATTGTTCAACGTTATACCAAGTCTGGACTCATTCAACTACCCTTTTCACTGCAGTGGACGGCCATGCTTGGGGTTTCCAGTTTATCCAGGTAGGAGCACCGTGACACGTACTACACCACCAAGGGACATTAGGCCACCCTTACACCACTCTGGCATTCCTATCCTGGGTACCACCATTCCTACTAAAAGGGGGACCCTGTCCCTCGTTGCTGAAATGCAAATGGCCTCACGACAAAAACACTTTCCCTTTAAGAACCCCAAGTAGTGAACTTCCATCCCGGCTCTCTGCAGATAGATAGATAATATAATAGATGAATGATAGGTAGATAGATAGAATAAAAGATGGATAATAGATAGATAAATAATATAGTAGATAGAAAGATAAATAGATAGATAGTAGATATGAGATAGCTAGATAGCTAGATAGAGGATAGATAGATAGATAGATAGATAGATAGATAGATGGTAGATAGATAGATAGATAGATAGATATATAGATAGTAGATATTAGATAGCTAGCTAGATAGATAGATAGAAGGTAGATAGATAGATAGATAGATAGATAGATAGATAGATAGATAGATAGATAGAATAAAAGATGGATAATAGATAAATAATATAGTAGATAGATAGAAAGATAAATAGCTAGATAGTAGATATGAGATAGCTAGATAGCTAGATAGAGGATAGATAGATAGATATGATAGATAGATAGATAGATAGATAGATAGATAGATAGATAGATGGTAGATAGATAGATAGATAGATAGATAGATAGTAGATATTAGATAGCTAGCTAGCTAGCTAGATAGATAGATAGATAGATAGATAGAAGGTAGATAGATAGATAGATAGATAGATAGATAGAATAAAAGATGGATAATAGATAGATAAATAATATAGTAGATAGATAGAAAGATAAATAGATAGATAGTAGATATGAGATAGCTAGATAGCTAGATAGAGGATAGATAGATAGATATGATAGATAGATAGATAGATAGATAGATAGATAGATAGAATAAAAGATGGATAATAGATAGATAAATAATATAGTAGATAGATAGAAAGATAAATAGATAGATAGTAGATATGAGATAGCTAGATAGCTAGATAGAGGATAGATAGATATGATAGATAGATAGATAGATAGATGGTAGATAGATAGATAGATAGATAGATAGAAGGTAGATAGATAGATAGAATAAAAGATGGATAATAGATAGATAAATAATATAGTAGATAGATAGAAAGATAAATAGATAGATAGTAGATATGAGATAGCTAGATAGCTAGATAGAGGATAGATAGATATGATAGATAGATAGATAGATAGATAGATAGATGGTAGATAGATAGATAGATAGATAGATAGATAGAAGGTAGATAGATAGATAGAATAAAAGATGGATAATAGATAGATAAATAATATAGTAGATAGATAGAAAGATAAATAGATAGATAGTAGATATGAGATAGATAGATAGACAGATAGATAGATAGATAGATAGATAGATAGATGATAGATAGATAGATAGAGGATAGATAGATAGATAGATAGCTAGATAGAGTAGTTTCCCATTGATACGTGATCAGTGTGTAGTTTATATTCCGCTGTACTCTGGGCGCTCTGCCTTCTTCCCACACACTATAAATGTACTGGATCCAGACTCTGCCAGACACTTCAGCACTCATTTTTTCGTCTAGGGTAAGAAATTAGGTAGTCAGAGCCCCTGGTGACAGGAGGGACTGACGTAAATGACATTCTCTATATTTTGTAGTACAGTAGACAGACTGACTATGATCTGGACTGAGGGGTATTATAGATCTTGGCCTGTTATCAACCACTGTCATCATGATAAGCTTGATTGGGATCAATAGCTTGGTCCGAATGCACCTCCTAATAAATGTGATGCATCTCACCCCAGCACACTTCATAGTAAGACTGGCAGATGAAACAGCGGTCTTAAAAAATCCCTCCATGGAGTTAAATGGTAGAATTCCGGCTGCCTTCACCTACCGCTAGGGAAAAGGGTTTGTGCCAAGAAATTAAAGGGGTTTTCCAAATTTTTTTTTTTTTACTGATGACCTATTCTCTAGATAGATTATCAGTATCTGATCAGTGGGGGTCCCACCTGGGACCCCCACAATCAAATGTTTGAGAAGACACTGGCACTCACAGTAGCACAGCGCCATAGGAGAGGTCATCAGTAAAAACATCTCAGGAAAACTTCTTTACCTTATCTCCTATCAATAGGATAGCAGATAAGCATTTAGGCAGTGGGGTCTCTCCGCTGGGACCTCCACCGAGAACAGGGTTCCCATGCACCCCTATGAATGGACCAGCTCCTATGTCAGACAGATATAGTTCGCAATTTATTTCACTTAAAGGGAACCTGTCACTGGGATTTTGTGTATAGAGCTGAGGACATGGGTTGCTAGATGGCAACTAGCACATCCGCAATACCCAGTCCCCATAGCTCTGTGTGCTTTTATTGTGTAAAAAAATAATATTTGATACATATGCAAATTAACCTGAGATGAATCCTGTACGTGAGATGAGTCAGGGACAGGACTCATCTCAGGTTAATTTGCATATGTATCAAATTGTTTTTTTTACACAATAAAAGCACACAGAGCTATGGGGACTGGGTATTGCAGATGTGCTAGCGGCCATCTAGCAACCCATGTCCTCAGCTCTATACACAAAATCCCGGTGACAGGTTCCCTTTAAATTGGAAACTTTTGTAATGTTCTATGACAATATTTAATAAAAATTCTCAGAAAGGGCCATCTGCACACATTGCGGATTACTCATGTTTTTTTCCACGTGAATTCCCGTGCATCAATTAGAAATTGCGAGTTTTGGTGCAGTGTGGGTGCAGAAACAGACAGAAATCTGCACAGAAATTCGTAGGGATCTTCTGAGTGTTGACCCGCATCCATGTGCAGGCACCCTTAGGCCAGTTTTGGCCTGGTCGCACTATACTGTAACGGCTTTCTGCAGCCTGATGAGAATAGTTACTTGAGACCAGCGCTTGTATGTTTTATCACAGGTCTCACATTGGTTTACTTCTCAAGGCCGGGATCATCATGTTCAGGATATAAAGTGCTCACCAACCTCTAGTAGCCCCCCAGAGAGTGAAAGGAGCATCAATGTCCATTCTCAACCTGCCCCTCCATTCATATGGGGGCTCCTAAGCTTGTAATCCTTTCATTATGAGCTCTGTTCCAGAAATGCCCGATTCATGGTTAAAGGGGTACTCCGGGATTGATGTAAAATCTTGGCCTCTCTTGTCCTGTGTAGAAAACATAGTTTGGTCGCTACTTACCCATCTGTCATGTCGCCGATGCCGCTGTCTCCGCTGTGGTCACACTTGCTGTTGGCTCTTTGGTTCGGGCCTGTCCTGTTCCGCTGCAAATACTGTAGTTGCGGCTGAACAGGAAGAGATGGGAACGCATCAGGTCAGCACTCGAGCAGATAACTTTGCATACCTCCCAACTTTTGAAAATTGCAAAGAGGCACAATATGTGCGACGCGCATCGAGGCCGTTTTTTCCATAGTAGGCTACGCCTCTAACTCCGCCCAAAGCATAATTACTGACCCTGTGACAACTACGGCAACTGGGAATCGGTTAGGTGAGTGTAAGTTCCTTTATTTTTTTACAGCATGTGGAGCCCCGGGACAATTATTTCTTGCGCTTTAATATCCATTTAAATATTAGCGCATAAATCACCAGATTATAGATATTTTAAGGTCCAAATTGCACAAAACCATACAGACACTTTAATAGGGAGCAATTTAGAACATTTATTAATGCACATTTCTGCATTAATTACCCAGGTCAAAAAGAGGGACATTTAAGGATCGAAGAGGGACAGAGGGACTTGGGTCAAAAAGAGGAACATTTAAGAAACGAAGAGGGACAGAGGGACTTGGGTCAAAAAGAGGGACATTTAAGGATCAAAGAGGGACAGAGGGACTTGGGTCAAAAAGAGGGACATTTAAGGATCGAAGAGGGACAGAGGGACTTGGGTCAAAAAGAGGAACATTTAAGAAACGAAGAGGGACAGAGGGACTAGGGTCAAAAAGAGGGACATTTAAGGATCGAAGAGGGACAGAGGGACTTGGGTCAAAAAGAGGGACATTTAAGGATCAAAGAGGGACAGAGGGACTTGGGTCAAAAAGAGGGACATTTAAGGATCGAAGAGGGACAGAGGGACTTGGGTCAAAAAGAGGGACAAAGGGACTTGGGTCAAAAAGAGGGACATTCAAGGATCAAAGAAGGACAAAGGGACTTGGGTCAAAAAGAGGGACAAAGGGACTTGGGTCAAAAAGAGGGACATTTAAGGATCGAAGAGGGACAAAGGGACTTGGGTCAAACAGAGGGACATTTAAGAAACGAAGAGGGACAGAGGGACTTGGGTCAAAAATAGGGACATTAAAGGATCGAAGAGGGACAGAGGGACTTAGGTCAGAAAGAGGGACACTGGGGAGGCATGAGTTTGCAGCCAGTCTGAGCGCAGTGGAGATTGCGGCATCAGCGGGGTGACAGATGGGTAAGTACTGACCAAATTATCTTTTCTACACAGGACTGAAGATGCCAGGATTTTACGAAAAGCCTTTTGAACCACTTTAAGAAAATTAGGAAAGCAGTATTCTTATCGTACAGTCCTATGGAAAAGCACAGATGAGTTATGGGAAATGACAGACACAGCTCTGCTATATCTCTGCTTATGGAATAATTGATGTCATTACTATTTAAAGCACCGTCTCAATCAGTTACCTTTCCAGGTCCAGCTAAAGATAAGAAAGCAGAAATCTTATCATTTCTTAAAAGAACAGAAACAGATTATATACAATGTCGCTAATATTTCAAGTGATGCGCACATTGGTGGAGGATAATGGGGTTTATATACATATAAGGTAAACTATAAGACGGGCGGGTAAGCCTGGCACGCTTGGCCACCCCTCCATGCACACTGCTGGCCCCCCCTCCTTCCATATTCTCCCTCTGTGCTCATTCTCCTTTCTCCTTAGGAATTTCAAGAATGTGATAAGAGATGCAGAAAACTAAAGCAACCAAATCCTCTGCACTCCAGGAGGGGGAAGGAGTTAGAGAGCCAGTGAGCTATCAACAAGGGCTCCACACCTGACCTAAAGTTTTTTAGTGGCATTGGGGGAGGCATTTGGAAACAGTAAAGTCGGAATTCCTTATTACACTGCTTATTATCATACCTTGGCATCTTATAAACATATGGTTGGTAGAGGAGAGCACGGAAATTAAAGGGGTATTCCCACTATACAGAATTATAGCATCTGCACAGTACATGCCATAAAAGTCTGATAGCTGTGTGTCCCACTTCTGGGACTTTTAGGCTATGGCTACACGGCGACACTGGTCGAGCGACACCTGTTAAAGCCAGGATCGCTGAGCAACGGTGATCCCATAGAAATGAATGGGATCACTGCGGCAGTCGCAAGAAATCCAACACGGTTGGATTTCTTGTGACTGCCCCTGTGATCCCATTCATTTCTATGGGATCACCGCTGCGACAGGTGTCGCTGTGTAGCCCTAGCCTTAGGCGACATGCACACCACACGCTGTCCGTTTTTCATGGCCATTTTGCATCAGTGTGTGCATCCATTTTCTGGCTGTAGTTTCCGTTCTGAATCCATTTTTAATGGCCGTTAAAAACGGCCATTAAAATGGTTGCGTTTTATTAAGTTTTTAGTTAAAACCCCAACCCTATGCAGTCCCCTAAGTATATAGAGTATGCCCCCCCAGTGCCCCTTTAACCACCTCCCGACCGCCTAACGCGCCGATGCGTCCGGGAGGTGGTTGATTTACTCCTCCTGGACGCATCGGCGCGTCATCTCGCGATACCCGAGATTTCCTGTGAACGCGCGCACGCAGGCGCGCGCGCTCACAGGAACAGAAGGTAAGCGAGTGGATCTCCAGCCTGCCAGCGGCGATCGCTCGCTGGCAGGCTGGAGATGTGATTTTTTTTAACCCCTAACAGGTATATTAGACGCTGTTTTGATAACAGCGTCTAATATACCTACTACCTGGTCCTCTGGTGGTCCCTTTTGTTAGGATCGACCACCAGAGGACACAGGCAGCTCAGTAAAGTCGCACCAAACACCACACTACACTACACCCCCCCCCTCACTTATTAACCCCTTATAAACCCCTGATCACCCCATATAAACTCCCTGATCACCCCCCCTGTCATTGATCACCCCCCTGTCAGGCTCCGTTCAGACGTCCGTATGATTTTTACGGATCCACAGATACATGGATCGGATCCGCAAAACGCATACGGACGTCTGAATGGAGCCTTACAGGGGGGTGATCAATGACAGGTGGGTGATCACCCATATAGATTCCCTGATCACCCCCTGTCATTGATCACCCCCCTGTCATTGATCACCCCCTTGTAAGGCTCCATTCAGACGTCCGTATGATTTTTACGGATCCATGGATACATGGATCGGATCCGCAAAACACATGCGGACGTCTGAATGGAGCCTTACAGGGGGGTGATCATCCCATATACACTCCCTGATCACCCCCTGTCATTGATCACCCCCCTGTCATTGATCACCCCCCTGTAGGGCTCCATTCAGACGTCCGCATGTGTTTTGCGGATCCGATCCATGTATCCATGGATCCGTAAAAATCATACGGACGTCTGAATGGAGCCTTACAGGGGGGTGATCAATGACAGGCGGGTGATCACCCATATACACTCCCTGATCACCCCCTGTCATTGATCACCCCCCTGTAAGGCTCCATTCAGACGTCTGCATGTGTTTTGCGGATCCGATCCATGGATCCGTAAAAATCATACGGACGTCTGAATGGAGCCTTACCAGGGGGGTGATCAATGACAGGGGGGTGATCAGGGAGTGTATATGGGTGATCACCCCCCTGTCATTGATCACCCCCCTGGTAAGGCTCCATTCAGACGTCCGTATGATTTTTACGGATCCATGGATACATGGATCGGATCCGCAAAACACATGCGGACGTCTGAATGGAGCCTTACAGGGGGGTGATCAATGATGGAGGTGATCAGGGAGTCTATATGGGTGATCACCCCCCTGTCATTGATCACCCCCCTGTAAGGCTCCATTCAGACGTCCGCATGTGTTTTGCGGATCCGATCCATGTATCCATGGATCCGTAAAAATCATACGGATGTCTGAATGGAGCCTTACCAGGGGGGTGATCAATGACAGGGGGGTGATCAGGGAGTCTATATGGGTGATCACCCCCCTGTCATTGATCACCCCCCTGTCATTGATCACCCCCCTGGTAAGGCTCCATTCAGACGTCCGTATGATTTTTACGGATCCATGGATACATGGATCGGATCCGCAAAACACATGCGGACGTCTGAATGGAGCCTTACAGGGGGGTGATCAATGATGGAGGTGATCAGGGAGTCTATATGGGTGATCACCCCCCTGTCATTGATCACCCCCCTGTAAGGCTCCATTCAGACGTCTGCATGTGTTTTGCGGATCCGATCCATGTATCCATGGATCCGTAAAAATCATACGGACGTCTGAATGGAGCCTTACAGGGGGGTGATCAATGACAGGAGGGTGATCAATGACAGGGGGGTGATCAGGGAGTCTATATGGGTGATCACCCCCCTGTCATTGATCACCCCCCTGTCATTGATCAACCCCCTGTAAGGCTCCATTCAGACATTTTTTTGGCCCAAGTTAGCGGAAATATATATTTTTTTTGTTTGTTTTTCTTACAAAGTCTCATATTCCACTAACTTGTGTCAAAAAATAAAATCTCACATGAACTCACCATACCCCTCACGGAATCCAAATGCGTAAACATTTTTAGACATTTATATTCCAGACTTCTTCTCACGCTTTAGGGCCCCTAAAAAGCCAGGGCAGTATAAATACCCCACATGTGACCCCATTTCGGAAAGAAGACACCCCAAGGTATTCCGTGAGGGGCATATTGAGTCCATGAAAGATTGAAATTTTTGTCCTAAGTTAGCGGAAAGTGAGACTTTGTGAGAAAAAAACCAAAAAAAAATCAATTTCCGCTAACTTATGCAAAAAAAATAAAAATTCTATGAACTCGCCAGGCCCCTCATTGAATACCTTGGGGTGTCTTCTTTCCAAAGTGGGGTCACATGTGGGGTATTTATACTGCCCTGGCTTTTTAGGGGCCCGAAAGTGTGAGAAGAAGTCTGGGATCCAAATGTCTAAAAATGCCCTCCTAAAAGGAATTTGGGCACCTTTCGCATCTAGGCTGCAAAAAAGTGTCACACATCTGGTATCGCCGTACTAAGGAGAAGTTGGGGAATGTGTTTTGGGGTGTCATTTTACATATACCCATGCTGGGTGAGAGAAATATCTTGGCAAAAGACAACTTTTCCAATTTTTTTATACAAAGTTGGCATTTGACCAAGATATTTTTCTCACCCAGCATGGGTACATGTAAAATGACACCCCAAAACACATTCCCCAACTTCTCCTGAGTACGGCAATACCAGATGTGTGACACTTTTTTGCAGCCAAGGTGGGCAAAGGGGCACATATTCCAAAGTGCACCTTTCGGATTTCACAGGCCATTTTTTACACATTTTGATTGCAAGGTACTTCTCACACATTTGGGCCCCTAAATTGTCAGGGCAGTATAACTACGCCACAAGTGACCTCATTTTGGAAAGAAGACACCCCAAGGTATTCCATGAGGGGCACGGCGAGTTCCTAGAATGTTTTATTTTTTGTCACAAGTTAGCGGAAAATTATGATTTTTCTTTTTTTTCCTTTTTTCCTTACAAAGTCTCATATTCCCCTAACTTGCGACAAAAAATAAAAAATTCTAGGAACTCGCCATGCCCCTCAGGGAATACCTTGGGGTGTCTTCTTTCCAAAATGGGGTCACTTGTGGCGTAGTTATACTGCCCTGGCAATTTAGGGGCCCAAATGTGTGAGAAGTACTTTGCAATCAAAATCTGTAAAAAATGGCCTGCAAAATCCGAAAGGTGCTCTTTGGAATATGTGCCCCTTTGCCCACCTTGGCTGCAAAAAAGTGTCACACATCTGGTATCGCCGTACTCAGGAGAAGTTGGGGAATGTGTTTTGGGGTGTCATTTTACATATACCCATGCTGGGTGAGAAAAATATCTTGGTCAAATGCCAACTTTGTATAAAAAAATTGGAAAAGTTGTCTTTTGCCAAGATATTTCTCTCACCCAGCATGGGTATATGTAAAATGACACCCCAAAACACATTCCCCAACTTCTCCTGAGTACAGCGATACCAGATGTGTGACACTTTTTTGCAGCCAAGGTGGGCAAAGGGGCACATATTCCAAAGTGCACCTTTCGGATTTCGCAGGCCATTTTTTACACATTTTGATTGCAAAGTACTTCTCACACATTTGGGCCCCTAAATTGCCAGGGCAGTATAACTACCCCACAAGTGACCCCATTTTGGAAAGAAGACACCCCAAGGTATTCGGTGAGGGGCATGGCGAGTTCCTAGAATTTTTTATTTTTTGTCGCAAGTTAGTGGAATATGAGACTTTGTAAGAAAAAAATAAAATAAAATAAAAATCATCATTTTCCGCTAACTTGTGACAAAAAATAAAAAGTTCTATGAACTCACTATGCCCATCAGCGAATACCTTAGGGTGTCTACTTTCCGAAATGGGGTCATTTGTGGGGTTTTTCTACTGTTTGGGCATTGTAGAACCTCAGGAAACATGACAGGTGCTCAGAAAGTCAGAGCTGCTTAAAAAAGCGGAAATTCACATTTTTGTACCATAGTTTGTAAACGCTATAACTTTTACCCAAACCATTTTTTTTTTTTGCCCAAACATTTTTTTTTATCAAAGACATGTAGAACTATAAATTTAGCGAAAAATGTATATATAGATGTCGTTTTTTTTGCAAAATTTAACAGCTGAAAGTGAAAAATTTCATTTTTTTGCAAAAAAATCGTTACATTTTGATTAATAACAAAAAAAGTAAAAATGTCAGCAGCAATGAAATACCACCAAATGAAAGCTCTATTAGTGAGAAGAAAAGGAGGTAAAATTCATTTGGGTGGTAAGTTGCATGACCGAGCGATAAACGGTGAAAGTAGTGTAGTGCAGAAGTGTAAAAAGTGGCCTGGTCATGAAGGGGGTTTTAGCTAGCAGGGCTGAAGTGGTTAAAGGGTTTGTCTGAGATTGTTATATTGATGACCTATCCTCAGAATGGGTGGGGTCTGACTCCCTGCACCCCCACGATCCGCTGTTTGAAGAGGCCGCGTTGTCCGGTGAGCGCCACAACCTCTTCCATGGCCAGTGACTTCACATTTATCAGTCATGTTGCCTAAGCACAGGTTAGTTCAAGTGAATTGGGCTGCGCTGCAATACCAAGCACAGCCACTGAGAGCGCTGTGTTTGGTAAGCTGTGCGGAGACCGCAGTACTCACTGGAGCTTGATCAGCAGGGGTCCTGGCTGTCGGACCCCGCCTACCAGTCTTTTATTGATGACCTACCCTGAGGATAAGTCATCAGTATCTGAATCTTGGAAAATCCCTTTGACACCTGGTCTTCCCGGAGAGACAAGTGTGGGATCTAGGTAGAGAATGTGGTCAGAGGAACCTATTTTTCTAAATAAATTAGGGAAAGACCTGTTCTGGTTCTGACAAAGCTGCCAGTTCGATTTGATGTACTGCTCCAAATTAATTAATTAAGATACGTGCACGGAGAGATCAGACAGACAACTCACTACATGGAGTTAATCAGTATCTCTGGTTTATTTCTGAAAACAACATGGGTTTCATGAGAGGAGGGAGTGGGAGGGGGGTGAAAGATAAAGTATATATTTTCTATTGGCTATGAACTCTACTTTTCTGTAACCTTGACGGCCAGAGGAAATTCCTTCTCCCTCCCCCCTGGGTGAAACCGTTACTTCTTTCTTTGTAGCTGCTTGCTTGAGCTGAACAGAAACCACAAAGAAACACATGATAAAAACACAAAGTAAGATTCTAGTTTATAGGTGTAGGCTGAATGCCTGGCCACCATCTTAGCTCAACAAGCAAGTATCCATTTTGTATCAATAGTCCATAACAGTCCCCCCTTGGAGACTTGATTGTAGACTTTCCCTTCACCTAGCGAATCCCCTGGGCATACCATTCGTATCCTCTTCACCCGCAGTGGCGACAACCTACCCCTTATAGGTAGGCTCCCGGTTGCTCGGACTTGTGGTAATACCCTGGGATTCATCTCACCCTATCTCAGCCAGGCATCATTGTGAGGAGGGGGAGCTGTGTTGAACGATGTTTCCTTCTGTCCTTCCTCATCGTAGAGGAGCATAATAGGTCGTTCATCAGTTTTCTTCATTCTTTTTGAAAAGCGGGTCACACAAATAAGAACGAGCTTAATCACTACATATATCACCAATATTTTTAGGGCTACCTGCAATATTACCTGGACAATTCCCATGAGCCAACCCCCAATACCTTTGAACCAGTTATTGGGGTTAAGGGAAGAGAAGGTATCAGACCACCATGTATCTTTATCAGCTTTATGTGCATCCAGCCATTTATCTCTTAAATCCGCCATTTTCTCTATACCCACCTTAACTTGCAAATTACCCTGCGGGTCTATGTAATGGCAACAAGAGGGTCCCACAACCTGGCACATACCTCCATCTTTAGCTGTAACATAATCTAGAACTAATGTGTGTTGGTTGGTGACAATGATTAACTGGTTTTGCACAATGTTTGAGGTATTCATAAGTCTCATCACTTCCCATATTTGGTCATCCAGGTAGTCTGTTGCTACTACCAGATGATCCCACATCTGCGCTATCATGGGATATATGAAGATGGCACTAACAATTTTGTTGGTAATGCTCGTCTCTACTACATGTGGCTTGCCATTTGGTCTGGGTGTGTTATCTTTGGCCCTACGATACAAGGTGTGTTTAGGTACTGCATTTATGTCAATTTCAGAGTGTGGTACTATAAAGGTGGCAGGAGTAAGCCTGGCGATGGTGCACAGTCCTGTGACATTCTCGGATAACCATTTGTACGCTTTGTGTCCCTTTCACCAACTCATATCCTTTTGACTGACTTTCAGTGTCGTTAGCTGATATACCTGTTAGGAGATCCTGTACAGTACGGTTGTTACAGGGCAGATCCTTTCCGTTCTCAGCATCTACACCAATACACTGCACGTGGCTGTCTGTTTTTGAATCATTGCAACCTGAGTGTATGTGTGGACTAAATGTCATCCCTTTGGTTTGTACATGGAGACAATATCAGTGTGTCCAGCTTGGAAAACATGTGACATTAGCCCAGTGTCCCATTCATTACCCAGTGGCGTGAACACTGCAGATATGCCCACTGTCAAAGTCATGATCAGTATGTGAATCCTCATGGCTTATTGTTCCAGGGTTGTCGGGACAACCTTTACTCTTTTACAATGTGAGGCGTGGATCCAGGTAAGCCTCCCTTCGAGTTTCACAGAGGTCGGGGTAGTCAGCAACACCTGGTAAGGCCCCTTGTATCGTGGTTCGAGGGTGTTTCTGACGTGTTTCTTGACCACCACCCACTCTCCAGGTTTGAGAGTGTGTATTCCTTCTAGGGAGTCAGGATCTGGAATGGAAGAGAAAACTTGTGCACATATGTTAGACAATTGTTTACTCAGGGCAATCACATATTTAGCAACAGATTCATAATGCATTTGCAATTGCTGTGGGAAGTACTGTCCCATCCTAGGCCGTGTCCTAAACAAAATTTGGTGTGGAAGCCTAGGGGTGTGTCTAACTGAAAATAGTGCTATTGGCAGGCATTGTACCCAACTGAGCCCTGTCTCCCCAGTCATTTTCAGCATCTTGGACTTCAGTACCCCGTTCAGTCGTTTGACTTTGTCGCCGCTTTGGGGTCTGTAGGGTGTGTGATAGGCTAAGTGTGACCCTACCATCTTCCAGACTTCTTGGGTTAATCTAGCAGTGAATGCTGGGCCCTGATCACTCTCAATGACCTCAGGTACTCCGAACCTACAGACAAGCTCCTGCATCAGTTTTTTTGCAGTAGTGGTTGCTGTCTGGTTTCGGACGGGGTAGGCTTCTGGCCACCCAGAGAACAAGTCTATCACTACTAGCACATATTGAAACCCTTGGCACATTGGCATCTGGATGTGGTCAATTTGAATCCGTTGGAACGGGTACTGGGCTTTGGGGAGACGTTTGGTTGGTGTAGGCGCAGGTCTTCCCGGGTTGCACTGCGCACAGATGAGGCAAGACTGAGTATGCCTCACCAGGACAGGGGTTATCCCTGGGGCCATTGTCTATTAGTTCTTTCATGATGGTCTTAGATTGGTGGGTGGGCCCATGAGCTATTGAAGCTATCAGAGGATAGAGAGCTTTGGGCAGAGATGCTCTCTTTCCTTGGGTCCACAGTCCAGATTCTTTCTCTTCTTGGGCTGACTCTTTTAGCCAATCCAATTTTTCTTGTGGCGTGGCCTGTTTCTGTATTTGTTTCAGGAGGTGCTATGTGATTTCTTCTTGTTCCAGGTCTTCCTGTGTTATCATAATCTGGTCTGACTGGACTCTTTCCTCTTTCACTGCTGCTTCCTTTGCTGCTTGATCAGCTAGGGCGTTTCCTCTGGCCTCAGAGGTGTCAGCTCGAGTGTGCCTGTAGATCAATAAAATCTTCAGAATCTCCATTATACTCCCCCCTTGGAAGAGGAAGGAGTGCAGCAGGATGGAGGATGTGGCACCTCTGAATGGTGACATTATCTGGCAGAAGCAAACTACACGGAAGCCGGAGGTGGCGCTGTGCAGTGAGGTGTTTAGGTTGAGTCTGCTGGAGGATGGCAGAAATGTCATGGGGAGCCAGAATAGTGAGGGGATGACCCAGCACAACGTCAGATGTGACGTTTAGAAGAGAGCTGGCAGCATGGATAGCTCTGACACAGGAAGGGGCTTCTCTGGCTACTGGGTCCAGTCTCTTTGTATGGTAGGACTTTGGGGTCCTTCAGGGTCACAGTGACTGGTGGGACACTGAGGTATCCAATATCCTGGGGTCCTCTGGCCCAGAGAGTATTGGGGATGAGGTGCAAAATGGTTTGCAGCGAATCCCCTTGCTCATATAAATCAGTGCAGAATTTTATTGTCAGACATCCGGCAGCCGTGGCTGTCACATAATTTGAGTGAAAACCACAAAGACCAAGAAGCGAGACAGTTTCTTATCAGAAAGAGGAGCTTAAACTAACACAGAAGAAACTAACATTTCTGTGAAAAGAAAAAAGGTGGGGGTCAACTGATCCCCCGCAGCTGTCCTGCAATGTGGTGGAATGATCTGCATGGAATGATCTGCAAATTTAGCTTTTGTCCATTTCTGTAGTTGTTCTATAAAGAATTCTCCAGACTCATGATCTTGGGGGTCAAAGTTAGCACCTTTTAAGTTCAGGGATGTGGATTTGATCCATTATCAGTGAGGAGTATTCACCTGTCTTGTTTTCCACTATACTTTGCAGGTCCGACCATGTGCACCCATAGGTTTGATGCACTTGGGACAGTTTCCTGAAAAAGGGCATGGGATGGGTCTCGGGGTCAGGCAGTAAATTCACTATGGTGAATAACTGTTGTGGGGTGAAAGACACATATTTTGGTGGTCCCTGTGGCCGGTTAAGTGCTAGGGCTTCTTTCAGTGTCTCAAGGTTTCCCTGCTCAATTTTCTGTAAGTTCTTTTGTAACTCTGTAATCCGACCCTGCAGTATTTGATCTTGTGAACGTCGTGATGGGCGCACGGTCATGGGTACAGTCCACTGTGGTGCCAGGGGTAAAGTTGGCGGATCACCGTAGTCTGTCGGGGTACCCCGCGAAGGAGTTTGCATATTACCCGGTGCATTTTGTATGCCCATTGTGGATTCTGCAGCACCGTCTGCATCCCCCTGTTCTGCTTCATCAGGTTGCCCCCCTACCATTATAGGAGTAAGGGTGGCAGGTGAGTGGGGTAGCATGAATGTACCGTCCGGGTTTATCATCGGGTACAAGGTAGTAGGAAGGGGCAAGGGTGACATAGGAGTGACGGGGGGGTCCGGACCGAATGATATTAAAGGTCCGTTCATGGGCGTTGCCTGGGGACAAGATGGCGCTGTAGCTAACACGGGAAGTGATGGGACGTGCCGGGGAGTAGTTACCAAGGTGTGGTTTTGTGGGTGGGGAACCCCACAGGGAAGGCACATATCACGGGAGGAGGGATTCTGTTGACCACATGTTTTGCAGGTCCACCCACCTGCTTTCTTCCCGGCGCCATTATAGGGTGGTGGCTAGTCATGTATCAATGCAACACCAGGCTTACAGAAATATCTCTGTCTTTTCTCATCAAAATTTAGTTCCCCCCGGTCTGTTCAAATTCTTTACTACAGTCCAACCACACACGGACCATGTCTGTCAATTTATCATCTTCTAACTTCCCTCTCTTCTCGTTTAACAACACTTGCCAGGTAGCACTACATAGGATGCCTCCTTTACAGACACCTTTAACTCTTCTCCAACTTACTTAATCCTTTTATGAGGATGCCTCCTTTACAGACACCTTTAACTCTTCTCCAACTTATTTAATCCTTTTATGAAACGTTTGCCTCTCCTGTCCGCCACGTACTGTTCAGGTGAACAGTAACCCTTCGGGACACTTTCCTCATTTCCCATTATCTCTCGTACCTACTGAAGCCGCCTAAAGACCTCTGCATAGAGTAATCACTGGACGTGAAGACCTTTGAGTCCCGGTCAGCACACTCTGGGCTACCGCGAACCGCTCTCCACCCATCTGTGATCGTCCCCTTTATGGAGATTTGAGTCAGACACCGGGCTGAACTCCGATACAGGAACACAGGAGAACTCCGTGTCTCAGTCAATGATACTTGTCAACAGGGTCTTCACAACTTATAGGCACAACACAGTACATCAAGACTTTAAGAAAACATATGGGGTTCTTACTTTCATGCCCTCGAGGACGTCCCAGACTGCTTCCGCACCCCTCCCTCAGACGAACACCAAGAGGCTACACCAGGGGACACTTTATAGGCAAGATGACTCAATTTTCCTACCTCATATCACGGGTTGCGATCCCGGTGTCCGTTAGTGCGCCTCTCCTCGTCTGGTCTCTGGGGGTACGGGAACAGAGGGTCCAATCCTCGAGCCCCACGATTGGGCGCCAAAATTGTTCTGGTTCTGACAAAGCTGCCAGTTCGATTTGATGTACTGCTCCAAATTAATTAATTAAGATACGTGCACGGAGAGATCAGACAGACAACTCACTACATGGAGTTAATCAGTATCTCTGGTTTATTTCTGAAAACAACATGGGTTTCATGAGAGGAGGGAGTGGGAGGGGGGTGAAAGATAAAGTATATATTTTCTATTGGCTATGAACTCTACTTTTCTGTAACCTTGACGGCCAGAGGAAATTCCTTCTCCCTCCCCCCTGGGTGAAACCGTTACTTCTTTCTTTGTAGCTGCTTGCTTGAGCTGAACAGAAACCACAAAGAAACACATGATAAAAACACAAAGTAAGATTCTAGTTTATAGGTGTAGGCTGAATGCCTGGCCACCATCTTAGCTCAACAAGCAAGTATCCATTTTGTATCAATAGTCCATAACAGACCCACATCTAGGATACCTTTATAGCACATCTTATAGATATGTTCTAATTGTCTATAACGAGAATACCCCTTTAGGCAAAGCAACTGCTATTTGGCCAGATGTGGTCACCAATCTCTGCTCTTTAAAGTGTTGTCCATCTAGACCACCCTTCTCCTCAAGCATGAATCCACTGAGCTGTTCACTAAGCAAGGAAATATTACATGACACCCAGTTAACAGGCGATTACATAACATGATTGGTCGCGTCCTCCTAATGTTACGCCATGGTTTCACTGGCCCAACGCATCTAAGATAACATAGAAAGGGGTTCTCTGGATAGATCATTAATATCAGATTGGTGGGGGTCCGACGCCTGGGCAATGATCAGGTGATTTGCAGTAGCTGTGGATGCTGGAAACAGGTACCAGAACTTCTCAGCGCCATCCATCATGTAGGGCTGCTTCCATTCGAGTGACCTTTTATGTCTTTTGCAGCATTATTGTGCTTCAGTGAGTATCCTGCAATATACAGAACGCGTGACCCCTGGATCAGGCGACACGGGGTTTACTTGTAATTTGGAACTCTCAACACAGATAGACCATGATCATGGCCATTTCCACATTTGCTTCATTTAAAAAAAAATTGCTGTAGCAATAAAAACTGAATGCAAAAGTCTGCATACCCTTTAACATAACCTAAATGAGGGCATTAAAACCAATTATGGAACAAATCGTTGTCTGAACTCCCATTCTCTGGGCAGGCGACAGTATCCATCCATGAGCAGCTTCTTATACATGTCCCAATATTCCATTATCACAAGACACGGAATTCAATAAACCGTCACATGTTTCCCCACAAATGTCTCTATTTAACCAATGTCTCTTCATGCCTTGTCACCAGCAGCTTCACAGAGCCAGACACAACGAGGCAACAACATATTCAGCAGCCGCGGAGTTAATGAGCATAATTAAGATTTACTAATCAGCCGCTCCCTCTCCCACACAATCAAATATTAATGTGACAAGAAATTGCTAACGTTTCTGCACGGCTTCCCTGGCAAAGTACTATGTGTGTCTTGTCTATGGAGCAGCCAGTGACACGTCAGAGGCGGTTATAAGCGACCTGTCATAGATTATGGACAGCAAAACGGCCATTTTTTCATCTTGGAGGGAAATATCATCTAAAATGACCCAATATCACTATATGGCAGTTTTTACATGGCTGTAATATAACTGTAATTTAGTGTCCATATTACACGTGTAACGCCCAGACCTCCCATTTCTACTGAACAGAACTCACCACAGAGTCTAGAGCAGGGGTTTCAAACAAGCAGTCTACAGGGGGCATTATTATACAGGGGGCATTATAATCCACGGGGCATTATAATCCATGGGGCATTATAATCCAGGAGGCATTATAATCCAGGAGGCATTATAATACAGGGGGCATTATAATACAGGGGGCATTAGAATCCAGGGGGAATTATAATACAGGAGGCATTATAATACAGGGGGCATTATAATACAGGGGGCATTAGAATCCAGGGGGCATTAGAATCCAGGAGGCATTATAATACAGGAGGCATTATTATACAGGGGGCATTAGAATCCAGGGGGCATTATAATACAGGGGCATCATAATCCAGGGGGCATTATAATCCAGGGGGCATTATAATCCAGGGGGCATTATAATACAGGAGGCATTATAATCCAGGGAGCATTATAATACAGGGGGCATTAGAATCCAGGGGACATTATAATACAGGAGGCATTATAATACAGGGGGCATTATAATACAGGGGGCATTAGAATCCAGTGGGCATTATAATACAGGAGGCATTATAATACAGAAAGCATTATAATACAGGAGGCATTATAATACAGGAGGCATTATAATACAGGGGGCATTATAATACAGGGGCATTAGAAAGGGACATTAATACAGGCTGGAGCAATACAGGGGGACACCTAATATTACAGGAGGCAGTATACTGACACTACAAGGGGCATTATAATACAGGGAGAACTAAAGAGGTTATAACTGCAGGGGGACATTAGAACTATAGGTGGCACTGCAGGAGGATATAAGAACTACAGGGGAGCTTTATAAATACTGGGGCTACTACAGGGGGAATTATAATTACTGGAACTACTACATACTGGGGACAAGAGTGCCTTATAAAGGGGCTTTGTAACTGCTGGGGGCTTTATAGGGATGCCTTATAAAGGGGACTTGTTACTGATAGGGGCACAGTGGGAGGGCCTTATTTCTACTGGGGGCACTATCGTGGCATTATTACTACTGAGGGTACTGTGGAGGCATTATTGTTAGGCGTAATATGGAGGGCATTGCTACTAATGGGTGCATTCCTTGGGAGAATGAAGGTTATTAGGGGTACTGTAGGAGCACTATTACTATTGAGAGCAGTCTAGGAGCAGTATTACTAGGGGGTAAACTATCCGTATGGCACAATTTTTACAGTATACTTTGTGGGCATTAGGAAGCACAATGGAGACAGTATTAGGGATAGCAGTGGGATGACAATGTTGGGGCAACAGGAGGAGGATGTGGAAGATAAGATGTCTGTATGCCAAACTCTGCAGAGATAAGACGCAGCTGAAAGAGGTCATCATGGCGGTCTGGTCCAAATGGAGAAGATGAGGAAACGGAACATCTACATCAGAGGAGACATCGTAATAATAATTGAATATGTGCTTTTCGTGACTTTATGTTACACTTATTTGAGCACGTTGGCATTGTTTGACATGGCTACTATACTAATTTATACAACTGTATGGAATTGCCATTTGGCCAACATATAGAGAATTTAATTGGGCGCCATAATTAAGGCACTGCATGATTTGGTTATTTGCACACTGTATGACAGTCCATATGGCGGGTCACCCACAGAAAGTATTGCACAGGGCACCAACCAATATAGGGCTGGCCCTGATCTGGAGGGAGTCTGATAGTGGTCAACCTGCCACATTATGGCATCTTTGACCATACCCAATGGCACGCATTATGCTTTGCCTGGTACACCGCATAGACTGCCACTATGGCACTAGAGGCTCTGCCTATCTGACTATGCTGACATCTAGGCTGGCTGTCACCTAGCTGTTAGATTAGGTACTGGATCTGAAAGAGGAATCTGAAGTCATGGTGCCAGGGACACAGATCACCACAAAGGCCTTTAATACTCCTCAAAATCAGGGAGGGGACATTGTTTGATTCACGTCACTTGCAATCAATGTGATCGATAGTACCTAAGTGATTTGATCAGATTTGTCTCACCCATGAATTTAAATGTCACAGGGTCAATTGGTCACATTTCTTTTCCAATGATTCTATATTTGACCAGAAACCACACAGAGGAAGCATCTAAGGAAGTTCACAATCAGGCAAAAAAAAAAAAAAAAGAAGAAGTAATCACATCAACATTTAGTTACCATTTAATATTTCTTGTCTTCAGTCATGGAGATTTCAGAATAATTTGAGTAAACTGGGTTGTCTAGGATAAAGATGGCTGCTTTCTCCCAAAATCAGTGGCACATCTGTCTACAGCTTATCTATGGTATGGCAGCTCAGCTGTAATACCAGACGCTACCCATGGACAGAAGTGGTGCTGTTTTTGGAAGAAAACAGCCATCTTTTTCAAATCCTGTATGATCCGTAATATAAACTGGTGAATGCGAACATAATGCAATACAGAATAGGTTGAATGAATACCAGTAGGATCTGCTGTACATGTGGTGGGATTGGGGTAAGCAATGGAGCTGGTATACACTCAAAGTGTCCCCTAATATCAAAAGGGCCATATCTACTGATATGCAGGCTCAATATACAGTTCTTGATTCACTTTAGCTTTCATTTGAGCCAAAAGCCTAGCAAGCCCCCCTCACTTATTATATCATCAGAACCCAGATCTTGTATCATCACAATAGCATTGCCCCTTCTTATACACTACGTGCAGAATTATTAGGCAAATGAGTATTTTGACCACATCATCCTCTTTATGCATGTTGTCTTACTCCAAGCTGTATAGGCTCGAAAGCCTACTACCAATTAAGCATATTAGGTGATGTGCATCTCTGTAATGAGAAGGGGTGTGGTCTAATGACATCAACACCCTATATCAAGTGTGCATAATTATTAGGCAACTTCCTTTCCTTTGGCAAAATGGGTCAAAAGAAGGACTTGACAGGCTCAGAAAAGTCAAAAATAGTGAGATATCTTGCAGAGGGATGCAGCACTCTTAAAATTGCAAAGCTTCTGAAGCGTGATCATCGAACAATCAAGCGTTTCATTCAAAATAGTCAACGGGGTCACAAGAAGCGTGTGGAAAAACCAAGGCGCAAAATAACTGCCCATGAACTGAGAAAAGTCAAGCGTGCAGCTGCCAAGATGCCACTTGCCACCAGTTTGGCCATATTTCAGAGCTGCAACATCACTGGAGTGCCCAAAAGCACAAGGTGTGCAATACTCAGAGACATGGCCAAGGTAAGAAAGGCTGAAAGACGACCACCACTGAACAAGACACACAAGCTGAAATGTCAAGACTGGGCCAAGAAATATCTCAAGACTGATTTTTCTAAGGTTTTATGGACTGATGAAATGAGAGTGAGTCTTGATGGGCCAGATGGCTGGATTGGTAAAGGGCAGAGAGCTCCAGTCCGACTCAGACGCCAGCAAGGTGGAGGTGGAGTACTGGTTTGGGCTGGTATCATCAAAGATGAGCTTGTGGGGCCTTTTTGGGTTGAGGATGGAGTCAAGCTCAACTCCCAGTCCTACTGCCAGTTTCTGGAAGACACCTTCTTCAAGCAGTGGTACAGGAAGAAGTCTGCAAGGTAAGAAAAACATGATTTTCATGCAGGACAATGCTCCATCACACGCGTCCAAGTACTCCACAACGTGGCTGGCAAGAAAGGGTATAAAAGAAGAAAATCTAATGACTTGGCCTCCTTGTTCACCTGATCTGAACCCCATTGAGAACCTGTGGCCCATCATCAAATGTGAGATTTACAAGGAGGGAAAACAGTACACCTCTCTGAACAGTGTCTGGGAGGCTGTGGTTGCTGCTGCACGCAATGTTGATGGTGAACAGATCAAAACACTGACAGAATCCATGGATGGCAGGCTTTTGAGTGTCCTTGCAAAGAAAGGTGGCTATATTGGTCACTGATTTGTTTTTGTTTTGTTTTTGAATGTCAGAAATGTATATTTGTGAATGTTGAGATGTTATATTGGTTTCACTGCTAAAAATAAATAATTGAAATGGGTATATATTTGTTTTTTGCTAAGTTGCCTAATAATTATGTACAGTAATAGTCACCTGCACACACAGATATCCCCCTAAAATAGCTAAAACTAAAAACAAACTAAAAACTACTTCCAAAAATATTCAGCTTTAATATTAATGAGTTTTTTGGGTTCATTGAGAACATGGTTGTTGTTCAATAATAAAATGAATCCTCAAAAATACAACTTGCCTAATAATTCTGCACTCCCTGTATGTCCTATTAAGACCATGAGGATCACCAGCCATTAGCCAGCAGTGAGTGATGCTTGGAGCGGACTCCTTCTTGTGAACCCCTTTATCTTAATACACACTCTGCAGTTCTCCGATTCTCATGCAGCAACTGCACATTTGGTTCATAGATTGTGAGGGCTTCAAGGGATTGGGTCCTCCAAAGATAAGTTGGTCTACGTGATGACCACAAACAAAAAAAAGGTTGTTCAAATCAGTCAGTCCCTTCACCCTGCTAATAGAAGGGGTCCCAAGCAGGTGTCAATAGGAAGGTGTCCCTTTGTTTTAGTGATGGTCAGACAGCCAATTATATACAAATGGCAAATTACATTGAAATACAGTATACAGAACCTGTCACATTGAACATGGCGTTTGATCTGCAGGCAGCTTGTTATAGAGCAGGAGGAGCTGAGCAGATTGACATATAGTTTTACTGGAATTGATTCAGTATAATTTATATTTTATTCATTTAAACTTCTCATTCTGGGCAGTAAAGTCAAGGAGACGGTCCTATCAGTGATTGACAGCTATCTCTGTATACACAGTCTAAAGGCCCTATTACACAGGCAGATTATTAAGATGATTGCGAACGAGCGTATAATACTGCCGCAGATTACCCGATAAACGAGCAAACGGGCAATCAGGATCTTTTGAAATGTAACATGTTACATGTAATATGCAGATAGGTGTAATAGGCGCTCTGCTACTGGCAAACAATGAGACAGTATATGGACGAGCGATGCATTAGCGATCGCTCGTCCATATACTGAGGAGGAGATTGCTGCATATAATAGCAGTGGCCTTCTCCTCTAGCTGCCTCCATGACTTCAAAGCCTAGAATGAGCAAGAATTTAAATGTATAAAATACAAGTTACACTGAATCTATTCCTATAAAACTAGATATCAATCTGCTCAGCTCCTCCTGCTCTATAACATGCTGCCTGTAGCTTGCATTTTAAAGGAACGCTGCAGGCAAAACTGTGTGCCATGAGCGCATTGACCATAGACTGCATCGGGAACATTCCCAGTGGGCCATCAAAGACACCAACCCCTCACCCTCTGGACATAATGCTCTGACACTCCCAGTATTAAAGGGGACTTGTTATTACAAAATACAGTGCAGTCTGCAGGTTATAGAGCAGGAGGAGCTGAGCAGATTGATATATAGTTTTGTGGGATAAGAGTCAGTTAAACATTTATATCTCTGCTATTTTTAACTTAAAGGGGTTATCCTATTCTAACAGTGCCCTCCCCCCCCCCCCCCCCCCACAATGCCCAGGCCCCCGCTATAGTTCATACCTATCCTGCGTCACTCCAGATCCCTGCACGGCCGCCGCTGCATCTCCCTTTAAAAAAATCCGGCGACGGGTGGAGCAGCAGATAGTAGGCCATGACAGTGACCAGCCTCCCTAGCATTACGGTCTACACTTGACTGTGTCACATCTACTACAGGGCCTAAGGAGGTGGAGCATGACACATAGATAAAAATACAATAAATGTTATGCCCCACCCCATCAGGCTCTGAACTAAGCATAGCACAATGTATACAATTGCCTCAAAGTGTTCCTTTAACTTGGGACATCTGTAGGAAGACACAATTCTAAATGCTACAGATCATTTGCTGATGAGGGTACTTCTGCCCTCTTAGTGTGCCCTCTGGTCAGTCTTATAGGTTGGCCAGGCTGCTGGGTTGTAATAGTTCATGGGAAGAAGCATTATTCCAAAAAACATAGTGACACATTCAATAACTACAAAATCATGTCATTATATGCATATGCTGCATGGCACAAGGGGCCTGGGGAATGAAAATTCTTACAGGGATTATTATTTTAATTTCTAAGGAATTTATGGGGTTTGCTTGATTTGAGCCCCCCCCCATGTACTTTTTCCTTATTACATTCCATCTTATCCCTGACTTCCGTCTCTAAATTTTTAATTAGCCGCATAATCTGACCGTTTATTTTCATTGACTTGTGATATGACACTGGGGTTTAGGAAGAAGCTCTCCAATTTATTCCTGGGTAATATAAATAACCGGCAGCCGAATGAGTGAAAATAATTGAGAAAATCACAAATGAAGCTCAAAAGAGGAACAACATGTTATGAGACGCAGGCGACAGGCTTCCGTTCCCCTGCGCTGCCGGTGATCCCCGATCTCACTATAGCCTGGACGCTTGCTGCGTCTGGCTGCGCTTCCTGGTTCCCGGCATATCCGTTGTTATGGTGACGGGGGACGCTGTACGCCCAGCCACACTCCTCCTGTAGGAGCGGTCGGTGTTCCCCGTCACCATAGGAACCAGGACGGGTTGAGCGCCGAGCTAGGCACTCGGTGCTCGGCTACAGGCAGGAGGGATGGGTCATGTGACGCTGGCCACGTCACATGATCCCTTTCCTCCACTATTTAAACAGACAACCTGCTGGCCACAGGTTGCCTGTGATTTCGTCACTTAGGCTGTGTATATTCCTGCGTTACTACCTTGTTTGACCTCTTGGATTTGACCTCTGTCCATCTTCTGACCTCGCCACTGCCTGCTCCCTTTGTACTGTTGCTACCCGTCGGATTTGACCTCGGCTCATTCTCTGATTTGTCTCCTGCCTTTCCCCTTTGTACTTACGCGACCTCCCGGACTGACCTCGGCTAGTTGACCTGCCTTTGCCTTCTCCATCAGAGGGTACCTCCCCTCTTGTTCCCTTCCCTGTCCATCCGTCTGGATACGGCACACGTGTGCAGTTCTCTGCCTCAGCTGTCTGTTTCCCTCTCTGTCTCTGTCCTCTCTACTCTGCACTTACGTAGGTCAGGGACCGCCACCCAGTTGCGCCCCGTCGCCTAGGGCGGGTAGTGCAGGGACAGAGTTGAGGGTGGAAGTCAGGGGGGTGCACTTCCTCTCTACTTTCCTCATTCGTGACACAACAGTTCCACAGAAGCAAGAAGTTCACAGTACTGCCTATTTAGGATTAGTCTGGTCAATGTGCAAACCCCTTGTAACATAGCACCCACCCAGATGTGAGGACATGATTATTAGCCATCTGACAATTTCCCTTAAAGGGGTTGCCGCACTTTTTGTAAGTGATGGCCTAGTCAACAACCCGTACCCATGCCGAAAAGCCATTCTGTGTAGCTCAGTCGCCCCAAGTTGGCACAACATTGTAGTGAACAGTACTAGTCACTGCAGCACTTCTCCCGTTCACTTCATCCAGGCACAGGTAAAAAGCAGCACAGAACATCTAGTACCGCGCTGTAGTGCTGCCAGCCAATCAATGCATGCACATCAGGTATTGTGTTATTTGGTGAATTTTCCAGCCAATCACAAATGCCACTGATCTGGACTGTTTGTGCCACTGTATGGTCAATGTGTCTTCAAGTTACAATGTCCAATGGAAAAAACATTGCAAGTTGAATATATTGCAACCTGAGACTATTGTAACTTAAAGGACCACTGTATAAACAATAAATCCACATAAAAAGTAAGTGTAAATGTCACAATCCAGAGCTGCATTCATAATTCTGCTGGTCATCGACTGTAAAAAGTTGTAGCTTCTTGACAGATACAGCATGCTAAATTGTTGACAGAATTCATAGAGCTTGGGTCAGCGAGAGAAGAACATACCTTTTGGAAGTTTGAGTAGTATGAATATGAACTTTTATTCTGCCATTTACTGCTCTTGCAAGTGCTGAGAAGACGGCGCTTCACTGTGATGTGTTCTCTTTATTGAGCTGCTTCACAACTTCTTCCCTCTGCTCCGAATATTAGCTATAGCATCCAACCAGGAAACCCATACTGCTGTCACTGTAAAGCAGCTCAATGCAGAGACCTGTGGGCACTCGACAGTGCAGATCACCCCCAGTACACTTAAACAGCAGAATAAAAGTTCACGTCCTCACTACTCCTGATAATAAAAACTTCACAAAAGGTAAGTTTGTTTTGCGATACCTAGTGCTTTAAGCAGTTCAACGTGGTCAAATCTGCTGACAGATTCCAGTCCTATAATTTGGGAGGGCAGTTAGTGGTTTTGCTACATCAGATTCCTGTACACAATCTGGTATAAAGAGGGCACTTTCTTGAATGTAAAGCACTAGAGGAAGCTCTGTGCAGACTCACGCCAGTAAGGAATTTTTGGGCATTTCAGGTCCGTCTGAAGAGATGGAGAGTGGCCAACAAAACAGTGTAAATAAATGATGAAAGCATTGCCTTACTGTCCAATTTCATGACAGTACGTGACATAAGACCACTCATGGAAATAGTTGTGTTCAACAATCTCCTAAAATACTACAACAAACATCATGCTGAAGTTATTGTACAGTGTCAAGTGCATGGTAGTGATTTATTTCACTTGTTCCATTTAAATAAATATATAAATATTCTAATATGCCTTGTTCTGAGGAGGGTAGGGGAGATGGCAGTCGGTTGAAAGAACTTGCATAGATTTGCCCTGGAGCATTGTCTCAGAGTTTATGTACAATGTGCTCAGTGTACTACTCACTGGTATTGTTTCCCCATGGGCTATTAATTGCCAAGAGGTAAAAATGAACTGAAATAGAGGTGGATATACCACATTGATGGGGTTATGCTGAACAAGCAGGACCAATGAACTTTTAGACCAACCTATAAGAAAAAACTCACATATAATGTATAGATTACACTGGGGTCTAGTATAATATACTGAGCCAACCCAAAAACAGAACCAATAACCCCAAAGAAAAGTGGGAGACACACATATAAAATATATGTAATTTATTGAGACATGATCACATAACAAACAATATATGAAACAAAAGGCACAAGTGTACAGGAGGGGGGGAGACCTCATGTAAGGAGGTCAGATACAACCTCTCTCCCAAACACCCAACTGGCAGGGAAAAAGATGTCCCAGCCATAGGTATACATCAGCATGAAAATTGTGAGAACTGTAGGTTCACTCAAAGTAACATGTACTGGTATGTATGTTGCATGCACAGAAAGGTAAATGAAAATGTACAAATAGCACAAGGCAAACTAGCCCACCCAAAAACCTGGGATGGCCACATAAGGTATGCACATAGCCATTGAACTGTACAATACAGACAGAGGCAAGTGTGCCAAGTGCAGGTGGCAATAGAGATATAAAAAGAAATGTAACAACTAACTGAGCAAAACAACAAAACATGTATTACTCATGATATGCTGGACCCAGAGCGTGTGACCAAAAGCTGCACCTCGACGTACGTTTGTTATGTGATCATGTCTCAATAAATTACATATATTTTACATGTGTGTCTCCCACTTTTCTTTGGGGTTATTGGTTCTGTTTTTGGGTTGGCCCAATGGAACTTTTGACAGAAGGATGCTCTATGCCACCAAAGGATAGAGAAATTAGTGGAGTGATATGCTAGGCATAAAGTTTTCCTTAGGGTGTTCCTTTTTGGCTCTGGTCCCATCACATTAGCCAGTACCCTTTTGGCCTCCAACTGGAGGGTATATGTCGGTAGGTATACCACAAATAAGTATGGAATAGGGTAGTAAACTATTCCACACAATGGTGTCTACTAAAACAACGTATAAGTTAACTTTATGATGGAATCCAATGGCTGATGGATGCCACTGCAAGACATCCATTAGAGGCCATAAACATGGTGTGAACACAACGTAAAACAACTAGCATCTCTTTTGAAGGCTACTGTATGAACTCCATTGGTAATTAGTCTTAACAGTCCAAAGAACAACATAAACAACTGATGAACCCAAACAATACAGGCAAATCTTTTGGTATGAGCACCACCTGACCACAACAAAAGAAAAGAAATAATGAGATTGTACAAGTATTTTAGGGGTCTGACCAGTGTAATGACCATAGAGAAATACATTATATACATACAGGCCGGACAGAAGCAGGCCAAGACCAGTGTAACAGTTTAAAGTCCACGAGATCTGTTGATCCCAAAGCATGCCAGAAAAAACTGCTTTAAACAGTAGGACAGTGGAAATCCTTTACATATTTTGGAAGTTAAAAAAAAAGGTAAAAAAATTAGCAAAATTATATGCATAAAAACTGCAACAAATAAGGGTAACTGACTGAGGCCTGTAGTGAGCAATGCAGCAATGGCCAGCCACCATTTAAGGCAACACTAGGTAGGGTATTATACCCAATAACAGACCTTTGTAAGTGAACTTTTACATTTTCTCCAAATAAAAAAGGAAAAAGACCCCAAAACAGAATAATGCATCCCCAAAAATCTTATTGGGAATTTGTGGGATCTTGATGCGTAATCTCTTATATATTGAGTCCTTGCATTTTCTTTTTCTTCTGATGCAACTCTGTTTCAAGTGCACAAAGTAGTGAAAACATGAATCCACAGGCTGGAGATGTCAGTTGACTTCCCGGTCCCAATAAGATGGTGCTGTCCATAGAACAGGACAGCCCCCGGTCTCTGCTTGTTAACACTATGGAAATATACAAAGGAATACGGCATTAGATGGCAAAGTCTTTGACGTTAAGCAAAAATATTGAAATAATATATGATAGTTGAAGCACTGACCTCTGCAACTGGGCCTCCTCCTCCTCCGCGAGAACCCAGTAACCCACGTTGCTCATTTTGTTTCTCTGATTTTAACTCAACAGCAAGTTCAGCTGAAGCCGGATCCTGCGATCTGAAATAGAAAGTAGGCAGTAGAGCAACCTATTAGAGGCATGACTCCTCATAACATACTGTACAATTCAAAAAGTTGACCTGAGGATATTGAGAAGAGACAGACCCCTTACCATAGACATCAAAGACGGTAAACCACCGGTCTAAAAGGAATGCTGCTTCCGCACTTGTACAGTTTTAATGCTAATTGTTTTTATCAGCTGGCATCTAACAAAGTCAAATGGGATGGACCTGGCTGACAGGATCCAGCAAGTCCGATTACATCATCTCCATCAGTGCAATAAATCTTCCCTGCTAAACTGACAGGTGCCTTTTAGAAGATTCCTAATTTCCTGTTCATGACAACAGAGACCACGGACCTTCTAAGCATCATTATTCAATATCTACAGAGATGTGCCTGTAACAGAGAAGTGTTTGTGGATCTTCAACATACACATGTCCACTAGACCATGTGGAGCTGGTAGGAAACACTTTAGTCAAACACAAAGCTCAATTACAGTCCTTTTCACTTAGTCTGCAAAGTATGTCAATTGCTAGAGCAGCAGTTTGTGTTCTGAAGCTGTTTTTCCAGCTGTAACTGTACGTTCCTGATCAAAATGGGTGACGTGATAGCAGCAGCTCGCATATGAATACTTACATACTGGAAATCCCAGGATACCCTTTCTATTTTACACTGGCTGAACTAAATAGACCAACTGCCAAGATTAGAAGAGATGTCACACTGGGAATAAAGCTCACTTCAAGCTTCATGGTCTACCTGGACATCCCATAGAACATGACTTTACGATCCATGCGTATCATCCATATATCACTAATTGACTGATCACCCAGCTCCGGTTAATGTCCAGACCTCTCTAATAGCCTACGCGTGTTATCACGCTCCGGATTTGAATGTCGTATACAAAGTACACACCACACTACGAGCTCTACATTGGTAAACTCATAATAAAGGACATCTGTCAGCAGATTTGTAACTATGACACTGGCTGACCTGTTACATGTGCCCTTGGCAGCTGAAGGCATCTGTGTTGGTCCCATGTTCATATGTGCCCGCATTGATAAGATTGTGCTGTGATAAAAATGCTTTCTTATAGGGGTTCTCCAGGATTTTCATATTAATGGCCTATCCTCAGGAGATTGGCCGGGTCCAACTCTGATCACCTGTTTGAGCACTGCGCTATCCATTGTATAGCGGCTGTGCTTGGTATTGCAGCTCAGCCCCATTCACTTCAATAGAACTGAGATGCGCCTCGGCCATTTGACCAAAGACCGTGATGTGACAGGGCATAGGAAGAGGTCTAAGCGCCCATGGAGCACCACAGGCTCTTCATACAACTGAGTGGCAGCGGTGCCAGAAGTCCGACCTCTGCCGATGTGATATTGATGACCTATGCTGAGGATAGGTCATCAGCATCAAAATCCTGGATAACCGTGTTAATTTATTAGAAATGTAAAAACGATAACGATTATAGAGTCTAGACTGTGCCTTCCACTTCTCTGTTCTCAGGAAAGAGCCAACCCATCTCTATACTGGATACTTGTGTCAGACTAGTTGCTATGGATACACTGCCTAAGAGCTACAACCTTCTATATGGGGCTGTCAAGCAGCATTATAGCAACCATCCACAGGGGTATTTCCATCTTCAATTTTGATGGCATAGTGATAGGATATGACACAAATGCCTGGTAGGTGTCAAACAGTGACCCTCCCCTATCTGGAAAGCAGGGGTGCCATGCCTCCCATTTGCTGATGCTGGCGCTTTCCACATAGAAGCTATTGAGATCTAAGGGAGTTACATAAGGAGTTAAGTCATGGTGCTCTTTCCATAGGTGAGGTTCTCAAATGTTGAACTAATACTTCCTGTGCATCTGCCAAATTGCTGAAGATGGGAAAATCCCTTTAATTTAAAGGGGGTTTTCTGAGTTTTTTTTTAACTGATGACCTATCCTCTGGATAAGTCATCATTATTTGATCGGTGGGGGTCCCACACCAGGGACCTAGGCTGATCTGCTGTTTGAGAAGGCACCGGTGCTCACATTAGCACCGCGGCCTTCTCTTGGCTCACCAAGCACAGCTTTGTATGTTGTTGCTCAGCTCCATTCACTTATGGGGATGAGCTGTGCCTACGCCATGAGACCGTTGAACGTGACGTCACAAAGCTGCGAGAAGGCCACGGAACTACTGTGAGCGCTGGTGCATTCTCAAACAGCTGATCAGCTGGGTCCCGATGTGTGACCCCCACTGATCAGATACTGATGACCTATTGTTTAAAAAAATCTTGAAAAACCCTTTTAACTAGGACTCTGGCCAGTAAACTACTGGGAGCTTGACAATATTCTGATCACACTTTTCTCTATAATTTACTGTCCTGTTAGGCTACATTCACACGTCAGTATTTTCCTATATCCCGATTTTCGGTCCGTTTTTTGCGGATCCGTTGTTCCTGAAAATGTTTCCGTATGTCATCCGTATGTCATCCGTTTTTTGCGGATCCGCAAAAAACGGAAACATGTATACATTTCAATAATCAAATAAAGTTGTTTGGATTTCTTTGAAAAAAAATAGAAAATAATAAAAAAAATAAAAAAAAAATTGTTATGTGTTTCCAGGAACGGATTCCGCATAAAACGGATGACATACGGAATGACATCCGAATGTCTTCCGTTTTTTGCGGATCCATTGACTTTGTATTGTGCCAGGATCCGAATTTTGCGGAAAAGAATAGGACATGTTTTATATTTAAACGGACATGCGGAACGGAACAATTATTATTATTCTTTTTTTTTTTTTTTTTTTTGAAAAATCTGAAAATGAATGGGTCCAGATCTGGTCCTGATCTGTTCCGCAAAAAACGGAACAGATCAGGAAAGAAAAAACGGACGTGTGAATGGACCCTAAATCAGATTTAAAAAAAAAAAAAAAAAAAGAAGAATAATAATTTTGTGGGTGACCCTTTATAAAAAAATAAAATAAATCACTAAGTGAACACAGACTCTTAAAGGGGTTGCTCAGTTTGGATAATCCCTTGATATTACAAGGGTTCTCCTATTATTATACGATTATTTATAATACTTCTTTGGCCCCCATTGAACAGCAGTTATCTGTGGAAACCCCCACCATGTGCTTAATTTCCTGCAGAGTCCCCAGTTCCCATTTAAATGACTAACCTTTCTGTATAATCCATAGACCTGCCGGGTCCTCCAAAGTGAGAGATGCTATTTGTAGCTGCTCTCCATTCTAATTAAATAAGGGTCCTTACCACCCCCCACCCGAGAATTCCCTAAAAGGGTGTTTGATAATAACTCTGCTAAACCAGACAACTCCTTTAAAGGACACTAGACCACACAATTGGCAACTGTAAGCCAAAATCAGATGTCTGGCACATCTTACTTTAGACTATAGCAGCGCAATATTAAAATCCGCTAAATCCTCCTCATTATTCTAGGCACGAAACTGTAAATAACTTATGCTACAAATTAAAAAAAGAAAAAGCTGTTGGAATTTCCCAAACAATCATAATAGTCGCCATATATTGCCTTCTGTACAGATTGGGTTTTCTTGACTTTTCTCTGTGGTCACTGCATTGTTTTAATGCCTGAACTCTTAGGCAGTTGAAATGTTGGATCGCAGGCTCTATGAGTTTCCTGAAAGGATGTTTAAAGAAGCCAAACAAACAATATTCGACACAACTGAACTCTATGAGGAAGCAGAGAACACGGCAAGATTACGCTTTTCTTTTTATACACAGTGGAGGCAATGTGCTAATCTTGGATTAGTCATCGACTGGAAGCTTTCATTTAGTGGACTACCACGTAAAAAAGATTTCAAAAATAACAGATTTGGCAAGAATTAAAGGGTAAATCTATTCTCCTGCGTATGTTCCATGAGGATTTGTTTATGTCCGCTCTCTTGGCAACACATATTTTTGGCTCGAAGTAATGGAAACAGCTGTATTTCCACAGTTTCATGAAATGGCAGCAAAAAACTAAAAAAATCTGAGATGGCCATAGGCATGAGATCTAACTGACCATCAGACACACAACTGAACGTACGTCGTCTGACTGCTCCTAGGACGATACCATTCAAGCATTCCTAAAAATGCAGAACTAACAAAAAACCTGATGCAGCAAAAAGAGAGGAAAATGCTCCCCTTTTGAAACAGCTACATAGCCTTTTGTTCTTTTCTTGGATCCAGTCCCAGTGTTGGTTAAAAATACATGCAGCAAATAACCTGCAGGCGCTCTGTAAATAGTAGATGGAGCAAACTGCAGTTTCTCTCTCTCGCTGTGACTGCATGCTGTGAGAAAGGAGGAAGAGCAGAGAGGATTGAAGACATCTCACTGGCTTCAGGGTGTTGAGTACAGCACTAGCATCATCGCAACTACAGTCCACCCACTCGCCATAAATGCACAGCTTACAATTTCTCTGCAAAGCATCACAAATCTACAGCTGCCTAAGGAATGAACGGTTTTTGCTCAAATCCCTTTGCACATAAAAAAAATGATACTTTCTGCACAAGACAAGGGAAACAGGAAGACAAATTCTCTAAGGGGTCCGATTCCTTTATGTCAAGAACGAACTTAGATTTCCTGACTTTGAACTAACATTACTAAGCTCGTCTGATAGTTAAGGGATATGTAAGGTCAGCATCCTCGGGCTATCTTAAAGTTAAAACCAGCAAAGCTTGGGACCTTTGCAGATTAGAGTCCATTTCTGCTTCTGCATATTAAACCATAACGCCATCTGAAATACAGAATTCCTGCTGTTACTGCATCTGCGGTGTTCAGTCCAGCCATTCTAAGATTGGACAGGATGATGCACTGACTAGGCTCACATAGGAATTTCACTAGATCTTTCATCTGGGACATTACTTTCTTTTTCAAGAAAATGAAAGGGACAAGGCATGTCTAGGAGCACTAAACGTCTTTTTTTAAAGATCTTGTAATATTTAAGGATTTGTCAGCTCTCTTGACATGTCTGTTTTAGTAAATAACACATATGGTGCATCTTTTTTAGCACTTTATCCCTGATATATCCTCCAGCTCACCTCCACAACTGTGATTGAGAGCAAGGATTGGAACCAGGTAAGTCCTTCATGCGAATTGGAACCAGGTAAGTCCTTCATGCGAATCAAGAGAAGAACTCAGTTACGAGTAAGAACACACCTGTGTTTGAAACGCGTAAACTGCTGTCGGGGTGGAGGTTCCGTTTCCGTGAGTCATTTTTGCTACAACATGAAATAAAGCGCATTGAAGATTTTAAAGTGTTGGATTGTCTTCTCTTGATTTCCTGAGATATCCCCCTTTTCAATGGGCATGTCCCTACATACTCTAAACAACAAAATAAAGCCTACTTAGGCTAATAACCTCACCTGTCCCAGATATTAAACTTTACTTTTACTATCTTTGTTAAGAATTACTAAGTATAAGTAAATGTGAGCTAGAGAAAAGGTTAAAACTATCTGATGACCTGTCAGTTCTGAAGCATGTATGTTGTAACTGCGGTGCAGTCCCCGTGCCGTCACACACTTAGACTCTGTATTAGCAGATCAGTAATGCACCGTCCTATATATTGCTATAGATAATTCTATGTAACAAACACTGTTTACTCTTGGACAGGCTCAGCTACGGTAATTATGTAGTACACTGATTGCTGGAACTGACACGGACATTAAAGGGAGTCTGTCAGCACATTTACCCCTTTTTAACAGTTCCCATAGCGCTGTAGCCGCAACACAGATGATTAAAACGGTACCTTTATATGCTTTTGTGGACTTTTAAAACTGACAAAAACAAACTTTGATGCATATGTAAATGAGGGACCGCGTTGGAGCCCAGGCAGCTCTGCCTCTTCAGCTCTTATCCCCGCCCAGCCTCTTCCTCTGCCCGCCTATCTGTTTTCTCTCCCCCTCAGCGAGATCCCGCGCCTACGCGATAACTTTGTTGGCCGGGGCATGCGCACTGCGATGCCCATTGCTGGCACGGCATCGCAGTAGCTTATGCGCCGACCAAGGAAGTCATCGCGTAGGCGCGGGATCTCGCTGAGGGGGAGAGAAAACAGATGCGCGGGCAGAGGAAGAGGCTGGGCGGCGATAAGAGCTGAAGAGGCAGAGCTGCCTGGGCTCCAACGCGGTGGACGCCGCCCTGGGCACTTGCGAGCCTCATTTACATATACATCAAAGTTAGTTTTTGGCAGTTTTAAAAGTCCACAAAAGCATATAAAGGTACCGTTTTAATCATCTGTGTTGTGGCTACAGCGCTATGGGAACTGTTAAAAAGGGGTAAATGTGCTGACAGACTCCCTTTAAAGTCGAAAACAGTAAATACTGTCCCCCAACATGTTTCGCCAGCTAATCTGGCTTCATCGGGGGTAATCATTATTTCTGGACAGTAGATAGCACTGTGTGAACAAGATACTGTTGCCCAATGAATCCGTAAGAGGAGTCTCACTTGTCCTCATATAGTGGAGGCGGTCGCTACAGTGGATGAATCATGAATACATTGTCATACAGCAAATATACTATAATACTATAGCTATAATACTAAAGCTAGGCCTATAAACATTAGGATAAATATATGGAAAAAAAGATGGGCACTGCAGACTAGTATCAGGGTGCTACAAATGTGCCAGAATAGAAATACTATTTTGGATAATAAAATGTGTGTCTTTATCATGTGTTTCTGGAAAGGAGTGTTATAGATATCAGACTTTCTGACTGAAAGGTTCAAGAAGTACCATAGAGAGGCACAAGCTATAAATTAGCCTTACCATTAGGTCCAATAGCTGCCAAAAAATGTGATGTACTGGACACTGTTTTTGTCCACAATAATTTGTGAGTGTTCAGTTAGTGGGCAGCTGCCCAACCCCCGTGGGCCAGTAATTCCTGGCTCTATGTTGGACCTTGCTTTGACCATATATAGAACAACAAGCTAATCATAGCGGCACTCTTCTGGCTGGAAAAGCACTTGGGTGAGTTTGTGTTTTGTACCAACCACTCTACAGAGACCATCTTTGATTACCCATGATTAACACATTTAATCTAACTGTATCTGCTGGTTGATTCTACTGATACACAGTGAATTGTGAACATTATCTTTTCCCTCTTTGTCCTTAACTTCTTACTAAAAATGCATTGTCTGAACCTAGCTACATAGCTATCATCATTATGGGGATGGCTAGAACAATGAGCGCTGTTCAGTTGGTGACTGGAGCACTGCCAGGCTGGGGAGCACTGATGAAAATAAATTCATGTTAAACTACTATAGCATATTACTACATCTGTACGTATCAGATGAGAGTGCAGACTACCATCTATATCTAGGAAGTCACTGAGACCTGGAAAAATGTAACATTGGTTGGTGCCTTGAAGATCTAAACCATAGGTTTCCACCCTTTTGTGGGTTAACAGCCAGTGAAAGTTTGACCTTGGTTCCAAAAGTCAACCCTGGTGCAACTAGTGCATAGTAGTAGTATCTGAGGCTGCCAAGAACCGGACAGCCATATGCAGGAGGTCCAAAAGAAGCATGTGGCTACCAAGTAATTGGTTGCGGTGCGCTGATCAATGTGGTAGTGAAAGAAACTGCTTTTTACGAAGTGCCTTGATTTCAGTTGTGTCCAGCATAAAGCCATAGAGGATTCCAAAAACAAGAAGCCCTGACCAATATTAAAGTGGCTCACACAATCCAATGTTCCAGGTACAGGCAGAAACCCCGCTCACAAGTGTCCACTCATGTAACCTTCTGATATGGCTCAATTAAATGTCAGTGAACACGGATATGTTGCTGTCCATATCAACCTCTATAATCCAGATGGACCCGTCTAACATGACAACTATGTGTAGCTGTTCTCAAGCATCGACCTTATCAAAAGCTCCTCACATTCCATGGTGTGTGGAAATCTGCACTCTTTCAACAGTTGTACTTCAATCTACATAGTCTTTGAAGTCTGTAGATTGTTTTCTGTAGTGAAGAGGCATGGTTAACCAAACTAGATATAAGCCAAGGTTATTTTCTGATTTCTTTCCTAGCCTCAGCCACAAATTCACTTTACAGCACCCAAGGGTGGAGGCCAGTATAAGAGTCATATTCTAAATAACATTGCAAAATAGATTTACTGCACAACTACTGAAACAGCAACCCAAACATTAGTTGGAATCTGTCCTATTAGGTGAAAATAATGGCAACCCACAAGTATAGTCTACAAACTAACGGCCTTGATTCACGGGTGTCATTCAATGTTCCAAATTCACTTAATGTCTAGCCTAGACAGGACAATTACCCTTTGCTTTGCTTGAGAGAAGGGAAATAATATCCCCTCTGGGCACCAACAAAATTAACTGCTTCAATTTTATGTTCTTAATGCTACATGATGGTGGGAGACCATGGGGCCTGCACTTTGGTTAAAGGCCAACTGTGCTGTAAGGTTTGTCATTCACTTTAGATAGATATCACCCAGTGGGTATACCTCCTGATCAACCCTTCTCTCATACACATGTTGTAATTCAGCCTGCCATCGGGTGAAAGTCAGGACACACCAATAAACATCTGACGGTCCAACCCAAATCAGTGAGTTTGGCTATAATTAATCTAATATGTATGGTCACCTTTGGTCCAAAGGTGACCATACATTCTGGAAAGTTACAGAACTTTCCAGAATGGGCCCCTGTACTGCATGCTGTTTTACATGCCTATCTTGCTGACTACCATTGTAACTACATGTACCAACTGCAATACGAAAGACTGACTCTCCTTCCTACACAGGCTTGTTTTATGGCCTAATCGGGCAAGATAAACCAGAAGTGATGTTCATAAAAGATTTCATACATTTTCAAAGCAACAAAACAAGCAATAAAGAGGACAAAATAGTCCAGAAAAAAGACAAACCGCACATTTTTCTATCTGTATACTGAGAGGGAAGCTTCAGAAGCTAAACTTAAAAAACATTTACATCACATGTACACCAATCTGGTGCAGGAAACAGGTTCTTAGCAATAACCAAATACAATTACGTTTCCCAACTGTTTCAGGACCCGACTAGAGGGACGGCCATACTGGACTTAGTATTAACCAATAGACCTGACAAAACAACAGATGTGCAGGTTGGGGAACACCTGGGAAATAATGACCATAAAGTAATAACCTTCCAATTGTCATTCAAAAGAGTGTTTCTTCAGAGAGGAATAAAAATACCAAACTTCAAAAAACCAAAATTTAGCCAACTTAGAGAGGCCATAGGCCAAACTAACTAGGACGAAGTCCTCAAAAATAAAAATACAGCCCCAAAATGGGATATTTTTGAAAGCATCCTAAAATCTAATTGTAAGAGATACATACCTTATGATAATAAAAGGTTAAGGAACAAGAAAAAAACTATGTGGATAAATAGAACTGTAAAGAAAGAAATAAATGACAAAAAAAGGCATTTAAATCACTAAAACAGAAGGGGAGCGAGGAAGCACTGAAAAAAGGAAAAAAATAGAATATGTAAAAGACAAAAAAAGCAGCCAAACTAGAGACCGAGAGATTAATTGCCAAAGAGAGTAAAACTAACCATAAAATGTTCTTCAATTATATAAATGGTAAAAAGTATAAATCTGAAGGTGTCAGCCCTCTATAGAGTAATGGGGGGGGGGGGGGGTTGCAGAGAGTGATAAGGAGAAAGCAAAGCTATTAAATATTTTTTTAAACTGTCAGATAAAATGCAGAATGTAAAAGTAAATTCTCCATTAAAAGTGCACTGTCTGACCCAGGAAGAAGTACAGTGGCGTCTAAAAAAAAGATTCAAATAGATAAATCGCCAGGACCAGATGGCATACACCCCCTGTATCCTAACAGAATTAAATAATGTCATAGCCAGACCCATATTTCTGATATTTAAGGACTCTATACTGACAGGGAATGTTCCACAAGATTGGCGCATAGCAAATGTGGTGCCAAAAAGGGTCCAAAAAAAACAGAAACTAATTTAATCAGTTTCTATGAGGAGGTAAGTTCTAGACTTGACCGTGGCGAATCAATGGATGTTGTATATCTGGACTTCTCACTGTACGCATAAAAGGTTAGTATATAAAATGAGAATGCTTGGACTGGGAGAAAATGTTTGTATGTGGGTAAGTAACTGGCTCAGTGATAGAAAACAGAGGGTGGTTATTAATGGTACACACTCAGATTAGGTCACTGTCACTAGTGAGGTATCACAGGGGTCAGTATTGGGCCCTATTCTCTTCAATATATTTAATAATGATCTTGTAGAAGGCTTGCACAGTAAAATAGCAATTTTTGCAGATGACACTAAACTGTGTAAAGTAATTAACATAGAAGAGGACTGTATACTGTATATATACTACTGAGGACAGTATACTGCTACAGATGGATCTGGATAGAAGTGGCAGATGAGGTTTAACACTGACAAATGTAAGGTTATGCACATGGGAAGGGATAATGCAAGTCACCCGTACATACTAAATGGTAAAACACTGGGTAACACTGACATGGAAAAATACCTAGGAATTCTAGTGAACAGCAAACTAAGCTGTAGAAACCAGTGTCAGGCAACGGCTGCCAAAGCCAATAAGATAATGGGTTGCATCAAAAGGGGCATAGATGCCCGTGATGAGAACATAGTCCTGCCACTTTAAAAGTCACTAGTCAGACCACACATGGAATACTGTGTATAGTTCTGGGCTCCTGTGAACAAGGCAGACATAGCAGAGCTGGAGAGGGTTCAGAGGAGGGCAACTAAAGTAATAACTGGAATGGGTGGACTACAGTACCCTGAAAGATTATCAAAATTAGGGTTATTAACTTTAAAAAAAAGACGACTGAGGGGAGATCTAATAACTATGTGTAAATATATCAGGGGTCAGTACAGAGATCTATCCCATCATCTATTTATCCCCAGGACTGTGGCTGTGACGAGGGGACATCCTCTGCGTCTGGAGGAAAGAAGGTTTGTACACAAACATAGAGGAGGATTCTTTATAGTAAGAGCAGTGAGACTATGGAACTCTCTGCCTGAGGAGGTGGTGATGGGGAGTACAATAAAGGAATTCAAGAGGGGCCTGGATGTATTTCTGGAGTGTAATAATATTACAGGCTATAGCTACTAGAGAGAGATCGTTGATCCAGGGAGTTATTCTGATTGCCTGATTGGAGTCGGGAAGGAATTTTGTTCCACTAAAGTGAGGAAAATTGGCTTCTACCTCAAAGTTTTTTTTGCCTTCCTCTGGATCAACTTGGAGCATAACAGGCCGAACTGGACGGACAGATGTCTTTTTTCAGGCTTATAAACTATGTTACTATGTAAAGTATAAAACTCGGATTCTTGTATTATAAGCCAGTTTGGGAGGGAGGTCTGGATGAGAAAACCTGGCTTGTTTGTGTACCTGATGAAGGGGACAGCTTGTCCCTGAAACGTGTCGTACTACAACTAATAAAGTCTATCTACAGTTATCATCAGTGTGGGGTATACAGCAACGCCCACATTCACCTTTTGCTTTGCTCACATCTCCATTGAGCCAACCCAGGCCATTCCCTGAGCTGACGGGAAAAGCAGTGCAACATCCTAATGTCAGCGGCCCATTGTCATTTACCTTCGAACTTGTACCTAGAGTCCTGCACATTATACTTCTGCTTTTCTTGTTATATACTCCAAATGCCCTATTTAAGAAAGTGGGCACTCGTTTGTGACCCTCAACTATAAGTCACAGAGTGACTACAAAGAGAAACTATCTCTCTCTGGAGGACCTGGCATGTTCATGCATGGCAAGGACAGTTCCTTAATTTAAATGGCAACTGTAATATTTCATTTCCCCTTCCTCTACTATTCACTCCTTGCTTTGGCTTCAAAAAGTGCATGAAAATGGTTTCTGTGAAAGAACCCTTAAAGGGATTCTATCACCAACTTTACAGTGTCCTAACTAAGGGCAACATAAACTAGTGACAGGTCTCCTTAGCAAAATGCTGGGTCACTTTCTATAACTGACCCAGCTGTTTTGCCAAAATCTTGCATTGAACATCTCCAGCACACGCCAATGAGTCCCCATATTCATGAGCCCATGGCTCTTTCCGCCCACCTGCTGCTGATTCATATGGAAAAAACTGTCAATCAGAGGTAGGTGGGCGGGGAAGCTGTGAGCTCATGAATATCAGGACTCATTGGCATGTGCTGGAGCGGTTAGAACCTAGCAGCATAAAACTGATGACAGATTCCCATTAAAGGGGTATTCCCATCTCAGACAATAGGGGCATATCGCTAGGATATGCCCCCATTGTCTGATAGGTGTGGGTCCTGAGCAGGGATGGTGGTGGCTGGAGGCCACTACCAATCGATCTCCCCACAGAAGGGAATGGGAGCGCACTGTGCTTGCTCGGCCACTGCTCCCATTCATTTCTATTGGGCCGAGGGAAATAGCCGAGCCAGTGCTCAGCTATTTTCAGTGGCCCTATAGAAATGAATGGAGGACGGCTGCACATGCGCAGGGCGCCCTGCACAACTTTCAGGTATCCGTTCTAGTTGTAGGTGTGGGTTCCAGACAATGGGGGCGATATGCCCCCATTATCTGAGATGGGAATACCCCTTTATGGTTAATTTGTAATATCTGTCCAGACAAGAATGTGTACAATCTATTTTGCATGAAGGGGTAGCAGTATTAATAACCGTGCTGCACGGCATTCATTCAACTGATCATAAGCCTTAGGTTACTAAATATTCCTGCCATGTACTGGAGTCTAACATGTGATCCGCCTTCCGAAACAGGCAATTATTCCCCTTTAACCTCAAAAAAGTGTATAACCATTGGAATTGTGGCTGTTTTAAACAGAAGTGCCGGGGAATTTTTGCTTTAGGCGGGGTGATGCCACATCTTAAGTATTTTGTAGTTCATAAGGATGAATTAGCTAAAGTTTGTTAGAAACAGAATGTCTTTCCTATGGGAAAAATGCATTAATTTCTGTCCAACCTGAGGACGCACTTCGGAAACAGTAGAGCTGGCCACAGCTATAAATCTAAAGCCTTACAAAGCATCCCCGTCACTGGGGGTAACACAGAAGCACACAAGAAGAACACAGCATGTCAAATCTTTTATTACCCCCTACCTTCTCCATGTCTTAGAAAGAATTCATTGAAATGTTTTAGAAGGTCCACCAGAGTGGGTAAGCAAAGGTGAGGTGCAGTGGTGTATGTAACAGTGCATCCATCTACCAGGAACAGCCCAATCCAGAGCTCTCAAAAAAGATGCTCCAGAATCGTTACACTTACTAATCAGATATGTCAGAAGAGGTGACCGTCCTCTTAAAAGAGATCTGTCTCAATGTCCAGCTTTCAGTAACCACTTTGCACAACGCGTCGTAGTACCAAGCCGCATGTCAGCTTTATATAACAACTGCCACTTTATATAACAACAGGCGGGATTGGTGAAAACTCTGATCCCAGTTGTTTAACCCTTCAGATGCTGCAGTTAAGAGTGACCACAGCATCTAAGAGGTTCAACAGGATCCGATGAGTTTAATGGCAGCCGGGGGCCTAAAGAAGACCCTCAGATCCTCCATCTGTGTATGCTTTTCACTGATAGGCATAATATACTGCAGCACAGAAATAATGCAGTGTAAATGTGTTTGTTCAGTGTTGATATATCACAAAAAATTATAAAAAAAGGTCCGTATAACTGGTATCCTTAGAACCGTAACGACTCATACTATGTTACAGTATTAATCCCCCAGACTGAATGATGCAAAAAAAAAAAAAAGGGACAAAAAACAATGGTGTTGTGCTGTTTGATACTTTCCTCTTAGTTAAAGGAGTATTCCAGGAAGATATTTAAAAAGGGCTCATGAACATGAACGTATGTATTTTGCAGTTCCACAAAAAATACGGATGACATCCATGTGCATTCCGTATTTTGCAGAACGTAACAGCTGGCCCTTCATAGAACTGTACTATCCTTGTCTGTAATGCGGACAATGGGACATGTTCTATTTTTTGGCGGAATGGAAATACGGCCATACGGAAACGGAATGCACACGGAGTAACTTTGGTTCTTTCTGCGGACCCAGTGAATGGTTCAGCATAGGGTCCACAGAAAAAACGGTGCATGAGCCCTAAAAGGGATAAGCTCACCAATTCCCTGCAGCTGCTACAGTCTCCAATCCCAATGCTCTCCGCTTCCAGGTCACAGTACACAGGAAATCCCTTGACATGTCCACTCACTGGCCGCAGAGGTGACCCAGCCCTGGCTGCAAACCCCAATCTGCCATGTTTAGTTTATAATATTGCTAATCAGTTCTGGCATGGGGGAAATTGCGCCCTCAGTCACCAGTGTCTTATCGCAAGTGCAAACTCTGCATTACAGTATGAGGAAGGGAAACAAAGCATGCAGGGTAAGGGTAGAGGTACACTTTAAGTGCTACTTTCATAAAGGCACTGAGGTTGCAGGATGTATAGGCAGAGGAAATCACAGTCTGCAGGCCCATTACATGGTATCGTAGAGTATGGGAAGAACAGCAGTTTATGCTTCAATAAGATGAGCAGGAAAAAGACGTCACAGACGTGATTATATCATTTACAGTATATGATAGAGGAAAACAGATGCACACAATTTAATTCTGGCAAATACATTGGCAGGGAGTCACCAAGCACAGCTGTCGACCGGCAGAAAAATCTAATGGTGAAAGCTGCCAAATAGGAAGACAGGCATTTAAGCTATGTATGCTATCTGCTTGTAGTCTTGCAGGAACTCAACGGGCAATGTTTCAGCCGGTCTCATAAACTTTAATAAAAGAGAAGTCCACTCAAAAATGGACAAAACCTGTTTTAAGCGAAACATGTGTCACACATTATCTGTCTCAGCCAACGAACACTGGCTGAGGACGGTCAGACTATAGAGGCAGCTGCTATAGGATCAATGGAGAAAGGGGTCTCAAGCTCAAGATGGATACCTCCTGGTTCCCATTGAGTGACGTGACAGTAAAGAAAACCAAACCTGTCTGGGCACGGCAGAGTTAGAACTAAAAGGTAAAGAGCTGATCGTGCTACCTTTTAAGGGGTAGGAAGACTATGATGGTAACAAAACACCATACCTTCGTGCCCTGATGAAGGTCTGGATCTACGTTTTGATTTTTCCATGTGGCCCTCTCTACACCATGTATGGTCACTATGTGTAAACATGCCCTAATGAGGTTGAAAATTAATTGTGGTTTTGGACATAGAGCTCTGAATCACATGTATAGACGTAGAGTAACAATAAAAGTCTGTCTGCCTGCTGCCACCACTAGGGGGAGCTTAGGAGCTTACATTTATACATGGCACTCAATAACAAGACATTAGACATCCACTTTAAAGGGGATCTGTCGCCAGCAACCTCTTTATCCCACTGTTTGTATAGACACATAGCTATGGTTCACTTGATTAAACCACTGTTTTTCTTTTGTTGATCCAAGGCCCTGTTCTTGAGTTATGCTACTTTTCCTTAATATGCAAATTAGGCCGTTGGTGCAATGAGGGTGCCACCGTTGCTCCTGATGCATGCTTGCTCCGCTCCTTTCTTTATCCAGCACCTCCCTCGCTGCTTTACCACTGCCTGGCCCAGTCAATTAAAGCAGCCAGGGAGGGGTTTGGAGGAGCCTGGGTACAACAAGACCAATAGTGATGCCCTCTTTGCACCAAAAGCCTTAGGGTTCTTTCACACTAGCGTTTTTGTTTTCCGGTATTAAGTTCCATCCTAGGGGCTCTATACCAAAATAAAAATGATCAGTTTTACCCTAATGCATTCTGAATGGAGAGCATTCCGTTCAGTATGTATCAGGATGCATCAGTTCAGTCCCTCTTACGTTTTTCGGCCGGAGAAATTACCGCAGCATGCTGAAGTTGTCTCTCTGACCAAAAATCCTGAACACTTGCCGGAATGCCGGCATTAACTTCCATTGAAATGCATTAATGCCGGATCTGGCCGCAAGCGTTCTGGCAAAACGGATCCGTTCTTTCCGTCCGCGCATGCGCAGACCAATAAATCAGTGGAAAAAAAAAATACAGAAAAAACCGGAAAGACGGATCCGGTATTGCAATGCATTTGTGAGACGTATACACATCTGGATCCGTCTCACAAATGCATCCATTTGCGTCCAGGTTGCGATGGAACTGCCTGACGGGATCCTCTGCCGCAAGTGTGAAAGTTCCCTTATTTGAATATAAATAAAAAGTATGACAATGGAGGCTCTAATTAACAAAAGAAAACCAGTGTTTTAATCAGGTGAACCACAGCTATGTGTCTATGCACACAGCTGGATCGGGAGGTTGTTGCTAACAACTCCCTTTAAGATATACTTTAGGTTTGCCGTCCCTTTAACATCTTCATTCCAGCATACCCCCAATTTACAAGAATACTCCATCCAACTGACTTACAGGGGTTGTTTTTCTGATCGTCCACAGGCTAACTTTCCTTTTTTCTGTAAGAAGTAAAAAAGAGCAACCACCAGTAGAAGGAGGAGCACACAGACAACCACAGCAATGATGGCCGTGCTGCTGCCGCCGCTTTGCTCTGCAAGAGAAAAGGTTATCAGTACAAGCCACACAGGATCTACAGCTGCAAGACCAAGTAACCCTTTGGCATTGTCTGAATATCCACATTGATTACTAATAAAATGCGATCTAACTAAACTTTAAAAAATGCTACTAACCAAATAATCAATATTTCTTGATGGCATTTATGCCTAGCACCTGCTATTTTAACTCTTTAAGGGCATTATATGGATTTCACTATTTAAATGTCATTGTATCCACAGTCTACACATAAGCAAGATTTCCTCTAATATACATACAGACATACCTTGGGCGGGCGCGGTGCTTGGGGCTACCATGCTTGCTGCAGAAAAAGAAGGAATACTCTATCAATTGTGAGGACTCTTAAGGGGATATAGTAATACACACGTCAAGTTGGGGAATTGACAAGTAAAAGTTTTACCATCATATACATAAACAACTGAGTCACATTATTATGACCACCAGCTTATATCCAGATTAATCGTCACGTGCAGAAGGGACAGCAGCTAGATGGGACGGGAGGAGTCAATAAGGTCCTGGTAGGTCAGTCATGGCGGACCTTTTACAGACCGAGTGCCCAAACTGTAATCCAAAACTCACATATTTATCGCAAAGTGCCAACACGGCAATTTACCCTGAATACTACAGTCCAGTATAGTATGTCTTTAATGTACTTTATCTATAATATTCTGTCTGCATTCAGTGCACTGCCTGTGCTGTTCATAGTGTGCCCTGCGCTGATGAATGGTAGGAAACGTCTAAGGCATATTAGTACACCATAGACGTTTTCCAGGGTGCAGGTGCCCACAGAGAGGGCTCTGAATGCCGCCTCTGGCACCCGTGCCTTAGGTTCGACACCACTGTGGTAGGTTGTCACAAGTCTCTGGAGCCATGCTGACTGCAGTGCATCCCACAGCTGCGGGAGTGTGCATGGAGGTGGATCTATACAGATTCTCAGTTGGGTTCAAGTGTGGGGAATCAAGGAGCCAGGGTAGTACTTGGAAGTTTTGGTCATGCTCTTCAGTGTGTTCAACAGATAATCCCAGCAGACATTCTTGCTTCCAATATGTTATATTCTTTATTTCATCTTCAAAAATAACAAAATTACAGGACGCGTTTCGGCCCGTCCAGCCTTTCTCAGCTGCATGATACTAAATGACACTTTTATAGGTACAGATCCAGATCACCTGGTCATGACATCATCAATTCATTAAACAAACAGGAAATGACATAGATAAAGAGTGTTTCATCTTAATTCGATCCATATTCACCACTATGTGGTCTGTAAGAAAATACACTCTATAGTTTTTTTAAAACATAATAAAAAAACTATTAAAAACACATGACTTCATAATCCCTATTCAAACCTCTAGGCTGTAGGGTATCCAATGTATGGATCCAGAATGCTTCTCTCCTCCCTTCTTGGCTGATGAACCTGCTCCATTATCTGATATTTCAATTGTGCAATAGAATGTTAGCAGTTATGAAAAGGAAAAGGTATCGGTAACAAAAGATTCTTTTTACGTATGGTGGACTTATGTTTACTGATGCGATCTTGACTGTCTGCATGGTCTCCCCTATGTACAACAAGCCACAAGGGCATTTTATAAGGTAAATCACATTTGCAGTATCACAGGTATAGTAACCCTTGCTTTTTATAAGGTTTTCCAGTGCGCGGATGGTAAAAAAAACCTGTCCCTTCAATACCTTTGAGCACTGCATGCGGTGGAGGCAGGGGAAAATTTCTGATGTGTAAGAGTTTTCTGTATCTGTCCCCCTTTCATGCTCCCTATATCTGCACCTACTAGTTGATCCCTTAAATTTGGACTCCGCTTGTTGCAGATAAGGGCTGGATTTTTAAATTCCTACACTGTTGGATATGATTTACCTAAAATAAGCCAGTGCCTGCGTATAATATTATCACAATTTGTAATGGTTTTTTAATATAGAGTGTATTTTGTTACAGACCGCAACACCACGTTGATAGTTTGAAGGACTTTTGTTTTTCTTGCGGTGAATATGGATCGAAGTAAGATGAAACACTCTGACAATTTATCTATGTCATTTCCTGTTTGTTTAATGAATTGATGATGTCATGACCAGGCGATTTGGATCTGTACCTATAAAATGTTGCTAAGTGTCATTTAGTATCATGCAGTCGAGAAAGGCTGGACGGGCCGAAACGCGCCCTGCAATTTTGTTATTTTTGAAGATGAAATAAAGAATATAACATATTGGAAGCAAGAGGAGATTTTGAGAGCTCCAACAGCCTAATAGTGTAAATTAAATGAGTAGGAAATAAGGGAGGTGTAAACAATATAAACATACGCTATACAGTCATGGCCAAAAGCTTTAAGACTGACACAAAGTTTGCTGTTTCAGTGTTTTTAAATCTTTTTGTCAGATGCTTCTATGGTACAAGTACAATTATCAGCATTTCATTATTATTTTTTTTACTTTTATTGACAAATCCATCAAGATTACGCCAAAACTTCAGTGTTGACTCGCCTTTTACAAGACTTCTGCAGTTCGCTATATCAGCTTCTGAGTCAAATCCTGGATTGAGATCTGAGAATGGATTGTTGGGAGAAATTGCTCCCGGAGGATGTTTTGATGCCACTCTTTTTTCATAGCAGTGTAAGGCGAACAACTCCTGTGGATGAGAAGCAACCCCACACATGACTGGTCACAGGTTGCTTTACTGTTGGTATGACACAGGATGGTAGCACTCATATCTTCTTCTCCACACACTCATTTTTCCAGATGTCCCAAACAGTCTCAAGGGGGCTGCATCAGAGGAAACTATTTTATCCCAGTCCTCTGCAGTCCAATTCCTGTACTTAATGTCAGTCCATCCTCAAAGCTTTTTTTGGAGAGAAGTTGCTTCTTTGCTGTCCTTTTTGACTTGCCCATACTCCAAAAGTATGCACTCAAACCTGGCTTCTGCCATTTCTGAGCAAGCTCTGCACTAGTGGTGACCCAATCATGGTAGCTGAATCTCTATTAGGAGACGGTCTTGGCACCTGCTGGACATTCTTGGATGCCCTGAAGCCTTCTTCACAGCAATTGGACTTTTCTCTCAAGTTCTTGATGACCTGGTAAATGGTTGATTTAGATGCAATCTTACAAGCAGCAATGTCCTTGCCTGTGAAGCTTTTTTTTATGCAAAGCAATGATGACTGCACGTGTTTCCTTGGGGATAACCATGGTTAACAGAAGAAGACAATGATTTCAAGTGCCTCTTTTGAAGCAACCAGCCTGATCTTCTAATTCAATCAGCATGACAGACATCAGCTTCCTTGTCCTCATTACCATTTTCTCCTGAGCTAACAAGAAGATCACTGAAATTATTTTAGCAGGCCATTTTGTGGCAGGGCTGAAATGCAGTGGAAATGTTTTTTTTTTGTGATTGGTAATTTTACATGGCAAGGTATGACTTTGCAATTAAATGCAATTCATCTGATCGCTCTACTTAACAATTTAGATTTAATGCAAATTGCTACCATAAAACACTTGTGTTAGTCTGAAAAACGTCTGGCCAAGACTGTACAAGCAGACATAAAAAATTACAGAAGCTAAAATATAATCCATGTAGTCATGCCTTCCAGCCTTGTGGGTTTTACCTTTACAGCAGTCAGACTTTCATTTTTCTTATACAGAGCTTCTAATTCCCTGCATAGACAAATTATCAAATTCAGGATGCCTTTAGCCATCACTAGAGGGAGCTCACTGTATAATATTTCTACATTCAACTCAATAATTAACCTTTATGCAGTAAGTTCCCTCTAGCCAGACAGAATTTTATCATTTAACTCAGAGGATCTAGAGCTGTGTACCAGAAAAATGGAGCTCTGACCAGTATAAAGATGTATTATGATATTGATGAGGGCAGAATACTGAGCCTAAAATGATATGGTGCTGAAAGACATACATTTTAAGACATAAAGGTAAAATAATATTGGGTTAACATCACAAATGTTTGTCATTAATTTTGAACATTCAACAAGACACACCCACGTGCATTGTTAACCCAGACTTACAGATGCTGAGCTTGAATTTTTTTTCTTTGGATCCAAGATTGTTTTTAGCAGTGCATGAAATATCATTAACAAGCTTGGAAGTGACCTTCACGGCAACCTCGCTCTTTATAGTCATGCCAGAAGCTGTCTGGGTTGGCTGAAAGGTAAATATAACAATCACTGTAAGCAGTCCATGGAATGAGGGAGGAATCTGACAACAATGACCATTGTTAGCACAGAATTAGTCAAGTGCAGATCACAAAACCCACTGGACATGTTAAGAAAAGACCACGGGACTTGGTGACCGCAAAACTATAGTCATCATCGATGATGTATGTCCTGGTCATTGAGTCAGAGAGACATAACAATGGCAAGCAGAGTGAATTGTGCTCGGAACAAGAAAACTTCAATGGTGATGACTCAAGTCAGTTTTCCCAAAAATTAATATAGTATATTACCAATGTGGTCAGAAATAAGTCACGTGCAAGTGTGCAGTGCATCTCCAGTGATTCTACACTGTACCCATCCCAATGCAATGACCTGGACTGATCAAAATTATAGTCATAAAGACTATGCTGTAATGTTCTATACACCTTCAATTGTACATGCTGATATATTCTAAGCACCATTTTGGAATTAGTGGTATAAGTTAGAATAATTGGTCGTCTTGGGTGCATATAAACAGAACATGAAAGCTACAAATTACAGAAATGATAGGGCATGCCCATGTTTTCCTGGTCTCCATTGCAGCAAAAAAATGTGAAAAAGCCTAAACCTCGCCCAATTTTTTCAAACTTCAAAGCGGGAAAAAGATGCCTTTTCAGACACTGTGACTTGCTAATTATTTTTTGCTAATATTTTACCTTTAGACTCCCCCTAAAGCAACATGAACAACATATCAAATACACAATAAAAGCATCTGAACGATGCATGACTGTAATTACGTTATGAGGAGAGCTAGATCGAACCATAGGCACTGCGTGGAGGAGGACCTCATGCTAAGATTTTGAGAGAAGGGAAGGGGATTGGCTAATTGGCTAGGAAGGGTAGAGTTAGGTGAGGTCATTGGAGAAAGGGGAAGAGAATATAAATAGAGTGGGAATAAGGTGGTCTGGGGCCATGTTGTAGTGACAGACCTGAGATACTAATCACCCACCCAGGGGTGCAAGATGACTGATAATGAGAGGAACGATGCGCTGTTTGGGGCCTAGAAATTATTTGAAATTTGTACAGTGGGTGGATTTATTGGTCTTTGAGATTGGGATCAAAATAATGTTGCTGAAGTTGGGGTGGAGGGAACAATCAGGTTCTGGACTCTCCAGGCAGTCAATAATGCCTTTGGTCTGGCGCCCAATTTGAAAGCAGGCTAAGATGCAGGGTTGGCTTAGGAAAAGTAGGAGCAGGGAAAATTTGTGCACGTTGACAGTTTTAAGGACTGCCAGAATATGTGGACCTTGAAGATGATCCCTGTCTTTTCAGGAGGTTGTTCTATAATGTGATTTTACATATGTATTTAATAGAGGACTTAGGGAAGGGAAAAGGGTCACGGAGAAGTAGCAGTAACCTATTTTCTATTTTATTTAGAATTTTTCCATGGCATGACAAATTTAGATGCTGACCTTCAGCTCTGGAGGATGCCAGTTTATCTCAGGCTCTGGGTTTCCTGTTGCTGAACAAGATAATGTTAACATGTGGCCTTCAGAAGGTACTTCAACTGATTCAACCTCAGGTCCAAGATCTGGGGGTCCTAGAAATAAGATAATAGTAATTATATTTGGTAACAATTGAGCATGTATATGCTTAGAGCCTCCATACCCATTAGACTATTGTTGGCTATGCCCACCAATTTTTGTAGGCCGACCAACAATCTAATGTGTATTGGCTGCTAATGACTCTCCCCTGACAGATGATGTTGGTAGAAAGTATTGGATGCACTGTTTTTAATGCCCAATCCTTCTATTCTCCTGGGAGATAAGCCACTGCCAAAGGTCTGGTAGTAGCTTATTCTTCGTTAGTTGAGTGGAGCGTGTATGTACAGGTATGTCCTTTCCATGTAATGCTGTCATATACTTAAAGATGTATTCCCATCTGGATACGCCTTAAATGTCCAATAGGTGCTGGTCCCACTTCTGGGACCTATTTCTATATTGAGAATGGGCCCTGTCTCATGTCTTTCTGTCCAATCACTTCTATAGGATCTCCAAAAATAGTGGCCCCGCTCTAGTCATAAGAGCAGGTCCCAGTGGTGATCTTGTGAATGAGCCATAAATGTCCAGATGGGAATATCCCTTTACGTGTAGTAGAGGCAGATGATCTTAGCCTGAGGTGGTTGATAACTTAGAACAACAAGTTGTATTTATCAGTACAGCCATAAGATTTTCAGTCTAGTGTCCCTTTAATATGTTAAATTAGGAATCATTGCGTATTCAAGGAGATGTATGAGATTAGAGTCTGTGTTTTTTCCAAAAAGAGTGCCACTTTTGTCCATTTGCTGTGTCGCTGTATCTGGTGTTGCAACTCAGCCTCACATAAATGAATGGGGTTGAGCTGTAATAACAAACACAGCCATTGGACAATGGTGGCGCTATTATTTAAAATCTCATAGAACACCCCCCTTAAGTGCAGCTCCTAAGGAGTCGATTTGGGTTGGTCTACAAATTTGCTCTTACCCTCTACAACAATTGTGACAGTCTCCTCTTTGCGCAGTCCTGGTACTGTGGGCACTGTAGCTTCACAAGTATAAACCCCAGAATCAGTATATGTTAGGTTACGCAAGCGATGCCTGCTGTTGCTGGAGAGAACAATACCCCCCTGTAACAGAAGATTGTGAGGAATGAAGACAAGCTCATCAGTTACTGCAAGGTGAACAGATAAGACAGCTGCAGCCTTACCTTCTTCCAGACCAGGTCGGGTCTTTCTGAGCCATCTCCTAAGCAGTTAAGAGGAACATCCTCCCCAACAGAGTGGTGGACTTGTCCAGATGGGATGAGAGATAGAGGATTTAGGTCTGCAGGAGAAAAATGGAAGGCTGTGTTAGAAAGGAGAAAAACCTTATCATGCAAAAAGTCCTAAAAATGAGGTTGTATATACGCACTACCTAATGTGGGCAAAGGCACATTGGCCATAGACCCTACAGGGAAATTTCCCGGTGGGCCGATGCCCAAGGGGGCGACTCAAGCCCTCTTGATGGCCGCAGGCCAGGTACATAATGATCTGATGCTAAACGGCTGCAGGTGCCCTCCTGAACTCAACTGTATTACCGTCCTCATGATGGTGATACAATACTGTGGCTGGGGAGGCAGTATTTTCTGCTGTCCTGTGGTATTTGGTTCTGCTGGGGCAGTATTCTCTGCTGCACTACAGTATTGCAGGCCCGCCTACTTTGGTTGTCCCCGCCTACATGTTTTGGCCCATCTTCCCTAAATTTGGACCCACCTACAACATGGGGCCACTTTTAGTTTTATTTCCAGGGCCACTTTAATTTTCTAATCTGCCCCTGAATGTAGGTACAGTAAATGTAGACCACACTTATAGTGTAATTGTTTTTTTTGTATATTTTTTTCCATAAAAGTGTAGGGAAAGGATTTTATGAAATTTTCAATATACTTAAAGGGACACTGGCAGGCCCAATAATCATATTCAGGTATATATATGACAGTACACTAAAGTGGCCGGGATCACTGGCTGGGATCACATCGCGCCTGCGTAGTCTGCATCTTAGAGGCCGAGGGTGCCGGGAGCATGCGCTGAAGATGAGACGGAGGCCGATGCCCATAGGATTGTATTGGGCATGCGCCGGATCTTGTGAAGTCGGGGACAGTAGTAGCCGCCCAGCGAAGTGAATATTGATGAGCTGGGCGGCGCTTCAAAACGGCAGTTGGGGCGAGGCTGGCTGGGCAAAAGTGAAGCTGAAACGCCGCCCCTTGGGCAGAATCAAGACGATTCTACCAGGTTATAAAACTTCAGTTTACTGTATTTATAAGGTGGACAGGGGGTATACTTATATGATTTTAATACACTTTAGAAGACCTGTACTGTCATATATATACCTAAATATGCTTATTGGGCCTGTCAGTGTCCCTTTAATTAGAAGATTCAGCTTACCTTTGTGTCAAAACTGTGCCTCTGTTGGAAAAGTTATTGCCTGCCCACACTCTTATCAGATAAAGTACAGTCACGGCAATAGTCTGATTCAGTCCCACCCTTTATGCCCTAATACAGCAGAGTAGGCTAAAGTGGGCATGGGTCCACTAGCTCCAATACCTACATTTTAAGGGGTTGAATAACATTACAAAAACATGGTTTATTCCTTCCAGAAACAGCACCATGGGTTCTTTTGATACTGCAGCTCAGCCCATTCCAAACCAATAATGCAAAACCAGAGAACAATTATGGACCAGAGAGGCACTTATGGAAGAAAACAGCCATATTTTGCTTATCAATTATACAGTCCTTTTAAATGGGATGTCTCACCTCAGCAAATGACATTTGTCATGTAGATAAAGTAGATAAAGTTAATACAAGGCACTTATTTGTGATGTATTGTGATTGTCCATATTGCCTCCTTTGATGGCTTGATTCATTTTTCCGTCACATTATACACTGCTGGTATCCAGAGGTTACGACCACCCTGTAATCCAGCAGCGGTGGTCGTGCCTGCACACTATAAAAAAAACCCGGGACTCTCTGTTGGCCCTGACTGTGAGAGTATCCATAGGCATAAATGTGGTCAGGCCACCTTGTATCTGTGCTGTAGCGGTGGTCACAACCCCTCGAAACAATCAGCGTATAATGCAATGGAAAAATGAACCAAGCCAGCTAAGGAAGCAATATGGACAATTATAATACATTTCTAAGAGCTGGATGCCGCAGGCAGGATGTGTTGTGAGTCAGCGCACACAGCATGTAGCCGCCTATGCAGTGCCCATTTTAGAAGTGGTCAGTGCTGTCAACTGTGACCACCTCTATGACGTCACCAAAATACTGGGGTAATCGCCGTTTCTTAATACCACTGTATATCTCCCAATACTACCCCCAAAACACACTGGAACGCCCACAAAATGCCCACTTTAGGGCAAGGCTTGTTCATGGGATTGTCCAAACAGTTTGTTTCCATTAATTTTGCTACTTGTCAGTCGGCCTATGTAAGAGCACCTTAAAGGGATTTTCCAACATATTTTTTTTATTTGATCAAAATGCAGGGAGCCTGATAAAATGGAAATCGCTTAATCTTACTTTCTGTGCTCCCTCTGATCCAGTGCTGCCACTCCGTCCCCAGGCTGCAGCCCGTTACATGCTATTTTGGCTGCAACCAAATACGAGGATACGGCGGCAGGGCTGGATCAGAGGGTGCACAAGAAGGTAAATTTAAGTGTTTTACCAATAGTAGGGGGTCCTGGTTGGGAGACCACTCTCACATAGTTAAACTCAGTTTTAAGAGGTTGGCTTAAGACTGAAACTTATTACCCAGCTACAGCTCTGAATTCGGCTACCTCCGGCAGCCCCATAGGGTAAATTAAGTGGTGGCATGCATGGTAAACTGACACTCCATTCACACAGGAGACTCCATAACCCTGTTTTCATGAATGGTGGGGGTCACAGTGGTTGGCCTTCGATAACAACAAACTTATCACCTATCCTGTAAGTGGGTAGTAGGTTTCAATCTTGGGCCAACACCTGTAAAGGGGTCTTCCAGGAACTAAATATTAATAACCAATCCTCAGAATGGGACATTAAAATCCGAACACTGGGGGCCAACTCACAACAGCCCCACTGATCAGTTGCTTGAAGGGCCTGCAGCATTCAAATAGTATGCCAAACACAGTCCGTTCATGGTATAGCAGCTGTACTTGGCATTAAAGCTCAATCCCATTCTCTTGAATGAGACAGGAAAGCCATATGAGCTTCTGGAAGACCGTGTGAGATTCTGGAAGGCCATGTGAGCTTTTAGAAGGCCATGTGAGCTTCTAGAAGGCCATGTGATCCTCTGAAAGGCCATGTGACCAATGGATGTGATGTCACAAGCCGAGGAAGAGGCTATAGCACTCACCTGAGTGCCATGGCCCCTTTCAACACCTCATCAGCAAAGGTGCCAGGAGAGGTACTACTACCCAAACTGATCTGATTCTCATGTGAAGCAGGAACACCCATTAAAGGAAATGTCCATTTTACAATAATATTTTTAATTGTATTTAAAACTAAAAAGCAACTTGACGAATTGTCTTGATTAAATATTGTCCTCCTGTTGTGTGTATATAGCCCCCATGTTTATAGCCGACAAACAAACCCTTTGTAGTATGATCCTATGGTAATATTTAACCGGAAGGGCCCATTAAACAGGTGAACTTGTAAACTATATCGTAGACAGTTCGAGAAATGAATCTTGTATGTTACAAAGGTCCCACTTACAATGAATATCGATTTTTATCTGCTTTTTCAGCATATCCACATCAGGGCTGTCAAAATCCAGAGCCTGGCACATGTAGGTCCCACTATCCTCTCTAGAAATGTTATGGAAAATGTAAATCCCATCTGAACCAGAATTCAGTTCCTCTCCATCACCGCCAGCCTGAAATATGGAAATGATGACAATGAGGAACAACAGAACTGGATGAGAAGTATCATATAAAAAACATAATAGAGGACATTAAAGGGGGGAGGGGGGGGGGAATCAATAAAACATAACTGCCATCCTTCCGAAAGAGCACCATTTTCTACTGTAGCTTTCAAGCGATCCGGGGATTGAGAATATAGGTGGCCAAGGGTAAATTTGACTGACCTCTATTGGAGGGAGCTGTGAGCGGAAGGTTACTGTTGAGGCAAGGTGCCTCCTAGCCAGAGACAAAACAGCAGAAGGCCCCTAGCCATTTCTAGGTTACTTCTCATTCTCTGGACTGCAAAGTGGGACAAAGGAGTATCAAGGAACTTGATCAAGGATCTAATTGTATTTCTCATGTATTTTTGTAGTTCCATTAGTTCCATCCCAATCATCTCTTTAAAGGAGTAGCTTGGGATTATAAAAAAAAAAAAATGGCTGCTTTTTTTTCTAGAAACTATGCCACTTTTGTCCACGGCCTGTGTCTTGTATTGCAGCTGAGCCTCATTGGTTCCGGTAGACTGAGCTGCAATACCAGACCCAGCCCAAGAGCCAAAATGGTGCAGCCATTATGCAGCGCCTTTACACACTCCCAAAGCTTTAACTTGCACTCACCTCCTTCTGCTTTTGGAACAAGTAAGTAGGGGCCGGGTTGCCATCTCCCTCACAACGTAGAGTCACTTTGTCCCCTTCCTTAAGGGGCTGATCAGGTGACACGGTTAACTTCACATTTTCTGTATAATCTGGAAGTAAAAAGGAAAATTGGGAGTAAAATGAAACAAAAATCCAAGAAGAAGGTGGATGATGGGTGTGATTAGTCTTACTTACAGTGGAGGGACAGTTTGAATTCCCTTGACTCCTTTTGACTTGTGGATTCCCCTGGCAGGGGGACCTCTGCCTTACAGGAAAATACTGCATCAGCGTCTGCTTTGGTGGGCTTCAGGTAAAGTGTGCTGGAGACCGTGAACAAACCCGATGCCTCGGTGGTTGTGCGGGAGGAGGCATATAAATCTGTAGGTGGTAGGGAGTCTAAGGTTAGAAGGCTAGTCAGAATCTCTGGATGACAACCAAAATGTCCGCTATAAGGGGTTGTCACTCCTAAAAGGCAAATATGGCTAGTACGGTGCTCTATTACATGGGCCAACAAGCCACATTCCCGATCATTGTCCCATGTAAACATTATGAGGACAGTCTGGATCTACAAATATCTGCACACATTAGATTGTTGGCATACCCTGCTGGACACCACTGGAACCCCTTTAAGTTATATGGGCAATTTAAAGGGAGTGTGCACTTTAGAAATTCCTTTTTTGTCATCTAATGATGAGCTTATCACAATCCCTGCTGCTGGGATCCTGAGAAATCAGCTGGAAACTCCAGAGGAACCAGGGACAGGTATTTTAGTCCTCTACAGCGCCACTGCAGGAGAAACGAGGCATTGCAATTCCCACTGGTCTGTGTAATGGCCAGTAGTGCTGGCAATGTGTCACCAAAATAGTTTTCTGCCGGTTTCTACTCTTTTTTTAACCTCTTTTTTTTTTCTGATTGAGGATTTTTTATTCTATTTTCTGAACATGATTATGGGGACGGCCACCTTGCTTGAGCTGTTTTTAACAGCATTTAGAGATATGCTTTACAGCAGTCCCCATGGGACATAGACACAATAGACTGGGGGGGAGGGGGGGGGAGGATCTCATTGACTTCTATGGGACAGTTTTCTAGGCATGCTCTTTGACCTGGGCAGAGGTCAGCATTGAGTAGATCCTTTGACAATCACCTACTGTAAATGGTGGATACGGTGTTTATTCTCTTTACTGTCACACCGAAGGTTCATATAAATGACTCCACTTTACCTGATGTTTTCTCAACTCCAGCATTCAGAGGAACTTGGTTTCTGTACCACTGGATAGTAGGTGCAGGGTAGGAATTTCTACTGATGCAAGTCCCAACCTTGGGTATAAAAGTGAGAAAATAGGAATAAAAATATCACCATATCCTGTAGAGACAACAGCCCAAAGAACTTACAATCAGAACGAGAGTATTCCATTACCTCTGCTGCTAAAGGTTCCGTGATGGATAATACATGGGAATTGACAGATAGTTCCAGGGACGAAGGCGACACTAAAAGCCAAAAGGAAAAAACAGCAGTTACGTAAAGATACAGGGAATGTTATTGTAATATGTATTATTAAACTTTATTATATTACATGACATTATTTTACATATTACGGTGTCTCACACCACATCATTTCATATTATATCATACACGATTATCCTACATTATATCGTGTAATTATCAGATAATTTTATATTTGATATTACACTATTATTTCATATACTACATCATATTACAGTATACCATATTCTATTCCATCATTTTATGTTACATTACACAATTATTTGATATATTATACTACATAATTTGATATTATATGTTATAGTATATTTTATCAGATAATTTTATATTACATTATACACTATTATTTTGTATTTTATACTGTTATTTCATATCATAATATAGACTATTATGCTACATTACACTATAATATACATATATTATACTGTATTAGTATTATTATTAGATGCTACTTATATAGCACAATACACTGCTCCAGTTGCTGCAGAAATATACTACAGAGCCCATTGAGCAAGATCAGTCACGGTGGCAACCCCCCCCCCCCTCAACCACTGCCAGCTAGTAGGGGTGCTAGTATCTGCCTGACATCCACTCATCTTATGAAAACAAAGATACCACCTACAACCCCCCCCCCCCCCCCCAAAAAAAAAATACATGGCCGATATATGTGAAAATGTAGGACTGAAACATCTGATGGTCACAGCTACTATCCCCCATGTCTGCCCCCACCAGGAAACTAAAGGTCTGGTAGGCAGGCTAGTATCAGATCTGTGTTTCTGTCCACAGCGCATAGTAGGGGGGTCTCTCCCCATAACCATCAGGTTGTAAGAGGATCTGCCTCATTCCCCAACCCAAAATCTAAGGTCTATATTGGCCAGCAATAGTATATGAGGGATGACGACTAGTGCTAACCAGTAATATGTATGAATTATTTACAAGTACCAGATGTTAGTACTCACCAAAAACCTTCAGCTGAGTGCTGCCCTCACCAGTCCCTTCACTCCCTCCATTCACTCTGCAAGTAAATTCATTTTCATCCTTTACATGGATGTCATTTAGGACCAGACTGTTGTCACTCCTGATCGCCGCTCTGCTGCTGAACACCGTGTCCGGGTCTACTGTTGTCTTCCCACCATTGAAGGTTGCGATGCGAGTCCTTTGTCCCTCCTGGTCTGTCTGTGGGTCAGAGGTGTGGATAAAGGTACATGAAGCAATTGTTGATAAGCGATTTTTAAAGGGGAAATCACATGACCTTTTGACAAGTCATAGATGTATGAGATGGCTCTGATCAAGTCTGATCTCAGACCACCACTGATTTCCATAACGAAAGGACTCTACAGAGTGCTTTGACACGGCTTGTCCATTCAACTCAACTTTGATTGATTTGAATGGATATTTTTTACTTACACACATTTCTGAGCAGTGCCAAAGGGGTCTGAGCTCCCTATAGAACTTTTCACACTGGAAATCAGTGGTGGTCCAAGAAGATCACAGATACCACCTGACTCTTGGGCATATCATAATGTCAATCTGCATAAAGTTCCCTTCAGGGTTTCTTTTTACAACCACATTCACATGATTGTTCAATAATCAGAAACAATGTGTCGTCCTGTTCACATGGATGAAGTATTTTTTAAGTTTGGTCATTTTGGTTCATATCTTACCCATTGCTATTATGTGTAAATGCTAGAAATTTCACAGAAAGTTTATTTTTGCTTTGTGGTTATTGAAACTGCTCAAAAGGAGGTAGTGACACATTTATTCTAATTTATACTAGAAAATGGATGTAAATTATAGCTGAAATCTATGCCAGTCTATACTTGGTCTACGGTATATTTTAATTTGTGGCATACAGACAGCCCAAGTGTGCACCTCCTGATACACACTGCAAGAGGCTTTTGACTTAGGGCCCTCCTACAGTCAAGAGCTTGCCCAGCCACAATGCTGTGCAGGTTGACCCAGGAGGGTTGCCACGCTGACCAGCCAAGCCCCAGTTAACTTATCTGTGGGCCTGGATGCCAAGCCAATCAGGCTCTGAACAAGGCGTCCAATCCAGGCAGGGGGTATAAGCCTTATGCCGACTGCTGTCTTTGCCTGTGATTTTGTCCTGGCTCCTGTTAGTTCTGTGTACTCACAACAGTGCTATATTTCTGTTGGACCTTCCTGTGTATTGACTGGTTATTTTGTGGATTAACCCCTTGACCACTGACATGGCTTTATGGAAGGTCCAAAACACCACCAAAAGTGGTGCTAAGTCAGAATATGTAATTTGTATCTTCATACTCTCTTGTATTCAGACACTGTGCTTCCAGAAACCAGTAGTAAAACACATTGTGAGGACTCTATACACTGATTACTCTAGTTTGGGGTGTTTCGGAACTGACAGGTTCCCTTTAACTGTTTCTCCTGGGTTTCACTACTCTGCTTGTTTTTCTATTAACCCCTTGTCTGCTGTTGGCTTATTGTACTTTCATGCTACTCCTTGGCATCTTAGGGTACTTTCACACTTGCGGCAGAGAGATCCGGCAAGCAGTTCCGTCGCCGGAACTGCCTGCCGGAACAGGCAAAATGTATGCTAACTGATGGCATTAGTAAGACTGATCAGGATCCTGATCAATCTTAAAAATGCCTGATCAGTCGAAAAAATGCATTGAAATGCCGGATCTGTCTTTCCGGTGTGATCCGGCAAAACGGATCCGGCATTTATTTTTTTCACCTTTTTTTCAGTCTGCGCATGCGCAGAACGGAAGGACGGATTCGGCATTCCGGTATTCAGAAATGCCGGATCCGGCACTAATACATTCCTATGGGAAAAAATGCCGTATCCGGAATTCAGGCAAGTCTTCAGTTTTTTTCGCCGGAGATAAAACCGTAGCATGCTGCGGTTTTCTCTTTTGCCTGATCAGTCAAAACGACTGAACTGAAGACATCCTGATGCAAACTGAACGGATTACTCTCCATTCAGAATGCATGGGGATAAAACTGCTCAGTTATTTTCCGGTATAGAGCCCCTGTGAAGGAACTCTATGCCGGAAAAGAAAAACGCAAATGTGAAAGTACCCTTATAGGTCCTACCTGTTTTCTGCTCCATTACCCACAGACATAACTGCCAGGAACAACTCTGACTCCGGTAAACACCTAGGGGTGGCTTTAGATCTACAGACCGGAGTGGTGAAGGTAGATACAGTAGGTAACAGATTATCTTTTATTTACACTGGCAGATTATTGTGGCAATTATCAGGAATGAATGGTCATAGAAATGCTAAATCCTGATGATTTCCCCATGTAGATATTGTGGTGATGTGTACAGTGCTGGAAGGCGTTGATATCCCACGCAGGTACCTCAGCTGGGTGAGATAAAGAAAATCCAGAAAGCTGCCGGGGTTTCAGCAAAGCTTTAGTTTGCTGAGACAGTTTTGTTTACGTTTTGTTCTGGGCTGGATTTTTATTTGGAATGGTGGATAGGTTTGATAGTGGGATCTGTCAGTCCACCCACTTTCAGTACGTGTGTTGTCTTTTGCCGGAGGTGATCGCAGGTGAGGCCTACTGTAATCAAAGAGGGATAAAACCAACCCTCTGTGTGTCAGTCTGGGGGAGAGAAGACTTGGAAACAGAGGCCAACAGAGGCTCTGAGTGGTCTCAGCCAGGAGGGCTGAGGGACCACAAGGCTACATGTAGCCGGATCTCTTCCCTATCTGGACCTGTGTTCCATGAGCGAATCTGCTAAGGGTTGGAGCTTGAGGCCATGTGTATAAGCTGTGCTTAGAGGTGAGTCAGGGAAACAAACTATGTATTAGTTAGAGCCCAGACGGGCAGGTGTTTGTTTTGATGCTTGTGTTTGGGCGGGTGCTGAAGTGCCACAATAAAGCACCAGTTTGGACATTAAACCCTGTTGTCTGCAAAGAAGTCTGTGATTGCGACCCCGGAGATCCCTTGACGAATGATCAGAATGTTTGTTTGTTAAGTGATCTATCATCTATGCGGCACTTAAAATCATTGTTTGCCAGAGCCTATCACTCTGTGTAAAAAGGGATGTGCTGCCAACAAAGAATGAAACTATGTGGGGATAAAAGATCGTAGTGGCTTTTGTTCATCCCCAATGATCAGTACTGTAAATGGGCCCTAAGACTATTGTAAAAGACGTCAGTCTTTGTAAGTCGGCCCCAAAGCTGTGTCCAGATAAACCTGTGAGCATCTAAAATCTCATTTCAGTCCCCAATTTTCAGCTGAATCATCCATTATATTGCAAACCTCCTGGTTGCCAGAACAATGGTCTGCTGACACTAGGAGTCCCAGGACAATGCAACTCTGATATATGTGGTTCCAGGACAGATTAAGCAGCGGCATGTTGAGCACTTACAATACATGGCTTGTCGAGATGCAGGTGCCCTGTGTCCTGTCCATTCTTATTCAACCTAAGCTCACACAATGATACTGAAATCCAGCTACTATAATACTGGAAGGGCCAATCCCTTTCCATGTAGCAGGTCCCCTGGTGATCAGCAGGTGATCAGCAGATTGTGTGGGATCCCCAGATTAGCTATAGTATTTTCCTCACTGAAATCAATTGTACATTGCCAAGACTGCAGTGGTCGTCCAGAGCAAGAGGTAGCCCATGCAGCAGTACCTGACCAGTGAAAGACCATAACTTCCATGTACTCCAGTAGAAAAACACCATCTCCCTACATAACATCTACATCTTTTGTTGGGTTCCCTGAAGATTGCTATTATTGGTAGGGAAATCACAAGACTGAATGCTGGCTGTCACCTGACTGATTGGTTGGATTTTGCCAATAAAATCAATGTGCATTCTGATGATTTCACTAGGGCCTTCAGAGGAAGAGCCGCCCTTTGCAGCAGTACTGCTTTCTGTTATGGCTTAGCGTTTATTCACACATCATGGACAAGATGCAAGACTTAGCAGACTCTAAAGACCCCATTCTATGATCTTATCATACCCCAGCGGCACATATGTGGATAACCCCTTTAACATAATTTAAAAAAAATCACATGTTCTTTATGGTATATTCACATGTAGAAGATTCATAGCAGGCATTTCTGCAAATGAAAATCAGTTTTATTAATCTGAATGTTTTAGGTTTTTTTGGGTGGATTTCTGCAGGCCCAATTCAGATGGATAGACCGGGTGCAGAAATTTCTGTAATAAATCTACCACATGTGAATTTTTTTTTGTCTTCTTCTGCTAAGAAAACTGCAAGACAACATATAAAGCCACCATTATAGATGTCAAAGAGGTTGTGAGCCAGGTTTCCTATAGTCTTGAAAGGGAAATCTTCTCTGGTGTAAGAGCATAAACAGGGTGACAGCCCTGAGGGAGATAAAAAAAAGTCACCTCATAGGTTGTCACCCAGATTTCTCAGAAATGTATTTAGTTAGGCAACATCCAAAAAGAGTTTCTCACAATTTGATGGATGATTCAAGTTCCCTTTATTGGGGGAATTTGAACGGGAGATGTCTTCGTAGATGCACACACCACTTGACAGTTATCATTGTCTACTTACATAGGACCACTCCACGCTGTACTTCGGGGATCCGCTGAACTTCGGCTTACACATGAAGATTGCCTCATCACCGACCTGAACCTCAACCTTTGGTGGGACAGTAACAGTCACTGCACAGAGACAGCCTGTGAGACAGAAGAAACATGGTTGTCAGCCACATCATCCACAATGGAGCTGCTCAAGTTACGAGAAGTGCCCTACAGCACTGTATCACTACTGGGACCCCTCTCATGCCAGTTGCAGACAATACTGGGGGCCAATGGCACTAAGGATAACATTTCATCACCGGAACCAGAGTTGGAAGCATATGAATGGCAGCTGCAAACAGGCAACGCACCACATTACTGGCACTTTGCCAAGGAACATATGTAAGATACTTGGCACCACCTTCAATATCACTGCCACTTAGAACAGCCACAAGCCATATACAGCATTTGATAGTCCATAAATTCTGATAGGGCCTGTTTTTGGCACAAACTGAGGAAAGACCAATTATGAGACTCATGATTAAAAACAGAAAAGTGGACTCACACCAGGTTTTATGAATCTCATTGTAAAATCTGCGAATAGACTGCACCATGTGAATACAGGAGGCTTATATATTCTTCATGACCATCCAATAATGCAGAATATTTATAATTAATGGCAGACCTGTGACATCTGATATCTGTTAGACCCTTGTTTGTCTAGTGCCATACGTACATGGCAGTCACTTATCTTTCCTGCTATAGTGTAATAATATAAATGGAGGAGAGAGTGTTGGGTGCACCATCAATCATTCAGATATCTATAGGAGTTTTATCCCAGATTACTGGTGATATTTCATTCATGGTCCTAGTTCCTACTATCAGTGTGCGAAAAAGGGCTGCCCCGTATTTCTTCTGTCTAACAGAGGACACAGACCACCATCAGGCATTCACTTGAAGTTCTTTACATATTTCTGAATATTAGTCATGTTTACGAATTATGAAGGTCAGTAGATGCATATCTCAGTCTTAACAGATCTACCAGATTTGATGGACTGGCTCCTTGAAAAATTTGCCCAACCTCTGGTTTCCAAGACATGTAATATCACCCACATGGACAAACACATGTCTCCAAGACTTTACTTGGTCTATGAGTATGCAAGCTTTATGATTCCACCTTCCGAATGCTTCGGAAGTTTTGACTCATATCCATTGTTCAACGATGTGGCACTGCATGGCACACGTCATGCTTCCCCTCATCAAACCATAGTCCTTTGTCTTTAATTCCTGGCATACATACAATATGATAGTCAGTTCCTGTCCTTATTATATGCATATACAGAACTCCCCCTGCCCCCATAAAAATATACAGCTCTATCTTAAAGGGAACCTCTTATTTGGAAAATCCCTGTCCATATGACTTTTTAGGGTACATGGGCATCATAGAGGATGTTCCCTTGCTCAGGGCCCATTCTTGAGCTCTCGTCCTGGAGGAGTCCACATTACCCTGTATGTAATACATGTCTGCCCTTTCAACTGAGTGGGTGCCATGTAATAATATATTTATCCTGAGGTGGGCGCTACAAAGTAAATCTAAGGTTGTTCTACTGGGGAGAAGCAGATGGGATTAAAGGGCATTTTTCAGCAGATTTGTACTTATGGAACTTGCTGACCTGTGGCTTGTACATTTGACAGCTAAATCCTTTGTGTTGGTCCCATGTTCATGTTGATGTATGCAACTGAGTCTCTAGGAGCAACAAGGGCGTTATCGTTACACTTGGAGGCTCCGCTCTCTCTACAACTGCCAAGCCCTCTGCACTTTGATTGACTTTAGAGAAATCAAGAAGTCAGGACCAGGTGTGATGATGTTTTCATTGCCTGGCCCCGTCAGTCAAAGTGCAGAGGGTGTGGCGGTTGCAGAGAGAGCAGAGGCTCTAAGTGCAACAGCAACGCCCCCATTGCTCCTAGAGACTAATTTGCATATATTAAAACTTAACTTTTCTCAGCAATGCGGGCACCTATGAATATGGAACCAACACAGATGCCTTCAGCTGCTAAGTGCACATGTAACAGGTCAGCCAGGTGCAAATCTGCTGACAGATGTCCTTTAAGTTTCCATACTGAATGTCACCCAGAGAAAGTTATATGTTCCGTTAGCAGGAAATGCTATATAACGGAGTTGTGGAAGCCGCTGCCAATACCTACAGCAAGGGGAAATGTAATACTACATGGCAGTCCTTCAGAGGAATAGAGGGCCATGTATTACAATACACGTGTGAGAGTCTCTAAACATGACAACTCCCTCTATGATGTCCCATAGGCACGGTATAGGCAATCCCAATCAAAATGAGTATAAAAAGCATTTCCAGTACATTATTATATCTAACAATGTAAGAAATCTTCAAAATACGTCAGAAAATACAGACGTAGCAGAGCTGAATTTGTCTTTTGGGGCTGCATTGCCTTTGCATTAAATATCATTGTTGGGTTAAGATCATAAAGTAGGTTAGCAGCAGTCCTATGTAAAACAACAGATCTCACAATGAGTTATGACAAACTCAGCCCTGCTATATTTCTATGCTTCTTCACTGCATTAAGGTCCGTGTCTCTTGCAGTTTCCCAGCGCGATGTTCCATTTTTATGCATCCTATTAAAATGCATTCCCATACAGTAGTGGAGAACGAAGTCTGTATGGTCATGACGGACATTTCCCCGCTCGGAGGCTCCTCTTACCCCCTCCTGATGACTATTAACACCGTAGAGGTCATGTGAGCACGTGTGAGAAAGTGATCGTCATGTCAAGGAAGGAATTAGTTCTTTAAATAGCTAGGCCAAGGGAGATCAAAAGCTGCACTTGTGTCCAGTCACTGACAGCAGGCACTGGTCTTGAAAAAGCTGCATACTCAGTAAGCTTTTGACAAAACCTAGATTGCAGTCATGTAACATCTATTGCTCCCTGTTTTCAGTCCTTCAATGGGATATCAGTGAGGAATTTCAGACCAATATCCACCCCTATGGCATGTTACACCGTCATTTCTGATAATCTGGCGCAGCGTGTGATTGATCCAAGCAATTATTCTGAAAATGGCATTGGGGGGGGGGGCTATATCCAGTCCTCATAGCCCCAGCATTAGTGAGAAAGAGTCTGTTTTTGTCTCATAAACAGCACCACTCGTGTCTCGTTGTGTTGGTAATGCAGCTCTGCCTAATACTGCAGTACCACACACCAACAAGGGTGGCGCCATTACTGAAAAACAAGCAGACCTTTTTTCTAATCACACACAACCCAAGTTAATGATCCAGCTCTGACATTTTTTCAGACTGGCATCATACAGGGACTTCTCTGTAAACGGGTTAGATGTCCCCTATATTATTGTGGACATACAGAAACATCTGGCTGCATCTGCACGGACCAAGAATCAGCAACCTCCAGCACTCCAGCTCCAACTCCCAGAATCCTCCTTTCTACAGGAGTTACAGCTGAGTGTGCATGGTGGGAGTTGTAGTTTCACAGCAGCTGGAGTGCTGACAGTTGCTGACCCCTGCCATGGACTATATGAGTGACTCCATATATGCAGCCACCTTTGTACAGGCCGGATATTGAACGGAGACAGATCCGAAGACCCTCTGATGACGCCGTAATGTGTCAGATTGGCCACCACAGTCCCTGGTTTATGTTCTGTGTGACAAGCTAAACACACATGAGCGGTCTCACGGTCCTACCCGGCGCGGCTATTTCTAACTTCTAAATAGTTCACTATTTCTGGGGCTGTGGGAAACAGATCCACGGGTCTTTCCTACTGTATAAAAAAGGATTCACACACGTTGTGCTGCATTATTTTTATCCTTTCTTCTATTCTCGGAGAAATAAAGACATTATTTATTGAAGGGGCAAATATGGAATGCAATCTTTCCCTTTTTTGTACATTATTGAAGCGTTGCACATAGAGCAAATCTTAAAATAATGCCCCTTTCAGGAGCTGCTTGACACTATGACATTCCTAATTACCTATGACAGGAGGTCCTGGAGCCCCAATGCACCATTATTCATCAGTCTCTACGGGCCCCACTTACATGTAGGAAGTTGTCTGGTCAGGATGCCCCTACCCCATTTTACACTATCCAGTTACAGACAGTGGGGTACATACAAGTATTTCCATAACATGGACAGTCTACCATGAAGCTACCCCTAGCTACATTAGCTGAGGAGTATCCAAAAGTTCAGTGACCAGCTTATCATTACAGCACCCTATTACCAAAAATGGGTGTCCAAAACTTCTTCAAAGAAACTGTGTCACAGGGACCGGACCCTTTAATTAGAACTTGCTATAGATAGTTATATTAACAATAGACCAGCAGGTACAATTTCCTACTAAACAGGCTACCAAAGAGCCTGTCAAGAGATGGACAACGCTGTGAAGAATATGATAAGCCACATTTCCCTGCAAGCATGACTCCTTACAAACTGGAAAAGTCCGGGGGTCAAGGAGATGGGGTCTTGTTGTCCTGATCCACTACAGGTTGCCACCCAGAAGGCATGATTGCAACCTATAGTTTGGCTCTAAGGGTGGGTTCACATCACACTGTATGCCTCTGTGTAATGTATACCTTAGGGAAAAAAAGGATACAAAAATGCAGCAGACCATGTTCTTGTATTCTGCAGAGTCCGGTAAAAAAGAGTATACTTTTTTTTTAGAGTCCATTCACACTTTTGTAGTGTATTGCGGATCCGTAATATACCCGGCGGGCACCCCCATAGAACTGCCTATTCTTGTCCGCAATTGTGGACAAGAATAGGACATGTTCTATTTTTCACTGTGTGCTCTCCGCATCCATTCCTGCCCTATAGAGAATGAATGGGTCCGCACCCGTTCCGCAATTTTCGGAACGGATGCAGACCCAATCTGCGGACGTGTGAATGGACCAGGGTGGATAAAAATCTATGATAAAAAAAAAAAAATATTGGATTTATTTTATTTAAATCTGATTTTTTTAAATTAAATCAAATTTTTTTATATATATAAAATGCTTTTTGAGGAAAGTATATTACCATCCAAAGGTTATTCCATCATGAAATAAAAATTAGTTTTTTTAATTATGTAGATAATTTTTTTAGTAAATAAATTCCATTAATCCATTCACAATGCCATGCTCTTCCAGAGGTTTTTGTAAGATTATTGGGCAGTTTCTCTGCCTACAAGATATTATCATAGATGCTTGGTTTACTTTTGCAGTTCTCAAAACTGAATTTGACTCAGCAGAGATCACATGCCTCTTCTTCACAGCAAAAACGTTATAACATGAACAGAGTTGAGAAAAAGACCTTAAAGGGAACCTGTCACCGGGATTTTGTGCATAGAGCTGAGGACATGGGTTGCTAGATGGCTGCTAGCACATCTGCAATATCCAGTCCCCATAGTTCTGTGTGCTTTTATTGTGTAAAAAAAATGATTTGATACATTTGCAAATGAACCGGAGATGAGTCCTGTATGTGAGATGAGTCAGGGACAGGACTCATCTCAGGTTCATTTGCATATGTATCAAATCTGGGTTTTTACACAATAAAAGCACACAGAGCTATGGGGACTGGGTATTGCGGATGTGCTAGCGGCCATCTAGAAACCCATGTCCTCAGCTCTATACACAAAATCCAGGTGACAGGTTCCCTTTAATCCTAACTTCTACAAACCTATGAATACAGAATCAACCTAATCAAACTAATATGAAAAGATGTTATTCTAAAAATCTTCATCTACTTGCATATTATAAGTTATACCAGCAAGAATTACCGTATTTTTCGCCCCATAAGATGTTCCCCCCCCCCCAAAAGTGGGGGAAAAATAACTCACGGAGGTCAGTTGCCTGCTCCGCCTACTTCATGAATGAAGCAGGCGGAGCAGGCACGTGACCTCAGTGAGTTACGGCCGCGTGCAGCCCGGCCTGCCTGCCTGCTAGCTGCTATGGCTTACTACAGGGGTGTGACATGTGTACCGGTAAGTACGGTACACATGGGGAGAAGGGGGAGCGCATAATTACTCAGTTTAGATATGATGATTAACACTACGTATAATACAGTACATACTGAGCTGTGGGGCCAGAGTACAGTGCCTGCATGGCCCCGCCGCTCTCCCCGCCTACTACAGCCCCTCCTTAGGGATCTGTGGATGGGATAATGATGGGGGGGGTCTGTGGATGGCATTATGATGGTGGGGGGGGGGTTCTGTGGATGGCATTATGAGATGGCATTATGATGGGGGGACCTGTGGATATCATTATGATGGGGGATCTGTGGATGACACATATAGCAGTGTCATCCACAGATCCACTACCCCATAACAGTGCCATCCACAGATCCCCCCATCATAATGCCATCCACAGATCCCCCCCACCATCATAATGCCATCCACAGATCCCCCCACCATCATAATGCCATCCACAGATCCCCCCACCATCATAATGTCATCCACAGATCCCCCGCACCATCATAATGCCATCCACAGATCCCCCCCACCATCCTAATGCCATCCACAGATCCCCCGCACCATCATAATGCCATCCACAGATTCCCCCCCACCATCATAATGCCATCCACAGACCCCCCCATCATAATGCCATCCACAGCTCCCCCCATAACAGTGCCATCTACAGATCCCCCACAAAAGAGTGCCATCCACAAATCCCCCACCCCATAACAGTGCATCATCCACAGATCCCCCATAATAGTGTCATGCACAGACCCACCAAAAGCACACCTTTTGGTTAAAAATTTTTTTTTTTTTCTTATTTACCTTCGCAAAAACCTAGGTGCGTCTTATGGTCCGGTGCGTCTTATAGAGCGAAAAATACGGTAGTCTTTATGTAGAAAACTATGATTTTAAATCAAGCCTTACTGACTAGTGATTTAAATCAAATCCACCCTGGAATGGACCCTTACACTGGTAAAAAAAGAGTATACTTTATTTTTTTTACAATGGAACTCTATGGTGAACGGATGTCACTGTATGGCATCAGTCTTTTTTGTATACGTTAAATGGATGGCAAAAACAGGATGCGAACCCACCCTAAAATGGCATTGTGTCTTGATGACTGGCCCCTTCAATTAAAGTACAACATACAATCACGCTTCACGCACACTTAAATATACAATTTTCTCCCTTCTGTCAGCCGCCGTTTGCTAGCTACAAATTCTATCTCCTGCTGCTGTCATTAATTAAAAGCCAAGAAATTACATAGATGCTCTTCTATACAGGATCCAGGTTTATTACCAACCACTGTCAGACAGGGGTAGGTGAACAGGACTCAAACAGAAGATTATATCTAATGGTGGCATTGTGAGAATGATCTGAAGCAATCCTAAATCATTCTCATACCATAGTTACATGGAGTAATCCAAAATCATTTTCATACCATAGTTACATGGAGTAATTCGAAATCATTCTCATACCATAGTTACATGGAGTAATCCTAAATCATTCTCATACCATAGTTACATGGAATAATCCAAAATCATTCTCATACCATAGTTACATGGAGTAATCCTAAATCATTCTCATACCATAGTTACATGGAGTAATCCAAAATCATTCTCATACCATAGTTACACGGAATAACCCGAAATAATTCTATACCACAGCTACATGAGGTCACCCTAAATCATACTCATACCATACTTACATGAGGGTAATCTCAAATCATACTCATACCATAGTTCAGGGATCAGCAACCTTCGGCACTCCAGCTGCTGTGAAACTACCACTTCCAGCATGCAAACATTCTTGGCTGTTCTTGTAACTCCCATGGAAGTGAAAGGAGGATTCTGGGAGTTGTAGTTTCAGGATAGCTGGAGTGCTGGAGGTTGCTGATCCCTGCCATAGTTACTTACATCCAGTAATGGCAAATCAACCTCTCATATCACACTTACATGAGGGTAATCTCAAACCATTCTTAAACCGTAGTTACATCAAGTAACCCCAAATCATTGACATACCATAGTTACATCCGGTAATGGAAAATCATTCTCATACCATAGTTACATGTGGTCATCCACATCAAGTTACCTTACAATACATGTCTTAGAATTCTCCTGGTTGGAGTAAAGTCGGCCATACACATTAGACAGGAGAAGGTTGATGGTTGAAGAACAGATGGATGAAAGAACAGTCATTTCTCAGATGTTTTAGGAACCCCAGACCCTTCAGCCCCAGATCATGGGGTCTATCAATGACAAGGGTATCAAAAGCCCAAGTGATAAAATGAGGAGCTATAACCCTAGTAATACATCTATTGATGTATTCATCAGGAGAATACAACGCATGACAACAAAGCAAACTCTTCTAGCAGGAGGCCTGGCTGGTGTCATTGCGGTTGTCCATGCATCACAATATATCAGTAACTAGCAGAAGGACCCGGCTTCGCTCGGGTATATTTCATCTATTTCAATTAATGTTTGTGTGTGTCGTTAAAAGATATCGACAGTATCCACCATAACAGTGACATCTACAGCACCCCGCCTCTTTAACAGCAAACTCCACAGCCCCTCACCCCTTAACACTGACCCCCCCCCCCCCCACAGTGCTCCACCACTTTAAAATGGGACCTACACAGCAGCCCATCCCCTTAACTTTGACCTTCACAGAAAGCCGCCCCTTTAACAGTGAGCCCCACTCCCTTGACAGTGACCTTCTCATGGGCCCGTCCCCTTAACAGTGACCTCCACAGTACCCTGCTGCCTTAACAGTGACCTCCACAGCAGTTGCCCCTTTAACAGTGGCCCCTGCCCCCTTAACAGTGACCTCCACAGCAGCTGCCCCTTTAATAGTGGCCCATGCCCTCTTAACAGTGACCTCCACAGCGCCCTGCCCCTTTAAGGCTAGGGCTACACGACGACATGTGTCGCGATACATTTTGTTGCACCAATGTCGAGCAACAATTTTTATAATGATAGGCTATGGTGTCGCACTGCGACATGTGACATGCTGCGACTGCGACACGACAGTCGCAAAAAATCCAAGATGGATTGTGACTGTCGCATCACAGTCGCAGCATTTCGCATGTGGCAGTGCGACACCATAGACTATCATTATAAAAATTGTTGTGTGACATCAATGTCGCAGTGTAGTTGTGCCCTATGCGTCGCGTGACACATGTCGTGTAGCCCTAGCCTAAAGCTGACCTACAGCAGTAAAGAAAAATGGCTGGGTTGTTATGGAAAACTGTGTGTATGTGGAGACTAAGGGCCTGCGAGCTTCTATTGGCTGATAAGGGACATGTGACCGTGTGTATGGCAGTTGGGATAAGAAGAGAAAGACTTGCAGGCTTGTATTGGCTAATGCAGGTCATTTTTTGGGAATATCTCAGGAACGGTACACCTTAGAGAGCTAAGACCCCACAAGATTTCTTTCCAGGTAGCAAGGCATATGTACACTAAGTTTCGTTGAAATTGATGGTTGCGTTTTTGAGTGATCGCGGAACATACATAGATAGATACATTACCAGCTTGTGCTCTGAGTCACCGTTTGCTTCGATCAATGCTGTATTACCTTGTCTTTCTATTGATTACATTGCAGTACACATAGCTATTTATACCTAGTTCATATAGGACACCCACCCATGGTGCCCCCCCCCCCCCCCCATCAGTGACTGATTGTTTGCAAGGACCTTTTGCTGGAATTCCATCCTGCGTTTTTTTCAGGACCGCGTGCGCGACTTTCCGCTAATTTATCCTCTGTCTCGAATCATCCAGCTGTACAAGTACTGATAGAACACCGTATTTGCCAAATTTCCTCTTCCCACTACAACTCCTGTGGGAGAAAGCACACCAATAGTGAAGTACTGGGAGTGCTCCTCACACGCACTTTCACCTGTTGGGCTAGGTCTACACAATGACATTTGTCGCGCGACATTTTGTTGCACCAATGTCGCGCGACAATCTCGAATGGATTTTCTGTGACTGTCGCGTCGCAGTATGTTGCATGTTGCAGTGCAACACCATAGACTGACATTATAAAAATTGTCGCGACAAATGTCGTCGTGTAGACCTAGCCTAACAGCTGAAAGTGCGTGTGAAGAGCACTCCCAGTACTTCACTATTGGTGCGCTTTCTCCCACAGGAGTTGTAGTGGGAAGAGTAAATTTGGCAAATACGGTGTTCTATCGGTACTTGTACAGCTGGATGATTCGAGACAGAGAGGATAATTTAGCGGAAAGTCGCACGGTCCTGAAAAAACGCATGCTGACATTGTGAATCAAACCCGCTTCACTTCTGGGACCTGCAGCGGTAAAACCATTGCGATTGCGTATTGGAACTTTTTATAATTGTTGGAATTCCAACCTGTCTAATGACAATAAATAGGCAAATGGCATAACTCCATGAGACATCTCTAGGACTTCTCTTCTGCTGCACCCACTCCGTGGAATTATTTGCTTGTACCATTAAACTTACATCCACACCGTTATTACAGCAGCATCTACAGAAAGCACCTCCAATAAGGGTAGGTTCACACCTCCACTAAGGTAATCCGCCGCCGTGTCCCCGTTCACTTTAATGGAATCCACCAGGTTTCTGCTCTAAATGCAGCAGTGTTCTTCCATAAGGAAAATAAAGGACAGCCAACGTATCCCTGCCGGATCCCATTAAAGTAAATGGTGATCTGGCGATGTATGGCTATGCCAAATCCAGTGGTCTGTCCCTCTGCCAGAGATGTGAACCTAACCTAACGGTTGGCACAGATACTGGCATGGTGTTTAGTCTGTGCAGTGCTGCCCACTTGATTGTTCCCTTATTTCCCATTGTAGTCCGCCCCTCTGCCAGAAGAGCCTACTGGACTTACCGAATGGATGACTTAATTCTGCCCTTACAGCCAGCTCAAGAACAGAAGACCAGGCACCCCCTCTTCTTGGGATCATGGGGTCTTAGACCTCCATCGATCAGACATTGTTGGCATATCAAAGTTTACTGATCCTTTTAGTCAGCGGGTGACAATATATGTGTCTGGCAAGACTGACAAATACCAGTACATGGTAGGGGTAGTAGAGGGGTCCTCGAGATAATCAGATCCATAAAAATGTAAGCAAACAATTTGGAGGGGCTCTCGTGTGCGTCTCATGCCCCTCATACTTTATACCACACAGGGTTGCCCTGCAGTGGCATTCCTGTAAGGTGTAGTAGCCTCTGCAGGCAGACAGGCTTTGGCCTCTACACAACAAGGGCATTAGCTACTTGATAAAGAAGGAGGAATTTTTGGATTACGGCTAAGTAGTGCGGTGTGGAACGCTTTGCAGGGTTTATTAACCTCTTGGCGGCGGTGGTTTGTAAGGGGCGGTGGCGAAGTACTGCAGGTGGTTGAGCTGTGCCGTTTCTCAAACAGAAAGCATGAAGATAAGATAAAGGAAGCGTATGGTGCTGACAGCCTGCCTCAAACACATGCATGCTGGGCTCGGTCGAGCGTGCATGTGTTCTCCATGGGGACAGGGGGGTATGCTGCGACCAGACTCCTGTGGAGGCTTATGCTTTGAGAACAAAAGGGTCAAGCATTGGAATTCAACCTGTCCGACCCCTGATGATTATGTCAGGATTGTTGGCACACCCCACGTCTTTTGTGTTGTGTATATAGGCACCTCTAGAATGGGGCTTCCACAGACGGACAGCCATATTTATCTGCCTAGTTTACAATGCAATAACCAGACCCCATCAGTAGACGGTCTGCAAGGCCCTACAGACACCAGACTAAGGCCTCATGCACACGGCCGTTGTTTTGGTCCGCATCTGAGCCGCAGTTTTGGCGGCTCGGATACGTACCCATTCACATCAATGGGGTCGTAAAAGATACGGACAGCACTCCGTGTGCTGTCCGCAACCGTTGCTCCGTTCTGTGGCCCCGCAAAAAAAATATAACCTGTCCTATTCTTGTCCGTGCTTTGCGAACAAGAATAGGCAGTTATATTAAAGGCTGTCCATTCCGTTCCGTAAATTGCGGAACGGACACCATCCGTGTTTTACGGATCCCCGATTTACGGACTGCAAAACACACAACGGTCGTGTGCATGTAGCCTAGTGGTGAGATCTGCTGTATAATATATGGTACATTTCTTCAGATGTCCATGATGGAGATTTCCTGGGATAATGCCTCCCTGCCACACAGTGTCACCTGAGGGAAGGGAGTCACCTTGTCTGAATTGATATCTCCTGAGGATCCCATCTGACCGGCCTGGGGTGTTGTATTATTTGCCAGAAGAGACTTCACCTTACAGACGCAGATAACATGTCTTTAAAAAAGATGAATGCCTCATACACCTGGAAAAAACCGCAGCAGCTGTGTCCACATTAGATGGCGTGTATCATGCTGGGCTCGTTACTACGGCCATTAATCTCAGAGACTGTTCTCACCATGTTCAGTGCGTTTGCCCAGTGCACACGCCATGAAGTCTCCAACATACTGTGTGCCAGGATGATCTAGCAATAGAAAGCATACAGATGGACGCCAAAAGGACACTCTTCTGGCATAATCCGCTACATACCCTGGGCATACACACAGGGCAGGGTATGTTCTTCACACATCAGTCCTTTTACATGGACCATGGTCCTTGGTGACACCACAGAAGCATGCCCTATTTGTGTCCCTGATTACAGATCCGCCAAGCACGTTGCAGTCTATGGGTTCATGAAACACAACATGGATGCTATCCGTGTTTGGTCCATGGTTTTCACGGATCCTTGCTAGAATACGCTTTGGAAATCTTTTTTCAGCCTAGCAGTGTCTGTGAAATATGGGATGACACATGGAGGGCAGAAAACGGACATACAGGCCAAACACAAATGATTCCACTGCGGCTTTCGAGGGGTCCGTGCAGTAACCGCGCCATGAATGGGCCTGTACATTCTTTACCTAGTGGCAAAAACCCTCAGCGGCATAAACTGTGGAGCGGCCTCCCATTAAAAAAACGGGAAACGGTTTTTACACAGATTTGGCTTGGCACCGAATCCGCACTGAAACCTGTGCCCAAAAACCTACGTCTGAACAGACATCTTGTCCAGGACACTGGAGGAGATACCAGCAATCGTTTTCTAGGTCATTCACAGAGAGAGAAACTTTATGACGTTCGTCTGCACTTCTAGCTAAAGGGGAACCCCTTCTATCAACTTCTAAAGGTATGGTTTCCTGATGCACTTGTGGAAGCCAAAGCCAGGAGTGAAAAAGAAAGAGAAGTCGTATCTGTCCTTTATGCCGTCTCTCCATTTATGATTCACTTCTGATTGTGGCTTCAAAAACTGCACCAGGAAGCCTGGATGTGTGGTCTTACCCTAGGGCTCCTTTCACACAAGCGAGATTTCCGCGCGGGTGCAATGCGTGAGGGGAACGCACTGCACCCGCACTGAATCCGGACCTATTCATTTCTATGGGGCTGTGTACATGAGCGGTGATTTTGACGCATCACTTGTGCGTTGCGTGAAATTCCCACCATGTTCTATTTTGTGCGTTGGGGCTGCGTGAAAATCGCATGCATGTGCGGATGCGGTGCGATTTTCACGCACGGTTGCTAGGAGACTATCGGGATGGGGACCTGATCATTATTATTTTCCCTTATAACATGGTAATAAGGGAAAATAATAGCATTCTTAATACAGAATGCTTAGTACAATAGCGCTGGAGGGGTTAAAAAAATAAATAAATAAATGTAACTCACCGGCTTCTCTTCTTTTTTCTTCTTTGCTGTCCAGGAGGAAAAGGACCTGTAGTGACGTCACTGCGCTCATCACATGGTTCATCTCATGATCCATCACCTTGGTGATGGATCATGTGATGAGCACAGTGACATCACCACAGGTCCTTTTCCTCAAAGAACAAGAAAGAAGAGAAGCCGAGCTGCGCGAACAAGTGGAATAAGGTGAGTTAAATTATTATTATTTTTTTTGCCCCTCCAGCCCCATTTTAGTAAGCATTCTGTATTAAGGCTGCTATTATTTTCCCTTATAACTATGTTATAAGGGAAAATAATAAAATCTACACAACACCTAACCCAAACTCAAACTTCTGCAAAGAAGTTCGGGTTTGGGTACCAAACATGCAGATTTTTCTTACGCACGTGCGGAAAAATCGCGCATTTTTCCGCGACGCACCTGCAATTTATCCGCCCCAAATCCATGACGCCCGTGTGAAAGAGGCCTAGTCGGAGGTCCCATGCAAATAATCACCAATTACCAGTTTCACATTTCCAGTACTAAAATCATTGATCCAGGGGCATACTATCTCACCAAAAAATGCCTCTTATCCGTAAGTAGTCCCACAGAGCGAAAGGACAAAGTCAGCTCGGCTATATCTGCATATATATTCAAAACTGTAGAAAAGTGATAGTAAGCAGAGTGCGCTGTCAGCGGGAGAAGGTGTAAGGGGTCTATCTATGGGTCTGCTGCCTCTCCACCAGCAATCATGGGTCTTTGTTATCGTGGACTGTGGGAATCTCTGCAAACTGGGGGAGGGGAAGGTGCGGAGTGTCAAAAACCAAGATATTGGTATCCACTGCAAAGTAGGGGGCAAAAATGCGGGACTACGGTGTCTCTGCCTTGGGGAAAGCGGAATTTCGTGCAGTCCTCTCCCTGGATGGAGGAAGGGAAGAGAAATGAGGATTGAAGATTAACAGGTGCAGAGAGATCAGGCTGCAAAAACCAACAGAGAGGGGTAGAGAGCGGGGAGGAGGGGCTGCCAATCTAATGGGGGGCACCGTCAGATGGAGAACATTGACAGGGAAGTGCACTGGAGCAGAGGGAGTGAAGATAATGAGGCGGGTGCTAGAGGGGGCACCTATAGAGAGTTCAGGGCAATGAGATGGAGGGGGAGGGGCAGATGAGAAATCACAGTATGAGGCCAGCGCTGTTTGCAAAAAGAAGTTGTGCAGAAAACATTGCATCAGGGGGTCCACACGGAGGAAGCTCTAGATGTAGCAGAGCCAAGCTTAGCACATCACGGTGACTTCATATTGTGCTATCTATGGTTTCATACACAAAAGCCAGCGAGTTACTACCGTACACAAACAATGCAATGCTAAATGACAAATTCAGCTCTGCTGCATCAGTACAAGTATGAATGAACCGAGGAGAGGCGCCCATGTAGAAAGACGTGGAAGAGGGCATAAAAGAAGAGGGCATGCAGAGGGTTACACAGGAGGGGCACGGAATTGGAAAGAATAAGCGCAGGGAAGAAGGGGGGGGGGGGGCAGGATCCTCGGAGTCACCACACAATAAGACTGTCTCATAGGCGGTCACATGGGCTATTGTCGAATTCTAAACCCTTCACCAAAGCCTGAGAGAGAGGGGGGTGAGGGGAGCCGAGAAAGAAAGAGAAGATAGATTGCTTGTTAAAGTGGGGAGAGAGAGAAAAAAAGAAATTTAAGGGGTTAAAACAAACTGGTCGTCAGAATATTTTCTGTGTAAAATTCACACAGGAAACAAGGTCATGCGTCGTTGTGGTCACAGAATCCAAAATTCCAATCGTGATATTTTTTATTTTATGGAATTATTATTTTTGTAGTAATTCAGAAGTAATCTTACACTCTGCTGCCTCCGCCATATGAATAAGGGCTCATGCACAGGGCTGCAGGGGGTATTCGCGTACAGATCCGTAACATGGCGACTAGATTCCATCATACCACATACAGTACATGTCACCATATAGGCCCATGCGCGTGGTTTGGCCACTTTCACGCCGCAATAAGATCTGGAAAGTATCCGGCGTCTGCACACGGAGGGGTATTTTCTCCCGCACAGCAGCCCTCCATGACGCTGGTGACTTCTGAACCAGCCATATGCCACTGTGAAGGGTACATGCACACAGCGGTGTCGTTTATGCAAATTTCGCGGTGTCTCTGCACCAAAATCCATGTTACTTATGGATGTTTTCGTGGATTTTGACGCATATTTGCACCAGATCCCACCCTTTGGATTGCAGAGTGAAATCTGCACTGCAAATCCGCACAAAAAGTTCACATGCTGCCGATTTCAAAGTCCATAGCGCACATCATTTCCATAATGAAAAATTTCTTTGAAAATCTCATCTACTTAGCTGTACCGTATTACTCTATGGATCTTCAGCGCAAAAGTCCGAACGTGATCTGCACCGTCTGCATGTGGCCGAAATAGTTGGCAAATATGAATAATATCCAGACCCCCCACGCATCCCTGTTGTATCCGTTTTTCACTAAAGCCTAATAGAGGATTCTTTGGAAATTAATTTTCAGCTGAGCAACATCAGTGAATTACACAATGACACATGGATGGTAAAAACGGACACACGGACCAACCACGGATCCTTCACAGAAGAAACATGTACGCTTTTTTTCACGGGCATTAACCTTCCATTTTCCAAAGGAGCTCTGAAAAATGAACGGAGGAATCTGATTGGTTGCTATGGGCAAAACCCCTGTGAGGTAGAAGCCAATTTTTCCCACTTTAGGAGAAAGAAATTCCTTCCCGACTCCAATCAGGCAATCAGAATAAGGGCTCATGCTGGCCGAGCCGGTGGGGCAGCCGTGCACCAACCATGGGGCAGCCGCATGCGGATCGTGGACCCATGCACTACCTTTTTGCTGTGCGGAGGCACGTAGAGTAAACCCACGGAAGCACTCCGTAGTGCTTCCGATCCGTGCCTCCGTTCCGCATCTCCCTCATTGGTCCCCGTGCATTGCGGACAGCAATTTGCCTGAGCCCTAACTCCCTGGATCAACGACCCCTCTCTAGTAGCTATAGCCTGTAATATTATTACACTCCAGAAATACATCCAGGCCCCTTTAAGACACTTCTTTATTATAATATATATTGTAAGCCATGGTCCTCGCTCCTTCTGTAGCAGTTTGTAACATGCTTGTTCATGCTTATCGTACTTCCGTTTTTTATTATGTATGTATACCTCTTTTCATAAGTACAGTGACATGAAACGAATGTCGCTTTAATAATAAATTGTATATATATATACTTAATTATTTCATTTATTTTATATATTTTCTTTTTATATCATTTTTGTAAAGCATAAAAAGCAACAAAAAAAAAAAAAGCCGGCGATGCACAAAGAATTGGGTCATTTCTAGAAACGAGGGCAGACAAAATGTGCCTTTCCTTCCAATAAGCTCCCATTTTTCGCCTGGGAAATTAGTGGTGGTAAGTGGAGTCTGAGTGATACATGCGCTGCTGGATTTCCAGAGGCAGGCGCTGGGGGTATGGAGGCATATTTTCGAAAATTACTGTGAAGAAAAAAATCAACGTGAGCGGTTTGCAAAATGAGAGGTGTCATTTAATTGGTTGCTATGGCAACATCTGTTTTTTTTCCCTGCATTTACAATCATTTTCAAAAATGCCCCCCTTGTGTGCGCAGATTGCTGAATGCTTATATCTTCAGTTCATGGCGCTCGGTCTCTGCAGAGCACTGGCAATCCGTCAGTTATTACCGGTCCAGCGCCATAAGGCCTAACACCTACATGGTTCAATAGGTGCCACACAGGGTCTTAGTAAATGGCACTGGGGAATGGTCCTTATAGAGATGAATTTAAACTGCTGTTTTTTACCCGTAAAAAGGGACAGAATAAACCCTGGCGTGTTTTTTTATTTATTTTCTGGCTTCTTCGCATTTTTTGCATACAGTGGCCCAGATTTAATAATGTGTCTGCACTATAAATCTGCCTAAAAAGTGGTGCAAATTGGTGGCATTTTTTTCTGACATGCTTAAAACGGGAAGGGGCTTAGGCTTCGCTCACATCTCTCCGTTACGAGATTCCTGCACAGATTCGGCCACTCCATCCTCAATGCGCCCGCGCCAGGTGTAGATGTGACGTCATCGGCGCAGGCGCATCGAGGATGGAGCGGCCGAGTGAGCGGCCGCCTCTCAGTGCACCTGCGCCGATTAAAGACAGGTACGGCGCAGGCGCGATATTTTGAATTCAAACAGGGCCAGCAGAGAACGATCCCGTTCCCTGGCCCTGTCAATCAACATGCGGAGGGGGTGTCTTTAGGATCAGGGGATGCGGCTGCTACCAGCAAGTAGCAGCCGCTACTGAACAGAAATGAATTTTTAGCTTATGTATGCAGAAATCGCACTATAGGGATTATAAGTAAACCCAAAAAAAAAAAAAGATTTAGTGGGGTGACAGAAGCCATTTAAGAATGCTATTATTTTCCCTTATAACCATGTTATAAGGGAAAATAATAAAATGTACACAACACCGATCCCAAACCCGAACTTCTGTGAAGAAGTCCGGGTTCGGGTCTGGGTACCAAACATGCCGATTTTTCTCACGCGTGTGCAAAATGCATTAAAACGCTTTGCACTTGCGCGAAAACATTTTGCATTTTCCCACAACACACCTGCATCTTGTCCCGCCCTCACATGCGACGCCCGTGTGTAAGAGGCCTAAGATTGTCATCTCCGTTAAAAACCTCCTTTCACTGTAACTGTGAGTATACAGCTGGAGTTCCAAAAATTCACTTCACAAAACTTGGAAAAAAAATTAATAATGTGTGAAAGCAATCTAAAATCTGGCATAGAACATGTAAAAAAAAAAAAAAAACATTTCAGAGTGCAAAAAACAGATACCCAGGATCCATTTTTCTTTTTCTCATTCCCGTCAATAGGGGATATTCTCATCCCCAAATAAAGATAGAAATAGGACTGGCATCAAGATTTGTGGATTGGGCACACCGACCTGTGAAAAACACGGATGTGTGTGCAGCCTCATAGAAATAAATGGGTCAGAGCGCTATCTGTGAAATACACCATTGTGTGCAGGAGCCCTAAAACAAAAACTCTGAGATGTCCATAGAAACCAATCCAATAGGAAAAGAAAGCTGTGCTGTGATTGGTTGCCATGGGCAAGAGAGAGTTTAAAAAAAATATATAAAGTTTCCTAAATCTGCCCCTATAATACTATTTCCTCCTAAATGATATCCTCTGCAATCCTACTTCCATCCAGAGTAAGACCCCATTCACATGGGGCGATACAAGGGGCAATAATCCTGAGCAAACTGTTCACGTCCGATTCATGGGGATGATTGATCCTTTACTACTGACTGCGATCATTCATCCCTTAAACAGCTTCATTGTCTGCTGCCTGGTCACACAAGGCAATGAGCTGGCGATGACTTTATGTCATGCATGATAGGGTAACAGGTTAAGTGTTTGGCGGCACATTTACATGGGTCAGTTATCGGGAAGGAGCGTTTGGGTCTTCCTAGAACACTAGCTAATGAATAAAAATCCAGAACTGTAGTAAAGACCGACACCCTGGCAAACGACAGAAGAGCCGGTTCATTGGTCTACTCCCAGTGTTGACGGTTTACTGATTTTTGAGGGGGAGGGGGGTGCTTGATGTGGATGTGAGTGAAGCCTAGGCATGCAGTGACACGTCCCTGGCTTCCATCGCCAAGTATTGAATTGTACCCTGAATGGCGTCTTCTTGTCATCGCAGTGAGATGGCGTGTCCTCCATTGACATGTGCGCATGGCAGCCAACCCCTGACGTGTTGTTCATAGTGATATCACCAGCGCAGCAACTGACAATGTGGCGGTCCCCTGTCCACAAAGGCCAAGTCCTCCCAATATCAGCATTAAGTGTGTCAATGGTCCCTCTTTAAGGGGGTGGGAAAACCCCTCTTGAAAGAAAGCAATAACATTGAAAACTCTGTGACAACCCTAGGAGAGATGTCATGGTGGCCATACTGGTTGTCACTCAGTTTCTCAGCGTAGGTTGATTGTAGGGGAAATGCACTGTAGGTGCAGTAAACTAGAACAGCGCCACCTACTGTCCAGTTTATCATGGAAATATTAAGGGCATGGTTCCCATATGTCATCTATAGAAAGAGGAGACCTCAGAAGTCTATTTCCCTGTGATCTATGAATATTCAGCCTCCAGCCAAAGGTCTGGGGGTCACCATTCATCCCCCCAGACGACACTGCAGGTTTACAACACAAACAGTCCCTGATTCATTGACAGGCAAACACAATGTCCTAAAGTCCACAATGCCACTAAGCCCTGGTCAAACAGACCCTAAAAGGAGCACTCCTCTCCGAGCAGAGGTCAATATGGAGGACTGAGACAGCCACAGGGCTAAGGGGGAGGGGGATGATCATAAAAAGAGATGATAAGAGATGAGTCGCCCTCTTCAAATGTTCAGTTCACTGCTGACTGAAATACCCTGGTCAAGGCAAACCTGGCACGCCCCCACCCAGGGTATATGCCCACCAGCCTACCCCTCCCCAATGTTACAGTGACATATTTGCCAAATCGCCCTATAATGACACGGGAGGACTAATCTGGGATGGGCACCCACGGAAATGCTTCAAAGGTCGATCAGTGCTGGGAGGCCCCCCGGTCTCCCACCAATGTCCACCAATACTGGAACAGATTCTATACAGGAGGGTCCTCAATCCCATTAGTTAATCTTCTGCTTTAACCCCGCATCTGTGGAACTCCAGCCAGAGTTAAAGTGAAGCTCCGCTCTCATGAGCTATTTACAAGGTCACTGACTACGAGAAGAGGTGCCCATACCTGTTTTAATCTGATTGGACCACTGCCGTTCCGGCTGTCCAGATCGTAAAGACAAGCAATTAAACTGAATTCACCTGTTTTGTAGGACAGGAATGTAGATGTCATATGTTCAGGCTCGGACTGGCCCACAAGTGAATCCCCCGGTGGGCTCCTGAGCAAGGTGGACCCCTAGTCTCCTACCCCCTACACAAGTGGCACATTACACAGTAGACATACATATGTACAATGTACCTCAACCAGCCTATGTTCATATAAAAAACTTGGTAGATTATTAAAGAAACTCCCCAGTTTATTATTACAGACACGATCAGAGCTGAGATGACATCTAGGTACAGAGGAAAGCCACCAGTATCCTCTTCTCTCCAGGACCTACCTTCTCAGAGGTGCTGCAGGGACCTCCATATTCAATCATCTGGTAGCATCCTGCTGCTGTGTGAGCAGGTAATATTTGAATGTATCCTTATGATGGGCCCCCAAAATACATTTTACTGGTGGGCCCTAGGTACCCCAGTCCAACACTGCATATGGCCTAAAAGTCTCATCATGCCCTGTGCGGAATTCTGACCACAGACAAAGCTCGCCCCTTACCAAATAGCTTGCGTTTACGGACAGCCTTCCAACTACCTTTATGGCAGCCTGTATTCCGTCTATGGGGCAGACACAGGCCGGCCTAAAACAGCCTATTATCAGAGTGCCCCTCATTCCAACAATACAAGGCTGTGGAATTGCCAAATGAGCAGTTGTCTTATATACAACCATGAGGTTCTTACTAACGGTCAACCTTTACATTTATCCCATGTGGTTAACCCCCCTCCAGGGGGCACCATCAAGCCACTATGTCAGAGCCAGGGTAGGTAGATGCAGGGCTAGGGCAACTGATGAATATTTCCCCAAGGTAAGGCCTGTCGGTGGTCTCCGTGGACAGCACATGCATCCATGCGTGTTTGCACATCAGTGCTTTTCCATGGACCGTGGGGACACCACAAAAGCATGGCCTATATTTGTCCGAGAATATGGATCCCTCACGCACATTATAGTCTACAGGTCCGTCAAAACCATGGACACAACACAGACAACACAGATGACGTCCGTGGTTTTCACGGATGGTTGCTAGGAGAGTCTCTGAAAATTAATATTTAGCCTAGTAATGTCCATGGAATCCGCACGACATGCGGAAGCCAAAAAACATGGATCCTCCACGTACATCTTCATAGATGAACTACTGACCATCTTTTCACGGATGTCATCACAGACACGAACGTTGAAGGGGGCCTAAGGCTCATGCACACGGCAAATCGCAGATACCGGCTGAGTGCATGCCGCCATTTTTCTTTGTATTCCTTCAGAAATGTCCTATCTGTCCGCAAAACGAAGAAGAATAGGACGCTTTAATTTTATTCGGGGCCGCGGAACGGACTTACAGATGTGGACAGCACGCGGTGTGCTAGTCCCATTGAGATGAACGGGTCCGCATCCGATCTGCAAAAAACGCGGATCGGAGGCAGACCAAAACTACAGCCGTGTGCCTGAGCCCTAAAGGAAGGCATAGCTACCACACCTGGAAAACTCCTCTCCGGAATAGGTGACGGGACGCCCTGGTGCCAGGCTGCTCTCTATGACTCACCTAAGACTGCAGCCCGGAGAGAGCGCAGTTCACACCTGTGTGTGTGCCTGTGGGCGGGGGCCATGTGCATCCCTTTGTGGTTGCAGGGGGGCTCGGTGTGCTTTTGTGGTGGGGAAGGGGGATGTTTTGCCCTGTCTGGAATGTGGGAATTTGCTGTGAAATAACAGAGTACACAGAGCCTGCCCCAACCTGTTTACTGCGCACCCACCAGGTCGGAATAGTCTGCAACAACCCGGGCTTTCTATGAGATGCTCTGCAGGTATAGTCACCTACAGCAGCAGCAGCATAAACCGCGAGCATTCAGTGCCCCCAATACGGAAAAAAAGGGCACCCAGGTAATGTGATGATTCTGGGCAGGTGACGCTATTACTAGTCTTCCAGCGGGCACATGCCATGTTATTATACATTGGGTGCCCGTTTTTTTATACTTCTGTAAATAGGTCCATTTTCGACCTGTTTAAGAGTGCCATTATTCCCTATCCAAACCAATTCACTGCCACGAGATATTGGGCGCAGACAAAAAAGGGGGCAGTTGCCCATAGCGACCGGCCAGCGTCCACTATTAATACTGACCATGTATTACTATACAGCGGAAAAGTGCCGTCATATAGTGAACAGACCAGTGCCATATGGTGCCAGTCTGCCTCTATCCGGCAGTGTTCCTGATCGCTTTCACAACTGGCACTCTTCTGGTTGAAGGGGTTAAAGGGGCAGATAGCACAAGTTACAAGAACAAAACATTACACTTCGTGCCCTAATTATGCCGCGTTAGCTAGTGCGTTGGCGCCTAACATATGACAGTGCCGCCTCACAATCATAATATTCAACGCTTCATTACCGTATTTAACCGTTATGAGGAGTCTAAGACGTCTTAAAGGGACAACGCCTGCATGTGGTGTGCTGGATCTCCCTGTTATCACCCGATATAGCGACATTAGTGAGAGGGAATCACTGCTTTACCGCCATCTCCAGTGCTGAGAACACGCATACATGGGTGCGGGCGGTATTATCGTCTCGCGCCACTGATATAAAGTGCCAGTTTTATGCCATTTGAGGTTTCTGAAGGATATCTGGCAAAAGCGCTGGCACCACAATAGAAGGTTTGACTGCGGCAGGGAATGGACGTCATTGAGCCTCTGGAAAAGCTGGGTAATGACCGATATGAACAGCACTACGGATGGCGCTCACCTAGCTCTGCCAGTCTTCTGGATGGCAGGTCTGCTCTATTCAGTGTGCACCCCCCTATGTCCATTGCAGGAAAGGTGGGTGACAAGTTCAGCTGAAATATGGGACATCACCCAGCTTTTCCAGATACAGATACGTCTGAATGGAAACGTTCAGCCACTTAAGAAGAACTCTCAAGGGCTTCTAATAACTAGAGCTCCAAGTAATGGATCTTCAAGAGTGCCTGATGAGGGTGATTGTCACCACAAGCCCAGAATTCAGCGCAGGCTAGAGAAGCTTCTTTTATGTGAGGAAGCAGAGACAAAGCTGAAACCTTTCCAGTACCTGCAGCCACACAGTAATATGGATGCAGCAGAGCTGAGTTTGTCAGCCAAGATAAAAAGTTTGCCACATGTAGCGGCGCTGAGTTTCTCAGGTACAACAGACTTTTCCATGTGTTATAGGGCTGTGATTCTCAGATGTAGCAGTGCTGGGTAACTGAAATTCAGAAAATCAAAACCTGGTACACCTATTCACACTGGCGTTTCTGGGTCCGCTTGTGAGATCCGTTCAGGGCTCTCACACGCGGCCCAAAACGGATCAGTTCAGACCCAATGCTTTCTGAATGGTTAAGGATCCGCTCAGAATGCATCAGTTTGCCTCCGATCAGTCTCCATTCTGCCTGACGATGCAGAGCCAAATGGACCCGTCCTGACACACAATAGAAGTCAATGGGGGCGAATCCGTTTTCACTGACACAATATGACGCAATTGAAAACGGATCATTCCCCCATTGACTATCAATGTAAGTCAGGACGGATCCGTTTTGACTTAAAGAATAATAAGATGTAGATATGTTGAGTTTGTCATCGGATACAATAGCCTGATGTGTTGCGGTTTCCCTTAGAACAGCAGTTAAGATGACGACATTGTCCTACAGAAGAGATATCCTGACACATCCTCTTAGGAACTACCTGCAATTCTGTACCGCTCCTCTATTATTCCAACTAGAAGTTTATGACTGCATTGCCAACTAGGAGTATGCACAGCACTGATCAGACAGTGCAGGCGCTGCAGGGACTCATCATTATTTCTAGCAGGAATAACCAACATAAAGTCATACAAATCGACGCTCTGGCATTGGTATTACATGGGGAATACAATTATTCTGTAAACCAGACAAGTCAGGAGCGGTGACAGGCCCTTATAATAATGCCCAACCATGCTAAATAGGAGAATTAGCTCTGCTACATCTGTACACCTCCAGAGGACTTGGCTTCATGAGAATGGAGGTGCCTGGCATCATACACAGAGGCGCTGCATTAGTAAACCACTACCCTGGTAAAGAGGCTGGAGGCAATGGAGAATGGATGGCGATAATACAAGCGGGTCTCCGCTAGTCACAGCTCAGCGTCCAGAGACCGTGACGGTGCAATATACTGGAGAGGTGTGTGCCAGCCATACCCACCGCCAGTCATACCCCAACCTGAAAATATCTGTGGACACATTGGTGACACGCCGGTATACCATGTACGGCAGCAAAACTGGATAAACAGATAGATAGATAGATAGGCGATAGATAGATAGATAGATAGATAGATAGATAGGAGATAGATAATAGGTAGATCGGAGATAGATACGAGAGAGAGAGAGAGAGAGAGAGAGAGAGAGAGAGAGAGAGAGAGATATTAGATATATACAAGATAGATAGATAGATAGATAATAGATTAGATAGATAGATAGATAGATAGATAGATAGATATATTGGAGATAGATAGATAGATAGATACGAGAGAGAAATATTAGATAGATAGATAAATAGATAGATAGCTACGAGAGAGAGAGATATTAGATAGATAGATAGATAGAGAGATATTAGATAGATAGATAAATAGATAGGAGATAGATAAATAGATAGATAGATAGCTACGAGAGAGAGAGAGAGAGAGAGAGAGAGAGAGAGAGAGATAATAGATAGATAGATAGATAGATAGAGAGATATTAGATAGATAGATAGATAGATAGAGAGATATTAGATAGATAGATACGGGAGAGAGATATTAGATAGATACAAGATAGATAGATAAATATATTGGAGATTGATAGATACGAGAGAGAGAGAGAGATATGAGACAGATAGATGAGGCTGGCAGGTGATACGGACATGGCAGGGATGAGGTATATAGACCCTCCAGGGCAGGTGGCAGCCATGTGGGCAGCGGGCTCTCACCTGGCAGCAGGGCTAGGAGCAGCAGCACGTCCATCAGGCTCCGGGGCAGCACACGCTCGGTGACTGAGGGGATAAGCAGCAGGTGTCGGTCCCGGGTGTTGTCCCGGTGGTGTCTCAGCCCTGTCCCGGCTGTCTGGTGCAGGGAGGTCTCTCTATGGCTGCACAGACGCCTCCTTCAGGGGCAGAGACCTCCCTGCTGCATGATAACCACCGGCAGATTCTAATGAGACCGCTCCCCCATAACGGTCCTCCCCCCGCCCCTGTGTAATGTCATAGAGGGGACCCCCTCCCTGAAGGATGTGTACATGGGGCTGATATAGCTGCCATTTACCAGATTGTTATATCGTGCCAGCTATATTAGGAGGGCACCTAATGGAGGAGGGTCCATATGGAGCTGCAGGGTCACTACTAGGGGCTTCTCTTACTCCCACCTGTGTGACCACAATCACCCAGTGTCCTAGGGGGTCTTCATACCTTTTTTCCTGGGAGCTGAATGTATTTAAAAGCTTAATACAATGTATTAGGTGGTGTCATTATGAGGTGGGGGATGGAGGTGTCCTGGGTGGGCTTACAGATACATATATTTATCCCCAGTGGTCCGAAACCTTGAGGAAAAGGAATTAATACTAGTAACCCTGGTGGTCTGTGTGCTGAACAGGTGACTGCCAACATCATGAAAGAGTTAAAGTCAGCATCCCTGGTGGTGCAGGGTACATAAGAGGTTAAATCCAGTATCTCTGCTGGTATAGGATAGTTTAAGGGTTAATAGCAGCATCGCTGTTGGTCAAGGATAATGAAGGGGTTAATTCCAGCATCCCTGGTGATCTAGAACGATGGCAGGGTTAATGCCAGCATCCCTGGTGGTATAGAGCACTGATGGGGTACTCTCATCTGCGATACAAAGGATATGCCATAAATGTCCGATAGGTGGCGGTTCCACCTCTAGGACCCGCTCCTTTGTCTTGAATGGGGATCCGTCACACCCGGCTGTCAGCACTCTGCCCAAGTGTGAGACCCACACCTATCAGACATTTAGGGCATATCCTGTGAATGTATCCCTGATGCCCCAGGACAGTGCATGCCCAGCCAGCAGCTTAGGCCACATCTCCACTAAGGCCATCCGGTTGTCCGGCAGAGGAACAGACTGCTGGAGGTACTGGATTCGGCATAGCCACCGGATCCCCATTGATTATATCAGGATCTGATGGGGATCCGGGGGTTATCCAGCATAAATATACCATTGTGGATCCTGCGGTGCGTGGCATATACACAATCACTGGTGGTCTGTTCCTCTGCCAGAACTGACTACCCGATTACCTTAGAGGAAATGTGAATGTGGCCTTAAGGTACGGAATCTTGTTTATACCAGTATCTCTGGAGATCAGGGAGAGCGAAAGAGGCAATTCAAGAATTTCTGGTGGTCTGGGTTAATAAATGGGTCAGTGCCAACATCCCTAGCGGTCTAGGCTCCATTACCCCCCTAGTTTCTTCACCCCTATAGGATGGGGCGCTCTAAATGTGCTTCCATGAGTTTCCATTTGGATGATGTGTTGTACATAGGCCTGTGACCACAGTAGCCCATCACTGGCCTCAGTGGTGATGCGCCAAACATATATTCAACAGTCCGGGTGGGAGGCGAGAGGATGGGAGTGATAGTAGAGGCTAGATGGATGGTGGTAGTCCTTACTGTGGCTGTGGGTCCTACCTGCCGCTCCATGGGGCTGGTGGATAGTGAAGGGAGGGGCACAACCTGGCATTGGGGTTCTCCTGCCTGGCTATGTTTTAGGGTGGCCTTACTGTAGGTGGGTCTTTGGGGGGCAAGGCAATGTGGTACTGTAGCAACGCAGGTGTTGGTGCACACAGTTCTTTGCACTTTACTGAAGCAGTTGGATAGGGGGCTCACACAGGCGCTATTAAAGAAGTTATGTCAGGAAAAATATTCAGGGAGAGAGCTGCAGCAGAAAGGACACACTACCTGCCAGGCTGAAGATAATCTAAAAGAGTAACTGGAGCAGTGAATGTGAGGATCTCGGGATCCATGTGAGGTACACGGCTGGATCTAGCTTTATTAGAAATTTATTGTCATGTACTATATGATGTCTGATATTCATTTGTTACATCAATCGTTTAAACGTAAGCAGCACAGTCTTTACATGTGACCTATGCAATTCTCCCCAAGGATGTGGGAAGGGTAGGCAGTATACTTATCTCCTCTGACCCCCCTCTCTGCCGTCAGACTGTACAATCTCTCCAGTCTGTCATAAGGGGTGTACTTTCTCTACCTTTAGATCTATATATCCACAGTATCCTCAGCGGGGTGGAGTCTCTTCAAACAGATGGCTAGTCTGTCCTCTAATATAGTGGGGTCCTGAAGCTTACCATCCCAACCACAATGCAGTGAAGTCCAAAACAGGCAGTCATGTGTTACCTTCACTGGCTTAGATTGTCCAGCACTCTCTATGTATGGTCGTACACTTTCTGTTATACTGGCGGTTCTTTTCCTCAGGGGGTGGCACATATAGTGTCTCTTTGTTAGGGCTAGTGTTTTCACTGCTCAGCTCTGTTTTCTGCTGCTTACAAGCGACACAGGACTAGACTGCTTCCCTCTAGAGGAAGGGGGTGGAACCAGCCTGCACCTAGTAGCTATTACTTGAGGGGGGCGTAGCTATAGGGGAAGCAGGGGAAGCGGCTGCTTTGGGGCCCTGACCCAAAAGGGGCCCATCCAGGAGGAGGAGGACAAAAATTATTGGGGGAGGGGGCCCAATTCAAAAATTTGCTGTGGGGCCCAGTCATTTCTAGCTACGCCACTGGCTGGCCGGTTAACTTCCTACTCTCCAGACAGCCTTAGAGGTGTGCAGTGCATAATAATATTACATTAACCCCTTATGCAGTAGACTGCTGGCACACTGCACATAGTGATGTCACAACTCCAGCCAGCAACTGGCATTGGCAGGCAGGCGCCACATGCCACACCATAATGGTGCGATGACCACATTTCTACTCACTGGGGCTAATATTCACTTCATTGCCTTAGCTGTAATGCCCTGGCCTAGGTACAGTTGGCATCCAGCACGCCGACCATCCCACCGTCCCTTCTCCCCCTGCCCAGGTACTCCCTGCCAATAATCCCAGACCCAAGCTGCGGTACTGACGGCATTGCCGGGAGCTATATGGGGCATGAGCGGAGAATATCATTATACCCTGATGATATAACACTGAGAAATACATATGATAAGTAGTCAGGGTGCCACAGCAGATATGATTCAGTGCCATCTCTCATGAAATAAATATAACCTGGGTGATGTAAAATCCTCCGGGCACTGAATGCAAATGAGCTTCATCGTAGCTGCATAAATGATATGTTACATCCCATCCGTCAGGAAATCTCATAACGGAGACGCTCGTTTCCATTGTCCTTAAAGCGGTATTACCATCTGAGACATTGACGGCATATTCATAAAAACGGAGGTCCCCTAACCCCATAGCATTAAGTCCGACAGCTGCATATTATTTTCAAGTCTATGGGGGTTCCAAAATCTGCAACTACCATGTGCCATTTACAATACTGGGGTCTTCTTGTGGGGTAGAGGGGACCCCTCATGCAGCAGGACTCTGGACCCATTGCTATGTTTAGTCCCCTATAGCTACACCCGTGAGACATACCACATGCCGGTGTAAAGTAGGGGCCAGATGTGGCAGAGCTTAACGTGACCTGTGGCTTTTCCCCAGTGAGTCTACACCTCAAAGTAAGGGTCCATTCACACGTCCGCAAAATGGGTCCGCATCCGTTCTGCAATTTTGCGGAACAGGTACGGACCCATTCATTTTCAATGGGGCCGGAATGTGCTGTCCGCATCCGCACTTCCGTTCCGCAAAAAAATAGAACATGTCCTATTCTTGTCTGCAATTGCGGACAAGAAAAGACATTTTCTGAGAGCGTGCCGGTGATGTGCGGTCCGCAAAATGCTGAACTCACGTTGCCGGTGTCCGTGTTTTGCGGATCCGCAAAACACATACGGACGTGTAAATGGACCCTAATGTAGAAACTGCACTGGGTTTTCTTCTCTATAAGGCCTCTTGCACACGAACGTATGGTTTTGCATTCCGTTTTAAAAGGATCCGTTTTTTTTGTTCCGTTCTATTTTGCTGTTTGTTTTTTTCCGTTTGGTTTCCGTTTGTGATCCATTTTTTGTGAAACGGTAGCATACAATAATGTTCAAACAGTAAGAACATAAAAAAAATTCAATAGATGGTTCCACAAAAAAGGAACGGAAACTGAAAAAAAATAAACTTTGTGTTCTAGAGGCCTAAAGTAGGACAGTCCATAGGGAGGCACCAATACTTTACAGTTACAAACAGGGTTAAGCAGGTACAGTAAAAGTTCATCTGCAGCCACTCCTCATTCTCATGCACTAGTTCAGTTCCTCATTTATTTCAAGATTTCCTACTGCTTGCTGTCAGTGAATGAACACAATAATAGTATACACAGTTCAGGCAGGGACACACTGTCCTTGAGCTTCCAGCTGTTTCCTGCACTCATACATTGTAGAGATGGCAGAACTGATCCACCAGGTTCTAGATTCACGTTGAAGAGTGATCCACGATATGAAGTATCAAATCGAAATATTAAAGGGAGTCTGTCCGCAGATTTGACCCCTAAATGTGTTAACAACAAAGCAGTTCAAACATCTGCATGTTTTCTGAGATCATGTAGCATACCTGAGGAAATTAGGTATAACCGATGCTATATGCTAATGACCCCTAAAGTGCCCTCTGGGCGTTCGCTCTTCAGTGGAGTGCCCTAGCTTATCAGTAGCCACCCTCCTAAACCCCTCTAATCTTGATTGACGTCTCCTGCATCATCCGACGTCCTTCCCATGAGACAAGATAGGCTAGCCGCTAGCCCATAGAAAAATGCTTCTTCAAAATGTGACTCACTCTACAGTGTGAATCTAGAACCTGGTGAATCTAGAACCTGGTGAATCTAGAACCTAGTGACTCCATTCTATCATGTCAATTTACAATATATCAGTTTAGGAAGCTAGAAGCTGAAGGACAGGAGAGAAAATGGCAAAGCCACTGTGTTATGCCTCCTGCACACGACCGTAGGTGTCCCATTGCCGTATTGCGGACCGCATTTGCCGACCCATTCACTTCATTGGGTCCACAAATCCGGAGATGCGGAACGGTGCGGAACGGAACACTACGGAGTGCTTCCGTGGGTTTTCATTCCGTACTCCGTTCCGCAAAAATATAGAACATGTCCTATCTTTTTGCGGAACGGCCGGATCGCAGACCCATTAAAGTGAATGGGTCCGCGATCCGCTGCGGCTGCCCCGCGGTCGGTGTTTGTGCAGCACGGGTTCGTGTGCAGGAGGCCTTAAGCTCACAGAGGATTTCCCAGACTGATACATTGTAACAAACTTATCAGCTGGTTAGGTCTGGGGAGCTTTTTTTCTTGCTGCAATCCAGAAGAGATGAAAGTAAATGTCTTGAGACTTTTGTAAAATTTATTTTTTTAACCACAATTAGTCCTCCTAACCCAAATCTCTGGGGTTCTCCCGCTGAGCCCAGAATGCACCTTCAGAGTAGTGCTGTCACGAGCAGAGCTGCAGACGGCAGAGGAAGTACTCCCTCTGCTGCACAGTTCAGGGTATAACAGGGGAAGATTTTTAACCCATTCACCCGGAAGGTTTTTTGTGTTTTTGTTTTTCATTCCCTGCCTTTCCAGGGCCATATTTTTTTTATCTTTCCATTCAAATAGCCGTAGGAGTGCTTGTTTATTTTACCGGACAAGTTGTACAATTGTACCAGTTAATATTGCATACAATGTAGTGGGAAGCTGGAAAAAAAATCCCAAAAGGGATGGAATTGGAAAAAAAACATAATTCCGCCACAGTTTTATGTGTTTAGTTTTTACGGTGTTGAATATGCGGTAAAACAGACTTGTGCCCTTCATTCTCCGGGTCAGTACAAGAACGGCGATACCACATCTGTATAGTATTTCTTGCTTTTTAATATTGAAAAGATAAATCTTTAAAAATATATATTTTTTTCTTTTCACCATATTCTAACCCCTATAACTTTTCTGTAGTTATGTGCACGGAGCTGTGTGGGCTCATTTTTTGGGGGATGATCTGTACTTTTCATTGATACCATTTTAGGGCTCATGCACACGAACGTATTTTATTTTCGTGTCCGTTCATTTTTTTTTTTGCGGACGGTATGCGGAACATTTCACTTCAATGGGTCCGCAAAAGAATCGTGTGCATTCCGTTTCCGTATGTCCGTATTTCCGCGAAAAAATAGAACATGTCCTATTATTGTCCGCATTTCGGACGAGGATAGGACTGTTCTATGAAGGGCCATTTTGGCCTTTTTCAGTTTCACCATTTGCTGTATTGGCTAAATATTTTTATATTTTAATAGCAGGGCTGAAGATAGGGCTGGCTTGGTGGCCCGTATCTCATCTCCTAAGCAGTGATGGCCAGTTCGGCTCATGTGAACACATGCGGGCTGCCATCTTTTCTCACAAGTCCGGCGATGCACAGGTAAGCCCTTACCTGTGCCTGTGCCGCGAGCCGGTCTAAAATCAAATGCGGTCACGGGGAGCAGGCAGTTCAGAGAACAGCCGCCGGGGGCCTTCCTCGGGCTGTTCTCGGAACTGCCTGCTCCCGCTGACCGCATTTGATTTCAGACCGGCTGGCGGCACAGGCACAGGTAAGGGCTTACCTGTGCATCGCCGGACTTGTGAGAAACGATGGCAGCCTGCATGTGTTCACGGGCGAACAATGCGAACTGGCCATCACTGCTCCATATCTTGCAGACAACTGGGGGAGGAGAAGGAGGACAGAACATTGATGTGCAGTAAGCCAGATTGGACTAATGCACACTGGCGCAATAATATGCACTGACTGGGTCAGGTGTGAATGATAGTTAAGAGTTTTTGTTTGTGACGCCAATTGCAGCGTGCGCAGGGTACAGTCTCAGGGCCCTTTAAGGTGTTGTAACTCACGTACCAGGTTAGGAATGCCAGAGTGGTGTAAAGTCTCTGTGTAGTAGTAGGTATAGTGTCAACGGTGTCTCCTACCTTGGTACGGCTGCACTCCTGGATCCTCACTCACTTGCAATAAATGTGTTGCTAGTAGGAGTAATTGAGGAATGAATGAGATCCAGACTTGGAATATAATTCAACTTGTCTTTACTGGTTGCAGCTTTAATCCATATGAGATATAGCAATAGTCTTTTGGGTCCCAGCAGGTATTTGGCAATGTATGGCAGGGATCAATATCTCTTCTGCATCTAGCATGTGCCTGGAGCTCTCTTGCAGGAATAGTCATCTGCTTATGGCTCTGTAATGAGTGGCAGGAATCTGTCTTCTGCTCTGTCTATCTTCTGCTGTGTTGGGGACTGACTAGCTGAGGAGGAATTTGGCTTCTCCTGGTCTCTGGATAGTTACTCACAGTTATGCTCACAGGGAATGGCTCTTCCTGGAGGACTGGAGGTGGCTGCTTGCTTGTCAACCAGCTGAAGGCTCAGGCTGGGAATGATGATCTTTGTCCTCAGCCGAGCCATCCTGGGTTGGGATCCCTAAACTGGGAGCTCCTACCAGCACAGCCTTCCCCTAGCCGGGGTGGCTGGCACACTAACTATAACTTCCTTTGCTCCCCATGAGACAGGACATGGGCGAGCCCAACTGGAATAAACTATTCCAGTTTAGAAACACTAAACTGTCTAAGGTACTTCTGGCACATTGCTGCCACCTGCTGGTGTACATGGAAATTACAGCAAATACATGTAACAGGCTTAGAAAATGCATATTATTGAGGATGTGATGACAAGATAATTACACTTAACAGGTTGTAGCGGGGTAAAAGAGTGTAGTAACATAACTCTGGGATGTTACAGATGGCCACCACAGAAAGGCAGCTTCTGGGGAGGTATTTTCTGCTACACTGTAGAATTTGGTTCACAGAGGTAGAATTTTGTGCTGCATTTTGGAATTTGGTTCTGCTAGAGCGTATTTTATGCAGCACTATGCTATTGCTGCCCCCGCCTACTTGTGCTGCCCCACCCTCTGTCAGTTTATATCCGCCTACAACATGGGGACCACGTTTAGTTTTTTTTCTTCCCGGGGCCACGTTAAATTGCCAGTCCACCCCTGGAGGTCTAGTTTCTAATAGTAAATTGAACCCTAATCAGATCAGAGCAAAAGGGCAAAACGGAAGAGTTTTGCATAAAATATACAGGGTGAGAAGATTCTCCCAGTCCATAGGAAACTTCCCTGTCCACCTTCATTTACTCGTAAGGGTCGTTACCTATCATAGAGGTGGGGAATGGGACAGCTATTGAGCCCTTTCTAGATGGGAGGAGCCTGACTTTGAACTGCTGTCCTAAAACTGTTTCCTAGTTGTTACCTGTAGCCACCACTAGTGGGAGCTCACTGTATGCAGATTAATAAAGCTCCTATTGAACTCAAATGCAGGTAGCTCCCCCTATAGGTGGCTGCATGCATCTAGAACAGGGGTAGGCAACCTCCGGCACTCCAGCTGTTGTGAAACTACAACTCCCAGCATGCATAATTGCTCTGCCCTTCTCAGAACTCCCACAGAAATAAATGGAGAATGCTGGGAGTTGTAGTTTCACAACATCTGGAGTGCCGGAGGTTGCTGATCCCTGATCTAGAATAACATAAAAACGGAACTCCCCAGTACAGATAAACCTGGCACAATGTATGATAAAACCTTGTAATAGAATCAAACTTTTTTTTTACCTCCAAGCCTGGGAACATAGAAAGAGCAAAATCCCCATAATGGTGCCAGGCTTTGCCATGCGGCATGGAAGGGTCTGTATTCTCCATACGTCTTTCCTCCATAATAGCAAAGGATGAACCAGAGCTGAGCCTGTTCTCTCCAAGGGCTTCATAGTAGTCGCATGTGTTCCCACATTTGTATGCACGCCCGAGACCTCCTGAGTGCTCGGCTGTGTAAAGACAATATATTTCTTCCTCCACCTCACTAATTCTCATCTTTTCCATTGTTTATATATGTAGAACATGAATGCCATGAAGACAATTATTAAGTCAGGCCAGACTGAAGGAGTAAGGGCAGGACGAGAACACTGGATCAAGGTCATGGCTTGTAGAGGAGTGATTTATCTTTCTGGTACAAGGTAGAAAGTCTCCAGACCATTTCAGGAGGAGAGGAGTACTATCAGGGACATTCCAGAGAGACGTCCACCGTGGCATTCGGACTATAGGCCAAGGATAATACACAGATGTTTACACCATGGTAGAGGGTCAACTATCTAGAGTAACTGGGGTCACATAACTATAAATAATAAGAAGAACATAAATGAAATAATCAGGGATATGAAGAATGTCCAAGGTTTTATCAACAGCAGAGAAGATATAAGGGGCTTATCTACACAGCATGTGTCAGTCCCATGAAAACTACCCGTTATTTTATAGACCTCATCCTGCCGTCCTAGAATAATAATAAAATAATAATAGGGACTACAAACTTGGTGGCAAATCGATGGCATAGGCTGTCAATATCATATCGGTGGGAGTCTGCTTCTCGGCATCCACTGCCAGTCTGCGTCCTTCTTGCTCCACGTCAGTGTTGGTGCAGCGCCATACTTTTGGTAGTGTCTGTGCCTGGTAATACAGTCACAGTCAAAGGAATTGAAATGAGCTGTGATACCAGCACAGCCACTATAAAAACCACGGCACGGTCCCTGGTATATGAGGCAGCTTCTTCAGTCCACTGATCAGTGAGGTGGACAGAGTAAACCCCATCAATTTAAAGGGAACCTGTCACCGGGATTTTGTGTATAGAGCTGAGGATGGGCTGCTAGATGGCAACTAGCACATCCGCAATACGCAGTCCCCATAGCTCTGTGTGCTTTTATTGTGTAAAAAAAAAAAAACTATTTTATATGCATCTGTGAAAAACGGAAGTGTGGACGAGGCCTAAAGCCTGTGGCGCAGACAGTGGCATCGGCGGAGTGATGAAGGGGTAAGTACTAACTAAATTGTCTTTCTTGCACAGGTTAAAAAAAACATTAGTTTAAAAAGCCCAGTGACCTCCTTTAAAGGAAGTCAGCACAATTGACAATATTTAAAGGGAACCTGTCACTGGGATTTTGTGTATAGAGCTGAGGACATGGGTTTCCAGATGGCCACTAGCACATCCACAATACCCAGTCCCCATAGCTCTGTGTGCTTTTATTGTGTAAAAAAAAACCGATTTGATACATATGCTAATTAACCTGAGATGAGTCCTGTCCCTGACTCCTCTCACACACAGGACACATCTCAGGTTAATTTGCATATGTATCAAATAGTTTTTTTTACACAATAAAAGCACAGAGCTACGGGGACTGGATATTGCGGACGTGCTACCGGCCATCTGGAAACCCATGTCCTCAGCTCTATACATGAAATCCCAGTGACAGGTTCCCTTTAAGCCCCTAGCCTAGGCCTTTACTTAGAGGAACGCATAGGCAACTCTAAGGCTAGGTCTACACGACGACATTTGTCGCGCGACATTTTGTTGCACCAATGTCGCGCGACAATTTTTATAATGGCAGTCTATGGTGTCGCACTGCAACATGCAACATGCTGCGACTGCGACGCGACAGTCGCAGAAAATCCATTCAAGATGGATTTTTATGCGACTGTCGCGTCGCAGTCGCAACATGTCGCATGTTGCAGTGCGACACCATAGACTGCCATTATAAAAATTGTCGCGCGACATTAGTGCAACAAAATGTCGCGCGACAACTGTTGCGCCCTATCTGTCGCGCGACTTTTTGTCGCGCGACAAATGTCGTCGTGTAGACCTAGCCTTATGCCTCAAGTTCAGATCTTTGGGGTAATTTATCAAACTGGTGTAAAGTAGAACTGGCTTTGTTGCCCTTAACAACCAATCAGATTCCACCTTTTATTTTGGACAGCTCCTTTGTAAATGAAAGGTGGAATCTGATTGGTTGCTATGGGCAACTAAGCCAGTTCTACTTTACACTAGTTTGATAAATGACCACATTTCTGTATAAATGTATAATAATATTTGCCATTCAATATGATATATGGAAATCTCATGTGTGTTATGGAGTATCTTTGCATATTTAGTCTACTTTACTGCCCATGATTTCGCAACTCATTAGGTTATTTTTTAAATTTTAGCTACAATATTATGCAAGTGTCATATATGGGATGTATCTGATGTGTTATCAGCAATGCCTATATTGCTTATATCACGGATCAGATTCAGATCCGATTCAAGGTTAGAAAGTGACACCTAGTGGTGATTCTTAGTCAGTGCATCAATTAGGCTTCAGCAGGTAAAGGAGCACATGTCCGTCCCATACAGTGCTGCCCATAATTATTTATACCCCTGGCAAATTTTGACTTAAAGTTACTTTTATTCAACCAGCAAGTAATTTTTTGACGGGAAATGACATAGGTGTCTCCCAAACAAGAGGCATTATTGTGGAAAAAAAAAATTCTCAGCTTTTATTGGCTATTACAGCAATCAAACGCTTCCTATAATTGCAGACCAGCTTTTTGCATGTCTCCACAGGTATATTTGCCTATTCATCTTTAGCAATGAGCTCCAAATCTTTCAGGTTGGAGTGTCTTCTTGCAACCCCTCTGATCTTTAGCTCCCTCCACAGATTCTCAATTGGATTCAAGTCTGGACTCTGGCTGGGACACTCCAAAACGTTAATGTTGTTGTCTGCTAACCATTTCTTCACCACTTCTGCTGTGTGTTTTGGATCATTGTCATGCTGAAATGTCCACTGGTGCCCAAGGCCAAGTTTCTCTGCAGACTACCTGATATTGTCGTTGAGAATCCTCATGTATTGCTCTTTTTCATGGTGCCGTTTACTGTGATTAGGTTCCCTGGTCCATTGGCTGAAAAATATCCCCAAAGCATTAGGTTCCCACCACCATGTTTGACAGTGGGGATGGTGTTCTTTGAGTTGAAGGCTTCTCCTTTTTTATGCCAAATGAAGGAAACATCATTGTGACCAAACAATTCAATTTTTGTTTCATCTGACCATAACACAGAAGACCAGAAGTCTTCTTCTTTGTCCAGATGAGCTTTTGCAAAGGGCAAGCAAGCTTTTGTGTGCCTTAGGCCTCATGCACAGGCCTAAGTATTTTTTCACTGTCCGCAAAACAGGGTTCCGCTGGTCCGTGATCCGTGACCGTTTTTTCGTCCGTGGGTCTTCCTTGATTTTTGGAGGATCCACGGACATGAAAAAAATGTCGTTTTAGTGTCCGCCTGGCCGTGCGGAGCCAAACGGATCCGTCCTGAATTACAATGCAAGTCAATGGGGACGGATCCATTTGACGTTGACACAATATGGTGCAATTGCACGGATCCGTGCCCATTGACTTTCAATGTAAAGTCTGGAGTCCCTCTTATACCATCGGATCAGAGTTTTCTCCAATCCGATGGTATATTTTAACTTGAAGCGTCTATGTTAGAATATACTGTTGGATATGAGTTACATCATGAAAACTCATATCCAACAGTATATATTCTAACACAGAGGCGTTCCCATGGTGATCGGGACGCTTCTAGTTAGAATATACTACAAACTGTGTACATGACTGCCCCCCAGCACCCCCCCCGATCATTGGTGGCAGCGGAGTTCCGATCGGAGTCCCAGTTTAATCGCTGGGGCTCCGATCGGTAACCATGGCAACCAGGACGCTACTGCAGTCCTGGTTGCCATGGTTACTCAGCAATAGTAGAAGCATCATACTTACCTGCTGGCTGCTGCGATGTCTGTGTCTGTCCGGCCGGGAGCTCCTCCTACTGGTAAGTGACAGGTCTGTGCGGCGCATTGCTAAATGAACTGTCACTTACCAGTAGGAGGAGCTCCCGGCCGGACACAGACATCGCAGCAGCCAGCAGGTAAGTATGATGCTTCTACTATTGCTAAGTAACCATGGCAACCAGGACTGCAGTAGCGCCCTGGTTGCCATGGTTACCGATCGGAGCCCCAGCAATTAAACTGGGACTCCGATCGGAACTCCACTGCCACCAATGATCGGGGGGGGGGGAGAGAGGGGAGGCCGCACACTGGCCACCAATGTTATTAATGCAATAGAGGGAGGGAGGGGGGGCCGGGGGAGGCCGCACACTGTGCCACCAAGGTATTAATACAATAGAGGTAGGAAGGGTGGGGCCGGGGGGGGCGCACACTGTGCCACCAATGTTATTATTACAATAGAGGGAGGGAGGGCGCACACGGTGCCACCAATGTTATTAATACAATAGAGGGAGGGAGGGGGGGCCGCACTGGCCACCAATGAAATTTAAACTGGGGAGGGAGGGGGGTATGAAAGTAACCTACAGCCACGGATCATGGACACGGATGCCAATCTTGTGTGCATCCGTGTTCTTTCACGGACCCATTGACTTGAATGGGTCCGTGAACCGTTTTCCGTCAAAAAAATAGGCCGTGAGCGGTCCATGGAACCAGGGGCTGGATTCCTGCTGAGAGTAATGCACTGTAATGCACTGGTATGATCTATACCAGTGTATTACTGTACTGTGGCGGCAGCAGGGAGCACACGGCGTCATAGCAACCAATGACGCCGTGCGCTCATGCTGTCAGGAGGAATCCCGGACGGGCTGCCGCGGAACGCGGCCGTGTGCATGAGGCCTTATCTGGAGTGCCTTATCAGTGAAAACGCCAACTCTGAACATTCAAAGGGGTTCTCCGGGCTTTTATTATTGATGACCTATTCTCAGGATAGACAAAAATGTTTGTAGAGCAGCACCCAAGGACATAAATGGCCACACCGGTAATGCAACAGCCAAGCCACGACCACAGATCCTCAGCAGTCGACTGTATTGCAATTGAAGAAAGGTAGCGGCAGCATCTCCCCGGATCGTTCCCATACACTTGTATAGGAGCCATCCGTCCCATTGAAATGGGTGCAATTACACCTGTTCACAGCTGCAGAGGTGATGGCGAGAAGGTAAACAGTGAAGAGGAGGAGGCGCTGGCACGGCGCGCGCCTCCTCTACATACAGCTGATCGGTGGGGTAGCTGGGTCCCCCGCCAATCTGATATTGATGAACTATAGGTCATCAATATTAAAAGCCCAGAGAACCCCTTTAAGCTTTTAGAGGCCAAAACCCATACACTATGGCGGAATCGCGTTTTTTTCTAATTCCATCCCATTTTAAATATTTTTCAGAGGCTATCACTAAATCGTATGCAATATTAAATCGCACCATTAGAAAGTGCAACTTGTCCCGCAAAAAACAAGCCTCTGTACGGCTATGTGAATGGAAAAATAATAATAAAAGTTATGGCTCTGGCAAGGCAGAGAATAAAAAAATTAAAACGAAAAAGCTGAAAATTGCAGGGTCAGGAAGGGGTTAAAAGGGTTGACCAGGTCATCAATATCTGATCACGGGGGTCTTCAAGAAGGCACTGGCACTTACAGTAGCTCTGCTGCTGTGTCCAGATTTTCCTACGCTGTGTAACATCATATTTAATGGTCATGGGGCCCAGGCGCAGCGCAGCCCCATAGAAGTGAATGGGGCTGGGCTGGGATACCGCTATAAATTGTACGGCATTGTTCTTGGTTAGCAGAGAGAAGGCATTCACGCTACTGCGAGAATTCCCAAACAGCTGATCGATCCAGGGGATAGGTAGTCAGTAAAAAATACGCTTAGAAAACACCTTTAACCCCATAAGGACTCAGCCCTATTTCACCTTAAGGACTTGGCCATTTTTTGCAAATCTGACCAGTGTCACTTTAAGTGCTGATAACTTTAAAATGCTTTGACTTATCCAGGCCGTTCTGAGATTGTTCTCTCATCACATATTGTACTTCATGATACTGGTAAAATGAAGTAAAAAAATATCATTTTTATTTATAAAAAAATACCAAAATTTACCAAAAATTTGTAAAAGAAATTACAAATTTCCAAGTTTCAATTTCTCTACTTCTATAATACATAGTAATACCTAAAAAAAATAGTTATTAGTTTACATTCCCCATATGTCTACTTCATGTTTGGATCATTTGGGGAATTATATTTTATTTTTTAGGGATGTTAGAAGGCTTAGAAGTTTAGAAGCAAATTTCCAAAAATCATATTTTTAGGGACCAGTTCAGGTCTGAAGTCACTTTGCGAGGCTTACATAATAGAAACCACCAAAAAATTACCCCATTCTATAAACTACACCCCTCAAGGTATTCAAAACTGATTTTACAAACTTTGTTAACCCTTTAGGTGTGCCACAAGAATTAATGGAAAATAGAGATACAATTTCAAAATTTAACTTTTTGGGCAGATTTTCCATTTTAATATTTTTTTTTCCAGTTACAAAGCAAGGGTTAACAGCTAAACAAAACTCAATATTTATGGCCCTGATTCTGTAGTTTACAGAAAGACCCCATATGTGGTTGTAAACCGCTGTACGAGCACATGGCAGGGCACAGAAGGAAAGGAATGCCATACGGTTTTTGGAAGGCAGATTTTGCTGGACAGTTTTTTTTTTACACCCATGTCCCATTTGAAGCCCCCTTGATGCACCCCAGAGTAGAAACTCCATGAAAAGTGACCCCATCTAAGAAACTACACCCCTCAAGGTATTAAAAACTGATTTTACAAATGTTGTTAACCCTTTAGGTGTTCGACAAGAAATAATGGAAAATAGAGATACAATTTAAAAATTTTACTTTTTTGGCAGATTTTCTATTTCAATATTTTTTTTTCCAGTTACAAAGCAAGCGTTAACAGCCAAACAAAACTCAATATTTATGGCCCTGATTCTGTAGTTTACAGAAACACCCCATATGTGGTTGTAAACAGCTGTACCGGCACGCAGCAGGGCTCAGAAGGAAAGGAATGCCATACGGTTTTTGGAAGGCAGATTTTGCTGGACTGTTGTTTTTTTACACCATGTCCCGTTTGAAGCCCCCCTGATGCAGCCCTAGAGTAAAAACTCCAAAAAAGTGGCCGCATTTTAGAAACTACGGGATAGGGTGGCAGTTTTGTTGGTACTAGTTTAGAGTACATATGATTTTTGGTTGCTCTATATAACACTTTTTGTGAGGCAAGGTAACAAGAAATAGCTGTTTTTATTTTTTATTTACAACATTCATCTGACAGGTTAGATCATGTGATATTTTTATAGACCAGGTTGTCACAGATGCGGCGATACCTAAAATGTATAAATTTTTTTATTTATGTAAGTTTTACACAATTATCTCTTTTTTGAAGTAAAAAAAATCATGTCTTAGAGAGTTTCCATAATCTGAGAGCCATAATTTTTTCAGTTTTTGGGCGATTACCTTGGGTAGGGTATGATTTTTGCGGGATGAGAGGACAGTTTTTTTGGCACTATTTTGGGGTGCGTGTGACTTTTTGATCGTTTGCTATTACACTTTTTGTGATGTAAGGTGACAAAAAATTGTTTATTTAGCACAGTTTTTATTTTAAATTTTTTACGGTGTTCATCTGAGGGGTTAGGTCATGTGATATTTTTATAGAGCCAGTAGATACGGATGTGGCGATACCTAATATGTATACTTTATTTATTTATGTAAGTTTTACACAATAATATCATTTTTAAAACAAAAAAAATTATGTTTTAGTGTCTCCATATTCTGAGAGCCATAGTTTTGTCAGTTTTTGGGCGATTATCTTAGGTAGGGTCTCATTTTTTGCGGGATGAGATGACGGTTTGATTGCCACTATTTTGGTGGGCAAACGCCTTTTTGATCGCTTGCTGTTGTACTTTTTGTGATGTAAGGTGACAAAAAAATGGTTTATTTAGCACAGTTTTTATTTTTATTTTTTTACAGTGTTCATCTCAGGGGTTAGGTCATGTGATATTTTTATAGAGCCGGTCGATACGGACGCGGCGATACCAAATATGTATACTCCCCCCCTATTTTTTACTTTATTTGGGGAAAATGACGTTTTTGTTTATTTTTACTTGAAACTTTTAATTTTTTGGGGGGAAACTTTATTTTTTCAACTTTTCTTTTCACTTTATTTTTTGTCCCACTTTGGGACTTGAACTTTGGGGGGTATATTCGTTTACAATGAATTCCAATACTTCTGTATTGGAATGCATTGGCTGTATGAGTAATACAGTAAGTATTACTCATACAGCTTCCGGGGCCTGTGAGATCCAGGGGGCTGTGAGATCCTTAGACATCGCTCTGCCTTCCATGCCATCGGGTCCCCCCCACAGCCGCATGGGGACCCGATTGCACCGCCCGATGATTTCAGCGGGCATCCTGTCACAATTAACCCCCGCCGCGCCGCAATGTAAATTTAAACATAGGACGTACCAGTACGCCCTGAGTCCTTAAGGACTCGGGAAACAGGGCGTACCGATATGCCCTAAATCCTTAAGGGGTTAAAGGGAACCTGTCACCTGCCAAAAACATCCCAAGCCGGCGCACTTCTCTAGTCAGGCTTGAAGTCAGCTTCAAGTCACGGTAGCCACGCCCCCTTCCCCACCCCTTCACTGTGACTGGCAGCCGGCAGTTCGGCAAAGCCAGCCGAACTGTTGTGCATAAGCTCTGTCAATCACAGCGAAGGGGCAGGGAAGGGGGCGTGGCTACCGTGACTTGAAGCCGACTTCAAACCTGACTAGAGAAGTGCGCCAGCAGGGGATAAAATAATGTTTTTACAGCTTTTGCTTCATCTGCCTGCAGGAAGAAAATGATTGTTACAAACACGCTGCTAGCTACTCTCAGGTACTGCTGCCGGTGTTCTGTCAGAAAACCTTAAATCATCAGATTCCCTTACCACGTGACTTCCGGGGGTGTGCGCCTCCACGCAAGCGCAGTACCAGGGCATGGGTAAGGTAAAATTACAGTGAGCGTTGACTCATGGACGTGCGCACGGAATCCGTGCGTGCACCCAGGGGTAAGGTGATCTGACGGTCTTTTGTCTTGTTAAATCTCCTCACCCTCACACTGCGCACGCGCAGACTGTAATATCTCCTTACCCTCACTATACAGCGCGCTCCAGATTTATTGCTAGCTGGCTTCAATACACACGTGCGCAGTGTGAGGGTAAGGAGATTTAATAAGACAAAAGATTGTCAGATCTCCTTACCCCTGAGAGCGCATGCGCTGTGTCTGTGCGCGCATCCATGAGTAAATGCTCACTGTAATTTTAACTTACCCATGCCCTGGTACTGCGCTTGGCGGAGGCGCCGTGCTGTGGTACTGTGCTTGCGTGGAGGTGCACACCCCTGGCACACCCCCGGAAGTCACGTGGGGTAAGGGAATCTGACTATTTAAGGTTTTCTCACAAAAAACACCGGCTTGGGATGTTTTTTGGAGGTGACAGGTTCCCTTTAATGGTTCATGGTGTTAGAGTAGATTCACATGGAGTTTTTGGAGGAGGTTTTGAGGCAGATTTGCCTGCAGGTTTATCAGTAAAGGTCAGAAGTGGATTTGAAAGGAATAAGAAATATAAAGGAAGGACTTAAACTTCTTCTTCCTGCTGCATAGAAGTCTGGCTTCGGCTGAAAAAGCTGAAAGCCAATCTGCCTCTAAACCTCCTCCAAAAAAACTACCTTAAGAAAGCAGATGTGGATTTGCGGTCTACTGAACTTATTTGACTTGGGGCTGCTCCTAAGGGTGTTATTTAAATGTTCCCCTTGGTCTTCACCATTTAACTCCTATAAAGGGATCTGGAGAACAATCTATGTATTCTCGGCTTGCCCGACCAGTCCGAGGGTCAAAACTCATGCAATTTATAGAATGATGGCTGAGGGGCCCCAGCCAGACTGCTGCCACAGGACAACCTCCTAGGCCAGCGTTTCCTCAACTAATCAGCAATAAGGACTTAGATGCAGCACTCCAAGCGGCCAGGGAAAAACAGGGAGTTAAAGGGGTTGTCTCACTTCAACAAATGGCATTTATCATAAATATAAAGTTAATAGAATTTACTTACTAATGTATTATTATTACCCATATTGCTTCCTTTGCTGGCTTGGTTCCTTTTTCCCTTACATTATACACTGCTTGTATCCATGGATTATGACCACCCTGTAATCCAGCAGCGGTGGCCGTGCTTGTACACAATAGGAAAAAAGTGCCGGCCTCTCTTGTGTGGGGAGATTGATGGCTACTTTGGTCCTACTTCTCTTATGTACACATTCTGCTGTTATATGTTGCAGTTAACTTGAACAATGTTGTGATTTGCCCCTTTCTCCTGTTACTGTATGTTCCATGATATGGGGGTTTAGAGTCTGGTCTTAATAGTTACGGTATATGTTTCTTAAATCTTATGTTACTGCTGTATATCTTGATAATGTGTTTCAGGCTGTCAATATAAAAATATTGCAGGAATCCAGGGCAGGGCCCGCGGTTGGTGCCCTTTGTAGAACACTTGGTTAGGGTGCTCACACTATCCTCATACTTTTTTGACACAATGCAAGTCTTTGTTCAAGGAGTTATATTGACCTGTTGGTGGTAGTTTTGGCACACCCACTTACAGTATGGCTACAGTTATTTAGTCCTGCAACTGTTCATGTAAACACTGTCCCAGCACAAAATGTACATTTCCTTTTTGCTTTCAGCAGGTCTCAGTTACATATTTTAGACTCATGGACAACACTTACCTTACTCCTGTTCTTACTGGGCTATCCATAGTCTTTTTTTTATCAATGCTATACATTATGGCCAATATCAATATAATATAACAAAATATCTTGGGCATGAGTGCAAACAAAGATCTTTTCCCAGGTAAGAAAACATAATCCCCATATTTTCTGTCTCTAAGAGTAATTGCGGGTAAGGTTTCATAATCATGGAAGCCTTGAGTGCAATGGTGCGTTCATTTCACATATTCTTTACATTCCAGGGGTTTCTGTGTTGGTACATAAGAGAATTAGATGAGAACCAGATCATGTGATTACTAGTGTTGATCCCGAATATTCGAATTGCAAATTTTTATTGCGAATATTGGCACTTTGAGAATTTGTGAATATTTACAATATAGTGATATATATATTCGTAATTTCGAATATTCAAGATTTTTTTTATCAGTACACATGATCCCTCCCTGCTTGTGGGCCAATGAGAAGGCTGCAATATCTTTGACTTTAGGAGTAGTGTTCATTGCCAATTTTTCGTAATGCGAATTTTTGTAATGAGAGTCAAAGAGACCGTGAAAACCCAGATCCGATGGTATATTCTAATCCTCAGGCATTCCCATGGTGACGGGGAGGCTTGTTGGGAGGAGTATGCCAAAGTGGAACAACTGGACAGATAAAAAAATAAAATAAAACAAGAATATAAAATATATAAAATGAATATAGAACAATTTACCTAATATAGCGCTATAATCTTTTTTTTTTTAATAGTTGTATTTTTTTTCAGATGGGAAAAAAATTACAACTATTAGACAAAGAAGATTATAGCACTATATTAGCTAAATTGCTCTATATTCATTTTTTTTGAATATTCGCTATATTTTCGTTTTTTAGAATATTCGGAATATTTTAAAACAAGAATATTTGTGGTAGGGGCTGAGGTGTACATTGGCGTGGAGTCGGGAGGGATGCCTATCACCCTCCAAGAACTGTCTGGCTGAACTGTGCCTGGAGCCAGTGCGGGGTAGGCCTGGATAAGTGGGCCACCCAAGAGAGTGGAATGAAAGAAAGAAGGGTCGGGAGGGTGGGGCATGAAGCAGCCGTCCTCCAGGTGAGGACGCGTGGGGAACATATAGTCAGCAGCCCCTCCCACAAATGCAGGCTGTAACCAGCCTTAATACTTGTGGTAGGGGCTGAGGTGTACATTGGCGTGGAGTCGGGAGGGATGCCTATCACCCTCCAAGAACTGTCTGGCTGAACTGTGCCTGGAGCCAGTGCGGGGTAGGCCTGGATAAGTGGGCAAGAAGACTACCCACGCTGTAGGAGGGAAATAGTTAATTGACCCGACCGCCACGGGAGGTAACAAGGGCACGAGTGATTCAGGCCGGAGCTGGGCTGTTAACTGACCTGAGCGAACCGGGAAGGCAGTGGGTAGTTAGTGACGTGACGGCGGAAGAGCAAGCTGGGCGATCCAGGATGTGAGAGGCAACATGGGCCTGGGCGACCCAGGATGAGAGAGGCAACGTGGGCCTGGGCGACCCAGGAAGACTGAGGTAGAGCGGGCCTGGGTGATCCAGAATGACCGAGGTAGGGCGAGCCTGGGGGAGCAGAGCGATCCTGGGCGATCCAGGGAGACTGGAGCAGAGCGAGCCTGGGCGATCCAGGGAGACTGGAGCAGAGCGAGCCTGGGCGATCCAGGGAGACTGGAGCAGAGCGAGCCTGGGCGATCCAGGGAGACTGGAGCAGAGCGAGCCTGGGCGATCCAGGGAGACTGGAGCAGAGCGAGCCTGGGCGATCCAGGGAGACTGGAGCAGAGCGAGCCTGGGCGATCCAGGGAGACTGGAGCAGAGCGAGCCTGGGCGATCCAGGGAGACTGGAGCAGAGCGAGCCTGGGCGATCCAGGGAGACTGGAGCAGAGCGAGCCTGGGCGATCCAGGGAGACTGGAGCAGAGCGAGCCTGGGCGATCCAGGGAGACTGGAGCAGAGCGAGCCTGGGCGATCCAGGGAGACTGGAGCAGAGCGAGCCTGGGCGATCCAGGGAGACTGGAGCAGAGCGAGCCTGGGCGATCCAGGGAGACTGGAGCAGAGCGAGCCTGGGCGATCCAGGGAGACTGGAGCAGAGCGAGCCTGGGCGATCCAGGGAGACTGGAGCAGAGCGAGCCTGGGCGATCCAGGGAGACTGGAGCAGAGCGAGCCTGGGCGATCCAGGGAGACTGGAGCAGAGCGAGCCTGGGCGATCCAGGGAGACTGGAGCAGAGCGAGCCTGGGCGACCCAGGGAGACTGGAGCAGAGCGAGCCTGGGCGACCCAGGGAGACTGGAGCAGAGCGAGCCTGGGCGAACCAGGGAGACTGGAGCAGAGCGAGCCTGGGCGAACCAGGGAGACTGGAGCAGAGCGAGCCTGGGCGACCCAGGGAGACTGGAGCAGAGCGAGCCTGGGCGACCCAGGTAGACAGGAGCAGGGCGAGCCTGGGAGATCCAGGATGACAGAAGCAGAGCGAGCCTGGGCGATCCAGGATGACAGGAGCAGAGCGAGCCTGGGCGATCCAGGGAGACGGGAGCAGAGCGAGCCTGGGCGATCCAGGGAGACGGGAGCAGAGCGAGCCTGGGCGATCCAGGGAGACGGGAGCAGAGCGAGCCTGGGCAATCCAGGATGACAGGAGCAGAGCGAGCCTGGGCGATCCAGGACGACAGGAGCAGAGCGAGCCTGGGCGATCCAGGACGACAGGAGCAGAGCGAGCCTGGGCGATCCAGGACGACAGGAGCAGAGCGAGCCTGGGCGATCCAGGACGACAGGAGCAGAGCGAGCCTGGGCGATCCAGGACGACAGGAGCAGAGCGAGCCTGGGCGATCCAGGACGATAGGAGCAGAGCGAGCCTGGGCGATCCAGGACGACAGGAGCAGAGCGAGCCTGGGCGATCCAGGATGACAGAAGCAGAGAGAGCCTGGGTGATCCAGGACGACAGGGAAGACAGACAAAAGGCGTATACCTGATACCTGAAGAATTCGGGAAGCTGATGAGCCGCTACTTCTGATCGGGAGGGCTGAATAAACGACAGCACCGCAGCCCTGTTTGTTATAGAAAAGATTGCCCAAAATGGTACATTAGGAAACCGGAAAAATGGCACAGTAACGGAAACCCCACGACTAAAACGACCTCCATGGAGTTAGCTACCCCGGAGGGGATAACCTGTGTTACATCTGGTAGCAGCAGTGGAAGGTGCAGTTTCTGGTTCCAGTCGAGGAGGCAGAGAGCGATTGTGCAGCGATTAAAGGGCAGTTGTGGGAATAGGGGTCCACTGGAGGTTCGAACTTACTTAACCTGGGCCAGCGGTAGCCTAGACGATGGGAACCAGAATCGCAGTTCCAGAGCCCTGCAGCAGCGTCCGCAAGGCAGCACCTTGATGATCACACCGGCGTCTGGTCTCTCCGCTGCGTTCCTGAAGCTTCTTTTCTCTTTTTTTTTTTTTTATCGAAATGGAGAAACAGGCCGGCCAGCCCCGTGCCTGCTAACCACGGCTTCTCGGCTGGAATGTACTGAAAAATAAAATGAAAAAATAGAAACAATACATGCAATTATACCTGATTACAGTTATAGATACCCCCAGGTCCGGTGTACTAAAGAAGAACTTGTACCAGTTGGCTTTGATATTATCATTATTCTTAAACATCGCTTTAGGAGAGCAGGGAAGAGAAAGAGGATGCGGGACCGGAGGACCGGGCGGGGAGCAAGGAAGGATGGCAGCGGCAGTGTGGGCCTGGGTGATCCAGGATGGCAGAGACAGGAACGAGCCTGGGAGATCCAGGATGACAGAGGCAGGAACAAGCCTGGGCGATCCAGGATGACAGAGGCAGGAACGAGCCTGGGCGATCCAGGATGACAGAGGCAGGAACGAGCCTGGGCGATCCAGGATGACCGAGGCGAAACGAGCCTGGGCGATCCAGGAAGACTACGGATGATGTGTGCGAGCGAGATAAGAAGCAAGGAAAACAGACCCAAGTATAGACAACAAGCAATAATCAGCACCTAGGTGTAACACGGCGGTGCCACACGCATGTGCCCAGGAGGGCCGCACGGGACAGCCGTGCCAAACCTGAGTATGCGAGGACGGCACTACAATGGTGCCCGACTCATGCGCCCAGGGGGGCGGCAGACACGGCCGCCAGACACGGCACTAGATACGCACAGGACTCGCACGCTGCCCTAGCTGTGATCACTGGAGAGGATACGTGGCATTGCAGGCTCCGCTATGTAGTGCTGGATCTTCCGAGGTGGAGGACGCTGGCATTGTCTATAAAGGACCGGCAATCGGCTGCTAGAAGTAACATCACATGTGATCGGTGCTGTTCAGGTGGTAAATGTCCAGGCCTTTCTAAAATTACATATTCCTTATATACACAGATTACCTATGTACATCTATTAAGAGCCATCATTTGGTATTCACATAATAAATTTACACTGGTGGAGGAAACAGGGAGGTCACCCACTGCTGGTTTATAGTCATAGTGCACGCTCTGTAATGCCGCAACTGCAAACGAAAGCCAGATGTCACTGCAAGTGGTCAGCGCTGAAGTGCAAGTAACCGAGGACGACAGATGCATTGTAACAGAATATTGGGAGTTGTCCCGTTTCCCGTTAATGAAGCTCAATTAATGCATAATAGGTGCCACTGTGTTCAGACAGTACAAATACGAAGTGCTTTCTATGGTTTCAAATGCAAACTAAAAGTGTATGTGAAGCAGCTGGAAGGGTTGTATACATCTAAATTTCAAATAACAGAGCTGTAGAAAGTGAGGTGGTGCATATAACAGACCCATATTTTGTATTAATATTAATAAGACAAAACTAATGGCGAGCTGAAAATCTTTCCAGGTGCTTAATCTTGTTTATGTACGACTTCTGGTTGTATCTTACAAATACTGAGGCCATACTGACCAAAACATAGAAATGGCAATGACACCTAATAATGAGAAAGTTCTAAACATGGTCAAATATTTAAAACCTCCGAGGTACTGTTATGCAATTACCACATAAGCAAGCATCCTGTATTTGTAGGTTAGGCCCAGTTCACACCGAGGGCCCGGGCCCGGCCGGATTCCGGCGTGCGCTCCAAGCTGGAACGCACGCCGATCACGTGACCGGAAGCCCAGGCCCGGCCGAGAAGCTCCGGCGCGCGCCGCCCGCCGGAACGCACGCCGGCCTGGGACAGCGCCCAAGCCGGAGGATGGGAGACCCAGAGGAGGGGGTAGCCCGCAGGCCGGACCCTACCCGTCCCGCCGACGCGTGGGGGAGACGAAGCGCTCGGGTCCGGAGTGCAAGGAGCACGTGACCGCCGCTCGGAGGAGCCCCGGAAGTGACGCGCTGCGACCGGAAGTGACGGGACGGATCGAGGAAGCTGCATGAAGCAGCCGTCCTCCAGGTGAGGACGCGTGGGGAACATATAGTCAGCAGCCCCTCCCACAAATGCAGGCTGTAACCAGCCTTAATACATAGCAATATAGCAAAATATAATATTACTAAAATTCACATTACGAAAATGCTCATTATGAAAATTCGCAGTCAACACTACTCCTAAAGTCAAAGATACTGCAGCCTTCTCATTGGCCAACAAGCTAGAAGCAGGATGGGATCATGTGTACTGATAAAATAAAAAAAAATCTTGAATATTTGCTACATTGCTATATATTCTTGTTTTAGAATATTACGAATATTCTAAAAAACTTCTATATTAGTTTTTTTGAATATTCTTTTTTTTTTTTTTTTAATCTGTACAGTTGTTCCACTTTGGCATACTCCTCCCCTACTCCTAACGAATATTCGAATTCGCGAATATTCAACGAATATTCTATGAAATATTCACCAAATATCGCAAATTCGAATATGACCCCTGCCACTCATCACTAGTCATTACAGATTCTAATGGTAGATTTGGGTTTGTACAGACATGGATTAACTCGCAGCCCTATGTACAGTGATTTGGAGGATTTACCTACCTCCACCTGTATCTGCAGTGCATTCAGAAAGTGTTCAGACCCTTTCACTTTTTTTTACATTTTGTTATGTTGCGGACTTGTGCTAAAATAAAAAAGTGCAAATTTTCTCCATCACTCTGCTCTCAGTACCCCATAATGAGAAAGTGAAAACAGAATGTTTGAAATCTTTGTTAATTTATTGAAAATGAAAAACTAAAATCTTGCATTGACATAAGTATTCAGACCCTTTGCTGGGGACTTAAGCAGTTTTCACATTATGTTTTTGTCTTACATTTAAAGTAAACAAAAAATGTATACGTTAAACAGATGCCTCTGACGGATAGAGCTCCATAGAGTGCCATTGTAAAAAAAAAAAATGGACTCTGCAGGATGGAAAAGCGTAGTGTGCTATATTTTTGTATGCTTTGTTTTCTAAATCTATATGTTGAATGTAGGGCAAAAACATGACATGGAGCCAGGCTTGGTTGAAACACCTTTAGCAGTGATTACAGCTTCCGATCTTCTCAGGTATGATGCCACAAGGTTTGCATATCTGGATTTCGGGATTTTCTGCTATTCTTTTCTGCAGATCCTCTCAAACCGTTGGTGGACAGACATTTTCAGGCCTCTCCAGAGATATCTGCAGTGTCCCACTACCCTTGTGGGTACTGCAAAGTTGTTGTATTATGCTTTGCACTTCTTATGTAGCCTGTCTTGTGCTGCAATGCATCTTTATGCATAATCCCTGCTTACAGGTGTATTTAGATTGCATTACACTGAGCCTACCACTAGGGGGAGATAACACCTCCTATATATATACTCCAGCTCAGGCCTAGTCTAGCAGTTTGTGTAGGAGTGTGTTCAGTCTGGGTGTGTCAGTCTCAGGTTCCAGACCAGTTGTGTCCAGTGCAGTCTAGCAGTGTGTAGTGTGTGCAGTCTGCAGCCTTGAGCTCTCAGCCAGTTTTCAGCCCAGAGCTGAAGTGGGCCACATACTCAGCAGTATATTAACTTAGAAAATACTAAAGAAAGAGATCCCCAAAGGGTTACGACCATCTCTACTAGTGCCTTAGGACCTTTGTATTCAAAAGTGAAGGATTCACCAGCCTACGGCAACTTCACTAACCTGCACTGGGAAACCAGGACCAGCCCTGAAGTCCTCTACCAGTAAGGCTACAAACCTATATCATTTAATAGCTAGAGAGACATTACACCTGTCAGCAGAGGACCTGTAGCAGTGTTACCTCTGTACCAAGAGACTGTTTAATACTTTGGATGTACTGTTATCCGGAGTTATCTTCAGTAAAGTTCCACCCTGGATTTGATCCTTCTTGTCTCAGTCTCAAGTTCCTCAATTAACGCTACAGTAAATGGTTGTACCTCAGTCAAAAGGTACTGGTGTCACGACTAAAAGGGACCTTGCCATAGGCACATTAATACAAACCATCGAGGGCACCTCGAACCACCATCTGGCCAGTGTCCCTTACACCAGAGTGTGCCTCAGAGAGTTCTTGTGCCGTTCTCCTCTTCACTTATGCGAGCCTGCCCAGGGACAACATAACCATGAGTAACCAGAACTGTATTTACCTCGGCTCACCTATTGCTCACACCGTGACCTCACACATAATTCCCCTGTTAGGTGTGGCATACCGCATAATCAATTGGGTTAAAGTCAGGGCTCTGGCTGGGCCACTCAAGGACATTCACAGAACTGTCCCTAAGCCACTCCACACTTTGCTTAGAGTCAGTCTTGTTGAAAGGTAAACCTTCAGCCCAGTCTGAGGTCCAGAGAACTCTGGATCAGGTTTTCATTAAGAATATTTCTGTACTTTTCTCCATTCAGCTTTCGCTCAACTCTGACCAGTCTCCCTGTCCCAGCCGCTGGTTCACGTTCTGAATGCTTGTTCTGTGTGACGAAACCAACCTCGCCACAGTGTTTTGGAGGGGGCTGTTTGCCAGCCTCCTGCCCCAGGATTACGGCCCTTTAAGATACTTTTACTGACTTTAAAGGAGAAGACAGACCGGCCGCACAGCTTAAATCTGTCTTTGGAATTGTTTTTTATGTTATCATGCGTTCGGTTAAATTGTATGTTATGTGAGGGTACCCAGATAGCTAATATTATTGTATTTGTGTATTCTGAGTGCCATTCACCTAATGATATGCACTCAGACTTGAGCTATCTGGGGATATGTTAAATGTCTGTGTTTGCTGTGGGGGTGTGACATTGTGTGTTTGGGTGGTGATTCCTGTCCTGTTGTCTCCACATGTGTATTGGCGATTTCCCTTTGTCCTGAGAGATAATTGGATTGCTCCTCGGGTGTCGCCAGGGCAGAGAGGAGGAAACCATGATGCATTGTGGGGATGTGTTGTGTCTGTGTATCCTGAATTGCTGCATATCTGTCCTGTGTCACAGTCTCCCTTCTGGTCCCCTAGGGGGCGTGTCCACCAGATGGGGACCTGCATAAATACGGGCGGGTAGCCCTCAATAAAGAGTTCCTGTTTTATCCTTCATCATGTTGAGACTGGTGTTTGGATAACTGATCAAAACTGGGGGATTGCTATACGCTGAAGATTTGCTATACTCCCCTGGCATAACTACTAGTTCTTGTAAGAGCTGTTCCTGCTCTCGGGATTTAGGAGAGGTTCACCCACTGGAGCCTAGAGCCTTGTCGTAGGTCCAGGGTGGGTAGGAGACGGTGAGACCTCAACCAAGCTTCGGCGGTTCGTGGGGTCTGCAGGGCGTACGGTGTCAAGTGGAGTGCTTGGAGTCCTCGGAAAGCACTAGGAGCATCTATCGACGGAGGTACCAGGTTGGGGTGCTAGGCGTTCCGTTACATTCTGTGTCTAAATTCTGACCTAAATTCCATTTGTCATTTACCAGTGTCTGTTCCATAGATCTGTATGTATTATGTGGCCTGCTCTTGTCTTGTTCTGGCTATGTTTGCCTTGGTCTCGCGTGTACTCTGCCAGCCTATTCTCAGTCTGGTTATGTCTATGTGGTTTTCCTGTGCCTCCGATGAGTTGCACTGGAGTCTCTGACCTCTGTGTCAGCTGCCAACTATACCAGGACAATTCCAAGAGATAGTGGCCTGGTGGCTCCCCTGCAGTGAAGTCAAAATCCCTGTATAGGGGTAAAAAATGAAAATAAAATAGGAGATTGTCAGGACAACACCCTCAGGATTAGCCCAATGTCAAACTGGTTAGTTGGCACAGTGGTTCCACAACTATTGTTCATAACAGCTGTGCTGTCTTTGTGTCAGAAAAACAGCATAGCTTGCTGTACTACACTCTTCCCGTGGCTCCCATGCACTGTAATAGTAGTTACTGAAACAGTAGAGTGTCGGCCAGGTCTGTTGCTTCCCAGCCACCTGGTGGTCAGCGATTAGTCCCATCATATCTTAGTAACAGCAAGATGGGATAAACCTCTTAAAAGGGTTGTCCAAGACTCCAAGTTATAGGTTTTTACCTAGATAGTATTGATTTCCCACAACTTTTGACTAGCAATCCCATTTGGATGCCCCTTCACATACAGAGCTTCGGTTAAGGACATGGCTTTGGGTAAATCCCCTGGGGTACTGGTGGAAGTATATGTTAGATATCAAGATATAATTCCCCATATTCTCCTTGACCCTTTAATGTAGTTTTCCAAGAGCAGTCCTTACCTGACTCCCTTTATGAAACCACCATAATCATTTTGCTCCGATATTAAATATTGATTACAAATTGCTAACAAAGATGTTGACTAATTGTCTTGCTGGTATTATCTCTGATTTAGAGTGGTTATCCCATGATTCATGTTAAATATTAAAATCAGACATCATATAGTACATAATGAACTATTTCTAACAAAGCTAGAACCAGACCTGTACCTCACATGGATCCAGGGATTTCCACATATCCCCACTGCTCCAATTGCTCTACTAGATTTATTTCAAGCTGGCAGCTCAGGAGGTGTTCTTTCTGCTGCAGCTCTCTCCCTGTAATTGCCCCATAGAATATATGGCTAGTGGCAGTTGAAGGGTGGAATTAAGCATGTGCAACTACCTTAGCAAAGTGGACAGAGAAATAAGGAAAAGAACAAACAGCAGGTGGCCCTAAACACATAGGGGCACATTTATTAAGACCAGAGTTTTAGATGCCGGTCTTAATAAGCCCCTGCGCTGGATCCGCTGAAGTTATGAAGAGGCGCCGGCTCCATGACTTCAGTGCATCCAGCGCCGCTTGTAAACATAAGCCAGCTTCCTTGCCGTCTTACATTTAGACCATTTTCTACGCCCAAAACAGGCTTAAAAAATGGTAAATGAGACGGGCCTGAAAACCTTACACATGGTCATGTTATTTCTTAAATAGGTGTAGCAGGTAAAAAGGATTGGGCCATGGCATCTTTAGATGCCACTAAGGCTTTCTATTCAATCGATTGACTTTACTTTATTCAAGTTCGGGTTTGGACCAACTTTTATCAGGCCTAGGTTGTTGATATACTTAATTTTCTTTCAGTAATAGTAAGAAATATGTGGTCCCTTTATTATTATGATATTAATATCTGGTAGTGTATATATTTAATATATAAACTATGATATAGAAACTTTTTAATAACATCTCCAGCCTATATTGATACCTCAACAGTGGGACCTGAGTTCCACTGGTAGATATTGTGTGTGTGTTTGGTGACATCAATAGAATATACATTTTTTTTGCAAAATTAATATTATATTATTAAGTGATAGGTTTGATACCATTTTGGGATACATGGGATCTTGTCATCCTTATTATTAATTTTTTTGTGGAGACCAGGTGACCAAAAAAAGAACAATTTTGGCATTGGTGATTTTTGTTACTGGTGTTATGTGTAAAATGGGAAAACAGTTTATTTTTAATGTTTGCTTTTTTATTTACTGTATATAAAAAAAAACTTTTTTACGCGTTTTTTTAGTCCCCTCAGGACAGTCCTTTATGACAGGACATAGTTATTCACACAGTCAGACTAACACATCCTACTAGAGGTAGGATGAGTTAGCTACCGGCACAAGTCAGGCCCTGGGTTCTTCAGAAGGCCCCTGGCTGTCATGACAAGTACTCAGCACCCCATGATTGTGTTTGCGGGGTACCAATTGGAGATGCTACAGATGCTGATCAGATGCTACAGTTGCTATAGACCTTTATGACCTTTCTCTATTAGCCAGAATTAAGATGTTTTATTCTTGTCATATTTATGCCCAGTTGTAATAATATACTTGCAGTTGACGATGTGCATATTCAGTCAGATCTACAACCATGCATATGCAACGCCCGTATGTGCGACTAGGGTCCTTTTAAGATGTGGTAATTGTAATTTTTCGTGACGCCAGTTGCATTTCAGCAACGAGGGACTAAGTCCCCCTATGTAGAAGGTGATGGTGGAACCCAGGTGGAAGGAATGCCAGAGTGGTACAACGGTGGTCTATAATGTCCCTTTAGGTGTTGTGGCTGTGCACTTGTCATAGTGCTCCTACCTGGATATCCGAGAAACCCAGGCGTCGCCGGACGAAGCAGAGCAAATAGGGTGAATAGGTGGTGGAAAGGATGATGAAAGAGATTAAGTCAAGACTTTGTATATAGTTCAACTGCAGCTTTACTTTGCATAAACGTTTCTTCAAACGGTATACAGACTTGGTCTTGGTTTCCAGCTAGCTTTAGCATGAAAGTGGCAGGCAAACACTCTCGGCTCTGCTACATCTGCTACTCTTTGGCTCTGCTGTGCTGACAGGATTAAATAGGAACCTTTCCTTTTTCTTTCTGCTGAAACTTCTCTCTTTGTCTGACTCTATGGCAAGACACAGGGCAACTTCTTCCTGGCTAATGAGACTTCTAGAGGTGGTGTCTCTGCTCCAGCAGAACTGGAGGTGTTCTGGCTGGCGTGGGAAGCACACGTCCAGGAGGGACGCAGCACTGCAGACCTGCTCCTTTAGCTAGCACTTAACTACAAAACTGGAACTAACTGGTCCCTACCAGGGGCGGATTAAGTGCATGATAGGCCCGGGGCTGTCTACCCAACTTGGGCCCCCCCTTTTTAGATTAGTTTTTTTTTGTATGAAGAGGCTGCGGTGCTTCATGGGCGCCACAGTCTCTTCTTAGGCCATATGACATCTGCAGACTAAAAAAAAAATATAAAATACCCCAAATTGGGTCCTAAACTGAAAAATGTTGTCGTCAAATTTAAAATACATATAATTATAATAAAAAAGACATGGAGGAGAATACAGCACCACATACCTGTTACATCCAGTGACATCTCCTGTCATGTAGATCTTCTCTTTCCTCTTCTCCTCCATTTGACCCAGACCACCATGGCAAATTCTTTCAGCCGCATCTCGTCTCTACAGTTTGTAACACAGACACGTTAGATTTCTCAATTTTTCCATCAACCTCCTCATCCTGGTGTCCCCACAGTGTCATCCTGCCACCCCCAATACTGTGCCCGTTGTGCCCCCCAATGCCCCAGGAACTATACTGCTGAAAAAATAGTGACCCTGATAGATATAATTGGGGTAATTTATCAAACTGGTGTAAAGTAGAACTGGATTTCCAAAAGAGCTGTCAAATATGAAAGGTGGAATCTGATTGGCTGCTATGGGCAACTAAGCCAGTTCTGCATTACACCAGTTTGATAAATTACCCCAAATGTTCCTATAGTGTCTACAGCAGTTATAATGTCCCCTAGAGTGCCCCCAGTAATAATACCACCCTCTATTGTGCTCCAGGCAATAATCCCTGTATAGTGTCCCCAGAAATAATAGAATTGCCCCTACAGTGCTTCCCCAATAGCAACACCCCCATATAGTAATTTCCACCACACTGCCCCCACATAGTAATCCCCCCCATAGTAATTTGCCCCCACACAGTAATTTCCCCCAAACTGCCCCATATAGTAGTTTGCCCCCACACAGTAATTTGCCCCACACTGCCCACACATAGTAATTTCCACCACACTGCCCCCACATAGCAATTTCCCCACACTGCCCCCACACAATAGTTTTCCCCACACTGCCCCCACATAGTAATTTGCCCCCACATAGCAAATTTTCCCATAGCAATTACCCCACACTGTCCCCACATAGAAATTACCCCACACTGTCCCCACATAGAAATTCCCCCCACACAATAGTTTCCCCCACACTGCCCCCATATAGAAATTTTCCCCCACATAGTAGTCCCTCTCATAATAATTTGCCCCCACATAGTAATTTGTCCCCACATAGTATTCCCTCTCATAATAATTTGCCCCCACACAATAGTTTCCCCCACACTGCCCCATATAGAAATTTGCCCCCACATAGTAGTCCCTCCTATAATAATTTGCCCCCACTGCCCCATCTAGTAATTTGCCCCCACATAGTATTCCCTCATAATAATTTGCCCCCACACTGCCCCATCTAGTAATTTGCCTCCACATAGTATGCCCTCATAATAATTTGCCCCCACACTGCCCCATCTAGTAATTTGCCCCCACACTGCCCCATCTAGTAATTTGCCCCCACATAGTATTCCCTCCCATAATAATTTGGCCCCATACAGCCCCCACATTCCCCCCCCCCATGTAATCGATTTATCTTCCCTAATATGTCATCCTGTGTGTCCCCCCCCCCCCAAGTAGGCACATGAAATAAAAAAATAAAAAATGAACAAAAAATGAAAAGATAAATACTCACCTAAGTCCAGGGCCAGGCGCTTGCTCGCAGAGGAAGGCGCGTCACAGTGCTGCGTCCCGGCACAGGCGCGCGATGACGTCATCACGCACGCCTGCGCCGGGATTTCACTACCGCATAGGCCTCAGGCCTACAAGGCCTGAAGCCTATGCGGTGAATGCCGGTAATCGGCGACGGGACAGGGAGCTATGCGCTCCCGTGCCCCGCCGCAGTATGTGGGCGTTCGGGTCAGCATTGGGCCCCCCAGCGGTGCTGGGCCCGGGGCTGCCGACCCGAACGTCCCTATTGTAATCCGCCACTGGTCCCCACCCATCCTGCAGGACCTGGGACTCACCCACTCCTCCAGAAAAAGGGGGGGGGGGGGGGGGGGTTAGAATGGACTGGAAGGTTCCATTCTATTCTATCTACTTCTCTGCCATATTCACTGCCACCTGCTGGTAAACCAGGCACATTACATTTGAACATACACAGATGCATAGCAGGAAATGCACAATATATGGGACCTGGAATAAATGTATATCATGACATAGAGATTGCATACCCAGATAGAAACAGGGCATAGGTGTGGTAATGCCACTCGGGGCGTTGCATTCCCCCTTACTTAAGAGGCAAGCCGTCCTCGGCTTGTGCTTAGGAGGTGCTTCAATGCTACCAAATAAAAGTTAAGGTGCTGCATTAAACTATGTACTGTTACTAATTGATAATACAATGGCTACCAAAAGGTCTCTGCCCGTATGAGTAGGTTATACATTCACTGTTTTCTCTCTCGTTATAAACCAGAGAACCAAAAGGTGTGCAAAAAGTTTGCATTACTGGCTTTCTTTCGATTATTGTGACCACTAATACCAAAAAAAGCATGGGGGTGTCTTCACTCTGTAATCCCACCATTATGCAATAAAACGCCCGCAAATAGAAGGGTGGCCTAATCCTGTACTCCCTTTGAGCACCAAGGTCTAATCATGCTTTACACTTTGTCACCTTGATATATGTACAGGTAGCTACAACATTTTGTTAAGGCTGTGCACAAGGCCTTAGGATATAAATAACCTTGACAAAGCACACGGTACCAATTAGGAGGATGAGATACCAGCTTTCTTCCAAAACTCCCTTGAGGGTTAATTACTACATCTAAACACACATATAAACAGCGGGTTACCCTTGGCATTGTTAGACCTGCTAAGCAATACAGTGCTAACTATCTGAAGAACAGTATAAAGTCCATATAAAAACTGCATCAGGGGTCACATTGCAGCATCTGAAAAATAAATACACACAATGGGCTAAAGTGCTTAAACGTTGCTGAAAAGGTAAAAAGTTTGTGATTTCTACTGTCATATTTTTGCACTAACAGCTCAGGTATACGTTTGAGGGAAGGAATGGTTCAGAGTCCGGCACAGGGATGTCGAGGGCGAGGTCTGCAGGTAAACGACCCTGTCTTCCAAACATGAGGTAGTAAGGGGTGTACCCGGTGGAGCAATGGGTGGTGTTATTGTACAGGTACACTAGTTCAGGGAGAAGTAAAGGCCACTCGGCCCACTTGTGAGGTGGCACAACCTTGAGCATATTGATCAGTGTCTGATTCATCTTTTCGCGCAGTCCATTTCCCTGTGCGTGATATGCGGTGGTCCTCAGTTTTTTTCCGTTGTACAGTGTACAAAGTTCATAGAACAACTGAGACTCGAATGCGGATCCTTGTTCAGTGAGTATCTTGCCAGGACACCCATACAACAGAATGAAGCTCTTCAACATGGCAGCTGCTGTAGTTTTAACAGTTAAGTCCTTTACAGGTACAGCCACGACAAACTTGGTGTTGTGGTCTATGATTGTCATAGCATAAGTGTATCCAGATCTGCTGGGTTCCAGTTTCACGTGGTCAATAGCCACGATTTCTAGAGGACTCCTACTCACTATGGGATGAAGGGGGGCTTGCTGATCATGTCTTTCTCCCATGGCCACAGCACAGGTGGGACACTTCCGGCACCAGGCTTAAATATCACTTCTCATGCCAGTTCAGAAGAAACACCGCCTGATGGTGGCTTCTATTTTTTGGGTTCCAAAATGACTAGACCTGTTATGGTACATGTCCATTACCATCTTAGTATCTCTTCCGGGCACCACTATCTGATGGTGGAGGTGCTCACAGGTGACTGGATCAAGCGTTCAAGAGTAGATCTCTCTGTAGAAAGAGCATTTTCCGTTGCCGCCAGAGGTGAACTAATTCCGAATCTGCTCTCAGCTGCCGAATTCTCTCCGGTACACGCCCACTGGAAAAATAATCCAACAGTCCTCCGATGACTCTACTCTCTGCTTGTAGTTAGAGCCAAAGCTCTTTCTCAACTGGAGGTGAGGGACCACAGGAATTTGGAGAACTAGTGGCTTTGAAGATCCGATGCTTAGTGTGTAGAGCTTCCCGTCAGGCAAATCGGGAGTAGAATGTTGGCATCTCCACATCTTCCCACTGATCATCTTTAGAAATGAGTTCCTTTTGAGCAGGTAGTCTGGTCAAAGCGTCAGTATTGTTATTAGTTTATCCAGTCCAGTACTTGATGTTAAAGTTGAAGTTCGCCAGTCTAGAGGCCCATCTTTGTTTTAGAGCTCCCAGGCGTGCAGTTTTCAAGTGAGCCAGTGGATTATTATCGGTGTAGACAGTGAAAGGTGTGGCCGCCAGATAATCCTTAAACTTCTCAGTTACAGCCCATACCAAGGCTAGGAATTCCAATTTGAAAGAGCTATAATTCTGATCATTTCGCTCTGGTTCTCATATAGACCTGCTAGCGTAGGCGATGATTCTTTCAGTTCTGGCTTGTGTCTGAGATAGTACGGCTCCTAAACCTTTCTTACTTGCGTCAGTATAGAGGCAGACTGGCAGGCTATAATCAGGGTAGCTCAGAACTGGTGGCTCTATAAGTTTTTCTTTTAACAGTTGGAAAGCAGTCTCTTGCTCTTTGTTCCACTCTACCGGTATCTTAGCATTCTGACCACCTTTGGGATGACTCTTCAAAAGTTCCTGGATAGGCTGCACAATTTGAGGGAAGTGTGGGATAAATCTCAGGTAGTAACTTGCGAATCCAAGAAAGCTATTGACTTCTTTGACTGTCTTAGGAGCGGGCCAGCATTTTACTGCAGTTATCTTATCAGAGTCCGGTTTCATGCTCTCCGCACTCACAACATGTCCAAGGTATTTCACTTGGGGCTTCAGTAAGTGGCACTTTGAAGGCTTTACTTTCAATCCATACTGGGTCAGAGTCTGGAATACCTCTGCCAAGTGCTGTAAAATGCTCTTCGTAGGTTTTGGAGTAGACGATCACATCATCCAGGTACAGCAATACAGTTTCAACGTTTTTGTGTCCTAGACATCTCTCCACGAGTTTCTGGAATGTCCAAGGGGAGTTGCACAGATCAAATGGCATGTAGTTGAACTCGAACAAACCCATTGGGGTACTGAAAGCCGTTAGATCTTTATCTTGCAGTGTCATAGGGACTTGCCAATAGCCACTGGTTAGATCTAGGGTTGAGAAATAAGCAGCAGATCCCAGAGCTACTAAAGACTCCTCAATTCGTGGCAGGGGGTACACGTGCTTGTGCGTAATGTTGTTGATCTTGCGGTAATCCACACAGAAAAAGATGGTTCCATCCTTCTTTTTTTTTACCAGAACCAAAAGGGGCAGCCCAGGGGCTGTGACTATCTTGGATGACATTAGCTGTCTTCATATCATGAACCATCATCTTCGCCTGCTGGTATAGGGCTGGAGGCACTGGCCTATATCTTTCTTTGATTGAAGGATGAGTGCCCGTTGGAATAGTGTGCTTTATTAGGGTAGTTTAACCATAGTTCAGGGGTATTTACTGAAGACTTGGTGGTTTTCCTTGGCTAAGTCTAGCACACCTTTGATCTGTTCTGCAGAGGTGGTGGCATCTCCAAGTTCGGCCCACCAGGGCTGCTCAGGCAGGTCTTTGGCTGCATCCGCTGTTTGTAGAGATTGTTGTGCAGCAGCAATAGGGGGATCCAGGACATCTTGCAGATGGACATGATACAGACTCGCCACTGGATAGTACTTTTTTAATTCTACAACTTCATCACTTAGATTGACCAAGCGTATTGGTACATTTCCGCACGACACAGTGACCTAGCGACTAGGACAAGGGTATGATCTTGTAGCTGCAGGGGTTCCAGGAGAGCCAAGTAATACTGACCTGGGACACCAAAGCAAACCCTGCACCATATCTTTGCTCCAGGCTGGAGTCAAATAGGCTGAGCATCCTTGATGCAGACACGGCAGATTTCACCCTGTCGGTTGCTAAACTTTTGCTGCGCAGCTAGCACCTGGATAGTCTGGTTTATGACGCGTTGAGTCACACAGGGTGCGTTCAGTAGGCTTTTCTTCAAGGCTTCCAGCACTTTAGTGTAACAGTTGCAGAGTACATTCATCCCCAGGACCACAGGGCAATGGTCATCCTCCGGAACCTGAATCACGACTACCCCTTGGTGTAGGAGCTCGGTATCTTCAATTTTTAGGGTAGGTTCCCAATAGCCTAATATAGGCACTGGTTGGCCATTGGTAGCTATGATGTGGAGCCAGGATTTGGGGGGTTGTGTCAGCTGGGCTCCGGTCCGACATCTTTTAAATGCGGATTGACGGATAGTAGTCACTTGAGATCAAATCTATCAAAGCAGAAAACATTACTTTGTGATGGTAACTTCGACCATGAGGCGGGTGCCCGCGTATCTAGGCATTAAAGCCAGATCTTCGGGACCTAGTATTCTACCTCCTGAAGGGCGGTCCTTGGCCTCAGGGGATACTGGTTTAAATGCCAGAAGTCCCTTTCGGTATGTCCAGGCCTCTGACAATATCGGCCTGGACATACCAAAAGAGACAGGGCAAAGTCTCTTAAAGTCTCCTTCGACTGCTGTAGTTTCCCAAAGAAGCGCATCTTAAAAGGGTTGTCCGAGTTATGGAAAAAAATAATATAGCACTGAAAATCTGATGTATAACTGAGCTAAGCAAGTTTTATGCAAAAAAATTACAAGACTTACAAGAGGAGCTCTTAAGGGTGGGATGTAGAAAGAAGGACCCCTTCACCAAAGGAAGCATCCCCCGAAAGGTTCAAGTCCAACCTATAGTGTTTAAAGAAGGTAGAGGGTGAAGACCAAGTGGCAGCCTTGCAAATTCTCTCAATTGGAACCGCAGACCTCTCTGCCCAAGATGCCGCCACTGCTCTGGTTGAGTGAGCCCTTAACCCAACAGGAGGGGACAGACCAGAGGATAGATAGGATAAGGAAATAGCAGCAACAATCCATCGGGCGATGGAATTTTTAGAGGCAGCCGAACCCTTATTCACTCCCTGATACTGCAGAAACAGTGAAGAAGACTTCCGCCAGGTAGATGTGGCCGATAGATATGCTAAGAGAGCTCTTCTGACATCAAGACAATGGAGAGACTCTTCCTCCTTAGTAGAAGGATTCTGAAAAAGGGTAGGAAGAACAATCTCCTGAGAACGGTGAAATTTAGAGACGACTTTCGGGAGGAAAGCCGGGTCAGGGCGAATGATAACTTTGTCATCTAGTATCAAGGTATACGGAGGATTTATGGAGATGGCCTGAATTTCACTAATCCTGCGGGCGGAGGTTAAGGCTATTAACAAGGCTAATTTTAAGGTCAGATGCTTGATAGAGGAGGACTCAATAGGCTCAAAGGGGGATACTGATAAGGCTTTCAGCACTACCTCTAAACTCCACGGAGGAGGCTTAGGAACTGACACTAGGGAGGTTCTATCCACAGCCCTAAAAAATCTGGAAACCCACGGATTCCCTGCTAGGTTTAGATTGAACAAGGTAGAAAGAGCTGAGACCTGAACTCTTAGAGTGCTGACTGCTAGACCCAGTTCTAGCCCCTTCTGGAGAAACTCCAGGATAGTATGTAAAGGGGCTACCGCCGGGAGGCTCCCTAACTGGATCTGGGCGAAGTCAAGAAATTTATGCCAAATCCTGCTATAAATCCCAACCGTGACCTCTTTTTTACTCTTTAGCAGGGTAGAAACTAGGGCGTCAGAAAACCCTTCCTTGTTCAGCAACCACCTCTCAAATTCCAGGCCGTTAAGTGTAGGTTCTCCACCGCTGGATGTAACACCGGCCCCTGGCTTAGAAGCCCCTTGACCGAAGGGAGAACCCAAGGATCGGACACTGACATGGTTCTGAGTCCCGTGAACCAGGCTCTCCTGGGCCAAAAGGGGGCTATCAGGATAACCCTGGCCTTTTCTTCCCGAATCTTCCTCAGAACCCAGGGAATCAGGGGAAAGGGGGGGGAAGGCGTAAGCTAGATGAAACTTCCACTCCTGGGACAAAGCATCCATCCCACAAGGGGACCCCGACAGGTCTAGAGAAAAGAACTTGGGAACTTTTTTGTTTGAATGGGTAGCAAACAAGTCGATTTCCGGAAGGCCCCAAAGATCTACAATCTTCTGGAAGACTACCGGGTCCAAAGACCACTCCCCCTGAGACAGGGTATGACGGCTCAGGAAATCGGCTTGTTTGTTCTCCACACCCTTTATGTGAATGGCTGAAATCGAGGAACACGTTCTCTCTGCTAACTGCAGAATAGAGAAGGCTTCCTTCATGAGGGTTCTGCATCCTGTTCCTCCCTGCCTGTTTAAATAGGACACTACTGTCCTGTTGTCTGAAAGAACTCTTAAATTCCTTCCTTTTATTTCTGGAAGTGAACTCCTCATAGCTAAGCCCACTGCCATCAGTTCCTTTAGATTTGAGGATTGAATTTTTTGAAGGGAATTCCAACGGCCCTGATAGGAAGAACCTTGAATGTGAGCCCCCCACCCCCAAGGGCTTGCGTCCGTAGTTAGACAAACTAAATTCTCGATCTTCCAGGGGGACCCCTGTGTTAGATTTCTTTTTACTAGCCACCAGGCTAGTTCCTGGATAGTCTGGGAGGAGACTTCTAGACTGGCATCCAGTGACCTGCTCTTCCCCCAACTGGCCAGAATCTCCCACTGTAAGGTCCTGGAATGAAGCTGTGCCCACCTCACTGCAGGGATACAGGACGTGAGGGAGCCCAGGACTGACATGGCTTTCCTTATGGAAGTCACTGGTCTCTGGGTTAGACTCGCAACCTTGCTCTGAACGGTCTGTATCTTCTCCACAGGTAAAAAGCATTTCTGGAGAGAGGAGTCCAAAATTAGGCCCAGGAACACCTGTTTCATTAGCGGACGGGATCTTGACTTCTCCTCGTTTATCATCCAACCTAGTTTGCCTAGGATGGAACAGACCTCTAGAACAGCAAGACTGCAAGCCTCTTCTGACTGAGCTACGATTAAGAAATCGTCTAAGTAAGGGATGAAAAGGATGTCTCTTTCCCTTATGTGGGCCGCCATCTCTGCTACCAACTTTGTGAAGACTCTCGGAGCCATGGAAAGCCCGAAGGGGAGCGCCTGGTACTGAAAATGTTGCAGATGACCATCCAAAAATACTGCTACCCTTAGGAACTTTTGATGTTCTACAGCAATGGGAACGTGGTAATAAGCGTCCTTTAGGTCGAGAACCGCCATAAAGCACTGAGGGTATAAGAGATTGATTGCTGATTTTATCGTCTCCATCCTGAATTTCTTCGGCTGAAGAAAGAGATTTAGTTTCTTTAGATTTATGATGGTTCTCCAGGAACCGTCTGGTTTCTTGACCAGAAAAAGCGGGGAATAGAATCCTTTCCCTCTTTCCTCTTCTAACACCGGGATTAAAACGGACTTTCCTACTAGTTTCACCACCTCTTCTTCCATGATGGATCTTCCCTGCACGGAACCCGGAACTACGGTGGGTAGAAATCTGGCAGGAGGAGACTGAAGGAATTCTAGATTTAGGCCTCTGGAAATGGTATCGAGAACCCAAGGGCTCAAGGAAATTCTCCTCCACTCCAAAGCGAAAGCCTTCAGTCTGCCCCCTACCGGAATGCTGGCGTCATTGCTGGTCAGGCTTCTTTTTGTCTGAGGAGGACTGGTTAAAGAAAAAGTTTCTGCTCTTTCTTTGACCCCTAAACCGGTCTTCCCTAGGTCTTCTATCCTGTTCCTGGTTACTTTTAAAGGGACGAAAGGAGCGGCTAAACCTGTTTTTACTGGGGAAGGAGCTCTGAAAACCGGGAAACTTTCTCTTCCTGTCAGCCGCCTTATCCAGGAGGTCGTCCAAACTAGGACCAAAGAGGTACTCCCCCTCACATGGAACTCCGCAAAGCTTAGTCTTGGAGGCAGTATCGCCACTCCAATTCTTTATCCACAGAGCTCTCCGAGCAGAGTTGGATAAGGCTGCTGACTTAGCGGCCAGTCTGACTGAGTCGGCAGATGCGTCCGCTAAAAAATCAGCTGCTTTTTTAATAGTAGGGAGGGAGGCCAGTATCTCCTCACGGGGACTTCTGTTTTTAAGCTGAGCTTCTAATTCGGATAGCCAAACAATTAAAGAACGGGCCGTACAGGTGGAGGCTATACTGGGCCTAAAGGATGAGGTAGATGCCTCCCAAGCACCTTTAAGAAAGGCGTCTGCTTTTTTATCTAGAGGGTCTTTTAATATACCCATATCCTCAAAAGGCAAGGCTGTCTTCCTAGAGACCTTGGAGATGGCTACGTCGATGCGGGGAGCCCTATCCCAGGAGGCAGAGTCCTCTTCTTTAAAGGGGTATTTGCGTTTGAGGTTCTTGGAGATAAATACTCTTCAAACATAATGTCCTGAAAGGAACGGGGATCCCGGGTCTCTTCTATGCCCATAGTAGAACGAACCGCTTTTAACAGCTTTTCCGTATCTTCCACAGGAAAACATGGTCTCCGCCCTTGACCTTCTTCCTCATCAGGAGAGGACTGCTCTGAGACGTCCGAAAATTCAATCACTGAAGAAGGCAAATCTTCCTCTCCTTCTGAAACACTGGGATTACGCCGGGTCTCTTTACGAACCGGCCTCTGATCCTTCTTAGCAGTTAAAGAGGAGTTAACCTCCGACCGAACTAACACCTGCAGACACTTATAAAAGGAAGGGGATTCTTCCGCAACTGTTCTGTCTATACAGGTCTGGCATAATTTTTTATCCCACTCTGAGGGCAACACCACTTTTTTAGGCTTAACCTGTAAATAAACAGTAATGCCAATTAGTAAAAAAGGAATCTAGGTCATAAGAGACCCCACTCACCCCTTCAGAGGTACCGAAGCAGGAGGGACAGCAAGCTCCTCAGATGGCTTGTCCTCCTCCATGATGCAGGCTCAGCCAGGTCGCAAACGGACGCCGGCAACTGGAAAATCGCGCTCCTCTCATAGGGCGCATACTGATGACGTCACCGCCGACGCCGGTCACATGACGGCAGGAGCGCTATCCGGCACTCACTGCCGAAGCCCCTCCTCTTCCTCCCCCAGGCAGCCGGCGTCAGTCTTCACGGCACCTCCACAGAGGCGCCGGCTTCCAGCTCCAGCACACTGAATACTCCCTCCGGAGCTCAGCTGTGCCTCTGAACGGACCCCCAGCGCGTGTCGATGCCGCCAATTTCACAGGGACCGCAGGTCAGTAGCGGAGCGCCACCAGGGAGAGGGATCCGAAGCATCCATGCTGCAGGCTTCCCACCGGAGACAGGAAACCACACTGAAGGGGAGGAGAGTGTCCGCCCTTTTTATTCTGCAGGTTTCCTGTCTCGGGGGGCGGATCCTCCTCTCTCTGGTGGTGCTGTCATGGGCGATAGGAAAAAATATATATATTTCCTCATTTCCCTGGTTCTTTTCTGGCCCTTTGTTTACATGCAATAAAAACTATCTCTGCCCCTCCCCCTGCACTGCTAAGGGAGTGGATACAAGAGCTGCCCTGAGTAACATGTCTGCCTGCTGCATGTTGTATGTGTAGGACTACAAATCCCAGCTGTATAATGACACTGCTAAGGGAGTGAATACAAGAGCTGCCCTGAATGACATGTCTGCCTGCTGGGAGACTCTGCAGCATGTTGTATGTGTAGGACTACAAGTCCCAGCTGTATAATGATACTGCTAATACACACAGGATCTTCCCCCTACCTTCTTGTGAAATGCTCTCTCTAGTATGTATTGTCTCTTCACTGCCTGCAGAGCTGTACAGATGAAGGGGTTAAGAATCCCAGCAGAGAGTAGACGGCAGTGAAGGGGGCGTGGCCATCACAGTGACATCTCGTTTACAGGCTTGTAAACGAACATTATCAGAGCAGGGAGAGAAGCTGACATCACAGGTCATGTGACCCTCAGTGAAATCTGAGAAACCAGCCACTGGAGATAAAGGGAGTGAATTGGAAAGCTGTTACATTTGCTTAGTTAGGAACATAGAAAGAACAAAAACTCGGACAACCCTTTTAAGTTCTAGGCGGTCCTAGTTTCAAAGGTGGTACAGAGTCGGTCTAGATCTGCTCCGACTGAGGCCAGGACTTAACCTCCCGATGCGCAGCTCCCTGTAACTGGCCAATCAGTGTTTCCACTTTCTGATGCGGAGATTCTGAATATAGCTTAAACGTAGCCAACATTTTATCACAGAATTCCCTGAGTGAATTAGGTTCTCCTGCATAACGTGGGAGCCAAGGTGCTCCAAAGTAGTATGGCATAGCAAGAGGCATGACGCAGGAGACTGCAACCGCCGCTGGGAGATCACTGCAGTCCAAGTGGGCTCTATCTTCGCTGTCAGACATGGCTTTTGATATCCTGTACCAGACTAGAGGGGTCAATGTAGGCTAGATTGCAATTTAAGTGTGCGTTGCTATGGGCAACGGTGGCAGAATTGGTGCATGGCTCCTTTAAGAGTCACTGCAACTGCGCAATTTTGGAGGATATAAGGCTATGGCAGGCAGATAATAGTCCCAAACAGTCTTTAGCAAGGTTATTTTCCCCAGAAGTACTCACACAGACCTCTGGACATTGCTTCTCAGGATCCATGGCAAAAGGAACTGCCTTTTCCCTTTCCCAAAATGGCTGCCACTCCACTTCCTTTTTGTCCTCCTGGGAACTTGTACTAAGCACTTTCCCTTACGTCCTAACCAGTGGCACAGATGGGGTATTCTGCCCCTGTGGACTGGTTAGGACAGGTGGAAGTTTAATGAAACATAAAAATAAAAAACACTGGCATGCACACGCCCTCCCTGCCCCCTATAAAGAGGGGCGTAGCCCTCATGCTGTTGTGTTTTTTTCTGTCCTGCGGACAGGACGGGACGGGTGGTGCACTCCTCCATCCTTGTGGTGGAGAGAGTGCGATTCCCTTTTTTCTTTATAGGTTCCTAGGACCTGTGCCGCTCCCCCTATGCGGCCGGAGGATACCCTCCGGCCTTAGCTGGTCTCCTTATGCCCTGTCTAGGTTGTACCTCTGTTCGGGGTGGAGCGGCGGTAGCGGTGCCCGCATGTTCGGCTGGGCGCCGCCATCTTGCGGAAGTGACGTCGGGTTACGTCACTTCCGGGTTTTCGCTCCGGCCGACGGATGGTTGGCTGGAGCGGTGAAGCGGCGTCCCGCATGTTGCTGGGCGCCGCCATCTTGCGGGAGTGACGTTAAGTAACGTCACTTCCGGTTTTTCGCTCCGGCCGTTTGTTAGCGCGGCCGGAGGTGTATTTTAGTGAAATTAGGCCAAGGGGCCTTTAATATGTGCAGGGTCCCTTTCTGGGCCCTAATACAGAGATCTTTTTCCTTGTTTTTCAAGGAGTTAAAATCGGAGGTTTACCCCGCCCCCACTTTCGTTTTGGCGCCAAGAAGCCCTATTTAAACCTGGTGAAGCTCCAGGTTCAGTCTCCTGGAGCGCAGCTTGCTGTCAACCTTGAGTGTGGTTTGGTGCTAGAGAGTCTTGTTACCTCTGTGCTGTAAATCAGTTGTTGTCTTATTATAAAGAGCTTGCTAGGATCTTCTGGGTAAAGATCCTGAAACTTGCGATTAAGCTCTATTTTTCTTGAATTTTGTTAAATTCATGTTTTTTTTTTGATTTTCAGCCATGTCGTCTACCGGTGACGGAGGAGAGCGTGACCCCAGCCGGAAATCCGCGGGCAAGAGGCGCCACTTGCAGTGCCATGATTGCCAGATTGTCCTGGAGGACTCGTACGATTTCTCCCGCTGCCCACCCTGTAGGGCCAAGTCACTCCCCCAGTTGGAGCCATCTGTCCACGATGTGGTGGATTGGGTAAAAGGGTACATGGAGTCAAACATGTCCCAAGTCAACGCCTCCATACAGGAGCTGAAGAGTGCCTTGGTCGCCAAGCGTCATCGTCCCTCCTCCCCCCATCGTGCGATGGAGGTCTCGGGGGGTCAGGAGGCGAGGGAGGGCTCCGCTTCCTCCTCGGACGAGGAGGATGGTTTCTCCTATTTTTTCCCGCTGGAGAAGGCCCAGCGGCTACTAAAATCCGTCCGGTCGGGGGACCAGGACGTTGACCCGGGGGAAGCCTCATCCTCTGCCTCTAGGGGGCCTAGGGCCTTCAAAGCGGATGATTCTCTCCTGTCTCTGATGAAAACAGAGTGGAGAAAGCCAGAAAAAGGTCCAGTGTTGACCAAAAGGTTTAAGGCCGTGTTTCCGGTCAAGGAGGATCAGGTATCTTCCTGGGGGCCTGTCCCTAAGGTGGACATGGCCATCGCGAAGCTTTCCAGGAGGACCCTGATCCCTTCAGACGACGGGTCAAGTTTGTTGGACCCGATGGACAGGAAGGCGGACTGCGCCCTTAGGCGCGCTTATTCTTCAGCCTCGGCCTCCGCCTCAGTCGCGATTGCGTCGTCCGAAGTGGCGAATTTCTTAAAAACAAGGTTTTCCCAAATTGAGTCTGACCTGGACCAGGGGGTCTCTAGGGATGACATTCTGGCCTCATGCAAGACGGCCAGCCTTGCCATTGACTATTTGTGTGACGCAGCTCCACAACAACTTAAGCTGGCATCTAAGTCTATGGCTCTGTCAACCGCGGGCAGGCGTCCGCTTTGGTTGAAGCCCTGGAAGGCAGATACGACCTCGAAGCACAATCTTTGTGCCATGGCGTACGAACCCGGCAAGCTCTTTGGTGCAGAGCTAGACCATATAATGGAGGGGCTGTCGGACAAGAAGGGCAAGTCCCTTCCCCAGCAGTCCTTTCGTGGTCGGGGCAGAGGGTATGGTTCCAGAGCGGAACCGCAACCCAGACCCCAGAGGAATTGGGGTTCCCGTAGAGGAGGGAAATCCTCTCGGGGTTCTAGACCCCCCAAGAAGTCCTCGGCGCTCTGATTGCGGGCCTCCTCGAGGCTCTTGGTATTTTGCCGGTCTGACTGGAGATCTCGGGCTCCCTTCTCCCCACATTCCCGTAGGCGGTCGCCTACGACACTTTCTACCTTGTTGGCAGGATCATATCCAGGACAGTTGGGTCCTGCGTGTAATCTCCCAGGGCTACCTTGTAGACCTGAGCAGTCGGCCTCTGGACAAATTTGTCCAGACAAGGCTTCTTCCCAGCAACAAGCAGAAGATTCTAGAAAGTTACGTACTAGAATACTTCCAGAAGGGGGCCTTAGAAGAGGTTCCTCTCCTAGAGAGGGGAACAGGTATCTACTCCCCAGTTTTCCTGGTACCCAAGAGTACAGGAGGGTGGAGAATGATTATAGATTTGAGGTTCTTCAACCGTTTCATAAGACAAAAGAAGTTCCGTATGGAAACTATCCAGTCAGTGACCAATCTTCTTATGCCGGGAGATTTCTTGGCAACCTTGGACCTCAAGGATGCTTATCTCCATATTCCCATCCATCCTGGGTCCAGAAGATTCTTAAGGATCGCGGTAAATATCGGGGGGGTCCTAAAGCATTTTCAGTTTGTGGCCCTCCCGTTTGGGATCTCTTCAGCCCCACACACTTTCACCAAGGTGGTGGTCTCTGTGGTGGCCGCACTAAGGCTTCAAGGCTTGAGTATAGTTCCATACCTGGACGACTGGCTCCTCAGAGCCCCTTCCCAAGCGATCCTGTCCCAACACATCCAACAGGCTGTTACATTCCTACATCAGTTAGGATGGGTAATCAATTGGGACAAATCCCAGCTTCAACCAGCCACCTCAGTAAGGTTCCTGGGGTTCATGGTGGATTCAGTCAGGATGATGATTCATCTCACTCCCGAAAGAAAGCAATCCGTGCAACAGACAGCCCATTCCCTCTCTGTACCCAAACGGGTAACAATCCGAACATGGATGAGGATGTTGGGACTAATGTCTTCAACCGCAGAGGCGGTACCTTGGGCATTATGGCATCTACGTCCGCTCCAGTCGGAAGTATTAGCCAAGTGGAATCACAGTCCAAGGGGACTCAATTCCGTGCTCTCCCTGCCTTACAAAGTCCGGTCCTCTCTGAGGTGGTGGTCCCACCTCACGGACGGCAAGTCCCTGATCCAGCCCTCTTGGATCATACTTACTTCAGACGCATCCCTAGTAGGCTGGGGTGCGCATCTTCAGGACAAGACAGTCCAGGGAACCTGGACACCTCAGGAGAGGTTATTGTCATCGAATCTCCTGGAGATCAGAGCAATCAGGCTAGCTCTTCTTCATTTTGCTCCCATCATTCGGGGGAAGGCAGTGAAGGTACAATCAGACAGCATGACCGCTGTGTTGTATATCAACAAGCAGGGAGGCACGAGGTCACAAAGTCTCCTGAGAGAGATAGGGGTGATTTTGGATTGGGCAGAACTGAACCTCACCCACGTATCAGCCGTTCACATTCGCGGAGTTCACAATGTGATTGCGGATCGCCTGAGCCGAGGTCTTCCTACCGGAGAATGGTCACTTCATCCAGAGGTCTTCAAGGAGATAACACTCAGGTGGGGCATGCCAGAGATCGATCTCATGGCAACGAGGTTCAACACCAAGGTGGAGAGGTATTGCTCCCTTTACAGGGAGGACAACCCGGTGGCAATAGATGCACTGTCAATCCCATGGAGGTTCAGGCTGGCCTACATCTTCCCTCCAATTTCCTTGATACCAAGGGTCTTGATGAAAATCAGGCAGGACCAAGCGTCAGTTATAGCCATTATCCCATACTGGCCGAAAAGAGCTTGGTTTACCCAACTCTTACAGATGAGTCGGGGTCAATTTCTGAGGCTTCCCCCAGAGAGAGTACTGGTGTCGGGGGGCACCCAGGTCTCCTCAAATCTTCAAATGTTCAACCTGACAGCCTGGAGGTTGATCAGTCCCTTCCAAGGATAGAAGGGCTATCGGGGTCTGTCTTGAGAACCCTGGAGCACTCCAGATCGGAAGCTACCAACAAGGCCTACTCCAGAATCTGGAAGATTTTTTCGTCCTGGTGTTCTAGGCATCAGCAAACATCCGCTGAAGCTTCCATCCCGATGATCCTACAGTTTCTACAGGACGGTCTGGATAAAGGGCTATCACCTGCTACCCTTAAAGTGCAGATTTCAGCAATCTCTGCTTGTCTCAACAGAGCGGTTTCTCAAGACCCCCTTATCAAGAGATTCCTGAAGGGAGCCTCAAGATTAAAGCCTACAGTAATCAGACCTATCCCTGTTTGGGATTTATCGGGCGTGCTCAGGGGGTTAACATCTCCACCCTTTGAGCCCCTAGAGGAGGCGGGATTCAGGTTCCTGACCTGGAAGATCACCTTCTTGTTGGCTGTTACCTCTGCAAAGCGAGTTGGGGAACTCCAGGCTTTTTCTGCCTTTGAGCCTTATACAAAGTTCCTGCAGGATCGGGTACTCCTCAAATTTTTACCCACCTTTATCCCAAAGGTTCCCTCCTTTGATAATATTAACCAGGTGATCTCCCTACCAACATTGGCTCCATCCCCCTCCTCTGAGGAAAGAGGGCTCCATACCCTCGACATTGCGAGATGTCTTAGGATTTACCTGGAACGCTCCAAGGTATTTAGGAAGGATGAAAACCTCCTTATCCTTTTTTCCGGTACCCATAAGGGGAGGAAAGCCTCTAAGCCCTCCATCAGTCGCTGGATTAAAGAGGCAATTCGGGAGTCTTATATGTCTCAGGGCTCGGAGCCCCCTGAATTTGTAAGGGCCCACTCTACTCGAGCAGTGGCCACTTCTTTTGCAGAGAGAAGCTCGATCCCATTGGATGTGATCTGTAAGTCAGCTTCTTGGAGTTCTCACTCCACTTTTATCTCACACTATAGAGTGGATACTAGAATACATAGTTATTCCTCATTTGGCCGGACAGTGTTATCTTCCGCCAGGCATGAGGACCCTCCCATGGGGGTTTCTACTTGCTAAATCCCCATCTGTGCCACTGGTTAGGACGTAAGGGAATCGTTAATTTCTAACGATAATTTGTTTTCCCTTAGTCCTAACAGTGGCACACAAATTTCCCCCCCTTGTTTTTTAATTATGGGTTTTGTCTACTTGTTACTACACAACAGCATGAGGGCTACGCCCCTCTTTATAGGGGGCAGGGAGGGCGTGTGCATGCCAGTGTTTTTTATTTTTATGTTTCATTAAACTTCCACCTGTCCTAACCAGTCCACAGGGGCAGAATACCCCATCTGTGCCACTGTTAGGACTAAGGGAAAACAAATTATCGTTAGAAATTAACGATTCCTTAGGCTGTAAAATGGTTCCTCTGTGGAGGCAGGCTCTTTGGTTCCCTCCCCTCTGCTGGGTGGATATCTTCCTCTCAAGGTCCAACTCTAATATGGCTGATTAACCCCTGCTTTGCCACAGTGCTGCAGATTCACACTTTCCAACATGAGTAAATGCAATAAAGTCTCTTGTAGGGGGTTCTACAGGCACTAAAGTAGATCTTCTCTAGTCCTTGCAGTAAAAGGGCACACACGTGATCATGTTCGTAGACTTGCAACGCCCCTAAGTGCGACTAGGGTCGTTTTAAGATGTGGCAATTGTAATTTTCGTGACACCAGTTGCATTTCAGGAACGAGGGGCTAAGTCCCCCTATGTAGAAGGTGATGGTGGAACCCAGGTGAAGGAATGCCAGAGTGGTGTAAGGGTGGTCTATAATGTCCCTTTAGGTCAGGCATCTCAAACTGCGGCCCTCCAGCTGTTGCAAAACTACAACTCCCACAATGCCCTGCTGTAGGCTGATACCTGTAGGCTGTCCGGGCATGCTGGGAGTTGTAGTTTTGCAACAGCTGGAGGGCCGCAGTTTAAGATCCCTGCTTTAGGTGTTGTGGCTGTGCACTTGTCATGGTGCTCCTACCTGGATATCCAGGAACCCCAGGCGTCGCCGGACAAAGCAGAGCAAATAGGTGGTGGAGAGGATGATGAAAGAGATTGAGTCCAGACTTTGTATATAGTTCAACTGCAGCTTTACTTTGCATAAACGTTTCTTCAAACGGTATACAGACTTGGTCTTGTTTTCCAGAAAGCTTTCCAGGAGGGACGCAGCACTGCAGACCTGCTCCTTTAGCTAGCACTTAACTACTAAGCTGGAATTAACTGGTCCCCACCCATCCTGCAGGACCTGGGACTCGCCCACTCCTCCAGAAAGGGGGGGGGGTTAGAATGGACTGGAAGGTTCCATTCTATTCTATCTACTGCTCTGCCATATTTACTGCCGCCTGCTGGTAAACCAGGCACATTACATTTGAACATACACAGATGAAAACCAGGAAATGCACAATATATGGGACCTGGAATAAATGTATATCATGACATAGAGATTGCATACCCAGATAGAAACAGGGCATAGGTGTGGTAATGCCACTCAGGGCGTTAAACATATAGCTAATATGCAAAGCAGATTTGTAATCTACTGAGTGATGCAATATACTCAATGCTGTCTTATTCAAGAACGGCCAGGAGATGGCACCACATCCCATTACTCAGCCTATACCAGTCAGCATCTAAAACATTGCAGTGGAATATAGAGGAGAGTTTCTAAAAGAAAAAGTTTTGCTGATTGCTGATTCTTGATCACAGTACACTGCCAGAAGACTGCCCAACGTTCTGAAGATGCCCTCAGAATAGAAGGAGACTTCTTGCTGCTGCAGGAACCCTGTTACCGCCTGTTTGATTGCATTATTTTCAGGAAATTGTTGCCCACACAGAAAAAAATTTAGGTTCTAAAAGAGAAAATAATCGTGGGGAGCCAGGTCTGGTGGATGGTTAAGGTCCATGAAGCTGCATTGCCTGATAGCAGCTTGGGATTTGGGAGACTTGTGAGCTGGCACATTGTCAAGAACCAGCAACACTATCAACCTATCAACAATGCCAATAGCCCCAAGTAATAGAAAATACTGAAAATGTATATCACATATAGTTTCACGTACACATCACATCAGGTAATAAAGGCCAGATGGAATAAGGCCCCATAGTATTGCTACAGATTCTTTTGGGACACATTTAACATTTTTTTTTTTTTTTTTACATTTATTGCTGAGTTCTCCTGTAACTGGGGCCCAAGAGTGAGATTGTATATTAAAGGGGTTCTGTCACTTCAGCAAGTGGCATTTATCATGTAGAGAAAGTTAATACAAAGCACTTATATACTAATATACTGTTATTGTCCATATTGCTTTCTTTGGTGGTTAGACCCATTTTTCCATCACATTATACACTGCACGTTTCCATGGTTATGACCACCCTGTAATCCAGCATCAGTGGCCTTGCAAGCCCACTAAAGAAAAAATCACTGGCTTCTCTGGTGGCCACTACCATAGGGATCTACATAGGCCGACGCTTTTTCCTATAGTGTGCAAGCACCGCCACCAATCCTGGATTGAAGGGTAGTCGTAACCATGGAAACAAGCAGTGTATAAATAATATAATGGAAAAATGAATCCAGCCAGCAAAGGAGACAATATGGACAATCACAATACATTAGTAAGTGCCTTGTATTAACTTTCTCTACATGATAAATGCCATTTGCTGAAGTGAGACAACCTCTTTAACCGAGAGCTGATCTGGGTCTGCTAAGACTGGAGTTAAAGGGTTGTGCCACTTCAGTAAATAGCATTTATTATGTAGAAAAGGTTAAAACAAGGCACTTACTAATATACTGTTATTATCCATATTGCTTTCTCTGCTGGCTGGATTAATTCTTCCATCACATTATACACTGCTCGTTTCCATGGTTACAACCATCCTGCAATTTATCAGAGGTGGCCGTGGTTGCACACTATAGGAAAAAGCACCAGCCTATGTGAGCTACCTCGGTCCCGGTAACCAGAGAGGTCTGCACTTTTTCCTATAGTGTGCAAGCACGGCCACTGCTGCTGGATTGCAGGGTGGCCATAACCATGGAAACGAGCAGTGTAAAATGTGATGGAAAAATGTATCAAACCAGCAAAGGAGGCAATATGGGCAATCACAATACATTAGTAAGTGCCTTGTATTAACTTTCTCTACATGATAAATGCCAATTACTAAAGTGACAGAACCCCTTTAACCCCTTCCTGACATATTACATAATAGTACGTCATGGCGGCAAGTGACTTAGCCGGGCCCCTACTGTATCCACCGGCATCGCTGTAAAAGACTATGTCAGCGGATTAACCCCTTCTATGCCACGGTCAGCGATGACCGTGGCACAGCAGGTGCATGCAGCAGGTGAGGGAGCCCATCGCTGCAGGGGCCCGGCAGTCCCTGATAGCCGGGCCCCTGCTGTATCCACCGGCATCGCTGTAAAAGACTATGTCAGCGGATTAACCCCTTCTATGCCACGGTCAGCGATGACCGTGGCATAGCAGGTGCATGCAGCGGGTGAGGGAGCCCATCGCTGCAGGGGCCCGGCAGTCCCTGATAGCCGGGCCCCTGCTGTATCCACCGGCATCGCTGTAAAAGCCGATGCTGGCGGATTAACCTCTTCTATGCCACTGTCAGCGCTGACCGCAGCATAGAAGATGCATGCGGCGGGTGAGGGAGCCCATCCGGTCCCCGTGCTGTTGTGGCGGGGACCCGATGATTGACAAGGCAGCCCGATGCCATGCCTAGGCTGCCCAATGCCTTGCACGGTATCGGGACCTGCCTTCCATGGGCCCTAGGAGATCCACCCTCAGGTTGGGTCTCCTAGTGATCTGTTAGTGTATTACTCAGTGTAATACCCTAACAGGCAATGCATTACAATACAGATGTATTGTAATGCATTGCAGAGGGGATCAGACCCTCAAAAGTTGAAGTCCCAGAGTGGGACAGAAATAAAAATTTTAAAAAAGCAAAAAATATATGTTTAATAAAAAAAACGTTTCAAGTAGAAAAAGAAAAAAAAAAACTTAAGACGCACCTAGGTTTTTGTGGAGGAAAATAATAAAAAAACATTTTTTAACCAAAAGGCATGCTGTGTGTTTGGTGTGTTTGGAACTAATCGTGGTCTGTGGATGGCACTATTACTGGGGATATGTGGATGACTGACACTGTTATGGGGGATCTGAGGATGACGGACACTGTTATGGGGGATCTGTGGATGACGGACACTGTTATGGGGGGGATCTGTGGATGACAGACACTGTTATGGGGGGATCTGTGGATGACGGACACTGTTATGGGGGGATCTGTGGATGACGGACACTGTTATGGGGGGGCATCTGTGGCTTGCACTGTTACAGGGGGATCTGTGGCTGGCACTGTTACAGGGGGGATCTGTGGCTGGCACTGTTACAGGGGGGATCTGTGGATGGCACTGTTATGGGCTGGGGGGATCTGTGGATGGCACTGTTAGAGGGGGATCTGTGGCTGGCACTGTTATATATGTGCCATCCACAGACCCCCCAGCCCATAACAGTGCCATGCACAGACCCCCCCAGCCTATAACTGTGCCATCCACAGATCGCCACAGCCCCCCCCCCCACCGCCAGTTTACAAATATAAGATGTTATATTCAATTAATGGTTATTAAACATTCCCCCTCAGTTCTATTTCTACCTTACATCCTAATCGCTTCTGTAGAATTCAGGCAGGCCGGCCAGGCAGCCGGCACGTCTCTCACTGACGTCACTTGCCTGCGCCGCCTGCTTGATTCATAAAGTAGGCGGCGCAGGCACACGACAAGAGTTACGCTGCCGCCCGCCTGGCCTGCCTGAATTCTACAGATGCGATTAGGATGTAAGGTAGTAATAGGACTGAGGGGGCATGTTTAATAACCATTAATTGAATATGACATCTTATTTTAGTATACCGGAGCGGCGGGGCGTGGCTATACTACACTGACTGCAACGCCCCGCCGCTATTGCTGGCCCCCAGCTCCTCCTCCCAGTCCCTCCCTGAGTCCCCACTCGCATCTACATCGCAGCTTGCGATGTAAAACGGCAAGCATTCGCCCCATAAGACGCAGGGGCATTTCTCCCCCAATTTGGGGGAAGAAAAAGTGCGTCTTATGGGGCGAAAAATACGGTAAGTATCACTGCGTCCATAACGACCAGCTCTAAACATATATCACATGATCCACCCCGTCCGATAAACACCATAATTCTTTTTTTATAAAAACGGTGTTAAAAAAAAGCCATTTTTGTCACCTTGCAGCACAAAAAGTGCAACACCAAATGATTAATAAGGCGTATGTCACACAAAATGGTACCAATAAAACCGTCACCTCATCCCACAAAAAATTAGCCTCATTATAAGAAAATCACTCAAAAAATTTAAAAACTATAGCTCTCAGAACATGGAGACATTAAAACATCATTTTTTTGTTTAAAAAAATGCAATTATTGTGTTAAAGTAAAATAAATAAAAAAGTACTATACATATTAGGTATCGCCGCTTCCATAACAACCAGCTCTATAAAAATATCACATGACCTAACCCCTCAGCTGAACACTGTAAAAAATAAAAACAATGCCAAAAAAGCCATTTTTTGTCACCTTACATCACAAAAATTACAACACCAAGCGATCAAAAAGGCGTATGCCCCCCAAAATAGTACCAATCAAACTGTCACCTCATGCGCAAATAATAAGACCATACCTAAGACAATTGGTCAAAAAATAAAAAAAACTATGACTCTCAGATAATGGAGACACTAAAATATGATTATTATTTTTTTTTGCTTCAAAACTGCTATTATTGTGCTAAAGTGAAATAAAAAATAAAAAAAAGTAGATATATTAGGTATTACCAAGTCTGTAACAAACTGCTCTGTAAAAATATCACATGACCTAACTCCTCAGGTGAACACTGTAAAAATATATTTAAAAAAAATGTAACAAAACAACCAATATTTGGGTCACCTTGCCCCATAAAGTGTAATAATGAATGATAAAATAAATCATATGTACCCAAAAATGTCTTTTTTTATTATTTACTTTATTATTTTTTTCACTCCCTTCTTCTGTAAACAGGATAACCTAGTCAACTTGGGGGGGGGGGGGGGGGGGCCTGATTAGGACTTACAGTGCATCTGCTGCCCGTTCTGCCTATACTCCATAGCTGAAGGACCTGCGATGACATCATAGTCATGTGATCTTTTCAACACTGGAAGTGGTGGTAGGACCTGTGATGAGGTCACCGTCACGTGACCAGTGCAGAAAGAAGCAGCTCTCAGCAGTGGAGAGCTGTGGTGCCATGGAATGAATGTGAGTGCCAGAGAAATGCTGTGAGATGTGGTTCTCCCCTGTTATACTTCCTCCCTGCTTGGTGGGAGGGAAATATGTTATTTAACTGGGACTGTATGTTAGCGGGGCTGATGGGAGTGGGGAGCTATTAGTTACCTGGGACTGTATGTTATAGAAGATTGGGGGGGATAACTGGTGTAATTTACATGGGACTGGATATTATAGAGGACTGGAGAGTAAGGGATGATGTTATTTACATGGGACTATATGTTGGAGGGGGCTGAAGGAGGGGAATTACATGGGACTGCATGGTATAGAAGACTGTAAGAGAGGTTATTTACATGGTACTGTATCATATAAAAGACTGGTGGGAGAGGATTGGTGTTATTTACATGGGACTGTATTGTATAGAAGACTGGAGGGAGAGGACAGGCATTATAATTTATGGGGGCACTACAGAGAAGATAATAAATCCAGGGGGCACTGCAGGGGGCATTATAATTACAGGGAGCACTGCAGGGAACATTATAAATACTGTGGGCAGTGGTTGTGGGCATTACTACTACTGAGGGCTCCATAGAAATGCCTTCTAGATTATATATAGATTATAAGGAGTGCCCTATAGGGGGCCTTGTTAGTACTGTGGCCACTGTAGGGAGCCTTATTACCACTGGGGGTACTATGGGGGGGGGGGGGGGCTTCCGCCTAGCAGTGAACCCGGTAACGTCACTGGCACTAATGGACGGGCTTTAGCATTGCCCTAGCCTGTAAAGCCGCCCATCAGTGCCGGTGACATCTCTGCCTAGCAGTGTAAAAATTTAAACAAAACAGCCCTTGCCCTGCGCTATACAGCGCAGGGCAAGAGAGCGCATCAGAGCATGAAATGTCAGAGGGGCTGAGTGGGGGGAGAAGGGGATATATCTGGTTCAACTCTGAACCCGGAGAACTGCTTTAAAGGACATCTGTCAGCAGATTTGTACCCATGACACTGGCTGACCTGTTACACGTGCCCTTGGCAGCTGAAGACATCTGTGTTGGTCCCATGTTCATATGTGCCCGCATTAGTGATAAAAATGACTTATTATATGCAAATGAGCATCTAGGAGCAACGGGGGCGTTGCCATTATACCTAGAGGCTCCTGTTTCTTTGCAACTGCTGCTCCCTGTCTACTTTGACAGGGCCTGGCAGTGAAAATGTAATCACACCTGGCCATGTCAAAGTGCAGAGGTCACGGCTGTTAGGCCTCATGCACACGATCGTATGTGTTTTGCTGTCCGCAAATTGCGGATCAGTTGTTCCATTTTTATTTTCCGTTGTGTTTCCGTGTGTTTTCCTTTTTTGCGGTCTGCAAATTGCGGATCCGTTGTTCTGTTTTTTTGTTTCCGCAAAAAAAACAGAAGCAGGAAATTGTGTAATTTTACTATCCACACCGAGGATACAGGTATATATGCTGGTCATCTGAGTGTTTGGTGGCCATTTTCTTTAGTGTTTCCAGGGTACAGAGTTTAATTTGATTCCTTGGCTTTGTTGATCTTTGATTCGAACGTTGTGCGTCTTGGTTTCATCATGGCGGATGACTCAAAGGGTGAGGTCCTACTGCACTGGCTTATTTCTTGGCGATGGGGACAGCGGTCTATTCTTTTGGATGATGAACCGAGTAGAAGGAGGAGATTTTGGGTCCATCCCATTGTTTCCCAACGGTATAAGAAAGGACACTTCCATACCCTCTACGCAGATCTTCGCCAGCATCCAGAGAAGTTCTTTGCGTTCTGTTGGATGTCAGCATCTACATTTGATTGCTTGCTGTTGTCTCTACGTACTGTCCTTACCTTCATGGACACCAATATGAGGCGCAGCATTACTCCCGAGGAAAGGCTCATTGTCACGTTGAGGTAATCTATATGTAGTGATTTATTTTTTAACAGTAATGTGTACTGCTTCTCTCGTGAGTAACATGGTTCTTAAACTGGCTGTTCTTAGACATGTGTTAATGTTAGCTCTAGTTACCAGTTTTTGCCCCTTCTTAATTTCTGCAATCTTCTGTTTCCCAGACAAATAACATGCAAAGATGAACGCTAGTCCTGTATTTATAGCTTTTAAGTTTAGTGTATGCCAACGCCATCATCCTGCTGAGTGGTCACATCATTCTACGTTTCCCATACATTCATCATGGAAATGGCATCACCACAATAGGCGTAACATACAGTGGGATGCGAAAGTTTGGGCAACCTTGTTAATCGTCATGATTTTCCTGTATAAATCGTTGGTTGTTACGATAAAAAATGTCAGTTAAATATATCATATAGGAGACATACACAGTGATATCTGAGAAGTGAAATTAAGTTTATTGGATTTACAGAAAGTGTGCTATAATTGTTTAAACAAAATAAGGCAGGTGCATAAATTTGGGCACCACAAAAAAGAAATGAAATCAATATTTTGTAGATCCTCCTTTTGCAGAAATTACAGCCTTTAAACGCTTCCTGTAGGTTCCAATGAGAGTCTGGATTCTGGTTGAAGGTATTTTGGACCATTCCTCTTTACAAAACATCTTTAGTTCATTCAGGTTTGATGGCTTCCGAGCATGGACAGCTCTCTTTAAGTCACACCACAGATTTTCAATTATATTCAGGTCTGGGGACTGAGATGGCCATTCCAGAACGTTGTACTTGTTCCTCTGCATAAATGCCTTAGTGGATTTTGAGCAGTGTTTAGGGTCGTTGTCTTATTGAAAGATCCAGCCCCGGTGCAGCTTCAGCTTTGTCACTGATTCCTGGACATTGGTCTCCAGAATCTGCTGATACTGAGTGGAATCCATGCGTCCCTCAACTTTGACAAGATTCCCAGTCCCTGCACTGGCCACACAGCCCCACAGCATGATGGAACCACCACCATATTTTACTGTAGGTAGCAGGTGTTTTTCTTGGAATGCTGTGTTCTTTTTCCTCCATGCATAACGCCCCTTGTTATGGCCAAATAACTCAATTTTAGTTTCATTAGTCCACAGCACCTTATTCCAAAATGAAGCTGGCTTGTCCAAATGTGCTTTAGCCCACCTCAAGTGGCACTTTTTGTGCTGTGGGCGGAGAAAAGGCTTCCTCTGCATCACTCTCACATACAGCATCTCCTTGTGTAAAGTGCGCCGAATGGTTGAACGATGCACAGTGACTCCATCTGCAGCAAGATGATATTGTAGGTCTTTGGTGCTGGTCTGTGGGTTGACTCTGACTGTTCTCACCATTCGTCGCTTCTGTCTATCCGAGATTTTTCTTGGTCTGCCACTTCGAGCCTTAACTTGAACTGAGCCTGTGGTCTTCCATTTCCTCAATATGTTCCTAACTGTGGAAACAGACAGCTGAAATCTCCAAGACAGCTTTCTGTATCCTTCCCCTAAACCATGATGGTGAACAATCTTTGTCTTCAGGTCATTTGAGAGTTGTTTTGAGACCCCCATGTTGCTACTCTTCAGAGAAAATTAAAAGAGGAGGGAAACTTACAATTGACCCCCTTAAATACTCTTTCTCATAATTGGATTCACCTGTGTATGTAGGTCAGGGGTCACTGAGCTTACCAAGCCAATTTGAGTTCCAATAATTAGTTCTAAAGGTTTTGGAATCAATAAAATGACAACAGTGCCCAAATTTATGCACCTGCCTAACTTTGTTTAAACAATTATAGCACACTTTCTGTAAATCCAATAAACTTCATGTCACTTCTCAAATATCACTGTGTCTATCTCCTATATGATATATTTAACTGGCATTTTTTATCGTAACAACTAACAATTTATACAGGAAAATCATGACGATTAACAAGGTTGCCCAAACTTTCGCATCCCACTGTAGCTTGTAGGAGTTGGGCCCACACCCCTATTGTTGAAAGTATTTATCGGATGTTAAACCATTTTGTGGATAAAATGATAGTCTACAAAATGGACATAGAATGTGTAACATATGTCTACTTACAACCATTATATGAACCATGTTCATGATGTGACTAATTTTGCCCAAATTAATGATGTCACCTTTTTTGTTTTTGTCTACATATTCTTGGCAACTGGGAACTCATTTGCATCCCTGCATTTTGAGTTTCTTTTAGAAACCTCGACAATTTCTCGGATTGTGCGTCACACTTGCCATGTCATCTGGCAGCAACTCCGAGAGACAGTGATGCCACAGCCGAAGGCGGACAATTGGGTTCGAATCGCTGAGGGATTAAATTTTGCTGCGCAGTTTCCAAACTGCATCGGGGCAATGGATGGCAAGCACATTCGTGTGAAGAAGCCTCCTCACTCAAGGATCTGATTCTTCAATTATAACCAATACTTTTCGGTAGTGCTCATGGCTGTTGCTGACAGTAACTACCGGTTTATAATGGTTTATATTGGGGCCTACAGATGCTCGTGTCTTTAGTGCTTCTAGAATGGGTGAGCGGCTTCGTGCCAACCTGCTTGCCCTGCCCGAGTCCAGAAGACTGCCTGGATATTCTGGTCCCCCGGCTCCATTTGTGATCGTGGTGGATGAAGGGCTTGCATTGACTCACCATGTTATTCGACCCTTCCCAAAGCGTGGTGATATCAGGAGGCGTATTTTCAATTACCGGTTGACTCGTTCCCGTCGGTATGTTGAGTGCACATTCGGAATACTCTCTAGCAAGTGGAGGGCGTTTTTGTCATCCATACAAATGCATCCAGAGAATGCTACCCTGGTGATTCAAGCTTGTGTTGTTCTACACAACTTCACCAAGATTCATGAGGCTTCCTCTTCTGTTGACATGGAAGAATTTCCTACATCATCAGTTTTGGGTTTGGATAGGACCCTGCATAGACGACCTGCGACTGCAGGCATTGCAGTTCTGGAACTCTATGCAGACTACTTTTTCAGCCCAGAGGGGTCCTTGCCATGGCAGATGGACACTATTCGTGGCAGTGTTTGATTTATTCTGTTCTCATTTTTTTTTTTCAGATAGAATATGGAATTTATGTTGTAGTTGAGTGTAGGGACTCGCAAGAAAATGAGAACCCTTGACGTGGGCTTGCGGGCTGAGGTTTTGGGCCATAAAAATATTGACATTGAATAGAAATAATAAAGATGCTTTTGAAAGTCAACCTTATTAAAAATCAATAATCTAGTTGATCTATGGTCCCAAAAACCTTCTAATACCTCATTTAAATATTGATAATTAAGCAAGTATAGTGATCATTAAAGTGATAGTACTAAGAGTATTGTGTGGGTCTATGTTATTATGTTGAAATGCGTTTACCTGTTCAATGTAATTTGTCTCACAATAAATTACTGAAGACAAGTGATTTTTTTAAATCAAGTATTTACTGAAACCCTTGTCCCCCCAAACAAAATACAAAGACAATCCCTGTCTAGACAAAATAAATACAAATAACATTAAATAAATAATAACATTTTCAAAAATTATAAGTCAAAAAGGTCTCTTGTGAAGGATTCTTGCCCATATGAATAACCTGGGCGGACCTGGCTAGGTTCAGGCCCATATGATTTGACCTGGGTGGACATGGGCAGGATCAGGCCCATATGATTGACCTTGGTGGACATGGGCAGGATCTAGCCCAAGTGGCTGACGTGGGCGGACATGGCCAGGATCAGGGCCAGATGATGAACCTGGACGGACATGGCCAGGATGAGGCCCAGATGGCTGACGTGGGCGGACATTGCCAGGATCAGGGCTAGATGATGAACCTGGACGGACATGGCCAGGATGAGGCCCAGATGGCTGACGTGGGCGGACATGGCCAGGATCAGGGCTAGATGATGAACCTGGACAGACATGGCCAGGATGAGGCCCAGATGGCTGACGTGGGCAGACATGGCCAGGATCATGGCCAGATGATTGACCTCGGTGGACATGGCCAGGATCAGGGCCAGGTGAGGAACCTGGGTGGACATGGGCAGGATCTGGGGCCCATGTGGCGTATCCCGGGTGAACCTGGCCCGGATGTGGTGCCCATGTACCATAACTTCACTGATTACTCTGCTGGCCAAGGGGTGGGTTTGGTTCTGGGAACCTGCAGGTTTGTTGGCCATGGAAAGGTGTCACTTGTGGTGGCTGTGGAGGATGCGGGTACATGGTGGGCTGCTGATAGGATTGCCTCATTAATTTATGCCGTAGCTCAGTAATGCGTAAGTGTATGTCTCCCTGGTAGTGGGAGGCATACATCTCAATCACAACCACTAATGAGGCAACACACATATTATGCCTCTCCATAGGGACCCGGCGGAGTAATGGCCCCAGACCCCTTAAAACACATTCCTCTTGTCCGTCACTCCTCCTCTGGGCAAGCAAATCGATTACTCGGGCATCTATCATTTCCTGAATATCTTGCCCAGAGGAAGACTGACGGACATTTCTCCTTCTTCGCCTGGCCTGAGGCTGGTGTGTTTCTTGTGGGCTCCCTTCAGAAATGGCAGCAGGTTCTCTTGGCTGTGGGATTGGCTCCTCAGCCAGTGTTGGTGCAGGAGATGAAGCAGGTGAAAAGACTGCTGGCGTTTCCTCCCCTCCCAAGTCAGAATCCTCGGGGTCATCCAGACTGTCCACAGTCCTGTAAAGATAAATGACATGAAAACATATATTACATTATGGCAAAATTACATTACAAAACACTAAAAGCATTATGGGAAACATAGGGCTGTATGTCTACAATAAGGCGAGCTGAGATAGATCACATAAGTTTAACAAATCTTCCGGTTTTCCATAAACATTTAAGGACACATTACAGAATCCAACCTTTGAAGGATTGTGGCTTTGTTATAGGCCAAAACATATTTCAAAATAGCTGGTTGTTTTGAGCTTTCCAGCACCAAAACATTCACACACATTCCGGAGCTAACCAAGTGCTGATATTCTGACCTTCTATATCAGCTCTGCTGAACCTTCGGCCCTTCAGCTATTTGCTAAACTCCAACTCCCATCATTCTCAGACAGCCTACATCTATAAGGTCATAGTGAGAGTTGTACTTTTCAAACAGCTGGAGGGCCACAGGGTGAGCATCCCTGGTCTATATAAACAGAGAAATAGATTTGCATTGCTTGACATAGTAAGGATATCTACATTTTTGGGGGTTTTGCTCATGCGGGTTATAGAGTACAATATTAAAAATAGGTCAAAGACGGTAAACACACAGAAAAACATATTTAAAAAAGCATGTGTTTATGCCAACTTGGACATACATCAAGCAAATGTCCCCTTCAACTGTCTTAAAAGCCATACCTTTGAAAAAGGTGCCAACACAAGTCTGTGCTAAAAAACCTTCGGGAGTGACAACAATCGGTCACCCTGATTATGAATAAGCGCCTATAAAAGGGGAGAACTATGCATCTGGTGACTCAAATAAAGCATTTGTAATTGGCCAACGTCATCATATATTGCACACCAAACCCGGAAGAAAGGTCTGCTATATTATGGTACTGGCCAATGACATCTACCGTTACAAAAACTATTTTATATTTCCAAAAAACTTACGGCCTCAAGTCCATGACAGGGCGTAGAAACTGCAACTGGTCAGTGTAGATATAAGGCCTTTTACGGAGACCATCAGCCCCACTGCGGCCCTTTTCTGTTAGCTCCCGCCTAAACTGGTCCCGGCAGCTGTTCCAGCGGGTTTTGGTCTTCTTCACTTTGAAAAGAGCAAACATGACATAAAAATTTATCATTTCATCAATTAGAACAAAAATCTGTAAAAAAAAAATATTAAAATATGACAACCAAAATAACCTTAAAAATAAAAAAATTACACATAAAAAAAATCAAAAAATATGACAACCAAACCAATAAATTATCAAAACAATGGTAAAAGGTGAGAATGCACAGAACATGGTACAGTAGTCCAGGTGTGGGTATCTGCAGTGTTTCAAAACGTACATGAGCATCCAACGAAAACATATTTACACAGCAGACCAATGTCGGACAGTATTTTTTGGTACTCATGTGAAGCAGTGAATCGAAGGTACAATAATTGCATGAAGGAGGAAATTATTTGTTCGAGGCCTTTTACTAATAATACTTTATATGGAAAGGAGACAGATGTTGGAATAACAATTACAACAGGGCCATATGTAACCAAAACTATAATGTGCTCATGCTGGTTATCCATTACTAATATGTGCTGTAGCTAAAGTCAAGACATCCATTAAAACGTGGTGTTTGAATAAATTGGAAGGATCTAAATAGGAACAGGCCAGTACATAATTAAACACTAGCCACAAAAGGGAAATGATAATGACCTAAATATAGCAGTTGTGAAAAAATTAGGGACAACACAGGGGCAGGACATAACAACGACATAGCTTGCACTTACCTAAATCATCCCAACCTCTGCTATCTGCTTTATCACATTCCGAAGGCCTCATGCGACGGGCCACATGCTCCCACTATGCATCCTTCCTCAACCGATCATGGTACATATTGTTGCGGCTGTCCCACAGCTCGGGACGCTCCTGCACCAGTGATCCATGATGTGTTTTCTGAATTCCCTTTTTGTCTTGTCAACATATTGGATTCCGCAAGTAGAGATAGCCACATACTGTATAATACTCCTATCATTTTGCAGTTTTGAATGAATAGAATAGGCGTGACCAGTCACAAAGCTGAAGACTTTTCTATCTCTTTTGATGTAATCACTGGTAATGCTCAACCCACATCTGGTTTCACTGGATGGGGACTGAAAAAAAAACAACTATGCACACAAGATGGTCCCTCAGGTTACCGTACGGTCAAAAGATAATCAAGCGACGCTCACCAACTAAGTAGCCAATGTCAGGATCTGACCTCCTTACTCCTTTATGTGCTGCGTCATAGGTTCCAATCACCCATAGCAGTTGGTCCTGTCCTGCCTTATGTTTTGGATATAGCAAGCAACACAGAGAATGCTGGAATGCTTCTTTCAAAACTTTTTGGGGGATATATTTTTGGGGAGAATCTGTCTCTCATATCCATAGCTGCTACCATAAAGTCTGCTGGTTCAGAATAATTCCGTCTGGCTGTCAAATACTTGCCCTTTGAGGTCTCTCTTTTTAGAGCTGTAGGATGACCACTATGTCATCTTAACTATTGGTGGCTGTGCTCTTATGGAATATTTTGGTGATAATTCGACCAGTGTGGTCCAAGTTTATAGACAGATTAAGGAATATAATATATGAATCCTGGTCAGAAGTGACATCAAATCATAGAATTTGTCCTTGCCCACAAGTCCAAACAGATGCTGAAAGTGGTCCCAGTTCGCGTCTCTCCATCTTTGGGCACTGCGGATTATGCTGGCGGATTATGCTCGTGATGCTGCGGATAGTGTTTGTGATGTTTTCCTTGAGCTCATCCAGGGGATGTAGATTGTTAGTGGACACTCTCTGTTTTAAATTTCCCCACAGATAAAAATCGCATGTGGACAAGTCTGGGGAACGTGGTGGCCATAACCCCTTGCTCACTGTTCGCTTGCCCGTAAAGAGTTCATGAACCCGTGAGTTCTGAGTTGTGGCATGTTGCCCCATCTTGTTGGAAAAAGCAGGACACTTTTTCTTCTGCAGCATTACTGAAGAGCTGCAAGCAGAATCCGCCAGCATAATCTGCCGTGCCCAAAGATGCATAGATGTGAACGGGGACCACTTTCAGCATCTTTGTGACATGTGGGTAATAAAAATAAAAAAATCCATTTGCTTGTTCATCTTGTCATACCATCCCTGGAGGCAGGCTACTTTTTCATGGGCCACCTTGTATAAAGACATTGGGGGTCATTTATTAAGACCAGAGTTTTAGACGCCAGTCTTGAAAGTTATGAAGAGGCGCCGGACTCTACATAACTTCGGCACATCCACTGCCGGTCTAAATGCAAGACTGCTTCCTTGCTGGCTTGAATTTAGACCATTTTCTTTGCCTAAAACAGGCATAGAAAATGATAAATGAGACAGGTAGGCTGTCCCCTTCCCTGCCCACTCCATGCACCCTTGTTTAGACCTGGTGTTAGCTCGGAAAAGTCGCAAACTGCGGCGCAAATAAGCTTTGCGCCACAATCTGCAACAGTTATATGCCAGAAAACTGACGTATATCTGATAGTAAATGACCCCCATCGTCTATCATTTTGAGCCATAGCACAATAGAGATGTCTATTCATCCATATGTTTGTTGAACACAATCTCCCCTTCTCACCAGCCCAGAAAAGGGTTGATTTAGGTTGGTGCACAAGGACCCCCATAGAAACCACCTTAGCTGGTGGAAGACCACCATACTGCCCTGTTTGTGCAGTATCAAGCAATAAACAACTTCTACCATATGTCGTAGTTAGTCAATAAAGTCAGATTCACAGGATACCCCATAAAGTCTATTTAACACCTCCATAGAGTCTCTCATGAATGATAGGTCTGAGGATCCTATCCACGTACAGTACAGACCAAAAGTTTGGACACACCTTCTCATTCAAAGAGTTTTCTTTATTTTCATGACTATGAAAATTGTAGATTCACACTGAAGGCATCAAAACTATGAATTAACACATGTGGAATTATATACATAACAAAAAAGTGTGAAACAACTGAAAATATGTACTGTATATATATATATATATATATATATATATATATATATACATACACACAGGGAGTGCAGAATTATTAGGCAAGTTGTATTTTTGAGGATTAATTTTATTATTGAACAACAACCATGTTCTCAATGAACCCAAAAAACTCATTAATATCAAAGCTGAATATTTTTGGAAGTAGTTTTTAGTTTGTTTTTAGTTTTAGCTATTTTAGGGGGATATCTGTGTGTGCAGGTGACTATTACTGTGCATAATTATTAGGCAACTTAACAAAAAACAAATATATACCCATTTAAATTATTTATTTTTACCAGTGAAACCAATATAACATCTCAACATTCACAAATATACATTTCTGACATTCAAAAACAAAACAAAAACAAATCAGTGACCAATATAGCCACCTTTCTTTGCAAGGACACTCAAAAGCCTGCCATCCATGGATTCTGTCAGTGTTTTGATCTGTTCACCATCAACATTGCGTGCAGCAGCAACCACAGCCTCCCAGACACTGTTCAGAGAGGTGTACTGTTTTCCCTCCTTGTAAATCTCACATTTGATGATGGACCACAGGTTCTCAATGGGGTTCAGATCAGGTGAACAAGGAGGCCATGTCATTAGATTTTCTTCTTTTATACCCTTTCTTGCCAGCCACGCTGTGGAGTACTTGGACGCGTGTGATGGAGCATTGTCCTGCATGAAAATCATATTTTTCTTGAAGGATGCAGACTTCTTCCTGTACCACTGCTTGAAGAAGGTGTCTTCCAGAAACTGGCAGTAGGACTGGGAGTTGAGCTTGACTCCATCCTCAACCCGAAAAGGCCCCACAAGCTCATCTTTGATGATACCAGCCCAAACCAGTACTCCACCTCCACCTTGCTGGCGTCTGAGTCGGACTGGAGCTCTCTGCCCTTTACCAATCCAGCCACGGGCCCATTCATCTGGCCCATCAAGACTCACTCTCATTTCATCAGTCCATAAAACCTTAGAAAAATCAGTCTTGAGATATTTCTTGGCCCAGTCTTGACCAGTGGCGTCGCCAGGGGGGGGGGCCAGAGGGGGCCACGGCCCCCCCTACATCATGCTCGGCCCCCCCATGTGCCCCCCCAACTAAAATGCGCCCCCCCCCCCCAAAGTGAGCCGCCGCCGCCGGGCACAGGGAGATGAGCGCTTCCATTGCGCTCATCTCCTTACTACTGCCTGTGCCAGCGGCGGTGCAGGGGAGGGAGAGGCGTGTCCCTTCCCCTTGCTCTGATAGGCTGCCGGCACTAGGCCGGCAGCCTATCAGAGGCCGGCGCAGGCGGCGCGATGACGTCATCGCGCTGCCTGAGCCATACAGCGTGGGACACAGACCAGAAGAGGCCTGCATCGCATCGCTGCCACTGAGGTAAGTATAAGTGTTCTTTTTTTTTTTTTCTTACAATAGTGATACTGAAGGGGTGGGGGACTTAATAATGCCACATGATGGGGGGGACTTAATAATGCCACATGATGGGGGAGACTTAATAATGCCACATGATGGGGGGGACTTAATAATGCCACATGATGGGGGGGACTTAATAATGCCACATGATGGGGGGGACGACTTAATAATGCCACATGATGGGGGGGGACTTAATAATGCCACATGATGGGGGGGGGACTTAATAATGCCACATGATGGGGGGGGACTTAATAATGCCACATGATGGGGGGGGACTTAATAATGCCACATGATGGGGGGGACTTAATAATGCCACATGATGGGGGGGACTTAATAATGCCACATGATGGGGGGGACTTAATAATGCCACATGATGGGGGGGACTTAATAATGCCACATGATGGGGGGGACTTAATAATGCCACATGATGGGGGGACTTAATAATGCCACATGAGGGGGGGACTTAATAATGCCACATGATGGGGGGGGACTTAATAATGCCACATGATGGGGGGGACTTAATAATGCCACATGATGGGGGGAACTTAATAATGCCACATGATGGGGGGAACTTAATAATGCCACATGATGGGGGGGACTTAATAATGCCACATGATGGAGGGACTTAATAATGCCACATGATGGGGGGGACTTAATAATGCCACATGATGGGGGGGGACTTAATAATGCCACATGATGGGGGGGGACTTAATATGCCACATGATGGGGGGGACTTAATAATGCCACATGATGGGGGGGACTTAATAATGCCACATGACGGGGGGACTTAATAATGCCACATGAGGGGGGGACTTAATAATGCCACATGATGGGGGGGGGACTTAATAATGCCACATGATGGGGGGGGGGACTTAATAATGCCACATGATGGGGGGGACTTAATAATGCCACATGATGGGGGGGACTTAATAATGCCACATGATGAGGGGGACTTAATAATGCCACATGATGGGGGGGACTTAATAATGGCACATGATGGGGGGGGACTTAATAATGCCACATGATGGGGGGGGACTTAATAATGGCACATGATGGGGGGGACTTAATAATGGCACATGATGGGGGGGACTTAATAATGGCACATGATGGGGGGACTTAATAATGGCACATGATTACTGGCACGTAATGGGGGGCTTATTACTGACACGTAATGGGGGGCGACTTAATAATGGCACATGATTACTGGCACGTAATGGGGGGCTTATTACTGACACGTAATGGGGGGCTTATTACTGGCACATGATGGGGGGCTTATTACTGGCACATGATGGGGGGCTTATTACTGGCACGTAATGGGGGGCTTATTACTGGCACGTAATGGGGGGCTTATTACTGGCACGTAATGGGGGGCTTATTACTGGCACATTATTGGTGGGCACTATAGGGGCATCTACTGAGGCAACACAAAGAAGGGGTGTTTTATATGGGGGGCTCTGTACAGTAGCATTTTATACTGGGACTCATTATGGTGGGTACTATGGGGAAGGGGGGAGAGGAGTACTATGGAGTCATCTACGGGGGCACTAAGAAGGGGTAATTTATACTTGCAAAATTATGGGGGACACTGAAGGCATCTACTGGGGCATTTTATACTGGTACAGTATGGGGGGCACTAGGAGGAAGGGGGGGAGGAGCACTATGGGGGCATTTACTGGGGGCACTATATAGGGGTATTTTATACTGGCACATTATGGGGGACATTAGCTCAACTAGGGGCATAAGGGGGTATTTTTTGCATTGTCACATTATAAGGAGAATTATTTCTACTGGGGGGCATAATGGTGGGCTTTATTACTCCCCCATGGTATGACCCCCTAGTAGCAGCACCGGCCTCTCCCTGCTCTGCTGTCCCTCTGCCCCTTCTCCAAATCCTTATTATGAAATCTTTCTCATTAGGATAAAACACATCAGCTCCGCCGAGCCCCCGGCCAAGTGTGGAAGTGGCGTCCGAGATCCCCAAGGGCCAAGCCAAGTAACTGTAAGTGTTCAGGTGAAATATGTTTATGTTATACACATATAGCCTACACTGTGCCACACAGTATACCTCTACACTGTGCCACACAATATACAGTATACCTCTACACTGTGCCACACAATATACAGTATACCTCTACACTGTGCCACACAATATACAGTATACCTCTACACTGTGCCACACAATATACAGTATACCTCTACACTGTGCCACACAGTATACCTCTACACTGTGCCACACAGTATACCTCTACACTGTGCCACACAATATACAGTATACCTCTACACTGTGCCCCACGATATACAGTATACCGCTACACTGTGCCACACAGTATACAGCTACACTGTGCCCCACAATATACAGTATACCTCTACACTGTGCCACACAATATACAGTATACCTCTACACTGTGCCCCACGATATACAATATACCGCTACACTGTGCCACACAGTATACAGTATACCGCTACACTGTGGAGTCTGTTCTATAAGCACCCTTGTTCTGTGGCGGCAGACAGAAAATAATCTGGAAGTGCCTCTCCCGAGACCAGGCTCTGGATCCGCCACTGGTCTGGACCGCTCACAGGAGTGTACATTTCTTCTAAACTGTAATCCGTATCCTCTGACCTGCAGAAATGAGCGCTCGCTCGATAACAACTAACAGGCAGTACCTGTAGGCTGTAGCCTGGCCCTGTTACCGAAGCTAGCCGAGTGGTGTAAGGTTAAGGTACTAGTAGAGATGAGCGGCTGCTGAATCCTGATTTAAAGTTAAAGTTACTGCAGGATATGGATTACGGTTTAGAAATGTCAAATGTACACTCTTGTGAGAGGCGGGGAGGGGGATCTGTGGATGACACTGTTATGGAGGGGGAAATGGGGATGACACTGTTATGGAGGGGGAAATGGGGATGACACTGTCATGGGGTGGATCTGTGGATGACACATATAGCATAAGATGCTATACCCGGTATGTGGCATCCACAGATCCCCCCCATAGCAGTGTCATCCACAGATCCCCCTCTCTATAAAAGTGTCATCCACAGACAGCTGGACTTTTCTTCCCTGTTGCGGTTTTAGGTATCGCAGCATTTCGAGGCGTACTTGTGTAAATGTATCGTTGTTATAGCTGCCCCCCCTACTTTTGTCCTGGCCCCCAGTGTGCCCCCCCCCCCCCCCCCCCAAATTTTGAAAGCTAGAGACGCCACAGGTCTTGACGTTTCAGCTTGTGTGTCTTGTTCAGTGGTGGTTGTCTTTCAGCCTTTCTTACCTTGGCCATGTCTCTGAGTATTGCACACCTTGTGCTTTTGGGCACTCCAGTGATGTTGCAGCTCTGAAATATGGCCAAACTGGTGGCAAGTGGCATCTTGGCAGCTGCACGCTTGACTTTTCTCAGTTCATGGGCAGTTATTTTGCGCCTTGGTTTTTCCACACGCTTCTTGCGACCCTGTTGACTATTTTGAATGAAACGCTTGATTGTTCGATGATCACGCTTCAGAAGCTTTGCAATTTTAAGAGTGCTGCATCCCTCTGCAAGATATCTCACTATTTTTGACTTTTCTGAGCCTGTCAAGTCCTTCTTTTGACCCATTTTGCCAAAGGAAAGGAAGTTGCCTAATAATTATGCACACCTGATATAGGGTGTTGATGTCATTAGACCACACCCCTTCTCATTACAGAGATGCACATCACCTAATATGCTTAATTGGTAGTAGGCTTTCGAGCCTATACAGCTTGGAGTAAGACAACATGCATAAAGAGGATGATATGGTCAAAATACTTATTTGCCTAATAATTCTGCACTCCCTGTATATATGTACAAAATTCTTGAAATTTGTTTCCTGTCTGATTCAGAGTTTTCCTTCCTTCCTTAGTTCCTTTCTTTTCTACTTTCTTTTTTTCTTCCTATATAACCCCTTCCTCACATGTGCTGTACATGGAGCGGGCCCAGAAGATGCATTCAGCAGTAGGTGCCTGGCTGTATCCATCAGCATCTGTGAAAACTCCAGTGCCAGTGGATTAACCCCTTAGATGCATATAAGGGGCTTGCAGAGGGAGGGAGCTCCCTCTGTTTCTCCATCAGCTCCCTGCTCTGTGATTGTGGGGGCCAATGAATGCTATGGCAACCATAGGCCTTGCAATGCCAGCTATGGAGGCCTATGAGGCCCACCTCCCAGACTGGGTCTCAAAGGCGACCTGTCAGTGTAAAACCAATAGTTCAATGCAGTACAATACAGTATACAGTATGTATTGTACCGCATTGAAACAGGATCAAACTCTGAAATATTGAAGTCCCTTAGTGCGACAAAAATAAAAAGTAAAAAAACAGTAAAAAGGTGTTTTATAAATATAAAAAATGAGGGGGGCGGAGCTAGCCGAGCATGGTGGTGGACGCTTAACCTCGAGCTCCTCACCGCATCTCCCGGCCAAACAGCTTTTTACAGCACCTAGCCTACTCGAATCATGGGCAAACTGCCTAAATAAGCCGATGCCTTCCCCAGCCAGATAGAAGAAAATGGCGGCAGCCGCTGCCCGCTCTGAGACACAGGAAGATGATTCGGACAGAGGCAGTTTGTGTACCTTCTCCAATGCACAGGGGGCTGTTAACACGCTACCGATCACACGGTCCTTCCTGAAGCACTCTCTGTCGCAGGCCCTATCTCCGGTGATGAAGGAGCTAGCAGACATAAAGATGGAGGTACAGCAAATGGGGGCCCGAGTTGAATCACTCGAAGCCTCCCAGTTAGCTATCACTGAACACAGCAAAGGGCTGCACACTCAAATGAAGTCGCTACGCTCGCAGCTGAATAATGCCTACCTTAGCCTGGAAGATCAGGAGAATAGGGGATGGCGGAAAAATGTCAGAATCAGGGGGATCCCAGAATCAGACTGCGTACGCCGAATCTTCTCAACACTAGTGGGGCAGGCGCATGCAGACGCCATTATTATCGAGCGTGCACACAGAGCCCTGAGACCCAAGCCAGCAGAGGGAGACCCGCCGAGAGACACTGTCTGCGCACTTCTGAATTACCTAGACACGGCGGAGATCCTCAAGGCGGCAAGAGATAAACAGGACATTTTGTTGGATACTCACAAAATTCAGATCTTCCAAGACCTGGTCGGCAAGAAAGGAACAGGTCTCCATGGACTGAAGGCTACCTTTGTGAGGGGTAAAAAGCTACCAGTTGTAGCGTTAAGGTCTCCTTCTTGGGCTTCTGGCCCATGTATTTGCGAACCGCTGTGTTCCTGTTAGCATAGTTGTAAGCGGATTTGCTTTACCTGGACAGATATTATTTGAACGTGGGTATGGAACACAGAACCGAACATGGACATAGATTGCTGGGTGTGGGGGAGAGTTTGTTAAGCCAGACTAGATCCTCCGAATAGTCCTCTTTAACCATCGTGCGGTGGTACTCTCCCTCAGACCCTGCAATAGTCTAGACATTTGTCCTCCTGTGTTCCTGTACGATTTCATATGCCATCATGCGTTTTCACGTGTTTTTCCATGTGTTACATATGTTCCTGTATGTTTTCTTATGTTCTCTGAATCGAGTAGGTCTAGAAAGGCCCTTATACTGGCCGGAGGTGTGCGGAGTCCCTGGTCCTGTTGGGTTCTTCCACTGATGTCGTCGTCGTCCCCCCCCCCCGGCCTTATTTTATTTAACAGTCTTTGCACTATTGCGCAGCGTTGCGCTGTTAGAGCCTAAGAGCTCTTTTTTTCTCTTCTGTTTATACTATTGTTCCCCCCCCCCCCATGTCGACCTACAGGATGATATCACTGAGGTGGTTATGATTGTGTCACGGATGGTGTAACAGAAAACAAGAAGTTACAAATAAGGATCCGACTGGCTTGATCCGAAACTAAGGAACAAAAGGGAGACCCCTATTTAAGCCCTGAAACTCTCCCTTTCTTCTCAGCCCATGCAAAGATCTCTATGATAGAAAATTGCATGCCCTCATGCCTCGACTGTATGACACCTGAACACCCTATAATAGTGAGGGGACATGACCACCGGCTCCCTACACTTAATACGGAGGGAGTCAGGGTCACCTAGGATCAAGCAAACAGGAAAACACAAATAAATGAACAGACTTTTCTGTAGAAGCATCAGTTGTTGCATCCAGCATGTACACACTCCAGGAAGTTGTATAAACCGCAAAGTGATGCAGTATGGGAGGGGATTTAAAGGGATGCAATCAGTGCAACTAGATGACAGCTGAGAGAGGGAAACGAGATGACAAAACGAAAGCAAAACAAAAGAACCTCAAGCAGGAGGTTCTGAAGAACGTCTGTCAGAGCTTCTCAGATGTCTGGCGGTGACAGATTGATATTGAGTGTTCAAAAGTAATATGGCTGAAATAACTGTTTGAACACTTAATGTTAATGAAATGAATATACCCCAGCAAAGAAGCCAGGTATATAACACTCTTAAAAGAGAAAACGCTGACATACTCTTTTTGCAGGAGACTCACTTCCGGCATCAACATGTTCCAAATATGAACAGCAGAAGCTTCCCTGTCTGGTACCATTCTACCTATTCCTCAGCTGCACGTGGTGTCTCTGTTGGTATAAGCAGAAATTTACCTTTCACCCTGACGGCTAAGATGGAGGACCCTCTTGGGAGGTATTTGTTAAGGGGAAAGTCCTTAATAGTACCATCACTATGGCGAATGTCTACGCCCCAAATGCTAAGCAGTTTCGTGGTTCGTGCAGATTCTGGCCACTCTGGGGAATTACTTATAATCTTGAGGGGTGAGTTTAACCTGACTTTAGATTACAATTTAGATTCCACCTCAAAATCTCCATCCCTCTCTAAGAAACAGATACGTAGACTCCAGTTAGCTCTGTCGAACCTGCAGATTTCATGATGTCTGGAGAATTCTCAACCCGAGAGAGGACTAACGTTTTTCTCACACGTCATGGTACGTACCAGAGGCTGGACTACTATCCTTATGTCTAATAGTTCACTCTCCTCTATCACAAAGCAGAAATTGGCACTTCCACTATCTCTGACCATGCTTTGGTAAAGTAGGTGGAAATTGACAGACCTTCCCCAAAAACGTGGACGCTGGCGGCTTAAACACCACACTCTTGAGGATGAACTAATAAGGCCCAGATAGAACAGAGGATCCAAAATTATTTCAATATAAATGACAGTCCCCAAACCCCTATGCCCATGATTTGGGAGGCTCATAAGGCAGTTATTAGAGGGGAACTGATTAGCTTAGGCTCCAGAGTAAAGAAACAAAGATCCCAACAGTTAAACTCTCTGCTCACCCAGATTTCTACCCTGGAAACCCTACATAAAGCCAGACAGTCTGACAAAGTGCAATCCGCGCTTAGGGCGCTGTGCCATCAGGTTAAAGATGTATTAAACATTAAAACAGCCAAAATATTGCAATCACTACGATTTAAATATTTTTGTCATGGAGATAAGGGATCTAAGGTTATGACTAACCTCTTAAGAGCTCAAAGGAGTAAAACTTTTATGCAGGCTATTAAAAATAAGGAGGGGAAAAGGGTAACCTCAACTCCTGACATAGCTAGGGAATTTTGTAATTTCTACTCATCACTATATAACATTGAACGAGAGAAACGGGCAGCAGAATCTGATCAGAGCCTCTTAAGAGGACACATAGATTCCTTCCTTGAATCTATCTCAATTCCCACTTTATCAGAGGAAGACAGATCTGCACTGCTGAGCCCTGTTACCGCTGAGGAGGTTGATAAAATCCTGGGGTCTATCCCTGCAGTTAAGAGCCCGGGTCCGGATGGATATCCCATCTATTATTATAAGAAATTTAAACATATCTTGTCCCCATACTTTGTGAGACTCTGTAATGACCTGCTACGGGGCTCCACCCTCCCTGCTCAAGCACAAGAAGCACATATTACCATCATCCATAAGGAAGGAAAAGATCAGGAGCTGTGTGGTAGCTACAGACCCATATCTCTCTTGAACACTGATCTGAAATGATGGGCCAAGCTGTTAAGCAACAGAATTGCCTCCTTGCTTCCTAGCCTGATTGGTGAGGAACAGGTGGAATTTGTGTTGGGCAGGGAGGGTAGACACAATGTTAGTAGAGTCGTAAGTGCGGTTGCGCATGCTTCACTTTAAAAAATTACCCTTAGTTCTCCTGGGGCCAGACGCAGAGAAAGCAGTTCGACAGAGTTAACTGGATGTTTATGCGGAAAACTTTAGGAGCGTTTGGGTTCCCAGACAGGTTTATACAGGCGATATTTGCAATGTACTCCTCTCCGTCCGCCCGTATATTGGTGAACAATACGCTATCGGACTCCTTTGGCATTGGGAATGGTACCAGACAGGGATGCCCGCTGTCCCCTTCACTCTTCATCTTGGCCATGGAGACGCTACTGCTTAAATTCAGACAGACCCCTGATATTTGTGGCCTAAAAATTAACAAAACGGAGCACAAGATGGCAGCATTTGCCGATGACTTGTTGCTGTTCATCTCGAACCCAGAAGAAGCCATGCCATTTGTCATGAATATTTTGTAATGCATTTGGAGAGGCATCTGATTTTAAGATTAACTTTGACAAGTCAGAAGCTTTAGGCATCTCTATCTCACCTCCCCAGTTGAGAAGAATTAATGATATGACTCCCTTTAAATGACTCACCCAGGCCATTAAGTATCTAGGGATCATGATACCTGCCAACATGAACTTGCTATACCAACTTAACTATGTCCCCTTACTAGCTAAAATACAATCTACTGTAGCAGGTTTCTCAAAGAAAACGCTCTCTTGGCTAGGTAGGAAGAATGCATTGGTCACATTTATCCTTCCCCAGCTGTTGTACTTATTTAGATCCCTTCCGATCTCAATCCCTGGTGCATTTCAAACTAAACTGAATTCTGTCTTTGAATTCTGTCTTTTGGGATGGGAAAAAAGGCAAGACTTCCCCATTTACTCCTTACTAGAAAAAGGAAACGCGGGGGCATCTCTTTGCCAGATGTTAACTCGTACCTACAGGCCATACACTTGGAGAAATGGTTAACCTTGACGCAACCTGACCCACTCCCTATTCATATTGACATTGAAAAATCCCTACTGGGGGGACATAGGGAATTCTTGCTTTGGTATAAAGCTTCATTGCCGAATAAACGGGATTTACCATATGACCTAATCAGAAGTACAATCCGTAGATGCCAAAACTCTGATGAGCTCAATATGGGGAAGGATAAATTGTCACCCCTGACACCCCTCCATATCCTTCCACAGATACTGGCAAAACGCCCTTTAGAAGTCACAAAAATTTGGACATCTGTGGCTCACCTTCAACTAGGTGACCTGAGTCGTTCCAAGGCTAATAGAGGTTTCTACATTGATATCACAGGCAGTAGTGACATACCTGGGGATATACTGCAAATATGGGACTTTGAGAAATCTTGTGCCAGATTTAAGAAATCCAATCATTTACCTCTGCCAGACCCCACGTGGCTAGAGAATTATACAATGCTCCTTACTCTGCCAGCTAAATGCTTATCTATGGTATACAAACAGCTATCCAGTAATAGGAGCCCTCAGAACCCCACCTACCTAAATAACTGGGAACGAGAGTTGAATATAAAATTAGATGACAGTAGCAGAGCAAGTATTTTGACCAGCTCCCATGGATTCTCCACCTGTATCAGAGTTCAGGAGAATTCCTATAAAATCCTATCAAGGTGGTATAGAACTCCGGATTTCCTTCACCGAATAAACATATCCCCCCTCAGACAAATGTTGGAGATGCTCATCAGGTGTTGGTAACATCTCGCACATGGTGGTTTTGCCCCAAAATGAGAGTTCTGGTCAGGAATTGAGGACATAATCAACTAAGTATGCCCTGAGAGGGTAAAGCTTACGGCCTCGCTAATACTGCGTTGGCTACCAGAGGGGAGTTTTAGACCAAGTAAAGCGAATTTAGCCACACATTTGATTACTGCAGCTAAACTATTGATCTATTGATTCCGCTAAGGTGGAAGGATGAAAGTCCCCCGTCACTAGCAATGTGGTATGAAAAGATGATGTATTTGTGCCGTATGGAAGAAATGATGGGTTGGGAGAACAAAACCAGAAAAAAATTTCTTCAAGTGTGGCAACCATGGTTAACGCATATAAAAAGGAGAATGGAGCTGGATGCAAGGGATTAAGTCAAGTGATGAATTAGGGGTATTCAAAGATTCATTTGTTTTTCTAGAGATCAATACCTCAGGTTAGAATGTGCTCTTGGTCGCCCCCCCCCCCCCTCTTTAACGTTTCACTATTATTTCCTGTTCTTATAAGGTCTGATTATTCGGATCCTGTGTTGTCAGGTATATAGCCTCTGAAGCTATGGTTTGCTTTGCTTATTCCTTGCATGGAACTGGATTTTTTATTCTATGATACTTTACTGTCATTTACCTCATGTTCATTTCTGGACAGACTGTATAATGTAAGTGTATGCTTATTATTATTGTCACAAACACTCCAATAAAAAGAGATTTGTTAAAAAAAAATATAAAAAATGAAAGTTTCAAGTAAAAAAAAAGGCAATCATCAAGCCATGTACAATAAAAAAAATAACAATTGATATATTAGGTATTGCTGCATCTGTGATGACCTGCTTTATAAAAATATCCATTAATCTACCCTGTCAGACGAACAGAGTAAAAAATAAATAAAAACTGTGCCAGAAAAGCAATTTTTTGGTGACCTTGCCTCACAAAAAGTGTAATATTGAGTGATCAAAAAGTACTATGTGCACCAAAATGGTACCAATGAAAACATTGCCTCAACAAGCAAAAAACAAGCCCCAACACAGATCTTCAACAGAAAAAATAAAAATAAAATAGGATATGGCTTTCAGAAAATGGTGACTCAAAAACATGATTATAAAAAAAAATGCTTTGTGTAAAAGTGTTAAAACATCAAAAATAATAAAATTGGTATCTCTATAATCATACTGACTAGCAAAATTAAGATTTTTATTTTTATTTTTTTTATCCACATGGTGTACACCGTAAAAACAAAACCCAAAAGCAGTGGAAGAGTTGCAGTTTTTTTTATCCTGCTTCCCAAAAAGCGAAAAAAAATTTGACCAAAACTCTTTTGTACCCCAAAATAGAACCAATGATGATGGCAACTCTTCCTGCAAAAAATAAGCCCCCCTACGGCTCTGTCAAAAGAAAATTCAAAAACCGTATGGTTGTCAGAAAATGGCTGTACTAGTACTGAAAAGCAACCAGGTGCCGAAAAAATTTGCTGCAAAAGCAAAAAGTGGTCTTTCCCTTCTGAACTCTCCAGTGTACCCAGACAGCGGATTCTGTCCACATTTATGGCATTTCCCTACCCAGTAGAAGCCATCTAACCATTTAACAGGTGTGGAGTGTCTTAGATGGCACAAGCTGGGCACAGCATATTGGCCACTGGAATGCCAGTGGCCACTGTCCCCTGCTCATTAATTTCTACAAAACATCTGTGGTCTCAAAATGCTCACTCCACCTCTTGATAAATAACTTGAAGGGTGTAGTTTCTAAAACGGGGTGACTTATATGGGGTTTCCAAAGTATGTGTTCCTCAGGGGCTCAGCTTACATCCACGTTTATGTAATTTATGTACCTAGTAGTATCTGCCTATCAATGCACGTAGGGTGGAGTGAGTCTCAGATGGCACCAGCTGGGCACAGCATATTGGGCACTGAAATACCATATCTATGGAAAAATTTAAATTTTCACTTTGAAGGGTCTGCTGCACATTTATTTCTACAAAATATCAGTGGCATCAAAATGCCCAGCAGAATAATACGACTTGCTTTTCAGACTGGCACACGATGGACACACCATATTGGGCACTGAAATGTAAATTAATTTTAGCAAAACACCTGTTCAGTCAAAGTGCTAACCCCACCCCTCGTTAAATACTGTGTGGGGTATGGTTTCTAATTTGGGGTCTTTTCTTGGGGGTTTCTATTTTCATTTAACTTCTGTAATTTTTGGCTAGCACTGTTTAAATCACCGAACTAGGCATCAAATGCACGTGGTGGTCTTTCTCTTCTAAACCATGCAGTGTGCCCACACTGCAGTTTACGGCCACATATGAGATTTTGCGTTCAATAAGAAATTGATACCGAATTCTGGTGTCCTTTTTCTCTTGATACCCCTTTGAGCCTAACTTTTCATTTTCACAGCCGAGTGTTTCTAAATTCTATGAAACGCCTGTTGGGTCAAAGTGCTCACTACACTCCTTGAATAATTTCTTGGGCGGTGTAGTTAACAAAATGGGGTCTTTTTGGGGGGGTTTCTACTGTAAAGGGACTTGAGGATCTTTTCAAATGTGACATGGTGCCCGAAAACCAGCAAAATTGGCTCTCCAAAACCATATGGTGCTCCTTCACTTCTGAGTCCTAAGACGTACCCATGCAGCAGTTGAGGATCCCATATGGGGTGTTGTGATATTCAGTAGAAATAGCAAAACAGATTATAGGATCCTTTTTCTTCCATTACCCCTTGTGAAAATAAAAAATCTGGGCCTAAAGCAACATTTTATTGGATTTTTTTTTTTAAGTTTCTTAAAAGTTTTTTATTTTCACAGCCAAGTGTTACTAAATTATATGAAATGTATATTGGGTCAAAGTGGTCAGTAGACAAGGGGTGTTTCTAGGGTCCTAAAACATCAGGGGCACGAGCCCAAGGCATATGTCTACTCCAACCCCCCCCCCCCCCCCTTAAAACTAAGCTCTTCCACCCACAGTATACATGCACACCTCCTCCACCCACAGTATATATGCACACCTCCTCCACCCACAGTATATATGCACACCTCCTCCACCCACAGTATATATGCACACCTCCTCCACCCACAGTATATATGCACACCTCCTCCACCCACAGTATATATGCACCACTCCTGCACCCACAGTATATATGCACCGCTCCTGCACCCACAGTCTATATGCACACCTCCTCCACCCACAGTCTATATGCACACCTCCTCCACCCACAGTCTATATGCACTGCTCCTCCACCCACAGTCTATATGCACACCTCCTCCACCCAGTCTATATGCACTGCTCCTCCACCCACAGTCTATATGCACTGCTCCTCCACCCACAGTCTATATGCACTGCTCCTCCACCCACAGTCTATATGCACTGCTCCTCCACCCACAGTCTATATGCACTGCTCCTCCACCCACAGTCTATATGCACACCTCCTCCACCCACAGTCTATATGCACTGCTCCTCCACCCACAGTCTATATGCACTGCTCCTCCACCCACAGTCTATATGCACACCTCCTCCACCCACAGTCTATATGCACACCTCCTCCACCCACAGTATATATGCACACCTCCTCCACCCACAGTATATATGCACACCTCCTCCACCCACAGTCTATATGCACACCTCCTCCACCCACAGTCTATATGCACACCTCCTCCACCCACAGTCTATATGCACAGCTCCTCCACCCACAGTCTATATGCACAGCTCCTCCACCCACAGTCTATATGCACAGCTCCTCCACCCACAGTATATATGCACAGCTCCTCCACCCACAGTATATATGCACAGCTCCTCCACCCACAGTATATATGCACACCTCCTCCACCCACAGTATATATGCACACCTCCTCCACCCACAGTCTATATGCACACCTCCTCCACCCACAGTATATATGCACAGCTCCTCCACCCACAGTATATATGCACACCTCCACCCACAGTATATATGCACACCTCCTCCACCCACAGTATATATGCACACCTCCTCCACCCACAGTCTATATGCACCGCTCCTGCACCCACAGTCTATATGCACACCTCCTCCACCCACAGTCTATATGCACACCTCCTCCACCCACAGTATATATGCACACCTCCTCCATCCACAGTCTATATGCACACCTCCTCCACCCACAGTCTATATGCACACCTCCTCCACCCACAGTATATATGCACACCTCCTCCACCCACAGTATACATGCACACCTCCTCCACCCACAGTATACATGCACACCTCCTCCACCCACAGTCTATATGCACACCTCCTCCACCCACAGTCTATATGCACACCTCCTCCACCCACAGTCTATATGCACACCTCCTCCACCCACAGTATATATGCACCGCTCCTCCACCCACAGTATATATGCACCGCTCCTTCACCCACAGTATATATGCACACTTCCTCCACCCACAGTCTATATGCACACCTCCTCCACCCACAGTCTATATGCACACCTCCTCCACCCACAGTCTATATGCACTGCTCCTCCACCCACAGTATATATGCAAACCTCCTCCACCCACAGTATATATGCACACCTCCTCCACCCACAGTATATATGCAAACCTCCTCCACCCACAGTATATATGCACACCTCCTCCACCCACAGTATATATGCACACCTCCTCCACCCACAGTATACAGTATATGCACAGCTCCTCCACCCACAGTATACAGTGTATATGCACAGCTCCTCCACCCACAGTATACAGTATATGCACAGCTCCTCCACCCACAGTATACAGTGTATATGCACAGCTCATCCACCCACAGTATACAGTATATATGCACTGCTCCTCCACCCACAGTATACAGTATATATGCACAGCTCCTAGCAGCAGTTTACAGTGTAACACACTGATGGGCCCATAAACAGACATGGATGAAAGTGGACTTACATGTAGCTTCCCTGCATTGCTTGCACTTCTGTGCTCATTCACACTGGCACTGGTTGCTGCTGGGCTGGAAGAGGCAATTCACAGATCCCTTTTACTGGTACCAGCACTGGTGAGAAGGACAGGACACAGAAGCTCTGTAATCTGTGTAAGCTTGTCCTGTCTGGGATGTGGTGCTCAGCTGCTAGGCCTGGTACTGAAGGGGTTAACCAGGCTTTCAGTGAGTGTAGATGATATGCCAAAAAACTGTCTAGCTGGACCTCTAGTATGAACTGTTCAGGTTGGTGGAATCTCTATTTTTTTAATATTTTTTAATATTATCCCAGGGATGACCCTGTGAAAGCCTCTCCCATGTTGGCATCTCTGGGATGTAGAAACTAGTTGACTCCAGACAGTTCCTTAGACAGAGGAACAAGCCCTACAAGTCTCCTACTTTCCTAGCAGAGACACGGTGTACTCAACATTCTGGATAAACAGGTCTGCACGTATACTTTAGATTTTGTATAACTGTTGCCAGTAAAATCCAGAATCCGAGTATCCCTATGTATTAGGTTATGCATGGACTCCTCACCTGAGCTATGTTATTTAATTGTATAGCAATTGGGGTTACATAAGAAGAAATTCTAGCCAGGCTCCAACACTCTGGGTAAATTTGCTGAGTAAGGCCTTATTCACACATCAGTGTTTGGTCAGTGTTTTGCATCAGTGATTGTGAGCTAAGACCAAGTGCGGGTCAAAAACACAGAACAGGTGTCAATCTTTCCATTATGCCTTTTCTCTGTGTAGGGCCACTCCTTGTTTTGGATCACAATCACTGATACAAAACACATGTGAATAAAGCCTTAGGCCCAGTGACGTAACTAGAAATGACCGGGCTCTCCAGCAAATTTTTGAAAGGGTCCCCCTCCCCCAGTACCTTCTTTGAACTCCTGACTACTGTGCAACCCCTGCTCAAGAGACTAATCAAGATCATGCTCTCAGACGAGGACGTTTCCTACATTGTCACTGTACATAATGTCATTGTATAATATTGTACAGGGGGGCACTTCTGAGTTAGGCCCATGCTCACAAATGTGTCAGTTCAGTGGACTGCAAAACACGGATCTACAAAATACAGACACTGGCCGTGTGCACAACACATCGTGGCGTGGACCCATTGACTTCAGTGGCCCTGCGATCCGCATGTTGTGGCAAAGATAGAACATGACTTTTGTGGCTGGACCCAGAAGCAAATAGAAGGACATCCGTGTGCTTGTAGGTCCATATGGCTGGTTTCAATTGCTGATCAATGACAGATGTGTTCGATGGGAGACAAGTCTGGAGACACCGCAGGTCATGGTACAAACATGCAGCCTGGCCTTGACCTGTTTAAAAATGGCTCCTGGGATTCTTTTGAGAAATCGTTATAGCCTTGTTAGTATACCTGAAATAAAGATTAGAGGGGTCTGGCTACTGTACATTATGCCACCCAACACCATAATCCTGGGAGTCGGACCGGTGCGACGTTCCCTTTGAAGGCCTGTCCATGGCGTGGTCTTCAGAGCAATCTCCGGCTATAACAACTAAAAAAAAGTTCTTAGTTACAAGTAATATGAGTACAATATGATCCTACATAGTTTACTAATAAAAACTAGTATTCACAGATATAAAAAATGGAATTACACAACAATCTAAATATTATATAATAAAATTCCTTACTAGGTCCACATTGAAAAATAATTCATAATAAAAGTATTATGCCATGATTATCAGGTATCTTATCGCATTATGGTATACTAAGCAAAAAAAAATGAATTGATGATAAAAATTTAAAATTAAAATAATTGTGGAGAGACTGTAATGCTGAATACACTTGGGCACCCAAATCATCAATATCCACCCCTGCAGCTCCCTTTGCAATTGCCAACCAATGATGTCCCAGATATGCTCGATCTGAGACAAGTCTGGAAATGCTGCAGGCCACGGTAGAACGTTTAGGTCACACAGGCGGCTCACAGTAGCACCAGAAACACGCTGAACTGTTAGTGTACCTGAAATGAAGACTAGAACGGTCTGACTACCGTACATGATGTCAACCCAGGCTATAATCATGTGGTCTCAACCCAGGCTAGAATCATTATTCACCAGAGACAGGAGCTGAAGAGACATTCACTCCACTGAGAGCTGAGTTTTATGGGAACAAGAGGCCAAAATAGGTATTTAAAACAGTTATATAATGTTCATATTGTTAGTATTGTGTTTAGAACTGTATACTGAATTAGATAGATATTTGTTTACTTACCAGTTCCAGCAATTGCAAATACAATTGCAACCATTCTGCAAATAGTCACTGCTAACTGCATACAGCAAGTGAACTATTAGTTAGACATCAGATATACCTCTGAGAGAGATCATAAGGTGCTTAAATAACTTAAAGTGAGAGTGCAGATACTGAAGAGAGAAATATATCCACCATTTTATGTTGAATGACAAGATTGAACAGTTGAACCACCATCTTAATCATACCACGATTTTGTGATATAATTTCAACACGTGTTTTGTACATCGACTATCTGCTGCGGATGCCGCAGTGTTACATGAAGAAAAGTTGAAGTTAATAAAGAAGTTATTTCAAGCATTTGGTGTGCTCTATAAACCTACTGTTTCCATTAAACGGCGCAAGAGGAATTAAAGAGTAATAGACAGTTTGGTTAGACTAAAATTCAGAGATACCAAAATTCTACTAATGCTACAGTGCAAAGGGCACTTCATAGTGCGGCGCCTGCCACACCGTTTGCCTCCCTAGGATTGGGATGTAATGTCCAGTTTCACTTGCAGTACAGAATAGATTAGTATGCAATGCTCCATTCTTCTGAACAGTGCTGACCATGATAAATGGAGGTATCTCAGTTGAAGGATTCTGCCCCTCTCAGTTTGTGACAAGCGGCAATAACTGGCATGTCGACAAACAGAGGGGAAATCACACAATCGTCCCACACTACTTGAACAATTTTTTGAGGTTTCATGTGGCCACAAAGGTTTGCTTTCAATCTGGATTTTATGCCACTCCCACTTGGCACAGATTGATGTTAAGTGCTTGGAAATTTCAGATTTTAGTGACACCTGCTACTTCCTCTATTGGCACATACTGTACTTAGGCCCCTTTCACATAGGCGAGATTTCCATGTGGATGCGATGCGTGAGGTGAATGAAAAAAAAATATGGGATATGGCTTTCAGAAAATGGTGACTCAAAAACATGATTATTAAAGAAAAATACTTTGTGTAAAAATGTTAAAACATCAGAAATAATATAAAATTGGTGTATCCATATTCATACTGACTAGCAAAATGAAGATAACATTTTTTTTAATCCACATGGTGTACACCGTAAAAACAAAACCCAAAAGCAGTGGAAGAGTTGCTGGTTTTTTATCCTGCTTCCCAAAAAGTGAAATAAATAGTGACCAAAACTCTTTTGTACCCCAAAATAGAACCAATGATGATGGCAACTCATCCTGCAAAAAATAAGCCCCCACACGGCTCTGTCAAAAGAAAATTCAAAAACCGTATGGTTGTCAGAAAATGGCTGTACTAGTACTGAAAAGCAACCAGGTGCCGATAAACCAATCCCTCAAAATCTGCTGCAAAAGCAAAAAGTGCTCTTTCCCTTCTGAACTCTCCAGTGTACCCAGACAGCGGATTCTGTCCACATTTATGGCATTTCCCTACCCAGTAGAAGCCATCTAACCATTTAACAGGTGTGGAGTGTCTTAGATGGCACAAGCTGGGCACAGCATATTGGCCACTGAAATGCCATATATGTGGAAAACTTGCAATTTTCATGTTGCACTGTCCCCTGCTCATTCATTTCTACAAAACATCGGTGGTCTCAAAATGCTCACTCCACCTCTTGATAAATAACTTGAAGGGTGTAGTTTCTAAAACGGGGTGACTTGTATGGGGTTTCCAAAGTACGTGTTCCTCAGGGGCTCAGCTTACATCCACGTTTATGTAATTTATGTACCTAGTAGAATCTGCCTATCATTGCACGTAGGGTGGATGAGTCTCAGATGGCACCAGCTGGGCACAGCATATTGGGCACTGAAATACCATATCTGTGGAAACATTTTAATTTTCACTTTGAAGGGTCTGCTGCACATTTATTTCTACAAAATATCAGTGGCATCAAAATGCTCATTCCACTCCTTAATCAATACCTTGAGGAGTTCCATTTATTATTTCACCTGAGAAACTCTACAGTTAGAACAAGATACGTAAATTACCACATCGGGCCTTGAAAGCGCTTGGTGCTCATTTATTCCTGAGCTCTGTTGTGTGTCCAGGGAACAGATTAGGGCCGCATGCAGTGGCGGATTATAATAGGGGCGTTCGGGTCGGTAGCCCCGGGCCCAGCGCCGATCCGAATGCCCACATACTGCGGCGTGGCACGGGAGCGCATAGTTACCTGCCCCTCCGACGATCACTAGTGAAATACCAGCGCAGGCAGGCGTGATTATGTCATTGCGCACCTGTGCCGGGACGCATCACTGTGACGTGTGCGCGCCTGCCTCAGTCATCCCGCCTTCCTCTGCGAGCAAGTGCCTGGCCCTGGAAATAGGTGAATATTTAGCTTTTCATTTTTTTTTTTTCATTTTTTTTCTCATTTGCATACTCTGGGGGACATGTGGGGTGGGGACACACAGGAGGACATATTAGTGAAGAGGCATAAAGTACATCTGAGGGAAATTACTATATTGGGGCAAATTACTATGTGGGGGGAAATTATTATGGAAGGATTACTATGTGGGGGCAAATTACTATGTAGGGCAGTGTGGGGGAGATTACTATGTGGGGGCAGTGTGGGGGAAATTACTATGTGGGGGCAGTGTGGGGGAAATTACTATGTGGGGGCAGTGTGGGGGAAATTACTATGAGGGGGCATATTACTGTGTGGGGCAAACTACTACATGGAGGCAGTTTGGGGGAAATTACTGTGGGGGGGCAGTTTGGGGCAAATTACTATCTGGGGGCAGTGTGGGGAAAAATTACTGGGTGGGAAAACTACTACATGGGGCAGTTTGGGTGAAATTACTGTGTGGGGGCAAATTACTATGTAGGGCAGTGTGGGAGAAACTACTGTGTTGGAGCAGTGTGGGGGAAATTACTATGTGGAGGCAAATTACTATATGGGGCAGTGTGGGGGAAATTACAGTGTGGGGGAAATTACTATATGGGGAAATCACCGTGTGGGGGCAGTGTGGTGGAAATTACCATGTGGGGGCAGTGTGGTGGAAATTACTGTGTGGGGGCAGTTTGGGGGAAATTACTATGTAGGGGCAGTGTGGTGGAAATTACCATGTGGGGGCAGTGTGAGGGAAATTACCATGTGGGGGCAGTGTGAGGGAAATTACCATGTGGGGACAGTGTGGGGGAAATTACCATGTGGGGACAGTGTGGGGGAAATTACCATGTGGGGGCAGTGTGGGGGAAATTACTGTGTGGGGGCAAACTACTATATCGGGGCAGTTTGGGGTAAATTACTGTGTGGGGTAAATTACTGTGTGTGGGAAAATTACTATATGGGGCAGTGTGGGGGAAATTACTATGTGGGGGCGGTGTGGGGGAAATCACTATGTGAGGACAAACTACTATATGGGAGAGATTTGGAGGAAATTTGGAGGGGACATTTTTGGGGAAATTACTATGGGGGGGAAATTACTGTGTGGAGCAAACTACTATATGGGGCAGTGTGGTGGAAATTACTGTGTGGGGGAAAAATTACTATGTGGGGGCGGTGTGGTGAAAATTACTATGTGGGGGCGGTGTGGGGAAAAATACTATGTGGGTGTGATGTGGGGAAAATTACTATGTGGGTGTGATGTGGGGAAAATTACTATGTGGGGGAATGCAGTATCGGAGCAGTGTGGGGCAAATGACTGTGTCAGAGCAGTGTGGGGCAAATGACTGTCAGAGCAGTGTGGGGGTAAATTACTATGTAGGGGCAGTGTGGGGGAAATTAATATGTGGGGGAAAATTGCTATATGTGGCAGTGTGAGGGAAAAATACTATGTAGGGGCAGTGTGGTAGAAATTACTGTGTGGGGGCAAATTACTATGTGGGGCAGTGTGGGGGAAATACTATGTGCATGCAAATTACTATATGTGACAGTAAGAGGGAAAATTACTATGGGGGCAGTGTGGGGAAAATTACAGTGTGGGGGAAAATTACTATATGGGGCAGTGTGGGGGAAATTACTGTGTGGGGACAGTGTGGTGGAAATTACTATGTGAGGGCAGGGTGGGGGGAATTACTGTGTGGGGGAAAACTACTATATTGGGCAGTTTGGGAAAAAGTACTGTGTGGGGGCAGTGTGATGGAAAATACTATGTGGGGGAAATTACTGTGTGGGGGGGGGGGGGAATTACTATGTGGGGGCAGTGTGGTGGAAATTACCATGTGGGGGCAGTGTGGTAGAAATTACTGTGTAAGGGCAGTGTGGGGAAAATTACTGTGTGGGGGGAATTGTGTGGTGGAAATTACCTTGTGGGGCAGTATGGGAGAAAGTACTATATGGGGCAGTGTGGGGGAAATTACTGTGTGGGGGCAGTGTGGTGGAAATTACTATGTGGGGTCAGCGTGGGGGAAACTACTATATGGGGGAAATTACTGTGTGGGGCAGTGTGGTGGAAAATTACTATGTAGGGCCAGTGTGGTAGAAATTACTGTGTGGGGGCAAATTACTATGTGGGGCAGTGTGGGGGGAAATACTATGTGGGTGCAAATTACTATATGTGACAGTGTGAGGGCAAATTACTATGGGGGGCAGTGTGGGGGCAAATTACTATATGGAGCAGTGTGGGGGAAATTACTGTGTGGGGACAGTGTGGTGGAAATTACTATGTGGGGGCAGTGTGGGGGGAATTACTGTGTGGGGGGAAAACTATGGGGCAGTTTGGGAAAAAGTACTGTGTGGGGGCAGTGTGATGGAAAATACTATGTGGGGGAAATTACTGTGTGGGGGCAGTGTGGGGGAATTACTATGTGGGGGCAGTGTGGTGGAAATTACCATGTGGGGGGCAGTGTGGTGGAAATTACTGTGTAAGGGCAGTGTGGGGGAAATTACTGCGTAAGGGCAGTGTGGGGGAAATTACTGTGTAAGGGCAGTGTGGGGGGAAATTACTGTGTGGGGGCAATGTGGGGGAAATTACTATGTGGGGGCAGTGTGGTGGAAATTACCTTGTGGGGCAGTATGGGAGAAAGTACTATATGGGGGCAGTGTGGGGGAAATTACTGTGTGGGGGCAGTGTGGTGGAAATTACTATGTGGGGGCAGCGTGGGGGAAACTACTATATGGGGAAAATTACTGTGTGGGGGCAGTGTGGCGGAAAATACTATGTGGGGGCAGTGTGGGGGAAGTTACTAAGTAGGGGAAATTACTGTGTGGGTGCGGTGTGGGGTAAATTACTATGTGGGGGCAGTGTGGTGGAAATTACCATGTGGGGGCAGTGTGGGGGAAATTTCTGGGTAGGGGCAGTGTGGTGGAAAATACTATGTAAGGAAAGCATGTGGAAAATTACTATATGGGGGGAATTACTGTGTTGGGGCAAACTACTATATGGGGCAGTTTGGGGTAAATTACTGTGTGGGGGCAGTGTGGAGGAAATTACAGTTTGTGAGATAATTACTATGTGGGGGCAGTGTGTGGGGAAATTCTATGTGGGGCAGTTTGGGAGAAATTACTGTGTGGGGGCAGTGTGGAGGAAATTACAGTTTGTGAGATAATTACTATGTGGGGGCAGTGTGGGGGAAATTACTGTGTGGGGGCAGTGTGGTGGAAATTACTGTGTGGGGGCAGTGTGGGTGGAACAATTACTATGTGGGGGCGGTGTGGGGGAAATTACTATGTGGGGGCAAATTGCTATATGGGGCAGTGTGATGGCAAATTACTATGGGGAGGCAGTGTGGTGGAAATTACTTTGTGGGGGCAGTGTAGTGGAAATTACTATGTGGGGTAAATTACTGTATGGGGCAAACTACTATATGGGGGCAGTTCAGGGGAAATTACTGTGTTGGAGCAGTGTGGGGGAAATTACTATGTGGGTGCAAATTACTATATGTAAGAGTGTGAGGGCAAATTACTATGTGAGAGCGGTGTGGTGGAAATTACTGTGTGGGGGCGGTGTGGTGGAAATTACTGTGTGGGGGCGGTGTGGTGGAAATTACTGTGTGGAGGAAATTACTGTGTGGGGCAGTGTGAGGGAAATTACTGTGTGGGGAAATTACTGTGTGGGGGCAGTGTGGGGGAAATTACTGCTTGGGGCAGTGTGGGGGAAATTACTGCTTGGGGCAGTGTGGGGGAAATTACTGCTTGGGGCAGTGTGGGGGAAATTACTGTGTGGGGGCAGTGTGGGGGAAATTACTGTGGGGGAAATTATTGTGTAGGGGCAAACTACTATATGGGGCAGTTTGGGGGAAATTACTGTGTGGGGGCAGTTTGCGGGAATTTACTATGTGGTGGAAAATTACTATATCGGGCATTGTGAGGGCAAATTACTATGTGAGAGCGGTGTGGTGGAAATTACTGTGTGGGGGCGGTGTGGTGGAAATTACTGTGTGGGGGCAGTGTGGTGGAAATTACTGTGTGGTGGAAATTACTGTGTGGGGGCGGTGTGGTGGAAATTACTGTGTGGGGGAAATTACTGTGTGGGGCAGTGTGAGGGAAATTACTGTGTGGGGAAATTACTGTGTGGGGGCAGTGTGGGGGAAATTACTGCTTGGGGCAGTGTGGGGGAAATTACTGTTTGGGGCAGTGTGGGGGAAATTACTGTGTGGGGGCAGTGTGGGGGAAATTACTGTGTGGGGGCAGTGTGGGGGAAATTACTGTGTGGGGGCAGTGTGGGGGAAATTACTGTGTGGGGGAAATTACTGTGTGGGGGCAGTGTGGGGGAAATTACTGTGTGGGGGCAGACTACTATATGGGGGCAGTTTGGGGAAAAGTACTGTGTGGATGCAGTGTAGTGGAAAATACTATGTGAGGGTAGTGTGGGGGGAAATTATTGTGTAGGGGCAAACTACTATATGGGGCAGTTTGGGGGAAATTACTGTGTGGGGGCAGTTTGCGGGAATTTACTATGTGGTGGAAAATTACTATATCGGGCATTGTGAGGGCAAATTACTATGTTAAGGCAGCGTGGTGGAAATTACTATGTGGGGGCAGGGTGGGGGAAATTACTATGTGGGGGCAGGGTGGGGGAAATTACTATGTGAGGGCAGGGTGTGGGAAATTACTATGTTTTCACGGTGTGGGGGGTAATTACTATGTGGGGTCAGTGTGGGGAAAATTACTATGTGGGGGCAGTGTGGTGGAAATTACTGTGTTTGGGGCAGTGAGAGGGAAATTACTGGGTGGGGGCAGTGTGGGGGAAATTACCATATGGAAGCAGTGTGGGGGAAATAACTGTGTGGGGGCAAATTACTCTGTGGGGCAGTGTGGGGGGAACTATTGTGTTGGAGCAGTGTGGGGGAAATTACTATGTGGGTGCAAATTACTATATGTGACAGTGTGAGGGCAAATTACTATGTGAGGGCGGTGTGGTGGAAATTACTGTGTGGGGGCAGTGTGAGGGAAATTACTGTGTGGGGAAATTACTGCTTGGGGCAGTGTGGGGGAAATTACTGTTTGGGGCAGTGTGGGGGAAATTACTGTGTGGGGGAAATTACTGTGTGGGGGCAGTGTGGGGGAAATTACTGTGTGGGGGAAATTACTGTGTGGGGCAGTGTGAGGGAAATTACTGTGTGGGGAAATTACTGTGTGGGGGCAGTGTGGGGGAAATTACTGCTTGGGGCAGTGTGGGGGAAATTACTGTTTGGGGCAGTGTGGGGGAAATTACTGTGTGGGGGCAGTGTGGGGGAAATTACTGTGTGGGGGAAATTACTGTGTGGGGGCAGTGTGGGGGAAATTACTGTGTGGGGGCAGTGTGGGGGAAATTACTGTGTGGGGGCAGTGTGGGGGAAATTACTGTGTGGGAGCAAACTACTATATGGGGGCAGTTTGGGGAAAAGTACTGCGTGGATGCAGTGTAGTGGAAAATACTATGTGGGGGCAGTGTGGGGGGAAATTACTGTGGGGGAAATTATTGTGTAGGGGCAAACTACTATATGGGGGCAGTTTGGGGGAAATTACTGTGTGGGGGCAGTTTGCGGGAATTTACTATGCGGTGGAAAATTACTATATCGGGCATTGTGAGGGCAAATTACTATGTTAAGGCAGCATGGTGGAAATTACTATGTGGGGGCAGGGTGGGGGAAATTACTATGTGAGGGCAGTGTGTGGGAAATTACTATGTTTTCACGGTGTGGGGGGTAATTACTATGTGGGGTCAGTGTGGGGGAAATTACTATGTGGGGGCAGTGTGGTGGAAATTACTGTGTTTGGGGCAGTGTGAGGGAAATTACTGGGTGGGGGCAGTGTGGGGGAAATTACCATATGGAAGCAGTGTGGGGGAAATAACTCTGTGGGGCAGTGTGGGGGGAACTATTGTGTTGGAGCAGTGTGGGGGAAATTACTATGTGGGTGCAAATTACTATATGTGACAGTGTGAGGGCAAATTACTATGTGAGGGCGGTGTGGTGGAAATTACTGTGTGGGGGCAGTGTGAGGGAAATTACTGTGTGGGGGCAGTGTGGGGGAAATTACTGTGGGGGGGAAATTACTGTGGGGGGGAAATTACTATGTGGGTGCAATGGGGGGGAAATTACTATGTGGGTGCAGTGGGGGGGAAATTACTATGTGGGTGCAATGGGGGGGAAATTACTGTGTGGGGGAAATTACTGTGTGGGGGAAATTACTGTGGGGGAAATTACTGTGGGGGAAATTACTGTGGGGGAAATTACTGTGTAGGGGCAAACTACAATATGGGGCAGTTTGGGGGAAATTACTGTGTGGGGGAAAATTACTATATTGGGCATTGTGAGGGCAAATTACTATGTTGAGGCAGCGTGGGGGAAATTACTATGTGGGGGCAGTGTGGGGGAAATTACTATGTGTTGGCGGTGTGGGAGAAATTACTGTGTGGGGGAAATTACCATATGGAAGCAGTGTGGGGAAAATTACTGTGTGGGGGCTGTGTGGAGCAAACTACTATGTGGGGGCAGTGTGGTGGAAATTACTATATGGGGCGCTGCTATTGGGGAGGCACTGTAGGGGCAATTCTATTATTTCTGGGGACACTATACAGGGATTGTTGCCTGGAGCACAATGTAGGGTGTTATTATTAGGCCTCATGCACACGACCGTTGTGTGCATCCGTGGCCGTTGTGCCGTTTTCCGTTTTTTTTCACTGACCCATTGACTTTCAATGAGTCCGTGGAAATATCGGAAAATGCACCGTTTGGCAGCCGCATCCGTGATCCGTTTTTCCTGGCCGTGAACAAAATAGGACCTGTCCTATTTTTTTCACGGCCAACGGTTCACGGACCCATTCAAGTCAATGGGTCCGTGAAAAAACACGGATGCACACAAGATTGTCATCCACGTCCGTGATCCGTTTTTTCCTATCATTTCAATGGCAAACTTGACTTCGATTTTTTTTCATTTTTCATGTCCGTGGATCCTCCAAAAATCAAGGAAGACCCACGGACGAAAAAACGGTCACGGATCACGGACTTACGGACCACGTTTTTGCGGACCTTAAAAAAAAACGGTCGTGTGCATGAGGCCTTACTGGGGGCACTCTAGGGGACATTATAGCTGCTTTACAAACTATAGGGATTTTTTGGGTCATTTATCAAACTGGCATAAAGTAGAACTGGCTTAGTTGCTCATAGCAAACAATCAGATTCCACCTTTCATTTTTGATAGCTCTTTTGGGAATCCAGTTCTACTTTATATCAGTTTGATAAATGGCCCCAATGATGTCTACTTGGGGTCACAATTTTTTCAGCAGTATAGTACCTGGGGCATTGGGGGGCACAACAGGTACAGTATTGAGAGTGGCAGCAAGATGACACTGTGGGGAAATTTAGAAATCTAACTTGTCTATATTACAGTAGAGATGATATGCTGCTGAAATAATTTGCCATGTTGGTCTAACGGAGGAGAAGAGGAAAGAGAAGGTCTACATTACAGCAGATGTCCCTGGATGTGAGAGGTATGTGTTGCTGTATTCTCCTCCATGTCTATTTTATTGTAATTTTATGCATTTAAAATTTTTCTGTTTAGGACCCAATTTGTGGTATATATATATTTTTTAAGATGTCATATGGCCTAGGAAGAGACTGTGGTGCTCACGAAGCACCGCAGCCTCTTCATGCAAAAAAAAAAACTAAACTAAAATGGAGGGGGGGGGGGGGGGCAAGTTTGGTAGACAACCCTGGCCTATCATGCACTTAATCCTCCCCTGGCCACATGTAGGGTGTTTATAAAACCTGCAAGCCCAGTATAATAATATTACTTGCTTTTCAGACTGGCACACAATGGACACACCATATTGGGCACTGAAATGGCATATCTGCACCATCTGCTGTGAATTAATTTTTGCAAAACACCTGTTCAGTCAAAGTGCTAAGGGTACTTTCACACTAGCGTTTTTCTTTTCCGGCACTGAGTTCCGTCATAGGGGCTCAATACCGGAAAAGAACTGATCAGTTTCATCCCCATGAATTCTGAATGGAGAGAAATCCGTTCAGGATGCATCAGGAAGTCTTCAGTTCAGTCACTGAACAGCGTTTTTTGGACGGAGGAAATACCGCAGCATGCCATCCAAAATTCTGGATCAGTTGCCGGCATTCATTTACACCGAACTAGGCATCAAATGCACGTGGTGGTCTTTCTCTTCTAAACCCTGCAGTGTTCCCACACTGCAGTTTACGGTCACATGGGATGTTGTGTTCAATAAGAATTGGATACCAAATTCTGGGGTCCTTTTTCTCTTGATACCCCTTTGAGCCTAATTTCTCATTTTCACAGCCGAGTGTTTCAAAATTCTATGAAACGCCTGTTGAGTCAAAGTGCTCACTACACTCCTTGAATAATTTCTTGAGGGGTGTAGTTACCAAAATGGGGTCTTTTTGGGGGGTTTCTACTTTAGAGGTACTTGAGGGTCTTTTCAAATGTGACATGGTGCCCAAAAATCATTCCAGCAAAATTGGCTCTCCAAAACCATATGGTGCTCCTTCTCTTCTGAGTCCTAAGACGTACCCACACAGCAGTTGAGGATCCCATATGGGGTGTTGTGATATTCAGTAGAAATAGCAAAACAGATTATAGGATGCTTTTTCTCCAATTACCCCTTGTAAAACTGAAAAATCTGGGGCTAAAGCAACATTTTATTGGGAATTTTTTTTATTTTCACAGCCGAGTGTTTCTAAATTCTATGAAATGTATATGGGGTCAAAGTGGTCAGTAGACCAGGGATGTTTCTAGGGTCCTAAAACATCAGGGGCACGAGCCCAAAGCATATGTCTACCCCATCCCCCCTTCCGTTAAAACTAAGCTCCTTCACCCACAGTATATATGCACACCTCCTCCACCCACAGTATATATGCACAGCTCCTCCACCCACAGTATATATGCACACCTCCTCCACCCACAGTATATATGCACAGCTCCTCCACCCACAGTATATATGCACAGCTTCTCCACCCACAGTATATATGCACAGCTTCTCCACCCACAGTATATATGCACAGCTCCTCCACCCACAGTATATATGCACAGCTCCTCCACCCACAGTATATATGCACACCTCCTCCATCCACGGTATATATGCACACCTCCTCCATCCACGGTATATATGCACACCTCCTCCATCCACGGTATATATGCACACCTCCTCCATCCACGGTATATTTGCACACCTCCTCCATCCACGGTATATATGCACAGCTCCTCCATCCACGGTATATATGCACAGCTCCTCCATCCACGGTATATATGCACAGCTCCTCCATCCACGGTATATATGCACAGCTCCTCCATCCACGGTATATATGCACACCTCCTCCATCCACGGTATATATGCACACCTCCTCCATCCACGGTATATATGCACACCTCCTCCATCCACGGTATATTTGCACACCTCCTCCATCCACGGTATATATGCACAGCTCCTCCATCCACGGTATATATGCACAGCTCCTCCATCCACGGTATATATGCACACCTCCTCCATCCACGGTATATATGCACAGCTCCTCCACCCACAGTATATATGCACACCTCCTCCATCCACGGTATATATGCACAGCTCCTCCATCCACGGTATATATGCACACCTCCTCCATCCACGGTATATATGCACAGCTCCTCCATCCACGGTATATATGCACAGCTCCTCCACCCACAGTCTATATGCACAGCTCCTCCACCCACAGTCTATATGCACACCTCCTCCATCCACGGTATATATGCACACCTCCTCAATCCACGGTATATATGCACACCTCCTCCATCCACGGTATATATGCACACCTCCTCCATCCACAGTATATTTGCACACCTCCTCCACCCACAGTATATATGCACAGCTCCTCCACCCACAGTATATTTGCACACCTCCTCCATCCACAGTATATATGCACACCTCCTCCATCCACAGTATATTTGCACACCTCCTCCACCCACAGTATATATGCACAGCTCCTCCATCCACAGTATATATGCACAGCTCCTCCATCCACAGTATATATGCACAGCTCCTAGCAGCAGTTTACAGTGTAACACACTGATGGGCCCATAAACAGACATGGATGAAAGTGGACTTACATGTAGCTTCCCTGCATTGCTTGCACTTCTGTGCTCATTCACACTGGCACTGGTTGCTGCTGGGCTGGAAGAGGCAATTCACAGATCCCTTTTACTGGTACCAGCACTGGTGAGAAGGACAGGACACAGAAGCTCTGTAATCTGCTTGTCCTGTCTGGGATGCGGTGCTCAGCTGCTAGGCCTGGTACTGAAGGGGTTAACCAGGCTTTCAGTCAGTGTAGATGATATGCCAAAAAACTGGACCTCTAGTTTGAACTGTTCAGGTTGGTGGAATCTCAATTTTTTTATATTATCCCAGGGATGACCCTGTGAAAGGCTCTCCCAGGCAGTGACAGATCCAGAGCCTGGAAGTGCCCCTCGGGAGGGGCACTTCCAGATTATTTTCTGTTTACCGCCACAAAAAAATGGTGCTTATAGAAGAGACTACACAGAGTAGACATATACTGTATATTGTGAGGCACAATATATGCTATATGTGTATAACAAACATATTTCACATGAAAACTTACAATTACTTGGCTTGGCCCTTGGGGATCTCGGACGCCACTTCAGCACTTTGGCCGGGGGCTCGGCGGAGCTGATGTGTTTTATCCTAATGAGAAAGATTTCATAATAAGGATTTGGAGAAGGGGCAGAGGGATAGCAGAGAGAGGCTGGTGCTGCTACTAGGGGGTCATACCATGGGGGAGTAATAAAGCCCACCATAATGCCCCCCCAGTAGAAATAATTCTCCTTATAATGTAAAAAATACCCCCTTGTAATGCCCCCAGTTGAGCTAATGTACCCATAGTCCCCTTTAATGTGCCAGTATAAAATACCCCTATATAGCCCCCCCAGTAAATGCCCCCATAGTGCTACTCTACCGTCTTCCTCCTAGTGCCCCCCATAATGTACCAGTATAAAATGCAACTGTACAGAGCCCCTCATATAAAATACCCCTTCTTTGTGGCCTCAGTAGATACCCCTATAGTGCCCCCAATAATTTGCCAGTAATAAGTGCCCCCAATAATGTGCCAACAGTAAGTGCCCCCATAGATGCCCCCCCAATCATGTGCGAGTAACAAGATCCACCCGTCATGTGCCAGAAATAAGAACCCCCCCATCACATGCCAATAATAAGAGCCCCCCCATCATGTGCCAGTAATAAGAGCCCCCCCATCATGTGCCAGTAATAAGAGCCCCCCCATCATGTGCCAGTAATAAGAGCCCCCCCCCATCATGTGCCAGTAACAAGAGCCCCCCCAATGTGTCAGTAAAAGTATTGTACATATAAAAAAAAAAAACAGTTATACTTACCTCCATGTCAGCGATGTGATGCAGGCCTCTTCCAGCCTGTGTCCCTCGCTGTACGGCTCAGGCGGCGCGATGATGTCATCACGCCGCCTGCGCTGGCCTCTGATGGGCTGCCGGCCTAGTGCCTGCAGCCTATCAGAGGAAGGGGAAGGGACACGCCTCTCCCTCCCCTGCCCCACCGCAACACAGTCATTTGTATCGCTGTTCTAAGGATGGCGATACAGATGACTATGGAGATGAACGCTTCCACAATGGAAGCGCTCATCTCCCTGTGCCCTGCCGCGGCCGCCCCCCACTTGTAAGCAGGGCCGCGCCCCATTGCCTCCCCCCCTGGATCCACCAGTGCTCCCAAGTTGGCATCTCTGGGATGTAGAAACTAGTTGACTCCAGACAGTTCCTTAGACAGAGGAACAAGCCCTACAAGTCTCCTACTTTCTCAACAGAGACACAATGTACCGAACAATCTGGATAAACAGGTCTGCACGTATACTTTTGATTTTGTATAACTGTTGCCAGTAAAATCCAGAATCCCTATGTATTAGGGTATGCATGGACTCCTCACCTGAGCTATGTTATATTTAATTGTATAGCTATTGGGGTTACACAAGAAGAAATTCTAGCCAGGCTCCAACACTCTGGGTAAATTTGTAGGGTAAGGCCTCATGCACACGACCGTTGTTCTGCTGTCTGCATCCGTTGCTCTGTTACGTAGTCACGCAAAAAATATATAACATGTACTATTCTTGTCCGTTTTGTGGACAAGAATAGGCATTTCCGTTCCACAAATTGCCTGTTCTATTCCGCAAATTGCGGAAGGCACACGCGCGGCTTCCTTGTTTTGCGGATCCGCAATTTGCGGACCGCATAAAACGGAATGGTTGTGTCCATGAGGACTAAGGCCTTATTCACACATCAGTGTTTGGTCAGTGCCTTTTCTCTGTATAGGGCCACTCCTTGTTTTGGATCACAATCACTGATACAAAACACTGACGTGTGAATAAAGCCTTAGGCCCAGTGACGTAACTAGAAATGACTGGGCTCTACAGCTAATTTTTTAAAGGGTCCCCTTCCCCCAGCAACTTCTTTGAACTCCTGACTACTGTGCAACCCCTGCTCAAGAGACTAATCAAGATCATGCTCTCAGACGAGGCCGGCAGCCGCTCCGTCCGTTTCCTACAGTGTCACTGTACATAATGTCATTGTATAATATTGTACAGGGGGGCCCTTCTGAGTTAGGGCCCATGCTCACAAATGTGTCAATTTTGTGGACTGCAAAGCACGGATCTACAAAACACAGACACTGGCCGTGTGCACAACACATCGTGGCGTGGACCCATTGACTTCAGTGGCCCTGCGATCCGCATGTTGTGGCAAAGATAGAACATGTCTTTTGTGGCTGGACCCAGAAGCAAATAGAAGGACATCCGTGTGCTTGCAGGTCCATATGGCTGGTTTCAATTGCGGATCAATGACATCCCAGATGTGTTCGATGGGAGACAAGTCTGGAGACACCGCAGGTCATGGTACAAACATGCTGCCTGGCCTTGACCTGTTTAAAAATGGCTCCTGGGATGCTTTTGAGAAATAGTTATACCCTTGTTAGTATACCTGAAATGAAGATTAGAGGGGTCTGGCTACTGTACATTATTCCTCCGAACACCATAATCCTGGGAGTCAGACCGGTGCGACGTTCCCTTTGAAGGCCTGTCCATGGCGTGGTCTTCAGAGCAATCTCCGGCTATAACAACTAAAAAAAAAGTTCTTAGTTACAAGTAATATGAGTACAATATGATCCTAAATATTTTACTAATAAAAACTAGTATTCACATATATATGTAAAATGTAATTACACAACAATCCAAATATTGTATAATACAATGCCTTACTAGATCCACATTGAAAAGTAATTCATAATAAAAGTATTATGCCATGATTATCAGGTATCTTATAGCATGACTGTATACTAAGCAAAAAAAAAATATATATATATAAAAATAACAATAATTGCTGAGAGACTGTAATGCTGAATACACTTGGGCACCTAAATCATCAAGATCCACCCCAGCAGCTCCCTTTGCAATTGCCAACCAATGATGTCCCAGATGTGCTTGATCTGAGACAAGTCTGGAAATGCTGTAGGCCATGGTAGCACGTTTAGGTCACACAGGCTGCTCACAGTAGCACGAGCAACACGCTGAGCTGTTAGTGTACCTGAAATGAAGACTAGAAGGGTCTGGCTACCGTACATGATGTCAATCCACGCTATAATCATGTGGTCTCCAGACCAATCTACGGCTATCAATGGATCTGAGACAAACGCGGGACTCATCACTAAAGAGGACAAACCTCCATTCCAGCCATCACTGCTGTCTTGCTGTGCACCATGATAGCCTTTGAGCGCAGTGGCATGAGGTCAGTGGAAGACCTGTTGCTGGACACCTGGCTCATAGCCAAACATCATGCAAATGCCTTCTAATGAATTGTGTAGGCACAGTTTGCCTCCCTAGGATTGGAATATGATGTCCAGTTTCACTTGCAGTACAGAATAGATTAGTATGCAATGCTCCATTCTTCTGAACAGTGCTGACCATGATAAACCGAGGTATCTCAGTTGAAGGATTCTGCCCCTCTCAGTTTGTGACAAGCGGCAATAACTGGCATGTTGACAAACAGGAGACATCACACAATCGTCTCACACTACTTGAACAATTTTTGAGGTTTCATGTGGCCACAAAGGTTTGCTTTCAATCTGGATTTTATGCCACTCCCACTTGGCACAGATTGATGTTAGGTGCTTGGAAATTTCATCATTTGCAGATTTTAGTGACCCCTTCTCAATTGGCATATACTTAAAGGGAATCTGTCACCTGCTTTTACCATTTTACCATGTGTTTTGCTACTGGAGGTTTTGTTCATTATGTGGCTTTTTTTGTCTTTCTGATGTCTTTTCAAAAACGCAGCATCCCTTTCACTGTAAAGAAGAAAAAAACTGCAAAAACGTTAAAGGAAATCTGTCACCTGCTTTTACCATTTTAAGCTGTCACCATCGCTATGTTCACTAAAGTACCTTATTTCCAGCAGTCTTCTTTTTACTTTATTTCGTTTTGTCCTTTTGATAAAAAAGTGCTTTTTATTATATGCTAATGAGGCTCCAAGGTGCCCAGAGGGGCGTTTTTTTCCTTCTCCGGTGCCCAGTGACGCCCCCCTGCAGTGCCCAAGAACGCCTCCTGATCCTCAAATAACCTCCCACAGCCCGGCAAACAGTCCTGCCACCTCCCCACGTCATAGTCTACCTTCTAGAAATGCCCCATCCTTCTTCCTGTCGGCGGCCAGAAAACTCGCGCAGGCCTGTGCGATCATCAACCTCCTCAGGGCAACAGCGCTCAGGTTACATCACTGGGCTCAGCGCATGCCAAGTGAGACTTTTGAGGCTATTGCCCTCAGGAGCTTGATGATCGTGCAGGCGCAGGCCACAGGCGGTACTGCGCCTGCGCGAGTTTTCTGGCCGCCGACAGGAAGAAGGACGGGGCATTTCTAGAAGGTAGACTATAACGTGGAGAGGGGGCGGAACCGTTTGCCGGGCTGTGGGAGGTTATTTGAGGATCAGGAGGCGTTCTTGGGCACTGCAGGGGGGCACCACTGGGCACCGGAGAGTGAAAAAAACGCCCCTCTGGGCACCTTGGAGCCTCATTAGCATATCATAAAAAGCACTTTTATATCAAAAGGACAAAATGAAATACTGTACTACTTTTCCCTCTTAGTTTTTAACCCTCCCTCCCTTTTAACCCTCCCTCCCTCCCATTTTTTCCGCGGAGCCACCGACACTGCACCGAGCATCATTTCCAATTACCCCATATCCGCAGCCAAGCTGCCTTTTTCCCGGCTGTTTGGGCAAGGATGTTTTCATACTGCTTAACCCTATTCATCCATTCCATCCATTCCTGAATATTGGGGTATTTCGTAGAACCCCAATATTTAACAATTATTATTTTAGCCAAGGCAATGCCCCGTAGCCAAATTAGCTGCTCTATTTTATTTTTATCTGTCTCTGGGAGGGTAGCTAGGATCGCATATTCAATACATGCTTCATATTTTATAGGGGAGCTGTCCTGTAGTTTCTGAAATATTTTGAGCCAATAATCTTTTATCCCCGGACAGATGTTTATAATCACCTTTGTTTTCGTTACATTTATAACAATTCTGTGTCCTATCTTTATAAATAATGTGTAATAGTGCAGGTGTGTAGTAAAGGCGATGTATGATTTTCAGAAGGATCCATGTGTGGGCGGGGGAAACCGTCGATCTTTTAATGTTCCTATATACAGTGTTCCATAGAATGGGTTCCTCATTTTGTAAATCTTTTTCCCATTTAGATTCTCCTCTAAATGTGATCGTTTTAGTGTATTCATATTTTAACTTTACATAAATATACGATATAATAGTGTTAAGAGTCATACCTTGACAGAGATCTAAAAAAGTGTTCCGTGCAATATTAAAATAATTCTTATTATCCGTGTAGTGTACAGCGTGTCGTAACTGTGCATATCTAAATCTATCAATAAATCCTAATGTGATGTCGGGTAAGATTTCATTGAGGGGCTTGATCTGTCCTCCATGAAACACCTGAGCAATTAGATATATCCCATTTTTTTTCCAATATTCAACATCCCCCATTTGCATAATTTGTGGTAAGTGTGCATTCCCCCATATTGGGGTAAACTGGACAGCTTGGGATACTCCAATCATATGTCTAACTTGTTGCCAAATATACCCAAGCATTCTACTGAACGGATTTGTTATTGTCTCAGTGGTATAAGTTTCAAGGATATAAAAAAGATCCTCCCAAGGTCTATATTGCTCCCCAAAAATAAGACGAATACAGTTATTCTTTCGATTCCTTACACACCATCTTAATTGTGCAGCTATGTAATATCCTTTTAGGAAGGGGACGGAGATTCCACCCTCTTCTTTATACAGATATTGTATCTTTATTCTCACTCGTTTGCGCCCCCATATTAATTCATTGAAAAGGGTCTCTAAATTTTTGAAAAATGTATCTTCTATCAATATCGGGCTAGCACTGAGTACATACAATAACATTGGTAATAGCGTCATTTTTATAAGGGCTATACGATTAATTTGAGACAAGGGGAGTTTTAGCCAAGTTCTGATTTTTCCCTTAACTTTATCTATTATTGGGAGTACGTTTAGTTTCACATAGTGTTCCAGTTTAGTCCCTATCTGGATACCTAGATATGTTAAGGAGTCTGCTGGGGTCCATATACTAACCAGAAAGTTCTGACCTGACGGAACCGGGCGCCTTAATGGAAGGAATTTAGATTTTTCCCAGTTTATCTCATAACCAGATAAGCGTCCAAATTCGTCCAGGCTTTCCATGACCCTTGACAGACTCCCAAACCCCTTCCCTAGGAAAAGCAACATATCGTCCGCATAGAGACTAATTTTATCGCCTTCTCCCTCACACCCAAAACCCGGTATTTCCTCATCTGCTCTGATTTTACATGCCATTGGTTCCATAAACAGCGAAAAGAGCAGGGGGGAGAGTATGGTCATCCTTTACGCGTTCCCCGAGACAGGGGGAGTGGGGAGGAATATTCACCATTAACTCTAACCCTGGATACCGGATTTTGATACAAAATACGGACCTATCTGGAGAAATATTCACCTATTTTCACTCGTGACATCACTCTCCAGAGGAAGGGCCACTCCACCCTGTCGAAGGCCTTAGCCGCGTCCAAGGACAGAATAGAACAGTCCTCCCCCTCCCCCGTCTGGATGTTCAAAAAAGCCCTCCTTACATTGTCCTGTATGTTCCTTTTAGGTATGAACCCGGTTTGATCCGCATGAACAACTTTATGAATGACTGATTTTAATCTGTTAGCTAATAGTTTGGTAAGAATTTTGTAATCTGTGTTCAGCAGAGAGATGGGACGATAAGATGTAACTGATAGAGGGTCTTTTCCTTTTTTGGGGATTAATGTAATAGTCGCTTCCCTCCAGGAAGGGGGTAGGGAGCCTGTTATCCATGCTTCGTTTAATACCTCCAACATTAGAGGGAGAATAATTCCTTCATGTTTCCGATATACTTCAAATGGAAAGCCATCCAGCCCTGGGGAGGTGTTCCCTTTAATAGATTGCAGCGTGGTGTGTAGTTCTATCAATTGGATAGGTCTATTCAACCAATCAATATCTTGTTGGTCAAATTCAGGAATCTTAATATTGGCCAGGTATTGATCTATTTTTTCTCCCTGATTTGGGGACCCAGCTTGATATAATAAAGAGAAGTATTGGGTAAATTCCCCTAGTATCTCATCGAGGTCTCGTAGAATGCTTCCTGCCTCTGTCCTGATTCCCATGATGTTACTACTCCCTTTTTGGTTTTTAACTATTATAGATAATAGTCTACTCGGTTTGCCAGATTCGCTAAAGGTTCTCAACCCTGAGAAGAACATTTTATTCTGTGCTTTTTTATATAAATATTGTTTATATTCATCTTGCGCTTTTTTAAGTTGAAGTTGTTTTTCTGAGGTATTTTACTAGGGTGATCTCTTTCATTATCTGATCTAATCTACCTTCTAGTTCTTTTTGAGTTTGCGCAAAGACGTTTTTTTGTTTCCTAATTTGATGTGAATATGTACCCCGGAGAAATGCCTTGAGCGAGTCCCACACAATATGGATGTGTGTTGAATTAACGTTATCGCTCCAAAAAAGCTTAATTTCTTCATTGATTTTATCAATGTCTCTTATTAATGTTATCCAATGAGGGTTGAGTTTAAAGATTCTATTTTTATTTAATTTATTATTGCTATCCAATATTACCATAACTGGGCTATGGTCAGAAAGACCATGGCGTTCATAAGTCATTTTTTTGACCCTATTAATGAACCCGGGACTGGCAAGGGCCAGATCAACTCGGGACATGGACTTGTATGTCTTACTAAAACAGGAAAATACCTGTTTATTTCCGTAGAGGGATCGCCATATATCAACCAGTGCCATTTCTTTGCACATTCTAAATAATAAAGTACTTGAGCCAGGATTTGGTTCGTAGTTGGTTATAATGGACATCCTATCTATTGTAATGTCCATGACCGAGTTGAAATCGCCCACCACCAGCACCGGGCACTCCTCTTGTGCTGAGATATAATCCATTAATCTGCTTAACACAGTTGTTGTAAACGGGGGTGGGATATATATAAAGGCAATAATACTCCTTTGCCCCTGCCAGTAACAGTGAAGGAAAATATATCGGCCCGCTTGATCAATTAGCTGTTCTATTGGATCATAGTCTACTTGTCTGTGAACATAAACGCTAATTCCACGGGAATATGTGGAGTAGCAAGAGTGATATACGTGAGAAGCCCATCTCCTTCCACCGAGCGCCGCTACTTTTTCATCTGTAAGGTGTGTTTCTAACAAGGCCACTATTGCTGGTAGATGTCTAGCGAATAAATCAAACACTGCACACCTCTTAATTTTATCCGCAAAACCGCGAATATTCCATGTCAATATTCTCGTCATTTTTTTTTTTTTAGGGCGGCGCTGGGTGGAAGGGCATGTGCTCCCCCAACATTGTGTACTCAGTGCCTTGACGATTCCCAGCGGAAAAAAGGACCCCCCTCCCATCCCCCCAAACCCCCCTTACATACTGACCTGCGAGTCGCAAATTGTGACTCATAGGTCTCTAACTTTAGGCTATCCCCCCCTCCCCTCCACCGTCGACCCCCCCCCCCCAGCTCCCCCCCACAACAGCACCAGCAAATTATTTAATGCCCTTAGAGTCCATCCAATCAACTACATCGGTTGGGTTAGAAAAGAATTGAACTGTTTCTTTATAAATAACCCGTAATTTCGCCGGATACATCATGGAATATTTTAGTTGGGCTTGTATCAGTCTCTTTTTGACATCTTTATATTCTCTTCTTTTATCTTGCGTAACTTTTGAGAAGTCCGGGTATATCTCTATATTAGCGTCGTTGTATTTTGTGGTTTGTATCTCTCTTTTCCACCGAAGGATATAATCCCGATCTCTTGAGGAGGCCATTTTAATTAATAATGGCCTTGGTGCTGACCCTGGTGGCGGTTTTCTTGTTGGTATACGGTGTGCCCTCTCCACTGTGGGTATTACAGCTGCTCCTATGGCTGTTACATTCTCAGACAGCCATTTTTGGATGAAGCCTGTAGGGTCGTCTCTTTCTGCTCCTTCCGGGAAGCCCACTAGTTTGAGATTATCTCTCCGAGATCTGTCCTCCAGATCCGCCATTTTTTCTTTCAGTGCCTTATTATCGCTTTCTATTGTTTCTATCCTCTTTTTTAAAAGTCTAGAGTCTGTTTGTAGTTCTGTAGTCAATATTTCATACTCTTTTACCCGCTGCCTCATTTTGTTTAAATCGTCTCGAATTAATGAGATGTCCGACTGCAGTGCCGCCACCGTCGTCGTCAGGTTGCTTAATGATTGATTCGTTGTCTTTACCGCTTCCAGTATACCTGCTAATTTGAGGTCGATATTGCTCATCTGATTATCCGCTTCCAATGCCCTATTTTCTCCTGCCCTATTTAACGGATTTTCAGTTTCCTCATAATCCTCCACCTGCAGTGTCTGTTTCTGATTGCTCCTTGTCTTACTTAATATAGGTGGGGATTTGAGGTATTTGTCGAACTGCGTCCTCACTGTGCCGTCTTTTGGTGAGGATGTTCCCACCGACTTTCTGTTGGGAAGTTTTGGAGCCATTTTTTTTTTTCCCCTTTTCCTTTTTTTTTTTTTTTTTTATATATATATTTATTTTTTTTCCTCACCCCTCTCTCCCTCTCCTCCTTCCCCTCCTTCCTACCCTCTCCCCTTCTCTCTCTCTTTGTTTTTCAAGGTTTATGTTGCACGGGTCTCTATGTTTACGAACAGACAGTCATTAATATCTTATAGTGCAGTGAAATAAAGCGTAAAGTCTTACGTATCCTTGATCTCCTTAGTTCTTGATTTCCTGATTTCCTGGATCATGGTAGATTTCAGAGTAAGGTACTCCCTGTACTCCCTGTGTCTTCAGCGCGGCCCGCCTACGTTATTCAGCGGCCGTCGCTTACTCATTGGGTATTGGACCATGGGTCTAGGAGATTCGGGGGTAGGATATGTGAGGGACAGGTGGAAAAGTTACAGCGTGATAGCAGTACAGCGGCGGCACAGTGTCCGACAGCGGAGCGGAACCGCAATGAAATGACGCCCAAGGCTGTTAAATAGCCCCCGTCCGGCTCTGCAACAAAGACAAACAAAGCGACAGGCAAAAGAAGCAGAGAGGCAGAGAGGCAGAGAGAGCGTCTGCCCACAGTGTGGTCCCGGGTGGAGCGGCAAAGACAGACGAAAACCTCCAGTGTCTGGTGACTGCCCGACACCCATCATCCAGCCCAGAAGAGAGAGCAACACCGCTCCATACGAAGCAGGATCTAACAGTCCCCCACAGGCTCGGCAGGTACAGCGCTGACTCGGTATCTCAGCTAGGCTTAGAGCGGCTCAGTAACATTGCTCGTGCTGTATCAGGAGCCGGAGCTGGAGCCGGCGTTGGGGGCGGGGGGACGGCTGCACGCCCGTAGCTTACGTCATGCCTCCTGCGCCTCCTCATCTGAAATCTCTAACACAGGGGTGAGCGACCTCCTGCACTCCAACTGTTGTGAAACTACAACTCTCAGCATGCTCCATTCCCTTCTTTAGGAGTTGTAAGCACAGGCAAGAATGTATGCCAGGAATTGTAGTTTCCCAACAGTTGCTGACCCCTGCTTTACCATATGGTCGGCTTAAAGATGTTATCCAAAACTAAATCAGACCTCCAGATGTGGCTGACCCACAGTGGTGATGATACTCACCTGGTCCCCACCGCTGTATTCAGTCTGTGTGGCTCCTGGACCAGCACTTGCCCTCCCCTCTGTGCCAACATCAACATCAGTCGATGGGGGGGACATGTGACCTCCTCTCCTTACGTCCCATGTCTCTTCTGACTTTACATCAACCTTATTGTGGCCTGTTGGTTCCTGTAGTGTGATTTAGTACCAATTGAAGTCTATACAAGGGATCTTTAAGGTACCCTGAACCACAAATCCTACCTAGACATCAGAAAGACAGCTGTTGCTCCTCCTATCACTTTTTCTGAATAAGGGATTGCATGTAAGGAAAGTGAAGCTCATAGGCACTTTGATGTATAGTGTATATACCAGGGGTGCACAACCATGCAGCCCGCAGAGCCAAGGATTGTGGCCTCTGTTTTGCAGGACAGATCAGCTGTGTTTCTGCCTGGAGTGCCTCACAACGCAGAATTACAGCTCCTGATCCTGCACTCAGTGACAGCGGGGAGCCGAGGAGAAGACAGAAGGGGTTTATCAGCGCTTCTGCCTTCTCCTCAGATAGGTTAGCGCTATGCAGTTTGGACCTGGCGATCACGTGATCACCAGGTGTCTGAGGGTCATAGGAGTGCAGCACTGCAGGATCAGTTCTGCCTTGTACAAAGTCACCAAGGGGGCTGGTTTCCCCTGTAACTGGGGCTCTTTTGGATGCAAAATTAAAAAAATTTAAAAAAATTCTCATCATCTCCCAAAGGTCTTTCAGTGACCTCTTGAGAACAAATTGTGTGGCAAGAATATATATATATTTTTTAAATTATTTAAATATATATATTTATATATATATACACACGTTATATATATACAATAAAATACAAAATATAATAAAATACAAGAAAAAAAAGTGTTGGTGTCTCCTAAAGGTCTTTTTATGACATCTTGGAGGACATATTATGCAGCAAAAATATATTGAATAAAAAATAAGTTAATAAAGATAAAGAATAATAAAATACATAAAAGAAAAAAAAAACACACCAAACAAAACCAACACCATTATTGCCCCATTGACATGAAGCTATGCATACTATATAACAAAACAACTGACACAAAATAGGGAACTCATTTTAATAATTTATTTTGGTGTCAGTTTAAATAGGAGGTAATAACCAGTGAGCGGCGTACTCTGCAATGAAAGAAAGTGCTAATTTATGAACAGGAGGCAGGATGGAAGGAAATGTCGCCAGGGTTTACCTGTTAAAATGATTTTTTAACAAGTTCCCTCAACATGGCCCCTGAAACGGAAGATTCATACTTTCCTGTTCCATGCCACCCCTGCTGTCTCCATTTTCCGGTCCCTGCCTTGTTTACATCCGGAAGGCTATGGACATGGTCACGTACACCGCTCCAGCCAAGGACTGGCTTCAGTGGTGCAATGCTACTTGTGGCCACATCACCACTGAAGCCAGTCATTGGCTGGAGCAGAGCATGTGACCATGCCCATAGCCAGCTGGATGTAAACAGCGTGGGGACCGGAAGATGGAGATAGCGGGGGCAGTGCGGAGAACCGGAGTGACAGGGATTAGGTAAGTATAAATCTTCTGTTTCAGGGGCTATGCTGCAGGAACTTGTTAAAAAAATAATTTTTACTGGAAACCCCTTTAAGCCCCTAATATACTGCATGACATTCGGGCTAATTACTGGGAACCAGCGTTCATAGGAACGCTCATTCCTGATATCTGGCCTATGTAATTATGCCGTTAATCAGCTGATAAATAAAAAATCACTCGTTTGTTGGCTGATTTGCATATTTTATCAGTCCGCACATCTTCCTGTATAATCACGGATGTGCTACCGATAATGAGGGAACTGTGGGAGGAATGACCATGGTAGTGATCATTCCTCCCTATTCACTTTGCAATAGGCCAATGTGAACGAGCGCTGGTAAACATTTTTTGTTTGTTTGCGGCCCCTCTAAGTAGAGCAATGTAATAGTGTGACCCTCAGACTAAAAAAGGTTGTGCACCCCTGGTATATACTGAGGGACATTTACAACTATTGTGCCATGAAAAAGTTGCAGTTTTACTGCGCTATAATTTGCGACTTTTCACTTGTCTTGTAATTTTTTGAAAGTGATGCGTAAAACTGGGCGTGGCTTAGTGGGAGGGATTTAAGTATCTGTTATGCTCGGTTATGCACATTTGGCATCCGTTTTAGCTATTTTCATCTGAGATTCGTTATTTTAGATGGGGAAAAAAGTCCTGCAGTGGGTCATGCTGTAAGTTGTAGTTTCGCAAATGTGCTCTTAATTAAAATTTTTCATTGATCTGGTAAATGATGGGGAGGGCATTAAAAAGTTTGCCAGGATAGTGGGCTGCAGTGTGGGAGACTCCTGGACTTTGTGAGTAAGGAGAGCATGTGTGATACTGTGGAAGTATGTCCATTGGTATTATGATGCTGCTTTTTCATGGGTGTGCCATTTGTGTGTGGTGAATCTGTGCAGTGTTGTATTTGAGGTCTTGTGCTCTTCTCCCCATGAGCATCTAGTTAGTTTCAGGTTGGTGAACCCTGATAATCAGAGGTGCTGCCATGTTTGGTCTGGTGCCAAGGTCAGAATGTGATGCTGGTACAGACTGGGTGCATTATGATGCTGCAGTGCTGTGCCATAGCATTGTTGAAAGGTGGCACTAAGATATGTGTTGGTGGCAAAGAGGCCTGTGCATTGATGGTCTGGTCCTGGAACATCAATTGACCAAAAGATGTGGTAGGAGGGAATGATTGCCAGTCTGCCTCTTTTCTAACTACCCAAGCCCCTGCCTCTTTATCTGCGTCGTTATATCCCTGCCAATCTGACTTGCTGCCAGTGCTGTTTTCAGAGCTAAACACGGCTGAGGAGGCTTTGTCTAGGGGCAAACAATGAAAGTGCTGTAGCACTAAACTGGCACTGTGTTTCAGAATAACGACTACCGTCACACACAAACAGGGATAGTGCAGCCCTAAAACTGCCCGGGCCCACTATCCCTACCTACTTACACGATCACCCTAGGCAGTGACCCCACAACTGGATGACAGTCCCTATACTGCAATATGTGAAGAAACGACACACAAAAAGGAACAAATGGGACAAACACTGAGAGAGTCGTCATATGGAAAAAGGGTGAAATGCCATTCAGACAATGCAGTACAAGATACTCCAAAGGGAAATGAGAAAACTAAACATGCCAAAAAGTCAGAGCCAGGAGATCGATACAATACCAGAATGCCGGAAGCCAAAAGCGCAGTCACAATGTCAAGTCCAGAAATCCAAGACAGAAGAGTCTTCAATAAACGCAAGGGGCCAGTAGCAGGAGCGAGAGAACAAGAAATTCACCTTTTTTATACAGACAAAAGGCAGCTCATGCTGGCGTGCCTACACGTTGTGTGGAGCTGCAGCCCCGTGGCCCGACGCTCAGGAGCCACGGGACACCTCCTCATTGGCCCAGGAATCCAACATCAGCAGAGGCCGCCCTGCAGCCCTGGTTCCCTCAGCAACCGCACGAAGGCAGCAGCGGCCGGGGGAACCGTGACACTGTGCTTCTGAGATCAGGCCCTACTAGTCATAAAGGGATGGCATATCCTTGTCTGATTGAGAATGTTCAGCTGTTTATTTGGTTACACTATTATGTATCTATGTACGTACGTGGAGCATTCAGTACAACTGCATCTGATGACTAAGGAGCTTCATGTGGACCAGTAATTTGTATACGTATGTTTCAGTCACTTCAGGAGTAATTTGAATCACTTGATGACATTTACTTACGAGTCAGACTTGAGGCAGTCAGATTCTTGTGAAGAAAAATGACTTTTCTGCAATGGACCAGTTCACTCTGCTACTAGTAGGTTTTCCAGACACATACAGGGAAGTTTATCAAGACTGGTGTTTCTCGCTAGTCTTGATCTACTTAATACTGGTGTGAGATGGGCCTAAATTTTGTGTTGAGTGAATCGAAGTTGACAAAGTGGAATCCGATCCAAATTTCAGGAAAAATTTGATTTGTCACGAATCCGAAATTTCCTGCCGATTCGTGGTAATGAGTCCGATTTTTTTCTAAAATAGCTGCTGCACATGTTAGAAAGAGGAAGTAAGAAGCCCAGAAACGAGGGAGCACCCATAATGCTGTGCAGCCAGAAAATCAGAAGATAGCCAGCCCCTGTGATATCAAAGCCTTATAAAAAGCTTCCTCCTGCCCGATCTTTGCCATTTTCTAGTGAACTTAGTGCAGGGAGAGACATTACAGGCACTAGGGACAGTGATTAGGAAAGAGTTTATTCACAAAATATTACTTTTCAACAGTTTAGGGACAGCTTAGAGATAGTGTAGGGATATAATAGGGAGGCATTGTCCACACAATAGGGAGAGAGCAGGACCAAATGAACAGTGTAAAGCTTGGTTAATAGGGGCTATTCTATTACACCTTGCTGCATTAATTGGAGTTAAAAACATTCTAATATTACTGATTTTGGGGTGTTCACATTGTTTTATACATAAATAATTCAATTAATCCTTGATTCTGCACTTGGGGTGAAATTTTTGTCTGATACTACAGATTTTGGGGTGAACAGGTTCTGTAGCACTCTATGAGGAATCAGCTGACGACGGTGTAAAAGGAGAGCAGTCTTTCACTCTATAGTAGAATCTAGGGCCACTGCATGGTTAAGTGCTTTACACCTGATGCTAACATTGACCTGTAAGTTCACACTTGAGTTATTTGATCAGTTTTGGCCTCATAAATGAAGTGTGAACTGATTCTAAGAGTGTCGCCTGTCATCTGCCTGTCATACTACCACAGCGGACTAGTTATGCATGTTTCTGCAATGCACTGTGTTGTACACCGATGTACATGTTCCCTGCAGCCGGTAAATAGAAGATTTTTAACGCGCTCCATTATGAATAAATTCTGATCGAATACATTTTTGGGGAAAATTCAGTGATGCATCCAAATTGAATTTTTGAAGACTGTTCATCTCTACATAAATTATTAAGAGGCACACTCCTCAGAAACTGAAATCTACGCCAGATAGGAGCAGGATTTCAGGTGTACTTTAATGTGTCGGACTGTGTAGGTCCTGCTCCCTCCCGACCACACACGGCATAAAAAGGTAAAAAGTCGCACATTTTAATCTTAAAATGTGATTTGTGTTCTCGTAAAACGGGTGCAAAGTGGCGTGCTGACGTGAGCACAATTCTGAGGGCGGTGTCTAAAGAAGGTGATGGATCTCTGTAGCTTTGCACAACAGCTGCCTAACTAATCAGCTGTTTGCTGCACAGCGCAATACCCACGGATACTTGCTGAAAACAATTAATAGAAGAATATTGGAGAGAGGGAAGGGAGACTTATTCTGCATCAGCTTTATTTTTTATTTATTTATTCCTACATTTACTTATTCCTACATCAGCCGTAAACTAAAATTTCTAATTCAATACCAATAAGATGGAAGCTTTTAATATTCCAGTGCCAGAGTGCCAACCAATGCACATTTTTGTTCTATCTTTTCATGGGACAACACTGAAGATACAACACTTTGGTACAATGTAAAGTAGTCAGTGTACAGCTTGTATAACAGTGTAAATTTGGTGTGCCCTCAAAATAACTCAACACACACAGGGCTGCCATCAGAAATTTTGGGGCCCCTTACACAGCTCAAGGCCTGGGCCTCCCTCCTACCCCGCCCCTTTAGAATCCGTCCTGACTCCACCTCCCCTCCACCCCCGAGGACCTACCCCCAATTTAATTATATTTTTACAACTACAAAGACAGTAAAAAGTGATAATCAGTGATTTCTGTAAGGAATTCATTTTTGACCAAATAATATGAAGCCTGCTACCACGACTAGGTAGACTCTTTTAAGCAGGACCCTCCACTAACACTAACTACACTTCCTGTTCTAATCTGCCCTAGCAATCTTCCCCTGGCACATTTAAGAAAAAACACCTTAAAAGCACAAGGTTTACTGTTACAGTGTTATGGGGGATCTATGGATGACGTACTGTTATGGGGGGAATCTGTGGAGGACTTACTGTTATGGGGGGAATCTGTGGATGACACACTGTTATGGGGGGAATCTGTGGATGACACACTGTTATGGGGGATCTGTGGAAGACACACTGTTATGGGGGATCTGTCAGTGACACACTGTTATGGGGGATCTGTGGATGACGAACACTGTTATGGGGAATCTGTGGGTGACACACTGTTATGGGGAATCTGTGGGTGACACACTGTTATGGGGAATCTGTGGGTGACACACTGTTATGGGGGATCTGTGGATGACAAACACTGTTATGGGGGATCTGTGGATGACGAACACTGTTATCGGGGATCTGTGGATGACTAACACTGTTATGGGGGATCTGTGGATGACACTTAACCACTCTCAAACCCAACTGGTCAAACTTGTTAAATGGATCCCAAACACAATATGCACAATAACACCCCCCACCCCCTCCAACACTTAATTAACCCCTTCATGGCCTAAACATTTTTTTTCAAAGCAGAACACAAAGCTAAATAGGGATGGGTGGGCTGGCAAGGGAGGGGTTAATAACAATAAGTGATGGAGGATCCTGGCCCTGTGGGATAATCCAGAAAACAGCTTTGCATTTTACCCCCGAGCAAAGACCACACAACATAGAGCTGCCTAGCCAAGTAGACAACATAAGGATCAATATGAAAATAAATAATTTGGAGCCTTTGAAATCGCTCAGCTCAGTATGCGGCACAGGCGACTGTCACACTGCCGTTTCTGGGTCCACCTGTGAGATCTGTTTCGGGGATCTCACAAGCGGCCCCAAACGGATCAGTTTTGCCCCAATGCATTCAGAATGGATAAGGATCCGTTCAGAATGCATCCGTTTGGCTCCGTTCCGCCTCTATTCCGCTCTGGAGGCGGACACCAAAACACTGCTTGCAGCGTTTTGGTGTCCGCCTGGCGGTGTGGAGCCAAACGGATCCGTCCTGACTTACAATGTAAGTCAATGGGGAAGGATCCGTTTACATTGATACAAATATGGTGCAATTGCAAACGGATCCGTCCCCCATTGAATTTCAATGTAAAGTTATGACGGATCCGTTTGACCTACACTTAGACTTAGACTGAGTTTTGCAGATGGATACGGATACCAACGTTTGCATTAGAGGTGCGGATCCGTCTCCGCACCTAAATGCAGGTGTGAAAGTAGCCTATGCCGCATACTGAGCTGAGCTATTTCAAAGGCTCCAAATTATTTCTTTTCATATTGATCCCTATGTTGTCTACTTGGCTCGGCAGCTCTATGTTGTGTGGTCTTTGCTCGGGGGTAAAATGCAAAGCTGTTTTCTGGATTATCCCACAGGGCCAGGATCCTCCATCACTTATTGTTATTAACCCCTCCCTTGCCAGCCCACCAAGCCCCAGCTATTTAGCTGTGTGTTCTGCTTTGAAAAAATACTGTATGCCACCATTAACAGTAAAATGATAACATTATTTATGGAAACAAGTAACCTAATGGACCTTAATGAATCGTTGGAGTCCGTCCGGTCCAACATGTGATGGAGTGGAGCATGGAGCCGGCACTGACTCCTTCCTGGGCTGGCTAAGTGGGGCGAGGGACCAGGGCAGCTGGGCAGGCTTCCATCACAATTCTTTCCAGATTCGATTCCAGTCCCACTCCCAGAGGCCAGAACAGAAGTTCCCGCCGCCGCGCCTGGCTGCAAGCCTGCAAACCAGAATTGACTGTGTCTGGCAGTGGCAGGCAGGCTGCGGCGCGCTAATCTGAAGGCGGCGTCATGGCATGAGGTGGCAGCGGACAGCGTCTGACGTCACCTGCCGCTGCGCAGCTACATTCCTCTGCGCAGCGGCTCAGAGCCTTTTGAAGGGGAATGCAGCCGGAGCCGTTATACCAGGTATAATACGGGAATCAGCGGAGCAGGGGGGGGGGGGGGTTGGGCAAGGAATAGAGATAGGAAGTTCGGATCAATCGGTTTTAGATCAATCGGTTCATTTGAATAATCAGCTCATTCATGAATCTGATCTTCGGTTCACTTGCTGAGTCACTGACTGAAGAGCTTAGGTGGTGCGCATGCGCGGATGCTTCGATTCACTTGCTGACTCGCTGAGTCGGCTCTTGGTACATTGTCTGAGCTCTGACTGAGTGAGTCAGGAGTGAAGGGAAGCGGACAGGAGGACTCAGGAGCTGTGTGGTGTGCATTGTCACCCACAGTGACAGTAGTACAACCAAGTGAAGTGAATGCACAGGGAATACTGTATGTGCTAAGTTGATAACAGTAACACTGGCTGATAATAAAATAGTCCCCACAGTCCCCCGATTTTCTAATAAACCTGAAGAGATATTGTCACCCTGTCGGATCAGTCCTGCCGCCGCTCCGTCCCCTTTGACTATAATGGGGACAGGGAGGAGCTCCGGCGCAGTACGGCAGTTCGCGGTGAGAGGCCGCCGGACTAAAAAGTTGGACATGCAGTACTTTTAGTCCGGCGGTCTTTCGCCATGCACTGCCGTGCTGCGCCGGAGCTCCGCCCCCGTCCCCATTATAGTCAATGGGGATGGAGCGGCGGTCCGGTGAAATAACGGCAGGACGGATTCGACAGGGTGAACAGCCTGTCGGATCCGTCATGCCGCTAGTGTGAAAGTAGCCTTACAATCTCATGGCTTCTGAGCAACAGATCGCGTGGTCTTCACAGTCATCTGTCACTTCTCTTATCTCTCTGCTCCTGTCCCTTAATCTTATCACTGCTGCAGCCTGGTCATCAGCCTCAGTGTAAACTGTTCTAGTGACTGACGGTTCTTTTAACTCAAAGAATGGAATGAGTCACTAACTAAGTCGGATCTTTAGATTCTTTTCACCTGAGACTCATTTGATTCTTTCTTAGACTCCCTGTACTTGTGTCAGTGACTCAGACTCAGAGCTGCTAGTGCTTGCCTTGCCTCAGCTCTGATTGGTTGGTGGACGGGAGGAGAGGGACTGGCAGGAGCAGCTTCCACTCTAGGATCAGATTATACTCCTCCCAAGCCCCTCCCCTCCCTGCTGCCAGCGGCTCTGCTATTGTGTGCTGGGTCAGACTGAGCGGCTTCACTCGGATCAGCTCAGTCAGGTGAATCGACTCCAACGTGTCGATTTAAATGAACCGGACATCACTAGCAAGGAATAATCAATTTCCCCCCTCTAGCGATGCAATAAAGTTAAACTCAAGTCACTGACAAATGGGAGGGGGGGAAAAAAATAAAAAATAAAAATATAAAAATTTGTTTATATATATTTTTTTTTTTATTGGAACTGTCCGGGGCCCCCCCAGGGTCCGGGCCCCTTACTGGGGTATCGGCTGTACCCCCCTGATGGCGGCCCTGAACACACAGCCATTAATGTCTAAACCGCTGGCAACAAAAGTGAGTACACGATAAGTGAAAATGGCTAAATTGTGCTCACCATTATTTTCAAGCTCCCCAGCTGCCTTCACCATACAGTCCCATGTAAAGAACATCAATCCCTCCCCCAGACACCTTTCACATGCATTCCCATGTAAAAAACATTACCCCTCAACATTTAGTCCCATATAGATAACATCACTCCCTCCCCCAGACATCTTCAACATATAGTCCCATGTAAATAACATAACCCTGCCCCAACCACCTCCAACATGCATTCCCATGTAAATAACATCACTCCCTCCCCCATACATCTTCAACATATAGTCCCATGTAAATAACATAACCCTGCCCCAGCCACCTCCAACATGCATTCCCATGTAAATAACATCACTCCCTCCCCCAGACATCTTCAACATATAGTCCCATGTAAATAACATAACCCTGCCCCAGCCACCTCCAACATGCATTCCCATGTAAATAACATCACTCCACCCCACTGTCCAATGTAAATAACTTCCCTCCCTTTAGCCCTGACATACAGTCCCAGTTAAATAACTACAACTCCCAGCATTGCTCTGCCTCTCCCTTCACTTATCTCTCCTCATGTAGCAGACATCACCACAGCTTCTTCCCCTCTTCACTGCCCTCCTCTCCTGCACTGGTCACATGATGGTGACATCAACGCAGGTCCTTTTCAGCTACTGCATTTAGAACTGATCACATGGACTGTGATGTCATCACAGGTACTTCAGCTCTTGCTGAGCATTAGATTCAATTGTATTGCCGTCCTGAGGACGGCAATACAGTTCTATTTATCTGGCAGGCAGGGGCCTGGGACAAAACATCAGGGGCCCAGGCCCCGAATGTTTTAACCTAGCAATGCTCCTGGCTAAATGATAAAGTACATGGAAGATATACTATATTAGGGTCCATTCACACGTCCGTTTTTTCTTTCCTGATCTGTTCCGTTTTATGCGGAACAGATGTGGACCAGTTCTGTACCTATTCATTTTCAATGGGTCCTGGAAAAAATCGGACAGCACGTTTTCGTTGTTCCGTTCCGCATGTCCGAAAAAATATAAAACTTGTCCTATTCTTTTCCGCAAAAATCTAATCCTGGTACAATACAAAGTCAATGGATCCGCAAAAAACGGAAGACATTCGTATGTCATTACGTATGTCATCCGTTTTATGCGGATTCCGTTCCTGGAAATTAAATCCTGCCCACAGAAACTTTTTTTTTTTCAATTTTTTTTTAAAAGAAATCCAAACAACTTTATTTGCTTATTGAAATTTATACAGGTTTCCGTTTTTTGCGGATCCGCAAAAAACGGATGACATACGGATGACATATGGAAACATTTTCAGGAACAACGGATCCGCAAAAAACGGACCGAAATTCGGGATATAGAAAAATACTGACGTGTGAATGTAGCCTTAGACTGTAGTATTCAGGTTAAATTACCGTGTTGGCACTTTGCGATAAATAAGTGGGTTTTGGGTTGCAGTTTGGGCACTCGGTCTCTAAAAGGTTTGCCATCACTGGTCTAGGCCATCATTATGTAGAGCAACAATTCTTTTTTTCAGATCCTCAGAGTTCTTTGCCATGACGTGTCATGTTGAACTTCCAGTGACCAGTATGAGAGAGTGGGAGAGCGATAACATCAAATTTAACACATCTGCTCCCCATTCACACCTGAGACTTTGTAACACTAATGAGTCACATGACACCAGCGAGGGAAAATTGCTAATTGGGCACAGTTTGGCCATTTTTACTTAGGGTGTACTTTTGTTGTCGGACATGTCTTGTGCAAGCCATTCTCATTGAGAAAACCAGTTGGAAGACTAGCGAAATGTCTCCAAGAAAAAAAAATATATAAATCCAGTTTCTCTGACTTATTATTACTGAGATATGTAGCTTTGCTAATAATCGATTGCTAATGTTATATTCTATGCAGTACCTTTGCTCTACATATCTGTGCTAAAATAGAATTTGCTGTGACAACCACCCCCACCCCTGTGACGCAGGGAGGCAGCTGGGGGAAAGGCCAGTCTCAGGAAAATAAGTTAAAATATCAGTAACATAATAATATGTTAATTCTTACTAAGAGTGCACTAATTGTAAGACAAATGGCCAGAAAAATTGCTTAAAAGTCCCTTTTTTGGGCAAGAGGCAGACCTTTAAACAAATCTCAGGTTGGGTGGCCACCATACACATGTTCTCCATGCACTTCTAATTTTTCACTCTTTTTTTTTTTTCAGTACATGCCTCTTTGAAAGCCATAACTTTTTTTTCTGTTCGGTTATGTAAATCATTTTGCCCTTTTCTCCAGTGATACATAGGGCTTTAGTTTTTATGTCATTTTTATATTAGTATTTTTATGTTTTTTGTTTTTATAACCATGGAAATAAAAAAAAGAGTAAAAATAGTCTGACACATTTAAAAAAAAATGTTAATAGCACAATGTGCAACTAAAACCTTTTTTTATTTTTAACTATGTCCCCTTTCCATAATGTTTTTTTTATATATGGGATCAATAGGTTATGGTGCTGGCTGCAGGGCTTGAAGCTGCATTATGACATATAGTGGCATTTTTTTTATCATTATTTATCTTAGTATTTATATTTTTTATTTTACACCCTCCATAAAGTCATACAAGACATTTGGCAGACAGTTAACAGTACATTTTTTTCAATCTTCTTACTGTCTTTGTAAAGTACCAGACTTCCTTATTACCTAGCCTGAGGCATACATCAACCCTTTCTCTATTAAGGGATTCTGGATATTGTGCACCTAATAGCCAGGATAGGTACACTATTGACACGTACAAATAAAAATTTTAAGGTGTTTTACAGGCTTTTAATATTAATGGCCTATCCTTAGGCCCCTTTGCTATGACACTTGAAATGCAGCTCTGGGGACTTCCCATTTCTCTTGATCATCTTTGAGATGTTTCTACACCTTAATGGGAGCCCACCTATGGTAAATTCAGTTGACTGGACATGACTTAGAAAAATAATTTTATTTTCTGTTTAATACATTTTCAAGCATTTTTAAAATTCTGTTTTAAATTTTTTGTTTTTAAGGGGGATTGAGTGCAGATTGATGGGGAAAATTTTTAAATTTTAGCACGAGGCCACAACATAAAATGTGAAAGGAACTAGAGACTTTTTGTGTGCCTTATTTTCTTTTATCACAAATGCTGCCCTGGCTGACTTTTTGATAACTTTTGTATTTTGTGTTAATACTGTATGTTGAAATAATTTTGAAATATTCTGTAGTAAGAACAATGAATATACTACGTACAATAAAAGCAGCATGTTCTGCATAGTGATCATTTTAATAATATGTCTCATCCTGCGGCAGCACCACGCCTTATCAGTGTGTACCTTTCTCTTCTCAGAAGTTTAGCAATTTATTTTTTCAGGACAAGCCGGATCGTACAGCCTCACTGTTCTGAATCAGCAAAACTGAAATAGCAAATGAAACTATGTTAGAAGAAAAGCAAAGAGTGGAAAATGATGTGTACTTAGGATATATCTCTTAAAGGAAATCTGTCACCAGTTGTAGCTGGCCAGCTAAGACCTGTCCTAGGTTGCTAATATAGCTCATATGTTTTTACAGCTAAACCTGCAATAACCTTAAAGGGAGTCTTTCACCTAAACTGACCATTATAGAACCCTAAACTCATTATCAGCATTATAGTCCACATATGTTAATGCTACTTACTGTTTAGCTGTCCGTCACTTATTTTCTTCAAAAAACACTTTTATTAAATATGCAAATTAGGTCTGAAGGTGCCCAGGGGTGGCGTTCAAGCGGCCGGTGCCCAGGCCCCTCGTCGCTATTCATCTGAAACCCCTCCCCTTTCACCACTCTGGCCCGCCCTAGGTTCTTCTGATTACCTCCTCCCTTCAGTGTGAAATCCCACGCCTGCGCCGTGCATCCGAATCACTGTGCCTGCGCACAGCATTACCCATTATGGGCATTGGCATCTGAGCAGTTATTGCGCATGCGCCTGCTCCAACATCACGATCTAGCCGATGGCTGTCTACTAGTTTAATAGTATGAGAAAAATGTACGAACCTATTCTGGAGTTAAAAAGTTGCAAATTATGGCACATGCCATATAACTGCAATAATTTGCAACTTTTGAAGCTTCTTGCCAGATTTGGTGTAAATTATAGCTGAAGAGTATACTCTAGCCCTTGGCTGACGTAAACTTACATTTCTGGCACACTGACTCCCTGATATGTGCCTAATTTATTAAGAGGCATCTCACTCCGGCACAGAGGGATCAAGACAGGTGTATGGGCATGACAGTCTTGATAAATGTCACTCTATATCTTTGTGAGACAATCCCTTTTCAACTTGATTTTATTGAATACAATGGTGCATCAAGTAACCAGTGGCTTCTTGCCTCACCATATACTGTCATGGGCTGTAGGACGACAGCCTGCAAAACTCCAAAGACTCAGGTCAGGCCACTGCAATGCAGTGATGTCATTGAACCCAAATGCACTGTGACACTGACAGAACACACCACAGGGCACTGTTAGTGTGAAGAGGGCACTAAAAGGCAACTGCTATGTAAGGACACTAAGAGGACACGATAACTGTGTAGTCACATCAAGAGGGCAATATTACTGTATGCACTAAAGGGACATCAATACTACGTAGGAGTAGTAAGGGGGCACTGTTACTGTATTGGGCACCATGCTTACCATGTACAGACACAAAAGGGGACTCTGTTACTGTTTGGATGCTATAAGGGTTAACTATTACTGTGCTGAAGACACTAAAGGGGCACTACTCTTGCATTCATCCAGGAGCATGTTATCGCTTTTACGAAGTAGCAGAGGTGAGTGTTTGGAGGTGTTTACTTCAGAAAGCCAAGGACATTTAGTGGTATCACTGGTATTGTCGCCCTTTGAATACAGGTGAAACTCGAAAAAATTTGAATATTGTGCAAAGTTCATTTATTTTAGTAATGAAACTCAAAAGGTGAAACTAACATATGAGATAAACTCATTACATGCAAAGCGAGATATTTCAAGCCTTTATTTGGTATAATTTGGATGATTATGGCAAAATTTGTTGTGGCTGTCAGAGTAATTAAAATTCTTGCTAAGGAAAAAAAAATCCTGTGGACAGGACTTTGTTTCTGTCCTGCATAACAGAAACCAGACGGATCTATTATGCTTGCCCATAGACTATTATTCTATTAGGACGGAGCAAAACAGAATGCCTCTTAAAGGCTTCCATTTTGCATTCCGTCTGGCCATTCCGTTATAAACGGAACCTATAATGGAATGGCATAACGCTAGTGCGAACCTGCTCTTACAGGAATGATGAATTTGGGTCCAGTTGGTGGGGCAATTTGTCTGCTAATAACGTCTTATTTCTAACCATAAATTATTGAAATAACTACGCAGACAAATTTTTGTTGTTAAAAGAATGTATTAGCTACGTTGAATTTGGGTCAAGTTGGTGAAGCGATTTATGTGGTTCATTTCGATAACCAACGAGACTCCTCCGAGCTAAGTAGTTATTTGACCCCAGGTAGTCCGCGTCCAACATCTTCGAAGTACAAGTGGTGTTCAGCAATAACAGGTCTGTGATGCCCTTTGATATCCAGGACTGCATGTACACTACACTGAAGGGATCGCCGATTGCCTTCCCTTCGCTGACAGGTGTGGGTAACCTGGTCAAAGCTGATCATTAGGGTTGAGCGAACCCGAACTGTAAAGTTTGAGGTCGTACCGAACTTTAGGATTTTTGGACCCTTGACCCAAACCTGAACTTTTCATTAAAAGTTCGAGTTCGTGTTCGGCGATTTAATGGTGCTATTTGAAAGGCTGCAGAGCAGCCAATCAACAAGCGTTTAACTTTTGTGCCCTTAAAAGCCATCACAGCCATGCCTACTAATGGCATGGTTGTGATTGGCCAGTGCAGCATGTGACCCAGCCTCTTGTTGAACTGCTGACACATTTGCAGTTAATCTGTTAAATCACTGATACAGTTACTGTACACTAGGAATTGGTAGTTTCCTCTGAGACCTCTTTTAGTTGCAACAATGTAACAGCAGTATTGACTGGTTGTATTGGACTGTCACAAATGCAGTAAAGGCCGCAAATGTATTGTCTTGCCCAAAATTGGTGATTTTTTTAAACCCAGAATATAACTACAGTAATTAAAGCTTGTATTTGACTGTCACAGATGCAGCAAAGGCCCCAAATGTAGTATCTTGGGAGTGTTTTTTAAAAACCCAGAATATAACTGCTGTATTTAAAGGGAACCTGTCTTGTGGATATTTGATTATAATCTAACTAATTATATACAATCATTAACTTATTATATACAACAAGATGCACGCGACGATATACTAGACCGCCCTTTAATACTGAGGCGCAGTAATTCTATATATCAACTAAAAGATTGACAGGGATTGTGTTATCAGCTGAACAAGATGCATGTGGTAATAAATTAGACTGCACTTTAATACTGAGGCACAGTAATTCTATCTATAAAATAAGAGATTAACGGGGATTGTATCAGCAGTTCAAGATGCAGGTGGCTATATATTAGACCTCCCTTTAATACTGCGGCATTGTAATTCTATATATAAAATAAGATATTAAAGGGGTTGTCCGGGTTTAGAACTGAACCTGTTCATATCCCCTTTTTCACCTATTCAACCCCTCTGACATGAGCATTGGAGCATTTCAAGGGTAAGCTAGGCAGCGGTTTCCATCTAGTAGTGAGCCTGGTGATGTCACTTGCACTAATGGGCGGGCTTTAGCACTGCCCTAGCATGGAAAACGGCTAGGGCAGTGCTAAAGCCCGCCCATCAGTGCTGGTGACATCAATGGGAACACTGCTAGGCGAAAGTCTCCGCCTTGCAGTGTTAAAAATATAAACAAACAGCCCTTGTCCTTCACAATACAGAAGGAGATATATTATACCGCCCTTTAATACTGCAAGCACATTAATTTTATATATAAAATAAGAAATTAACTGCAACTGTGTCAGCAGTTCAACAAGATGAAGACGGCGATATATTAGACCAGCCTTTTTATACTGCGGCACAGTAATTCTATATATAAAATAAGAGATTAACTGTGAATGTGGCAACAGGTGAACAAGATTCACTTGATGATTACACTCAACCTGCACTGTCCCTGCAGTCTCCCTATCCAATATTCTACAATTAAAAGCATTATGCAACACTTGATAGGTCTGTAGTCCAGGCATACTGCTCGCCTGCTTTTATCTTTGGGCACGGACACTGCACCACTTGCCAAGTCATCTGGTCTCCTGCTAACCAACGTCCTTTGCATGCTTCTGCCTCCATGATCTTGCCTTACCCTCCTTAAGGGCACACTGGCCTTTTAAGAGGCTGGATGTTAGTGCATGCTCCCAAATCCTTTCACAACCAATAGCTGAGGGTCATTTGGTATTTAAGGCTTTCTTACCAGCAGATGGGTGCCTGAGCTTTACAGTTTCTGGCAACCAGCAAAGGTGTTCTGATAGTCTAGTGCTATTGTGATTTACCTGCGTTTATCCTGTGTTATCTCCTGCCTGCATTTCTGCTGCATTTCAAGTGTGTGCTAGTTTACCTGTAGTTCACTGCAATTTTGAGTCCAAGTTCAGTTCATGTTTAAGTTTTGTTATGAAGACGGGTTCATTCTGGTACAAAGAGGTTACCAGTTTATTACAATTTAGCCAACTAAGAGAGGCCATAGGCCTAACTAACTGGGACAAAGTCCTCAAAAAATAAACTACAGCCACAAAATGGGATATTTTTAAAATCATCCTAAAATCTAATTGTGAGAGGTACATACCTTATGGGAATAAAAGGTTAAGGAACAAGAAAAAAACTATGTGGAGAAATAGAGTTGTAAAGAAAGCAATAAATGACAAAAAAGAAAGCATTTAAATCACTAAAACAGGAGGGGAGTGAGGAAGCACTGAAAAACTATAAGGAAAAAAATAGAATATGTAAAAAACAAATAAAAGCAGCCAAACTAGAGACTGAGATGTTAATTGCCAAAGAGAGTAAAACTAACCCTAAAATGTTCTTCAGTTATATAAATGGTAAAGTATAAATCTGAAGGTGTCGACCCTTTACAGAGTAATGGGGGGGGGGGGGGGGGGGTTGCAGACAGCAATGAGGAGAAATTAAAGCTATTAATTTTTTTTTTCTCCACAGTATTCACTGAAGAAAATAAACTGTATGTAATGCTCCTTTTTCTTTTTTATTGCCACATAGAGGAACAAGTAAGTGAAGCGTTTCGACTCTAATCGAGTCTTTGTCAAACAAATAAAGGTGCAGCTAACAAGATATAAATAGCCTGCTGGATCTGGCGTCATAGAGTATGACCTCAGGTCGTCAAGGCAACATATAAACAAAAAGAAACAATGATGACTGACAATACAAATGGGAATACACAAGGTTACATACTGAAAATCTATTGTTAAACAAATTAGTACACTTGTTTGCTATTATTTCAACCATAGACACAACATCTAGTTTGTTGTTAACGGGACAGTACACAATAAAAAGCTGAAATAGTAGTTGCAATATTCGTCACATTTTCATAAGAAAGTAAAAGGAAAAATATCTCTTTAGTGATAAATATTCACCATATGGATAATAGATAATAAATCATGAATCCATATAAAGATTCATGAGATACTGTATGACGCCAGATCCGGTGGGCTATTTAAATCTTGTTAGCTGCACCTTTATTTGTTTGACAAAGACTCGATTAGAGTCGAAACGCGTCACTTGTTCCTCTATGTGGCAATAAAATAAAAAGGAACATTATATCCACTTTAGCGAGTGACGGTCTTTTCTTTTGAATGTTTGCGGGATGCTGACCCTGACACGTGCACAGCGCATGAATATAGGAGTGCCAGCTGTTCTTCTTTGTTGAAGAAAATAAACTGTCAGATGAAATGAAGAATATAAAAGTAAATTCCCCATTAATAGTGCCCTGTCTGACCCACGAAGAATTAGAGCGGCGTCTTAAAAAGATTAAAATAGACAAATCGCTAGGACCAGATGGCATACACCCCGTATCCTAAGATAATTAAGTAATGTCATAGCCAGACCCTTATTTCTCATATTTAAGGACTCTATAATGACAGGGAGTGTTCTACAGGATTGGCGCATAGTAAATGTGGCCGGTATGCCTATATTGCCAATATTCAAAAAGAGTCCAAAAACAGAGCCAGGAAACAATGGGCCGGTAAGTTTAACATCTGTCGCTAAGAGATGCTATCTTGGAGTACCTCAATGAAAATAAGCAAATAACGCCATATCAGCATGGCTTCATGAGGGATCGGTCATGTCAAACTAATTAAATCAGTTTCTATAAGGAGGTAAGTTCTAGACTTGGCCGTGGCGAATCAATGGATGTCGTATATCTGGACTTCTCCAAAGCATTTGGCACTGTACCACATAAAAGGTTAGTAGATAAAATGAGAATGCTCGGACTGGGAGAAAATGTCTGTATGTGGGTAAGTAACTGGCTCAGTGATAGAAAACAGAGGGTGGTTTACACACTCAGATTGGGTCACTGTCACTAGTGGAGTACCTCATGGGTCAGTATTGGGCCCTATTCTCTTCAATATATTTATTAATGATCTTGTAGAAGGCTTGCACAGTAAAATATAAATTTATGCAGATGACACTAAAATGTGTAAAGTAATTAACACAAGAGGACAGTATACGGCTGCAGATGGATAGGTATATATGGCTTGGGCAGATAAGTGGCAGAAGAGGTTTAACACTGACAAATGTAAGGTTATGCACATGGGAAAGAATAATGCAAGTCACCAGTAAACACTAAATGGTAAAACACTGGGTAACACTGACATTGAAAAGGACTTAGGAATTTTGGTGAACCGCAAACTAAGCTGTAGAAACCAGTTTTAGGCAGCTGCTGCCAAGGCCAATAAGATAATGAGTTGCATTAAAAGGGGCATAGATGCCCGTGATGAGAACATAGTCCTGCCACTTTACACATCACTATACAGACCACACATTGAGTACTGTGTACAGTTCTGGGCTCCTGTGTAGAGATGGCCTTGCGGTTCGCCCGGCGGTCATTTCACGGCGAACTTTGCTCATTCGCGATTCGCCGAACATGAGAACATATGGCAATATTCGCCCCTGCCATATTCTTTTACATTGTGAAGAACTTTGACCCATGACACATTCATCAGGTGGTACAGTTCAGCCAATTGCAATGTTTCAGTACATGGACACCCCCCCACCCTCAAAAAAATAAATAAAAAAGAGCTGGTCGCCATTTTACATTCAGTGTTTTGCCAGTGTAGGGAGAGGTTGCTGTGTGGAGCAGGGACAGGCTGTTAGGGACACAAAATGCTAGCTTTAAAGGCCACAAAAGTCATATTAAGGACTGGTATAGGTGTGCTATCAATAGGTGTGACTTACTGAGGGGTGTAATATACTTATATTATACTTTCCAACATAGAAAGTATTTTATATTGCAATTGTATTGTGCAGCATTTGTGAGCGGTTCTGCTGCGATACCGCAGCTAGATAGAGGGACAAATGCTTTTGGAACAAATAGTTTCTACTGGTGTGATATGCCAGTTCCCCCCCCCCCCCCCCAAAAAAAAAAAAACTGATTCAGGGGTGTGATATACCAATTATATACTTTCTATATAGTGCATTTAGGTAGTGCAGCATTGGTTTGCGGTTTTGCTGCATTATCTCAGCTATAGATAGTGACAAACACCATTGGAACAAATAATTTCTACTAGTGTGATATACCAGTTGCCCTCCCAAAAAAGTGAAAAAAAGTGGGCTACAGTAAAATTGTTATTCAGTGACCGCATAATGTACCTCGAGCCACATAATCACAATTTTTTTTATGTCAGGTGAATGCCAAATTTTTAAGGCCTGTACTCCTGTGGCCTAAAATAATATTTTTCTAGGCTCCAACAGGGCACATTTCAGAGAATTTCCCTTTAAGATGCATTAAAATGTCCCCTCTTAAGGACACAGGGCGTACCTGTATGTCCTGTGTATTTCCGATCACCCCCGCAGGGCGGACAGTGATCGGAACAAGGTGCCTGCTCAAATCTCTGAGCAGGCACCTTGGGTCAATGCGCGTTGGGGTCCTGTGACCCCACCCCCCGTGTTGGCGATTTCCGCAAACCGCAGGTCAATTCATACCTGCGGTTTGCTGCTTTTACGGTAGTTGCGGTGGGTGGTCGGAGGTGCCATCGGGTCCCCGTGCGGCTGTAAGGGGGACCCGATGGCATGGGAGGCAGCGCGATGCCTTGCTTAGGCATTGGCGCTGCCTTCCGGTGAAGAGCCTGTGAGGTCTAGCCTGGATCTCACAGGCAGGAAGCTGTATGAGTAATACACACTGTATTACTCATACAGCCAATGCATTCCAATACAGAAGCATTGTAATGCATTGTAAAGGGGATCAGACCCCCAAAAGTTGAATTCCCAAAGTGGGACAAAAAATAAAGTAACAAAAAAGTTGGAAAAAAAAGTTTTCCCCCAATTTATTTTAAAGTTTCAAGTAAAAAAAAAAAAAAAGGGAATTTCCCCCAAATAAAGTAAAAAAAAATTGGTAAAAATTAGGGGAAAAAAAAAGTTTACATATTAGGTATCGCTGCGTCCGTATCGACTGGCTCTATATCGCATGACCTAACCCCTCAGATGAACGCCGTAAAAAATAAAAACTCTGCTAAATAAACCATTTTTTTGTCACCTTACATCACAAGCGATCAAAAAGACATATGCCCACCAAAATAGTACCAATCTAACCGTCACCTCATCCCGCATTTTTTTTTTTGTTTTAAAAAAGCTGTTGTGTAACATGTAAGTAAATTTTAAAAAAGTATACATATTAGGTATTGCCGCATCCGTAATAAACTGCTCTATAAAAATATCACATGACCTAACCCCTTAGGTGAACACCGTACAAAAATTTAAACAAAAACAATGTTAAAAAGCCATTTTTTGTCACCTTACTTCACAAAAAGTGTAATAGCAAGCGATCAAAATGTCATACGCACCCTAAAATAGTGCCAATCAAACCGCCATCTCATCGCTCAAAAATCATACCCTACCCAAGATAATCACTCAAAAACTGACAAAACTATGGCTCTCAGACTATGGAGACATTAAAACATGATTCTTTTTGTTTCAAAAATAAAATTGTCTAAAATTGACAGTGACAACTTGCTCTATAAAAATATCACATGATCTAACCTACAAAAATGTAGTAAATAGCAACAACAAAAAACTGTGCCAAAACAGCTATTTCTTGTTTCACATAAAGTGTAATATAGAGCAACCAAAAATCATATGTACCCTAAACTAGTACCAACAAAACTGCCACCCTATCCCGTAGTTTCTAATATGGGGTCACTTTTTTGGAGTTCCTACTCTAGGGGTGCATCAGGGGGGCTTCAAATGGGACATGGTGTCAAAAAAACAGTCCAGCAAAATCTGCCTTCCAAAAACCGTATGGGATTCCTTTCCTTCTGTGCCCTGCCATGTGCCCGTACAGCAGTTTATGACCACATATTGGGTGTTTCTGTAAACTACAGAATCAGGGCCATAAATATTTAGTTTTGTTTGGCTGTTAACCCTTGCTTTATAACTGGAACAAAACTATTAAAATGGAAAATCTGCCAAAAAAGTGAAATTTTGAAATTGTATCTCTAGTTTCCATTAATTCTTGTGGAACACCTAAAGGGTTAACGACGTTTGTAAAATCAGTTTTGAATACCTTAAGGGGTGTAGCTTCTAAAATGGGGTCACTTTTTTGGGTGGTTTCTATTATGTAAGCCTCACAAAGTGACTTCAAACCTGACCTGAACTGGTCCTTAAAATCTGAAAAATGTCAAGATTTGCTTCTAAACTTCTAAGCTTTGTAACATCCCCCAAAAATGAAATATCATTCCCAAAATTATCCAAACATGAAGTAGACATATGGGGAATGTAAAGTAGTAACTATTTTTGGAGGTACTAACATTAGGGCATATAGAATCTTGAGGTCAAAGCTCATATATGATATTATAAACAAGTAAAGTGCAAGTGCATAGCCCAAATGTAGCAGCTTTACATAGTAACAGTTAATGAAACAGGCAGACACCAAGCTACCCACCTCCCCAGTGAGGGGGCACTAATGTTAGTACTTTATATAATCATGTATTGATATACTGTGCAGTGCCAGTTTGCCTTCCCTTCCCAGGTATTTTTGCCCCCTCACTTGTTATTTGTTCACCCTTGGATTTTATGGACCATAACTTGTATCGATCGTGTATATTGATTTTTAATGTTGACATTAATAAACGTATATTTATATTAATTGTTCGGTGATGATTTATTACTTGGGCTAACACATCACGTATTATAGGTTGTATATTGCTTTATGTGGCCCTTATTGGTTGTTGTGATGTTTTATGTTACATTACAGTCTAGTCTAATGCAGTCCAAACAGGCATCAACGTTACAGTTAGTGCTTGTTTCTCTTACATGCAGAAATCACCTCTGCTTTATGGAGACAAGCAATGGCAGTGTTTGCTCATTAATTGGTTGAACAGTGGCTCATTTAGACAGGGCAATTATTTAGTCCTTCTTGATAATTTCCCTAATTATTGGCTTGTGTAAAAAGGCCTCTAGTTCCTTCTGCATAAAGTTCCAGCTCCAGTCTTCCTACCAGGTAATGCCTCATGCAGACGTCCGTGTCAGTTTTGGATCAGTGGTAACACGGACCGTGTTCAATCTGTGTTTTCTTCTGTGACAAATCCGTGTTGGGTCCGTGGATCCGTTTTTTGCTGTCCGTGTTTCATCCGTGTTTCACTGATACTAAACAGCTGAAAAATATTTTTCAAAGCATCTCTTCCTAATGATCCGTACAGACAAAATAGAGCATGCATCCGTGCTGAAATCACAGACCCATGGGCCGTGCTAAAACACTGTCTGAATACACACATTAAAATGAATGGGGACGTGTGCTGTCCGTGGAGAACACGTACAGCACACATCCGTGGAACACTGACGTGTGAATGAGGCTTAATAATGGATCAATGTCTATACTGGATACTAGCTTTTAGAGTACCGCACTCAATTTAACCACTTCAACCCCCCTAGCTGAAACACCCTTAGTGACCAGGCCACTTTTTACACTTCTGCACTACACTACTTTCACCGTTTATTGCTCGGTCATGCAACTTACCACCCAAATGAATTTTACCTCCTTTTCTTCTCACTAATAGAGCTTTCATTTGGTGGTATTTCATTGCTGCTGACATTTTAACTTTTTTTGTTATTAATCGAAATTTAACGATTTTTTTGCAAAAAAATTTAATTTTTCACTTTCAGTTGTAAAATTTTGCAAAAAAAACGACACCCATATATCAATTTTTTGCTAAATTTATTGTTCTACATGTCTTTGATAAAAAAAATGTTTGGGTAAAAAAATAATGGTTTGGGTAAAAGTTATAGCGTTTACAAACTATGGTACAAAAATGTGAATTTCCGCTTTTTGAAGCAGCTCTGACTTTCTGAGCACCTGTCACCTGTTCCTGAGGTTCTACAATGCCCAGACAGTACAAACACCCCACAAGTAACCCCATTTCGGAAAGTAGACACCCTAAGGTATTCACTGATGGGCATAGTGAGTTCATCGAACTTTTTATTTTTTGTCACAAGTTAGCGGAAAATGATGATTTATTTTTTTATTTTTTTATTACAAAGTCTCATATTCCACTCACTTGTGACAAAAAATAAAAACTTCCATGAACTCACTATGCCCATCACAAAATACCTTGGGGTGTCTTCTTTCCAAAATAGGGTCACTTGTGGGGTAGTTATACTGCCCTGGCATTTTAGGGGCCCAAATGTGTGCAAAGTAGTTTGAAATCAAAATCTGTAAAAAATGACCGGTGAAATCCGAAAGGTGCTCTTTGGAATGTGTGCCCCTTTGCCCACCTAGGCTGTAAAAAAGTGTCACACATCAATTTCCGCTTACTTGTGCCAAAAAAAAAAATAATTCTATGAACTCGCCATGCCCCTCATTGAATGCCTTGGGGTGTCTTCTTTCCAAAATGGGGTCACATGTGGGATATTTATACTGCCCTGGCATTTTAGGGGCCCGAAAGCGTGAGAAGAAGTCTGGGATCCAAATATCCAAAAATGCCCTCCTAAAAGGAATTTGGGCCGCTTTGCGCATCTAGGCTGCAAAAAAGTGTCACACATCTGGTATCGCCGTACTCAGGAGAAGTTGGGGAATGTGTTTTGGGGTGTCATTTTACATATACCTATGATGGGTGAGAGAAATATCTTGGCAAAAGACAACTTTTCCCTTTTTTTTTTATACAAAGTTGGCATTTGACCAAGATATTTATCTCACCCAGCATGGGTATATGTAAAATGACACCCCAAAACACATTGCCCAACTTCTCCTGAGTACGGCGATACCAGATGTGTGACACTTTTTTGCAGCCTAGATGCGCAAAGCGGCCCAAATTCCTTTTAGGAGGGCATTTTTGGATATTTGGATCCCAGACTTCTTCTCACGCTTTCGGGCCCCTAAAATGCCAGGGCAGTATAAATATCCCACATGTGACCCCATTTTGGAAAGAAGACACCCCAAGGCATTCAATGAGGGGCATGGCGAGTTCATAGAATTATTATTTTTTTTGGCACAAGTAAGCGGAAATTGATTTTTATATTTTTTTCTCACAAAGTCTCCCTTTCCGCTAACTTGGGACAAAAATTTCAATCTTTCATGGACTCAATATGCCCCTCACAGAATACCTTGGGGTGTCTTCTTTCCGAAATGGGGTCACATGTGGGGTATTTATACTGCCCTGGCATTTTAGGGGCCCTAAAGCGTGAGAAGAAGTCTGGAATATAAATGTCTAAAAAAATTTACGCATTTGGATTCCGTGAGGGGTATGGTGAGTTCATGTGAGATTTTATTTTTTGACACAAGTTAGTGGAATATGAGACTTTGGTTTTTCTTACAATTTCCGCTAACTTGGGTCAAAAAAATGTCTGAATGGAGCCTTACAGGGGGGTGATCAATGACAGGGGGGTGATCAATGACAGGGGGGGTGATCAGGGAGTCTATATGGGTGATCACCCCCCTGTCATTGATCAACCCCCTGTAAGGCTCCATTCAGACGTCCGTATGTGTTTTGTGGATCCGATCCATGTATCCGCGGATCCGTAAAAATCATACGGACGTCTGAATGGAGCCTTACAGGGGGGTGATCAATGACAGGGGGGTGATCAGGGAGTCTATATGGGGTGATCAGGGGTGTTCAGGGGTTAATAAGGGGTTAATAAGTGACGGGGGGGTGTAGTGTAGTGGTGTTTGGTGCTACTTATTACTGAGCTGCCTGTGTCCTCTGGTGGTCGATCCAAGCAAAAGGGACCACCAGAGGACCAGGTAGCAGGTATATTAGACGCTGTTATCAAAACAGCGTCTAATATACCTGTTAGGGGTTAAAAAAATCGCATCTCCAGCCTGCCAGCGAACGATCGCCGCTAGCAGGCTGGAGATCCACTCGCTTACCTTCCGTTCCTGTGAACGCGCATGCCTGTGTGCTCGCGTTCACAGGAAATCTCGCCTCTCGCGAGATGACGCACAGATGCGTCCAGGAGGAATGAATCGACCGCCTCCAGGACGCATCCGTGCGTTAGGCGGTCTGGAGGCGGTTAATATGGTGCCAGCAAGGACTTGATAGTCAAAATTCAGTAGTATGAAATTCCAGCACTCTACTCATTAATATGTAATTAAAATAACTCATAAGGTAAGTTCATGATCCAGTTACAAAATTAAACAAATGGTAATCACAAAACTACTTCTTCTATCAATACTCGACCGGACGTTTCGGTCCGTGTGGACCTTCTTCTGCGGTCTATTGATCTTTGGTCCCGTGGTGTAACATAGTAACATAGTACATAAGGCCGAAAAAAGACATCTGTCCATCCAGTTCGGCCTGCTATCCTGCAAGTTGATCCAGAGGGAAAAAAAAAAAAAAGTGTAGACTATGGAGGCTGAAAAAAATAGATATAAAGAAAAAAATAAAAGATATTAAAAATTCAAATACCCCTTCCCGATTTTACCTATAAAAATAAACAATAAAAAATAAACATAACATAAGTATCTCTGTCCAAAAATGTCTAAACTATTACAATATAAACACTAAATGATAAATGGTAAATTAACAAATACAACTTGTTCTGCAAAAAATAAGTCCTCATATGGCTAAGTGAACAGAAAATTGAAAAAGTTATGGCTTTTGGAATGTGGGGAGGAAAAAATTTAAATGGAAAAACGAAAACAGGCTTCAAATTGAAAGGGTTCATCGATGTCTCCTCCATGTTTAACCTCTTTAGGACACAGGGCGTACAGGTATGCGCTGATGTCCTGGTACTTAAGGACACAGGGCGTACCTGTACGCCCTGTGTATTTCCGATCACCGCCGCGCGGCGGGCGGTGGTCGGAAGCCGGTGCCTGCTCGAATCATTGAGCAGGCAGCTCGGCTAAATGTGAGAGGGGGTCCCGTGACCCGCACCATGTCAGCGATGGCCGCAAACCGCAGATCAATTCAGACCTTCGGTTTGCGGCTTTTTATGGTGCGGTCGTCGTCAGCGGTGGTGCCATCGGGTTCCCATGGGGCTGTATGTAGGACCAGATGGCATGGAAGGCAGCGCGATGCCTTCCTGTGACGAGCCTGTGAGATTCAGCCCCGTGGATCTCACAGTCCGGAAGCTGTACGAGTAATACACACTGTATTACTCATACAGCCAATGCATTCCAATACAGAAGTATTGGAATGCATTGTAAAGGATAAGACCCCCAAAAGTTGAAGTCCCAAAGTGGAAAAAAAAAAGTTGAAAAATGTTTTCCCCCCCAAAAATTAAAGTTTCAAGTAAAAATTAACAAAAACGTCATTTTTCCCAAAGAAAGCAAAAAAAAATTGGTAAAAAATAGGGGGGAAAAAATAGACATATTAGGTATCGCTGCGTGCATATCGACCGGCTCTATAAACATATCACATGACCTAACCCCATATCACATGACCTATGAACAAAAAATAAAAACTGTGCTAAATAAACCATATTTTTGTCACCTTACATCAAAAAAAGTACAACAGCAAGCGATCAAGAAAAGGCATAAGCCCATCAAATTAGTACCAATCTAACCGCCACCTCGTCCCGCAAAAAATGAGCCACTACCTGAGACAATTGCCAAAAAAATAAAACTATGGCTCAGAATATGGAGACACTAAAACATAATTTTTTTTTGTTTTAAAAAAGCTGTTATTGTGTAAAACTTACATAAATAAAAAAAAGTATACATATTAGGTATCGCCGTGTCCATATCAACTGGCTCTATAAAAATATCACATTACCTATCCCCTCAGATGAAAAAATAAAAACTGTGCTAAATAAACAATTTTTTGTCACCTTACATCACAAAAAGTGTAATAGAAAGCGATCAAAAAGTCATATGCACCCCAAAATAGTGCCAATCAAACCATCATCTCATGCCACAAAAATCATACCCTACCCAAGATAATCGCCCAAAAACTGAAAAAACTATGGATCTCAGACTATGAAAACACTAAAACATGATTTTTTTTTGTTTCGAAAATTATATTATTGTTTAAAACTTACATAAATAAAAAAAGTATACATATTAGGTATTGCCGCGTCCGTAATAAGTTACTCTATAAAAATATCACATGACCTAACCCCTCAGATTAACAATGTAAAAAATAAAAAGTGTAAAAAAAGCATTTTTTTTATCTTACATCACAAAAACTGTAATAGCAAGCGATCAAAAAGTCATATGCACCCCAAAATAGTGCCAATCAAACCTTCATCTCATCCGGCAAAAAATTAGACCTTACCTAAGATAATCGCCCAAAAACAGAAAAAACTATGGCTCTCAGACTATGGAGACACTAAAACATGATTTTTTTTGTTTCAAAAATGAAATCATTGTGTAAAACTTACATAAATAAAAATTATTTATACATATTAGGTATCGCCGCGTCTGTGACAACCTGCTCTATAAAAATACCACATGATCTAACCTGTCAAATGAATGTTGTAAATAACAAAAAAAACGGTGCCAAAACTGTTATTTCTTGTTTCCTTGCCTCACAAAAAGTGTAATATAGAGCAACCAAAAACCATATGTACCCTAAACTAGTACCGAAAAAACTTCCACCCTATCCCGTAGTTTCTAAAATGTAGTAACTTTTTTTGAGTTTCTACTCTAGGGGAGCATCAGGGGGGCTTCAAATGGGACATGGTCAGGGCCGGACTGGGGATAAAAACCAGCCCTGGAAAAAGTTGCATACCAGACCCACAGCATTGCGTCATTATTTACTTGTTTATAATAGGAGAAAGCATTCATTTTAAAACACGTGTGGCCACCTATTTAATGATTGTTGCATGCAGGATCTCGGACACCACTTCAACACTTTGGCCGGGGGCTCGGTGGAGCTGATGTGTTGTTTTATCCTAATGAGAAAGATTTCATAAGGATTTGGAGAAGGGGCAGAGGGATAGCAGAGCAGAGAGAGGCCGGTGCTGCTACTAGGGGGTCATACCATGGGGGAGTAATAAAGCCCACCATAATGCCCCCCCAACAGTAATAATTCTCCTTATAATGTGCAAAACAAACCCATTTGTAATGCCCCCAGTTGAGCTAATGTTCCCATAATGTGCCAATCTAAAATACCCCTTCTCAGTGCCCCCGTAGATGACCCCATAGTGCGCCCCCTTCCCCATAGTACCCACCATAATGTGTCCCAGTATAAAATGCCCCTATGCAGAGCCCCCCAAATAAAATACCCCTTCTTTTTAGCCTCAGTAGATGCCCCTATAGTGCCACCCAATAATCTGCCAGTAATAAGTGCCCCCATAGATGCCCCCCAATCATGTGCCAGTAAGATGTGCCCCCATAGATGCCCCCAATCATGTGCCAGTAATAAGAGCCCCCCACCATCATGGCCGGTGACAGTAGCCAGAGTGCCCCCCCCTTAATATGTGCCAGTAGTCCCCCTTATGTGCTAGTAGCCCCCTTATCATGTGCCAGTAGCTCCCCTTATGTGCCAGTAGTTGTCCTTATGTGCCAGTAGCCCCCCTTATCATGTTCCAGTAGCCCCCCCACCATGATCCAGTATTGTACCTATATATAAAAAAAAAAAAAAAAAAACACTTATACTTACCTCCAGCGATGCGATGCAGGCCTCTTCCGGCCTGTGTCCCTCGCTATACGACTCAGGCGGCGCGATGACGTTATTGCGCCGCCTGAATCGGCCTCTGATAGGCTGCCGGCCTAGTGCTGGCAGCTTATCAGAGGAACAGGAGGGGACACACCTCTCCCTCCCCTGCTGTAGCATAAACATTTGTATCGCCGTCCTCAGGACGGTGATACAGATGACTATGGAGATGAGCACTTCCACTCCTGCTGTGCCCTGCTGCCGGCCGCCCCCACTTGTCACCAGGGCCGCGGCCTTGCGGCACTCAGGCCTGCCGGCCTAACTGGAAATTTCCCGGTATCCCGGCAGGCCAGTCCAGCCCTAGACATGGTGTAAAAAAAAAAACTGTCCAGCAAAATCTGCCTTCCAAAAATCGCATGGCATTCCTTTCCTTCTGTGCCCTGCCGTGTGCCCGTACAGCAGTTTACGACCACATATGGGGTGTTTCTGTAAACTACAGAATCAGGGCCATAAATTATGAATTTTGTTTGGCTGTTAACCCTTGCTTTGTAACTGGAAAAAAATATTAAAATGGAAAATCTGCCAAAAAAGTGAAATTTTGAAATTGTATCTCTATTTTTCATTAATTCTTGTAAATCACCTAAAGGGTTAACAACGTGTGTAAAATCAGTTTTGAATACATTGAGTGGTGTAGTTTCTAGAATGGGGTAATTTTTGGGTGGTTTCTATTATGTAAGCCTCACAAAGTGACTTCAGACCTGAACTAGTCCTTAAAAAGTTGGTTTTTGAAAATTTCTGAGAAATTTCAAGATTTACTTCTAAACTTCTAAGCCTTGTAACGTCCCCCAAAAATAAAATGTCCTAACATGAAGTAGACATATGGAGAATGTAAAGTAATAACTATTTTTGTAGGTATTACTATGTATCATAGAAGTAGAGAAATTGAAACTTGGAAATTTGCCAATTTTTCCAAATTTTGGGCAAATTTGGGATTTTTTATAAAATGTTTTGTTTGTTTTTTACTCCATTTTACCAGTGTCATGAAGTACAATATGTGACGAAAAAACAATCTCAGAATGGCCTAGATAGCCATCAAAGCGTTTTAAAGTTATCACCACTTAAAGTGACTGGTCAGATTTGCAAAAAATTGCCTGGTTCTTAAGGTGAAATAAGGCTGTGTCCTTAAAGGGATTCTGTCACCAGGTTTCACCCCCTCCAGATAAAAATATGGTTATGTTCAGGGAGCTTTAACCATTCCTAATGTGGTCTTATAAATGTAATCTGTAGGCTCATTTTGCTAAAAATACGCTATTACTAACCTGTCATTCATAAAAATAAGGTGCCCAAGGGGATGCAATCTTACAGCAGGAGGAGGGGGGAGGCATCACAGCAATCTTACAGCAGGAGGAGGGGGGAGGCGTCACAGCAATCTTACAGCAGGAGGAGGGAGGAGGTGTTACAGCAATCTTACAGCAGGAGGAGGGGGAGGTGTCACAGCAATCTTACAGCAGGAGGAGGGGGGAGGTGTCACAGCAATCTTACAGCAGGAGGAGGGGGGAGGTGTCACAGCAATCTTACAGCAGGAGGAGGGGGGAGGTGTCACAGCAATCTTACAGCAGGAGGAGGGGGGAGGGAGAGAGAGCAGGAGGCGTCACAGAAGATTATGAGGTGGCGCTGGGCACGAAAGGCAGCGGGTGCGGGCGGCAGCTTGGAGCCATTTACATCTCCTTGGGCACCTTATTTTTATGTATGACAGGTTAGTAATAGCGTATTTTTAGCAAAATGAGCCTACAGATTACATTTATAAGACCACATTAGGAATGGTTAAAGCTCCCTGAACATAACCATATTTTTATCTGGAGGGGGTGAAACCTGGTGACAGAATCCCTTTAACGAGTTAAATACATTTATTTTTATTTTATTTATTTCCTTAAACTCATTCATTTTTAAATAATAAATGTCAATATGATAACTCATGATGAAATTTTATTTTGGTAATTTAATATTTTGGCCTTTCTCATTTGAACAAAAAATGAAGAAAAAATTTAAAGATAAATTGCTACCATAACAACATTTATTAAGGTGAAATAACTCACAGTTAAGATAAGCTCCTAGGGGGAAACCGAGCCTTTGTGAGACAGACCAGTTCATTCTGCAGCAGTTAGGTTTTATACCTGCCCAAATTTTTCTGAGTTTCTAGTTCAGCAAACCATAGGTCACCTGCACACATTGTAGAATACATGATTTTATTCTGCACTGATTCCCGTGTGAAAAACCCACACCGTATATTATATGAGATCACACAGATTTTTTCTCTGCAGAACTTGACCTGTCATGCAGATTTCCAAATCCACAGCATGTCAATTATGTTTGAGGTTTTAGCTGAGGATTTCCCCCTTTTCCAATGAAGCGTGAGATCTGCGGAAAAACCGCATCAAATCCACACCAAAAAAACGTTGTTAGAAATTGCAGATTATGGTGCACATATGTAGCAGAAAAGCACATTAATCTGCATTGGAAATTTGTCAGGTTCTTCTGCACGTTGCCATTATCACAATTGACCACAGCCTCTGAGGAGGTTAAATATCTGTGATCTGAGTTGTCTTCAATAAAGGGCAATGCCGGCGGTGTCTGCTGTGTAAAACAGTAGGCACCCACTGGCTATGGCACCTGCTCAGCTCCTAAAGACTTAAACATGTATGGCAGATGTCAGGGAGGGGTTAAAGGCATTAAAAAATAATAATAATAATAATAATTTTTTCTATAATATTTTTGCTATTAATTATTTCAAGAATCGTAAGACTTCTACATCTATGATTATATATGTTATATGTATATATATTATATAATTATTGTTATAACTATCGTTATCATAATTTTATATATGGTATATACAATTATATTCATTCAAACTTTCTTACAGTGAAATATTGGTCCTGGTCCTTCACATCATGAGTTTATTTTTTTTTCATATATTGGTCCTGGTCCTTCACACATGAGTTTTTTTTTCCATATATTTTATTTTTTGTGATTAATTTATAATCTTTTTAATTGTAAGACCTTGTATACCAAATTGGTCTCTCTTCTGTCAAAACCTAAACAGAAAATCTACTAATAAAGACAAGTACTGTATATTCTGAAAATCTAAATTAAAAATCACAGCTGTCACTATAGAGAATGGTGTCCAACCTGTGGCTCTCCAACTGTTGCAAAACTACAACTCCTACGTTGGAGAGCCTCAGGGTAAGAGACCCTGCTGTAGAGTATTTAAATATTTAGCAGGCTGGACATTACAGAAGCCAAGACTGAAAATATAAGGTGTTATGATGCTAATTTAGCTATCTGTACTTTGGACTACATTGATGATTAATTATCATATTTATTCATGTCCGGGTGCCTAGTCATGACGATTATGTGGCTTTAAGGCTCTTCATTCCAGCCATAGTAGTCTACACTCAGATGGACCAGTTATTTCTGCTTATAAGGCGGTTTCTTTCCTTGCAGTCAAAACTAACACTTCACACAAAGGCCATTTAACTGTCTGAAACAACAGAAGAAATAGAGAATAACAGACATGTATGTCATAGTTAACAAAAGCAAGAACCAATTTCATATGGATTTTATTCAATACAGTCCAGTACAACGCAATGTAAGCAAGCAATCCTGGTACTGCATACAATCTGATAGATAATATTCAGATGTGAGCCCCACATAGATATAGAATAAAATAGACAATAATAAAACATAGGCATTAAACTGTGATGTATTACATGGATCATTCCAATAGGAAGACATATGTGGGCAAAAGGCCCATGTACCTCCACAGTATTTGGGCCCCTTGTTTTCCAATAGCTAATTCGATGACGGATGGGTACTGTCCATAGACCACCTTATGTATGGGTCTCTAAAAAATCACTCATTCATCTGCTTGTAACTGGGGTAAGCTGCCCATTTAAGAACTGCAAAGTGCCTACATGCTGGCTTTGCCTCAACTGTGTGCCTGTGATGTCCACATCTACCTGTCCTGTGCTGCCTGCTATGTAGTCCTCTGTGTCTGCTGTTGGATGATTATTAGAGTTTTTCTGCAGTTTGTGTTACATTGATGTATCTTGTTTAGGCTAAAAACAATGTCAGGTCAAATCAAAGTAGAAAAGTGGTGTAAAATCCATATAAATATGATATGTTTATATTTGTTCCTAAAGGGGCACAGAGGCTTCAAATGCATTGATAAATCATTGTTAGCCTTGTGGTGTTAGACATTTGGCAAGTTGTCCAACTGTAGACCGCTTCAAAGGGTTGTCCAACTTTGAAACAATTTTCAGCAGAACCCCCCTCCCCACCCATTAGGTTCAGGTTCCTTCTGTTCTTTGCACTACGGTTCCCTGCTTCTCAACTTTCGGAGTGGACAATGGCCAATAACTGGCCACAGTGGTGACAGTTTCTCCTTTCAGACTTTTTTTTCCTTTTCCTTACTATCAAATTACACTTTGACTTTGTAGTCAGTTACAAAGGAGCAGCTAGCAACATTTTATTTGTTGTATGACGCAGCACATTTTAGAGGCGATGGTTTCGTTTTTCCTACCTTGCCTTTCAAGGGCCATATTTATTTTTAATCTTTCAGTTGATATAGCTGCATGGTGCCTTGTTTTATGCAGGGTGATTTATATTTTTAATAGGACCATTTAATGTTCCATATAATATACTGTGAAACTGCAAAACAATCATCAGGTGGAATAGGGAAAAAAATACAATTCTGCCATTTTTTTTGTGCGTTTTATTATTTTGTGGGTTTTTATGTTTTACTATGTGAAAAAAAAATTGTAAGCACCCATAACTTTTTTTTTTCATTGATGGAGCTGTGCGAGGGCTTATTTTTTTGTGGGACAAGCTGTAGTTTTTTTTAATACCATTCTTTTGGATTATTTTTTATTTTTTTTTCCGAGAGGTGAGGCGACCAAAAAAAGGCAATTCTGGCACTGAGATTTTATTTTACTGTGTTACTGTGATATTTTATTAATTCTGCCATTTTGGGACAGGGTGATACAAATAATGCAATTTTTTGTGATAAATGGGAAAAAGGTTATTTGAAGATTTGTGTTTTTATGTTTTTAAAACCTTTAAGGCTACTTTTACACTCGAGTTTGGTGTGGATCCGTCATAGATCTGCACAGACGGATCCGTTCAGATAATACAACCATCTGCATCCGTTCAGAACGGATCCGTTTGTATAATCTGTAACATAGCTAAGATGGATCCGTCTTGAACACCATTGGAAGTCAATGGAGAACGGATTCGTTTTCTATTGTGCCAGATTGTGTCATAGAAAATGTATCCGTCCCCATTGACTTACATTGTGTGCCAGAACGAATCTGTTTGGCTCAGTTTCATCAGATGGCAGAATGGAGACAAATCGGAGGCAAACTGACGCATTCTGAGCGGATCCTTTTCCATTCAGAATGTATTAGGGAAAAACTGATCTGTTTTGGACCGCTTGTGAGAGCACATGACGGATCTTACAAACGGAAAGGCAAAACGCAAGTGTGAAAGTAGCCTAAAAAAATGTTCAACAGTTTTATTAGTCTGCCTAGAGAACTTTGAAACTGAGATTGTTTGGGTGCTTGTACAATACACTGCAGATCTTCTTTATTGTGGTGTATCGCTTATACAGAAGCAATAAGTGGTTCTTGAAGACAATGGAGAAAAATGCATTTTCAAAATTTCTTCTCATATATCACAGTGATAAGTTAGATGTTCCATGAGCTCACCCGCCAGACAATTCCTATGTTATACAGTGTCTAGATATCGTTGGAGTCAAAAATTATGAAAAGGTTTATGAAAGACTCCCACACAATTCTTACACTACAGCACAAATAAATCTCCAACTTTTACAATGACCCACAGCCTATATTAATATAGGAATCACCAGGGATTCAAAGGGACTAAATCTCAACAGTACAAACATAAACACATATACATGTATCTAATAGGATATGTGGACTAGAGATGTCGCGAACATAAAATTTTCTGTTCGCGAACGGCAAGCGCGAATTTCCGCAAATGTTTGCGAACGGGCGAACCGCCATAGATTTCAAAGATTTAAAACTCACAGGGACTCTTTCTGGCCACAATAGTGAATGAAAAGTTGTTTCAAGGGGACTAACACCTGGACTGTGGCACGCCGGAGGGGGATCCATGGCAAAACTCCCATGGAAAATGACGTAGTTTACGCAGAGTCGGGTTTTAATCCATAAAGGGCATAAATCACCTAACATTCCTAAATTGTTTGGAATAACGTGCTTTAAAACATCAGGTATGATGTTGTATCGATCAGGTAGTGTAAGGGTTACGCCTGCTTCACAGTGACAGACCAAACTATTACAGACCAAACTCCCCGTTTAACACACCACAAACAACTGCAAACAGTCCATTTGCACAACCGCAAACTCCCCATTTGCACAAGGTTGGATACCAAGCTAGCCATGTCCCGTTCCTTGTCCTCACTGATGTCATTGAAGGTCTCTTCCTCCACCAAGCCACGTACAACACCAAGGGTCCCCGAAAGGTGACAACAAGCCCCCTGGGACGCCTGCTGTGGTTGGTCTTCCACCTCCTCAAAGCCACCTTCCTCCTCTGACTCCTCTTCTTCAGACTCCTCTCTCTGCGTTGCTGCAGGTCCAGCAATCGACGACGACAAGGCTGCTTCTGGTGGTGATGGTGACCACAACTCTTCCTCTTCATGCTCATCTACAGCCTGATCCAGCACTCTTTGCAGGGCACACTCCAGAAAAAACGCAGTAACGCGAGGCTGTCCTCTTTTTAAAAAAAATAAAAACAATCTGTTCTTACCAGTTTAATCTCTGTTTTGTCCCCTATCAGGGGCCGGTGTGGTGTATGGAATAGATTTTAGGAACCGGGAGATGGAAAAAGATTCTTGGTTGGTCCTCTTACTTCCAATTTGGGGCACTGCGCGTGCGCCGTGCAATGTACTGTGTTACCCTATATGAGTGGTATGTTAAGTAGTACTATTCCTATCAGTTTAATCCCTGTTACGTCCCCTACCAGGGGACGTGCATCGAATAGATTTTAGACAACCGCAAAGAGTTGTCAATAGTTGACACACTCATGACATAAATTTTATTCCTCTATGTGTCAATCTTGGTGTAGTGATGACTGTGCTCGTGCGCACGTTTGGGAGATTGCAGTCGATGGCGGTTTTTCAAAGCCTATGGTCATGCTGAGGTAGTTCATTGACAGTTAAGTGACCCAGAAAACAATGATTCTGCAGTGCGGGCCCATTGTTGGCCTAGTAGGCTTTAATGATCAACTTAGATGATCACAAAGAAAATGAATGTTTTTTTCTATGAAAAATTATCCAGCCGATCGCTTTTGGTCTGTTCACAATGAAGCAACAACCTTATCATCTGGGGTGTGCCAACATTGCCAACACACTCATAGAGGCAATCGCTTTATTGTGATACGCAAGCCCCTTCACCACAACAAGGTAACGATCACGAAGGGGAATTGACACATGTATGTGCCTTTTTTTTGTTTTGTTTTTGCAGCCACAGTGCAGCACCAGAGGCCAGAAAAATTAGGCATGTACACATGCCTGAAAAATTAGGTATTGTTGCAGCCGCTGTTTTCCAGGCAGAAAGTGCACTAAAACATTGCGGCTTGAACCCTAATTGGTGGCGGAGAAGTCACGCAAGTCATCTGGCATGCAGAGATTAAATACAGCAGTGTGTGGACCATTTAATAGCCCAAGGCATCTCATCAGGCCTTTTTTAGTCAAATGCATCCCCCACTGTCAGTCCCTTCAGGATCCATGCCTCATTCATCTTAATAAAGGTGAGGTAATCTAGACTTTTTTTTACCTAGGCAACTTCTTTTCTCAGTGACAATACCTCCTGCTGCACTGAAGGTCCTTTATGACAGAACACTTGAAGCGGGGCAGGCCAGAAGTTCTATCGCAAATTGGGATAGCTCAGGCCACGCTGTGGGCCTGACACACATGCTTGCAGGCAACTGCAATTATATTACAGTGAATTTTTTTTATATTTTTTTAAATGCAAGCTACTGTGACACCAGATATGAGTGGTGTCACTGGGCACTGGCAGTAGTGGGCACAGTACACGCTGTGGGCCTGACAAACTGCAATTAGATTACAGAGAAAAATAAAAAATAAAAAAAGCAGACTGATGTACTAGCCCTAAAAAGGGCTTTTTGGGGTGCTGTCAGGACGATGTCCTTACAGCAGATCAGATGAGTCTTTCAGGACTGGAGTGGACAGGAACCTCCTAATCACCCTGTATGGCCCTGACAAGGGATAGATACCACCACCTACAGAGACCCACTATACAACTGCCAGGTGTCAAATGTCAGTGGTCTAAATATACATCAAAAATAAAAAAGATGAATAATAATATTTTATAAATAGATAATAGTTTCACACAAACTCCATATATATCAGTCTGCCCAGTAAGTTGGTATATATAATACTGTATCCGTGATGTAACATTCTACACCCCAATGCGTTTCCCTGATACAGTTTACAGGTATCAGTTCATCAGGGGACTAGCCATAAATGTTTATACTTTCCGATTCAATTACAGGGAAAAAGTCCTTTTAGATATATGGATATTATTTTAGTGAATAATTGCCCACAAAATCATTGGTCTCCTATATATTAATCAGAAAGAACCATTGTAGCAATAGTTAATTTACCATAATAAATAACTCATATCATATCTAATTCTACTGCTTTTGAAATTTCTTTTGTTAAAAACATTTTGTACTGTTTCATTGCTTTTATAGCCAGGTTTACAGTAAGATCATTGGTACTGCAGACAACTGAAATTACAAGCAGTTGCCCACTAAGGCTACTTTCACACTATCTTTTTTGCTGGATCCGGCAGGGTTTAGCAAAAACACTTTATTTACTGAAAATACAACCACCTGCATCAGTTATGAACGGATCCGGTTGTATTGTCTATAACATACTCAAGACGGATCCGTCATGAACTTTATTGAAAGTCAATGGGGGACGGATCAGTTTTCTATTGTTTCAGATTGTGTAGAAGAAAACAAATCCAGCCCCATTGACTTGCATTGTGGGTCATGACGGATCCGTCTTGCTCCTTATCCCAGCTGCGGTTTGCTCTCCGGTATGAGAATGGAATGGAATGCATTTTGGAACATTCTGTTCAGTTACGTTTTATCCCCATTGACAATGAATGGGGACAAAACAGAAGGGTTTCCCCCCCCCCCCCCCCCCCCGGTATTGAGACCCTATGACAGATCTCAATACCTGAAAATATTAACGCCAATGTGAAAGTAGCCTAATTCTAATGTGAGTACACCTAGACATTTCTGTAAACTGTGTCAAAATTTGTTGGAATTTGGCACAAAATACACTGCACCAAGCTCACCAAGGGGCCTGAATAACGGGAAACAGGCATAATTTATAATAAAACGATTTGGTGGAAATTTATCATAGACCGGCATTTTACGCCTGTCCGTGTGCTGCGGGAAGATGTGCCTAATTTATGGCCTCGTCGTATTTTAGATGCATCAGCCAGCAGTCCATGCACCTAATCTGAAATCTAAGATAGAAAATAAATGTGACAGATTCAATGGCCAAGCCCTCTCTTCAACTTCACCATGCCCCCTTTTTGGAAAAGCAGCGAGGGCAGCGCAGAAAACTGGGGCAGGGAGATGAAAAATAAATCCCAATTCTTGAGTAAAATTCAGTCACAAAGTAAGGCTACTTTCACACTGGCGTTTTGGCTTTCCGTTTCTGAGATCCGGTCAGGGCTCTCACAAGCGGTCCAAAACTGATCAGTTTGCCCTAATGCAGTCTGAATGGAAAAGGATCCGCTCAGAATGCGTCAGTTTGCCTCCGTTTAGTCACCATTGCTCTTTTGAGGAGGACACTAAAATGCTGCTTGCAGCGTTTTGGTGTCCGTCTGACGAAACTGAGCCAAACGGATCCGTCCTGGCACACAATGTAAGTCAATGGGGACGGATCCGTTTTCTATGACACAATCTGGCACAATAGAAAACGGATGCATCCTCCATTGACTTTCAATGGTGTTCAAGTAGGATCCATCTTGGCTATGTTAAAGATAATACAAATGGATGCAGACGGTTGTATTATCTGAATGGATCTGTCTGTGCAGATCCATGACGGATCCGTCGCAAATGCGAGTGTGAAAGTAGCCTTAGTCAGTAGTTGTTAAAAAGTTAGACAAAAGTACCCGTCCCTGCACCACATTTATCATCCAGCCGGGGCCCTGTGATACATCTGGTGCAGGTTTAGACAACCTGTCTGACAGGATAATGTATAAAATGTTTTGTTGGTGGAGTAGGCATTTTCACCAAATGTATCACGTATTTGCACCATTTTAGGGTTGTTTGCACCATGCCTGGCACTCTGGCACTTTGCATTTAGTAAGGGGTGACCAGATGTTCTATGGGTAGAGCTACATTTTTAGCCAGATTTATCACTGCATCACAGACTTTAGACTGAAAAAAAAACATCAGAATTCAATGAAACTATTTTTTTTAAATGTTGTGCGACAATTTGTAAATGTCTTGCAAAAAACTGACTGTAAGCCAAGCAGAAACTAAAAAAAGCAAAAAGTTTTATATTGCAACATTACCCCTTAAATTTATGCCATCTACTAGACTAGTAAATCTGCCTAAATATTCTCAAATTGAAAGTCAGATCAAGCTACTCATAACACAGTCCATTAGCATCACCACCTACCAGGCCGCAGCCTCATGACGCGCTAGAGGAACATTATGCAATATCAAGATCAGGCATCATTTTAAAGTGACTCTTCAAAAAGTGGGAATTCATTCGTTTCTATGGTCAATACATTTATGTATACTTTTTAATCTCCAAATCATGAAAGTTTCCTACTATGGATAATGCATAACATATTTTATTTTGAAAAAAATTATGCAAATGTAAGAAGTGCAAATATAAAGTTTAAAAAAAACAGAAAAAGTAAAGAGGACTTGGTCTTACCTTTGAATGCGTGCTATACAATCTGTTCTCAGATAACCTTTTCCTCCCAGAATAAACTGCCTCCTATAGATTCTTCTTTCTTCAGTACATGCAGGTGTTTCCTATATAATTATCTATCATATTATCCAGTTACAGTTTAGTGTTCAGTAAAGAACTGACTCTCAGTATAAGAAAAATAAATATAAAAATAGAACAAACAGGTAAGTGATCCCCCACTGTCTATACTGCATCTAAGAAATAATGTAACTAGTGGATAGTGACTAGTGACAAGTGCTAGAATTCTGGCTTCTATAGAATCACTTCAAGTAGCCAAAGGGTGAGATTAAATTTAAAGAAGACCTTTCATGGGTCCAGAGATTATCATATAAGTAGGGGGTTGTGTAGGGCATAGTGCAGGCATGTAAGATTACTTAGTAGCTTATCTGTCTGTCCGGCCCTCCGTTCCCTCCGCTGTGCCCCCCTTTTACTTTTCCCACCTGGTATGGAAATGAATACCATCGGTACACGGAGGAGGGGACTGCCCTGTTTCTCAATGCTTTCTCAACTCCCTACTTATTTGATAATGTCTGGACCCATGAAAGGTCATCTTTAAGAGTGATAAATTCCTTGCAGCAAACTGAGATCTTTGTCAGAAAGACCGGTTCATTCTGCAGCAAGTAGGTTTCAAACCCACCCAAATATTTTAGATCTTAAAGCTTAGCCAGTCTCACAGTGTACTGTTTTCTCCATCTCAAAAAATTTAAACTATGAAGAATGCATAAAAAAAACTAAATTATAAAAGAAAAAACAAACATACTGGATTGGAGCTTGTAACTGCAGTGCTGCCTCCATTCACTTTAAAGGTCCATTGAGTTCTTTAGCACCCACTTGATAAGTCATTGCTAGTGATATTGTAAAGATCATTTACACACCATAAAGTAGTGTAATGGTTCTTTGGAGGTCCATTATCTGTAATACAATAATAATAAGCAGATGATGCACGTATTCCATTGCTGATGTGTTCATCTCTAAGACATAACTATTACTATGATGCATTGGATGAAGAAATCACTCTGTAAATGGGTCAGGATGGTAGGAGGACATGGGGAGTCCAGGTCCTGGATGCTAGTGCACTAGATTTTATCTCACTTATGGACTTCATACAGTAAGTTGACGTTGACAATATTAGTTCACATCCATTTAGTCGGAATGGATCCGGTTGTATTATCTCTAAAATACTGCAGCCAAGACCGTCTCTAAAACCATTGTAAGTCAATGGGGGACGGATAAGTTTTCTTTTTCTTTGACTTACATTGTGTGTCAGGACGGATTCGTCTTGCTCCGCACCACATACTGTAGCAGGCAGAAAAACGCTGCTTGCAGTGTTTTTCTGTCCACGATGGGGACGCAGCCAAATGGAATGGAATGCATTCTGGTGCATTCCGTTTAGTTCAGTTTAGTTTTTTCCCTATTGACAATGAATCGGGACAAAACGTAAGCGTTTTCCCCCACTATCCTATGACGGATCTCATTAGCGGAAAGGGAAAGCGCAGATGTGAAAGTAGCCTTACTGTGGTAGCCTTACACAACAGCCCCAAAAATATTTGTGCCTCTGACTAAGGCTTCATGCACACGACCGTTGTTTGGGTCTGCATCCGAACCGCCGTTCTGGCAGCTCAGATGCGGACTCATTCACTTCAATTGGGCTGCAAAAGATGCGGACAGCATTCTGTGGGCTGTCCGCATCCGTTGCTCCGTTCCGCGGCCCCTCTAAAAAAAAAAATATGTCCTATTCATCTCCGCGCTTTGCGGACAAGAATAGGCATTTATATTGACGGCCGCCTGTTCCGTTCTCCAAATTGCGGAAGGCACATGGGCAGCTTCCGTTTTTTTGCGGATTCCCGGTTTGCGGACCACAAAGAGCAGCATTGTCGCGTGCATGTAGCCTAAGGAACGTGATTGATTGGAGAACCTGAATGATTAATGCATTACAATAAAAAACATCAGTGAATAGTTGAGCTTCCTTTCTGAAACTTCCGTTTTGAGCATTGTACAATCTGTACCTTCTGGGTTTCTTCATGGCCTGTTTTACATATAATTGGGTGGATGATCTAATCCTTTGTCTTTCCTATTCCTGAGTTTCGTTGCCTTGCATTGCTCCTGTTCTCGCCTGACTGGTTCAGAATAGCCAAAGCAATTCAATGTCCTTTTCCATACCTGGCTGAAAAGGGGGTAAACATTGTATTACTCAAGTTAAAACATTGTGTGTAGTATTTATCAAGGGTTTTCCTGTCTCTCAATATTGATGACCTAACCCCAGGATAAGTCAGCAACATCAGATCGGCGTGGGTCCTACAATTGGCACCCACACTGATCAGCTGTTTTTGACATTCATTTTTGGCAGGCGCCGGAGGCAGAAACAAGACAGTGGATAAACGTGGAAGCAGAAAGCTTCATACACTGTGTAGTAGCTGTGTCATCAAACCGCAGCTCGGCTCCAATTCATGACTGATATCAAGAGGGTCGCATTTACAACAAAGCACATAAGGAGGTGTGCCTGGGGTATCGGGAGGGGGGAGAGCAGCACCTCGCAGAGAAACATAATTATCTAGGTTGATTCTTTCACCTTACAGCTGTATTATACCAGCAGATAAACAAGTGTTTGTAGGAACACTCGTAAGCGATGATCTGGCAGTGTAATACTGCCGCCGAGAACCTGATGAACAAGCAAACGCTCATCCACCGGGCAATGATAATTTTTAAGCATGCTTAAAAATAATTGTTTGCCAGCGGTAGATCATGCTGTCTAATTAGCAGCGATCTGCTCTGCTAATGAGCAGGCGATTGTCAGAAAAAAACGTTTCCTTCCAGAAAATCGTCAGCCGCATCTGCTGGTGTAATACCACCAGCCTTAAGGTGGGTTTAGACGGGCAGATTATTGAATATTGATCTATTGCCCAGATGCAGCTGTATGACGACCAGCGATCACAATCGCCATCCCTCGTCCTCGTACTGTATGTAAATGCAGCGCTTTACCACCATTGAGCGAACAGCCGACTGTCGGGAAGGAACGGCTTCTAGTGTAAATGCTTATGTCTCCTTATCACTAACTTTTTAATTTTTTTTAATTTTATTTAGCTACATGGAGAGTTAACCCTCACACTGCTTCCCTACAGCTAATGTGATCGTAATCTCTTCAGGAAGGTAGTGTAAGGGTTAAATCTCCTGACTTATAGCTTTAATAGCTGATGAAGAGAACGATGATGCCAGTGTATGACCCATATGTACAGCAGACCATCCCATAACCCACACACTGACAGGAAAAAAGATCCTTAGTAAAACTAAAAAACAAACAAAAAAAGCCAGTGGTCGCAGAGTAAAGGTAGCCATGCACTTAGCTCACTTGTTTGTGTTCCCAGCTGGAACATGGATGCATTTTTATACAGATGATGTCTGCGTCCTGTCAGTTTTTCTTGCAGACCCACACGAGCAGGGGTGCACTGGGAACTTAAAGTGGCCCTGGAAAAAATACTACAAGTGGCCCAGTTTTGAAGTCAGGTCCAAAGTGAGGGAAGGCAAGGCCATATCGTGGTGGCACATTATATCACCTCACCAGAGCCAAATACCACAGTCTATCACAGAATACTGCCAAAAGCACAAAATAGATCCCCCAAAACTTCCACTGGTCAACTGTGAGGAGGGTCCAGGCGGCCACCTGGGCATCGGCCCACCAGGAAATTTCCCTGTAAGGTCTATGGCCAATCCGCCTCTGCACACGAGTAAATGAGTCTTGAGGGAAAATCAGAGCTGGATAGTGCATTTTTCTAATCATAGTAGCATGCACCATCCATTGATGGAGATGCCTTCAGACTTGTGCATTAGGATTATATTTTACTGGCAGCTGGGTAACAGTATATTTAGATGAGATGTTTTTAACTACAGAAAGTTGCACTAAAGCAAAAAACACACTCAGTTTTATCGGTTTTGCTGTGGTTTTGTGATGTTGTTATTTGTCATGCTTTTTTTTCCAGGTAAATGTAACATACAGTTGTGTTCAAAATAATAGCAGTCAGACATCATTAACCTGATCAATCACTATTTTGGGTAGAAATGATATTTCTACATGGCAAATAATTCACTAGCAGGTGTAGTAGAGTAATAGAAACCCAACAGTCATGACATGCATGCTGCTGATTCTGTGTAATTCAATCACTAACTAAAAAGGACATGTTCAAAATAATAGCAGTGTAGAGTTCAATGAGTGAGGTCATTTATTCTTTGAAAAACAAGTGGCAATTATTGCCCTTATTTAAGGAAGATAGGCAGCAAATGTTGTACATGCTGGTAACAGTGCATTCCTCTCTGAAATTCGGAGGAAAAATGGGTCGTTCCAGACATTGTTCAGAAGAACAGTGTACCTTGATTAAAACGTTGATTTGAGGGGGGCGGAGCTAGCTGCAGAGCCGACCAGAAGTAGCATGTAGGAGCTCTGCAGAAAGAATTGATATAAACCGATATAACTCGGCAAATTAAGGCTTAGCTACGCCTGAAACAACAGATCCTTACTCAGATCATCGCCCGGATCAAGGAGATATAATCTTTTCCTATATCTGAGGCGGCGGGGAGTTGCGGCCTACAAGAACTTTGTGAGCACCGGACTTTATTGGTGCGCTCACCCGGGCCACAGAAGCCGTGCCCCGCGGCTTTTTCACCACCTGCCGCTGGATTTAATAGAGGCCCTCAGCGGACGTGAGGTCTGCCTTAGGTGTGAGGCCACAGTATCTGGGACCCGCCGGATAGGCGGTGAATCTGCAGCGTCGCTTGAAGCCGATCAGACAGAGCTTTGAACCGGAGAAAGTAGATCCGGCCGTTTTGAAATTAGAAAACCACCGAAGACCACTCAGGACATCCCTGCCCGAGCGATCATAGATGTGGTGAGTGCCCTGAGCTGTCCTTACCAAGTGGCAGTAAAATATAGAACCTTGGCAGCTATACTCCCTGCCACATGAGATCGGCATTGTTACTTTGCAGGACCTGGCAGCCGAATCACTAAACGGATCAATCCGCCGGCTCTGAGAGGAGCGAAATTTGAACTGTCTGTTGTGCTAGCATTAAGTACAGAGCTCGGCTACAGCCAGAAAAGCTGCTAAAGCTACCAACTGGAGACACACTCCTGTTGTTAATGTTACAAGCTGCATTGCAAGGAAGATTACATCATTGAACTTTAAATATAAGGATATCTTCTAGGTGAAATCGGCAGATTTAAAGAGACGGTATCCTAAAATTACAACAGTAATCCCCCACATTCATAAAATGTTTTAAAAGTCTGAACCTGGCAGGAGAAGGGGCGGAGCTTACGCCGGATGAAGATGGTCGCATAGCTCCGTGATATGTGAAGAGACTCGTCCCTAACGCCAGCTATAATTAGCCTACATTAGCGGAGATGGTGAAGATCGGGAACGCTAAGCATGCTGACACCCCAGCTCCCTCCAAAACTCAGATTGCTGGAGGAGAAATGGAGAAATTCTTAAAGAAAGCTGCCGCAACGATGGCTGCCAGGGAGCCTAAGATGGCGCCGACTCCACAGGCTAAAGCTCCGAAGCGCGCTCCTGCACAGTCAGAGGGTGAAAGCGACTCAGATGAAGCACAGGCCGGCTCTGACCTTCCGGTTACAAGAAAATACCTGGACCGTGCTTTGAACAGGATTATGGAGCCGATCCTCTCAGAATTGTCTGCCTGCAGAAACGAGGTGAGACATATTGGCGACCGTGTGGAGAAACTTGAGCAGCACCAAGCAGAGATAATAAATCACCAGACTGCGGTAACGGACTCTTTTCGCCGCTGTGCCCTATACTTAAACGACCTCCACTGCTCGTTAGAAGATCAAGAAAACAGGGGGCGCCGAAATAACCTGAGATTCCGTGGAGTGCCAGAATCAGTCTCAACAGGAGACATTTCAGCGTCCATCATGGATATCTGCGGATCACTCCTGGGCCCTAACTTCTCCCAAGAAGTAATTATAGAACGGGCGCACAGAGCCCTCAGGCCCAAACCTAAGCCAGCCGAACCTCCTAGGGACATAATATGTAGGTTCCTGAATTTTCAAGTGAAAACCGCCGTTCTGGAAGCCGCACGTGATCACCCTGACTTGATATACAAGGATTCCAAGATTGACATATTCCAGGACTTAGCCCCTTCAACGCTGAAGAAGCGCAGATCCCTTAAACCTCTGACAGATTGGTTGCGCTCCAAAAAGGTTTTATACCGTTGGTCCTACCCGTTTGGCATATCCTTCACATACGCGGGCAAGAGAGTAAACATCTCGTCATATACAGACCTCACTTCTGCCTTTGAGGTCCTAAATGTGCCACCCATGCAGATTGAAAATTGGGAACTCTTCCAGGACCTCGGTGCCCTGCCTGATATACCCAAGGTGGTTCCTTTTGAGGTACTACGTACGCCGAAGTCTTCTCGCTCCAAGAGGAGGGGTCTGCAATTCACCCCGAGAAGTCTCTCACAAGAGCATTAGGAAAACTCTCTTGCCTATAGTATAGTATGGTAATTTTCAGGCAATATTGTCATGCTGAAATTCTCGTATATTACTGTCTAGAGTTTGGGATTCCACTGTTTGCATGAGACTAGATGGTTTTCCGTATACCTGTACGTGTTTCCCCCATCTCTCTGCTCTGCTTCTACCCCCTCTCAGGGCGTTATACGGTCTCTCTTAAACGGTCCATAGACCAAACAACCCCCTCCGGATTATGACATATTACATTATGTCTTTGACATATTACATTATGTCTTTGTTCATGTTTCTTGTTTGTTTAACAAATTGTGTTCTATTTCCCCTACTTACCCCTAACTCAAGGTTCTCGCCTATTATATTGATCTGGATTGTCTCCCATACAAGCACAGCTGCAATGGTACCAGAGGTAGAAGACCACAAAAGATCCGATACACTTCTTAGACAGGGACCACAACAGCTACAAGGTAAACCCACACACATAACAAATAATGGCTGACCTGTCAGTGGCCTCTTATAATGTCAAAGGTTTTCACTCTCCTTCCAAAAGGAGCCAAATCTTTGCCATTCTAAGAAAAGCTGGAGCTGGAGTGATATTCCTTCAGGAGACGCATTCCCGCTTTAACCACTACCCAGACATGCGATTCTCCCACTTCTCCAACTGGTACCATTGTGGGAGTAGCTCCTCAGCTTCCAGTGGGGTCAGCATAGGGCTACAGAGGAGGATCCCCTTTAAATTTGCTAGCCAAAGCCTAGATCCAGAAGGCAGGTATATCCTACTTAAGGGCACCATAGGGCCGCAGACGTACACTTTTATAAATCTATACGCCCCAAACTCTAACCAAGCCCGTTGGTTTTCTGACATTTTTCCCATTATAGAGTCCTTTAAAGAGGGTATAGTAATTGTTGGGGGCGACTTCAATGTCGCCTTATATCCTCAACTGGATGTCTCCTCCCATAAATCGTCCCATTCCAAGAGGTTTCTAAAAAAGGTCAGAAATACCCTCTGGGATCTCCATTTGATCGATGTATGGCGATCTTTCCACCCGAGTGTCCAGGATTTCACGTTCTATTCCCAAGTACATAAAACTTACCACCGGCTTGATTACCTCTTTATCTCTAAAGAACACATACACCTATGCAGAGAGGCGACCATTGGTGCTATACACATCTCAGACCACTCCCCAATATATATTTCAGTGTTGGCCCCTAGTGAAACGCCCTCGTGCTTCAACTGGCGCTTAAATGAAACCCTCCTGGGGTATCAGGACTCGGTTGATCGGATATCTAAACACATAACAGAATATTTCTCCCTAAATAAAAATCCAGATACAACGGCCAATACTCTTTGGGATGCTCATAAACCTGTAGTGAGGGGACAATTTATTAGCATTGGCACACACCTAAAGAGAAAGAGGGAAAGTGAAATAGAGGACACTCTGAAAAATATTCAGACTTTAGAATCACATCATAAAGCTAAACCCACTGACGCCCATCTCCAAAAATTGTCAGAATGCAGAGCCAAATTCAGATCTCTACTGGCCAATAGAGCAGCCAAATACCACATGAGCTCACAGCACAAATTCTTTGCACATGGGGACAAGGCCACCAAGTTTGTAATGAACAGGATTGAAGGGAGGAGGTCTGCAAACTACGTCCATCAGCTAACATCACAAGATGGGTCCCCCATCTTTTCGGTCAACCAGATTGCGTCTCAATTCCGTTCATTTTACAATGATCTCTACAACCTTCCCTCAACAACTGAACCAGAATCCCATGCCACTGTCATATCTTCCTTCCTGGAAGCGACCAAACTCCCTACCATTGACACAGACCAGAAATCGACTCTTTCAGCTCCCTTCTCCATAACTGAGCTAAGGACAGCAATGAACCAAATGCCGACAGGAAAGAGTCCAGGCCCTGATGGCCTTCCGTTAGCATATTACAAAATGTTCCAAGATCTTCTTCTTCCTCACTTGTTGGAAGTTTGCAATCAGACTCTTGCGGGAATTCCACTCTCGAGAGACATGACGGCAGCCCACATCACTCTCATCCCTAAAGAAGGGAAAGACGCCAGTTTATGTTCCAACTACAGACCCATATCCCTCCTAAACATAGACCTTAAGCTCCTGGCCAAGATGCTAGCTAACAGGTTAGCCATTCTCCTTCCCCAACTTGTCCATAGAGATCAGGTAGGCTTTGTCCGCAACAGGGAAGGGAAGGACAATACCACGAGGGTGATTAATACCCTCTGTCATGCTAAACGCGTGTCCTCCCCTCTGCTTTTACTCAGCACAGATGCTGAGAAAGCATTTGATAGGGTCAATTGGTCATACCTAAAACAAACACTTTCAGGATTTGGCCTACCTGACTCTTTTACCAAAGCAGTCTTCTCGATGTATGAACAAGCAACAGCTGCAGTCCTAGTAAATGGCACTGTATCACCTTCCTTCCCTATTAGAAACGGGACCCGACAGGGCTGTCCCTTATCACCCCTCCTATTCGTCTTGGCTTTGGAGCCTCTTCTAGCAAAAATAAGGTTGGACCAGGAGATAAAGGGTCTATGTTTGGGAGGCAGGGAGCAGAAAATTGCTGCTTTTGCGGACGATGTGCTCATAATGACGATTAATCCAAAAACGGCCCTACCCCGAATTCAATCCCACCTGAATACATATAGCACAATGTCAGATTTTAAAATTAATGCTAATAAGTCATTAGTCCTTTGCTCAGGGGTTTCACAGGCAACAAAATGCCTTCTAATGAAGGACTCCCCATTTAATTGGTCCTCCCCCAACATCACGTATTTAGGGGTCAAAATTAGCCCAGAAATTACGGAACTTTTTTCTCTTAACTATATCCCCTTAAAGAAATCTATCATTGATTCCATCGACAATTTGGCCAGATCTAACCCAATGCTCTCCTGGTTTGGTAGGAAGAATCTAATATCTTCATTAATACTGCCCAGACTCACATATTTACAACAGGTTCTCCCCATTTCTATCCCTAAACACTATTACACTTCGATTATGAAAAAATTCAGCTCCTTCATCTGGAATGGGAAGAGAGCGAGACTCTCCTCGGCACTTCTTATTAAGCCTAGGCATGCTGGGGGAATAGGTTTGCCGAGCCCCGAGCTATATGGGAGGGCTATCCTCCTCTCCCGAGCACTAGCTTGGCTGAGCACTTCCCCAGCTTCCACAGTGGTCCAGATGGAACTGGAAATCTTGAACAGACCGGCTAGAGCACATCTGTTGGGTCGAGAGACGGTTTTTTCTGGCCACATGTCTCATTACCCAATCATCAGAGCCACATTGGAAGCTTGGAAATGGCTATCCTCCACACACTGTTCCATTCCATTCCCTTCACCCACACTGACTGTAGCAGATGTACTGAATACGGCCCCTCCCACTTTAAGGCAAACCACCTCAATAAGGCTGATGTCCTCTTCAATTCCATTAATTTCTCTAGCCCTACCAACTGGAGTATGGATGGACTCAGGAGACATAAATGCCCTGCTTAACCCTCACCCTCGTGACTTTATTTCAATTGCTTATCTTAGAGCCTACTTAAAGCAGCATGTCAACGTAGGGGATCTTCATCGCCCTCTGGTATGGTTAGAGGCTCTAACTGCCTTACAGACATTACCCAAGAAACTTACCTCATGGATATATAGCAAACTGCGACTACCTCCTATGCTTGCTAAGCCATCCTTTGTCACACAATGGGAATTGGATTTAAATATCACACTTCCTTTTGAGTCTTTACCTAAGTTTCTAGACGCTCCCCATGGAGCCTCCCGCTGTGTCAGAATCCAGGAAAATAGCTACAAGATTCTTACAAGATGGTATAACACGCCTGATAAATTATCGAGGTTTGCTGGGGCGGCTTCTGGCACGTGCTGGAGGTGCCTTGGGGAGAGGGGAACTTTCCTGCATATCTGGTGGTCATGCCCCCTGGTTCAGATATGGTGGTGTGAAGTCTTCGCTACCTCAAACAGGGTTTGTGGCACATCGTTTAAACCCTCTCCACAAATTGCTCTCCTCTCACTCCCTCAAGAACAGGGGGAAGCAGGACCACCATTTGTGTTTACACAGATGATATTGGCGGCCCGCTTACAACTCCCCAAATATTGGCTTCAGACTACTGTCCCAACCTTGGACCAATGGACTCAAAAAATTGATCAGATCTTCAGGTTTGAGGAACTATCCTCCTGGGAATCTCGTACGCATCTGTCTTTTCTCAAAAAATGGTCTCTGTGGGCTAAATACAGATCCCCCAAACCATAACTAGTCAATTGGAACCTGATTTAGTTGATATACCTTAGTAACCATGATACACAATCGCACGGCAGGTCATAGGCACTACCATGTTTAACTTCACCTCCCAAAAAATGGAATGCAACGCCTCTTACCTGGTCTTATGGCTCTTCTGAGCGTCTGTTTCTCTGATCTCATGAATGTCTCATATATTGGAAATCCCTCCTATGGGGGATAGGATTGACGTATGTCTTTAAAGTGTGTACTGTACATTGTACCGATTTTAATCCATTTCTGATTTGTACCTAACACATTGGCGAGGCCTGCGAGCCTAAACCTTGATACTATGTTCCTCCCTGTTGTATAGTGAAACTTACAATAAAAATATAAATAAAAAAAAAAAAAAAAAAAAAAAAAAAAAACATTGATTTGAGAGGGGAAATCATATAAAGAAGTGCATAAAATCATAGGCTGCTCAGCTAAAATGATTGCAAATGCTTTAAAATAGCAAGCAAAACCTGAAAGACGTGGAAGAAAGCAAAAAACTACAATTTAAATAGATAGAAGAATAGCCAAAATGGCAAGGACTCAGCGAACAATCAGCTCCAGGAAGATCAAAGAAGGTCTAAAGTTACCTGTGAGTAGAAGACGCCTATGTGAAGCCAAGCTATCTGCAAGAGGCCCCTGCAAAGTCCCACTGTTAAAAAAAAAGACATGTGCTGAAGAGGTTACAAATTGCCAAAGAGCATATTGACTGGCCTAAAGAGACATTTTGTGGACTGATGAAAGTAAGATTGTTCTTTTTGGGTCTAGTGGCCGGAGACAGTTTGTCAGATGACCCCCAAACACTGAATTCAAGCCACAGTACACTGTGAAGACAGTGAAGCATGGTGGCGAAAGCATCATGATATGGGGATCTTTCTCATACTACGGTGTTGGGCCTATTTATCGCATACCAGGGATCATGGATCAGTTATAGAATACAGCAGAATACTTGAAGAGGTCATGCTGCCTTATGTTGAAAAGGAAATGCTCTTGAAATGGGTGTTCCAACAAGACAACGACCCCAAACACACCAGTAAACGTGCAACATCTTGGTTCCAGACCAAAAAGATTGACGTTATGGAGTGGTCAGCCCAATCCCCGGATCTTAATCCAATAGAAAACTTGTGGGTGACATAAAAAATGCAGTTTCTGATGCAAAAACAAGAAACAGAAAAGAACTGTGGAATGTAGTCCAATCATCCTGGGCTGGAATACCTGTTCACAGGTGCCAGAAGTTGGTTGACTCCATGCAACACAGATGTACGGCCTTATTTCACCTTAAAGGGAACCTGTCATGTGGATATTTGATTATAATCTAACTAATTATATACAATCATTAACTACTAAAAAGTACCTTAGATGTATTCACTTACTGGTGTGACAGATGGTTACCTCATAATATACACACAAAGATGCCGCATGCCGTATGCTAATGAGATGATTTGAGTCCGGCGTGATGTCATTGAGTCCAGTGTATATTTAATTCAGAGCTATAGCCACTCCCCTGCCCACCTGCTGCTGATTCATATGGAAAATAACTGTCAATCAGCAGCAGGTAGGCGGGGAGAGTCAGGAGCTCATGAATATTCATGACTCATCATTATCAGCTGGAGCTTTTCAATACAAGATGTTGGCAGATTGACTGGGTCATTTAAAGAAAGTGACCCAGCATTTTGCTAAGAGAATCAATCACTTATTTATGTTGCCCTTAGTTAGGACACCATAAAACTGGTGGCAGGTTCCCTTTAAGTACCAGGCCATTTTTTGCAATGCTGACCAGTGTCACTTTAACCACTCCAGGACCGCCGTACGCAGGATTGCGTCCTGCCGGCGGCCCTGCTCTTCTGGGTGGACGCATATACGCGTCCTCCCGCGAGAGCCGAGATTTCCTGTGAACGCGCGCACACAGGCGCGCGCGCTCACAGGAACGGAAGGTAAGCGAGTGGATCTCCAGCATGCCAGGAGGCTGGAGATCTGATTTTTTTAACCCCTAACAGGTATATTAGACGCTGTTCTGTTACACTACACTACACCCCCCCGTCACTTATTAACCCTTTATGAACCCCTGATCACCCATGATCACCCCATATAAACTCCCTGATCACCCCCCTGTCATTGATCACCCCCTCTGTCATTGATCACCCCCCCTGTCAGGCTCCGTTCAGACGTCCGTATGATTTTTACGGATCCACGGATACATGGATCGGATCCGCAAAACACATGCGGACGTCTGAATGGAGCCTTACAGGGGGGTGATCAATGACAGGCGGGTGATCACGCATATACACTCCCTGATCACCCCCTGTCATTGATCACCCCCCTGTCATTGATCACCCCCCTGTCATTGATCACCCCCCTGTAAGGCTCCATTCAGACGTCCGCATGTGTTTTGCGGATCCGATCCATGTATCCATGGATCCGTAAAAATCATGCGGACGTCTGAATGGAGCCTTACAGGGGGTGATCAATGACAGGGGGGTGATCACCCATATACACTCCATGATCACCCCCTGTCATTGATCACCCCCCTGTAAGGCTCCATTCAGACGTCCGCATGATTTTTACGGATCCATGGATACATGGATCGGATCCGCAAAACACATGCGGACGTCTGAATGGAGCCTTACAGGGGGGTGATCAATGACAGGCGGGTGATCACCCATATACACTCCCTGATCACCCCCCTGTCATTGATCACCCCCCTGTCATTGATCACCCCCCTGTAAGGCTCCATTCAGACGTCCGCATGTGTTTTGCGGATCCGATCCATGTATCCATGGATCCGTAAAAATCATACGGACGTCTGAATGGAGCCTTACAGGGGGGGTGATCAGTGACAGGGGGGTGATCACCCTGATCACCCCCTGTCATTGATCACCCTCCTGTAAGGCTCCATTCAGACGTCCGCATGTGTTTTGCGGATCCGATCCATGTATCCATGGATCCGTAAAAATCATGCGGACGTCTAAATGGAGCCTTACCAGGGGGGTGATCAATGACAGGGGGGTGATCAATGACAGGGGGGTGATCAGGGAGTCTATATGGGTGATCACCCCCCTGTCATTGATTACCCCCCTGTCATTGATCACCCCCCCCCCCTGTAAGGCTCCATTCAGACATTTTTTTGGCCCAAGTTAGCGGAAATTTTTTGTTTGTTTTTGTTTTTTCTTACAAAGTCTCATATTCCACTAACTTGTGTCAAAAAATAAAATCTCACATGAACTCACCATACCCCTCACGGAATCCAAATGCGTAAACATTTTTTGACATTTATATTCCAGACTTCTTCTCACGCTTTAGGGCCCCTAAAAAGCCAGGGCAGTATAAATACCCCACATGTGACCCCATTTCGGAAAGAAGACACCCCAAGGTATTCCGTGAGGGGCATATTGAGTCCATGAAAGATTGAAATTTTTGTCCTAAGTTAGCGGAAAGTGAGACTTTTTGAGAAAAAAACAAAAAAAATCAATTTCCGCTAACTTATGCAAAAAAAAAAAATTTCTATGAACTTGCCAGGCCCCTCATTGGATACCTTGGGGTGTCTTCTTTCCAAAGTGGGGTCACATGTGGGGTATTTATACTGCCCTGGCTTTTTAGGGGCCCGAAAGTGTGAGAAGTCTGGGATCCAAATGTCTAAAAATGCCCTCCTAAAAGGAATTTGGGCACCTTTGCGCATCTAGGCTGCAAAAAAGTGTGACACATCTGGTATCGCCGTACTCAGGAGAAGTTGGGAAATGTGTTTTGGGGTGTCATTTTACATATACCCATGCTGGGTGAGAAAAAAATCTTGGTCAAATGCCAACTTTGTATAAAAAAATTGGAAAAGTTGTCATTTGCCAAGATATTTCTCTCACCCAGCATGGGTATATGTAAAATGACACCCCAAAACACATTCCCCAACTTCTCCTGAGTACGGCGATACCAGATGTGTGACACTTTTTTGCAGCCAAGGTGGGCAAAGGGGCACACATTCCAAAGAGCACCTTTCAGATTTCACAGGCCATTTTTTACACATTTTGATTGCAAAGTACTTCTTACACATTTGGGCCCCTAAATTGCCAGGGCAGTATAACTATGCCACAAGTGACCCCATTTTGGAAAGAAGACACCCCAAGGTATTCCGTGAGGGGCACGGCGAGTTCCTAGAATTTTTTATTTTTTGTCACAAGTTAGCGGAAAATGATGATTTTTCTTTTTTTTTCTTTTTTCCTTACAAAGTCTCATATTCCACTAACTTGCGACAAAAAATAAAAAATTCTAGGAACTCGCCATGCCCCTTACGGAATACCTTGGGGTGTCTTCTTTCCAAAATGGGGTCACTTGTTGGGTAGTTATACTGCCCTGGCAATTTAGGGGCCCAAATGTGTGAGAAGTACTTTGCAATCAAAATGTGTAAAAAATGGGCTGCGAGATCCGAAAGGTGCACTTTGGAATATGTGCCCCTTTGCCCACCTTGGCTGCAAAAAAGTGTGACACATCTGGTATCGCCGTACTCAGGAGAAGTTGGGGAATGTGTTTTGGGGTGTCATTTTACATATACCCATGCTGGGTGAGAAAAATATCTTGGTCAAATGCCAACTTTGTATAAAAAAATTGGAAAAGTTGTATTTGCCAAGATATTTCTCTCACCCAGCATGGGTATATGTAAAATGACACCCCAAAACACATTCCCCAACTTCTCCTGAGTATGGCGATACCAGATGTGTCACACTTTTTTGCAGCCTAGGTGGGCAAAGGGGCACATATTCCAAAGTGCACCTTTCGGATTTCACCGGTCATTTTTTACACATTTTGATTGCAAAGTACTTCTCACACATTTGGGCCCCTAAATTGCCAGGGCAGTATAACTACCCCACAAGTGACCCCATTTTGGAAAGAAGACACCCCAAGGTATTCCGTGAGGGGCATGGCGAGTTCCTAGAATTTTTAATTTTTTGTCGCAAGTTAGTGGAATATGAGACTTTGTAAGAAAAAAATAAAAATAAAAAAATCATCATCATTTTCCGCTAACTTGTGACAAAAAATAAAAAGTTCTATGAACTCACTATGCCCATCAGCGAATACCTTAGGGTGTCTACTTTCCGAAATGGGGTCATTTGTGGGGTTTTTCTACTGTTTGGGCATTGTAGAACCTCAGGAATCATGACAGGTGCTCAGAAAGTCAAAGCTGCTTCAAAAAGCGGAAATTCACATTTTTGTACCATAGTTTGTAAACGCTATAACTTTTACCCAAACCATTTTTTTTTGCCCAAACATTTTTTTTTTATCAAAGACATGTAGAACTATAAATTTAGTGAAAAATTTATATATGGATGTCGTTTTTTTTGCAAAATTTTACAGCTGAAAGTGAAAAGTGTCATTTTTTTGCAAAAAAATCGTTACATTTCGATTAATAACAAAAAAAGTAAAAATGTCAGCAGCAATAAAATACCACCCAATGAAAGCTCTATTAGTGAGAAGAAAAGGAGGTAAAAGTCATTTGGGTGGTAAGTTGCATGACCGAGCGATAAACGGTGAAAGTAGTGTAGTGCAGAAGTGTAAAAAGTGCTCTGGTCATGAAGGGGGTTTCAGCTAGCGGGGCTGAAGTGGTTAAGTGGTGATAACTTTAAAACGCTTTGACTTATCCAGGCCATTCTGAGAATGTTTTTTCGTCACATATTGTACTTCATGACACTGGTAAAATGGAGTTTAAAAAAAATCATTTTATTTATAAAAAAACCTCAAAATTTTCCACAAAATTTTAAAAAATTCGCAAATTTCCAGTTTTCAATTTCTCTACTTCTATAATACATATTAATACCTACAAAAATAATTATTACTTTACATTTCCCATATGTCTACTTCATGTTAGGATTATTTTGGTAATGATATTTTATTTTTGGTGGACGTTACAAGGCTTAGAAGTTTAGAAGTAAATCTTGAAATTTCTCAGAAATTTTCAAAAAACAACTTTTTAAGGACCAGTTCAGGTCTGAAGTCACTTTGTGAGGCTTACATAATAGAAACCACCCAAAAATGACCCCATTTTAGAAACTACGCCCCTCAAGGTATTTAAAACTGATTTTACAAACGTTGTTAACCCTTTATATGTTCCAGAAGAATTAATGGAAAATAGAGATACAATAAAAAAATGTAAATTATTTGGCAGATTTTCCATTTTAATATTTGTTTCCAGTTACAAAGCAAGGGTTAACTCAATATTTATGGCCCTGATTCTGTAGTTTACAGAACCACCCGATATGTGGTCGGAAACTGCTGTACGGGCACACGGCAGGGCGCAGAAGGAAAGGAATGCCATAAGGTTTTTGGAAGGCAGATTTTGCTGGACTGTTTTTTTTTACACCATGTCCCATTTGAAGCCCCCCTGACAGGGCCGGATTAACGTAGGGGCGGATGGAGCTGCAGCTCCAGGCCCCTGCATGAAAATAGGCCCAGCAGCCTGCATAGGCCAACCGGAGCTGGGCCCGCATAGGCCACCTCGCTGAGGTTGCCTGGCGGCCGCCCCGCGGCCCTTTAGTAGGACCGAACCGTGCCGACTGTCAGATGATGACAGGGTCGGCGCGCAAGGAGAAATCTCCCAGGCCGGCCCTTTACAGAACTCACCAGGACAGTGACAGCTGACAGATCAGGTCAGGTGACAGGTCAGCTGTGCACGCCGCGCTGCGTCGTCACGTCAGACTCCTCCATGCCGTAAAGTGAAAGACCGTGACGGCTGCTGCGTGCAGGAAGTTCTAAATTCTTCCTGCGTGGAGTCAGGGGTGCTGCTAAGTTCACACAGCAGATTTTTCACGCGCAAACCCGTGCGTAAATCTGCTTCAAAATTACGCATGAACTTTAGTCCAATAGACTTGAATGGGATTACGCAGACCCGTTCACACTTCAAACTTATTGCATGCGTATTTTCACATGTGTAATTTTGCGTAAATTCACACTTTATTTGTGCTATAAAAAGGCCCATTAAAATCTTCTGCACCAGGCCCATGATGCTCTTAATCCGGCCCTGCCCCCTGATGCACCCCTAGAGTAGAAACTCCAAAAAAAAGTGACACCATTTTAGAAACTACACCCCTCAAGGTATTCAAAACTGATTTTACAAGCGTCATTAACCCTTTAGGTGTTCCACAAGAATTAATGGAAAATAGATACAATTTAAAAATTTCACTTTTTTGGCAAATTTTCCATTTGAATCAATTTTTTCCAGTTACAAAGTAAGGGTTAACAGCCAAACAAAACTCAATATTTATGGCCCTGATTCTGTAGTTAACAGAAACACCCCATATGTGATCATAAACTGATGTACGGGCACACGGCAGGGCGCAGGAATGCCATACGGTTTTTGGAAGGCAGATTTTGCTGGACTGTTTTTTTGATACCATGTCCCATTTGAAGCCCCCCTGATGCACCCCTACAGTAGAAACTCCAAAAAAGTGACCCCATTTTAGAAACTACGGGATAGGGTGGAAGTTTTGATGGTAGTAGTTTAGGGTACATATGATTTTTGGTTGCTCTTTATTACACTTTTTGTGGGGCAATGTAACAAGAAATAGCTGTTTTGCACAGTTTTTTTTTGTTATTTACAACATTTTTTTGTTATTTACAACATTGACAGGTTAGATCATGTGGTATTTTTATAGAGCAGGTTGTCACGGACACGGCGATACCGAATATGTATACTTTTTTTATTTATGTAAGTTTTACACAATGATTTCATTTTTGAAACAAAAAACAAATCATGTTTTAGTGTCTCTATAGTCTGAGAGCCAAAGTTTTTTGACGATTATCTAAGTAAGGGGCTCATTTTTTGTGGGATGAGATGACGGTTTGATTGGCACTATTTTGGGGTGCATATGACTTTTTGATCGCTTGCTATTACACTTTTTGTGATGTAAGGTGACAAAAAATTGCTTTTTTCCCTTTTTTTTTTTTTTTTTTTTTTACGGTATTCACCTGAGGGGTTAGGTCGTGTGATATTTTTTATAGAGCTGGTCGATACAGACATGGCGATACCTAATATGTATACTTTTTATTTATTTATGCAAGTTTTACACAATGATTTCATTTTTGAAACAAAAAAAATCATGTTTTAGTGTCTCCATAGTCTGAGAGCCATATATTTTTTTTGTTTTTGGGCGATTATCTTAGGTAGGGTCTCATTTTTTGCGGGATGAGATGACGGTTTGATTGGAACTATTTTGGGGTGCATATAACTTTTTGATCGCCTGTTATTACACTTTTTGTGATGTAAGGTGACAAAAAATAGCTTTTTTTACACCGTTTTGATTTTTTTACGGTGTTCACCTGAGGGGTTAGGTCATGTGATATTTATCTCACAGGCTAGTCGCCGATAGGCAGAGCTGATGCCTAAGGAAGGCATCACGCTGCCTTCCATGCCATCGGGTCTCCCCTACAGCCGCAGGGGGACCCGATGGCACCGCCGCATAAGGTAAAAACCTGCGGTTTGCGGCGATCGCTGACACAGGGGGGTCACAGGATCAGAAATACATATGGTGTACAGGTACGCCCTGTGTCCTTAAAGGGAACCTGTCACCCAAAAATCGCCTATTAAGCTGTTTACAGTACCTTATAGTGCTGTATAGTCGTTTCCTGATGCACTTTTTGTTAGTTTTGCAGCATGTATGCTCAGTCAGAAATCGATGTTATATTCAGCTGCTGCCCCGTGCTTCAAGTCAGGCTTGAAGTCATGGGGGCAGCGGCCTCGGCGTCTTACATGGCCCTCTCCCCGCCCCCTGCCTCTGTGACTGACAGCCGAAATCCGATTCCGGGACCGCGCTCAACGGCCGCATGCGCAGTAAAGGGCGGCAGGAGCGCGGTCCCGGCTGCCGCGCGTACTACGCGCCGTCTTACTTTCGCCGCACTGCGCATGCGCCCGACATCCTGTATCAAACGCGCCCGCGCCCAGATGCCGGGCGCGGGCGCGTTTGATACAGGATGTCGGGCGCATGCGCAGTGCGGCGAAAGTAAGACGGCGCGTAGTACGCGCGGCAGCCGGGACCGCGCTCCTGCCGCCCTTTACTGCGCATGCGGCCGTTGAGCGCGGTCCCGGAATCGGATTTCGGCTGTCAGTCACAGAGGCAGGGGGCGGGGAGAGGGCCATGTAAGACGCCGAGGCCGCTGCCCCCGTGACTTCAAGCCTGACTTGAAGCACGGGGCAGCAGCTGAATATAACATCGATTTCTGACTGAGCATACATGCTGCAAAACTAACAAAAAGTGCATCAGGAAACGACTATACAGCACTATAAGGTACTGTAAACAGCTTAATAGGCGATTTTTGGGTGACAGGTTCCCTTTAAGTACCAGGACGTCAGGGCTTACCTGTACGCCCTGTGTCTGTAACATGTTAAGTGATTCAAAGGAAAGCAAAATCTTCAAATATTTTTCAGTTTATATAGTGAATGTTAGAGTTTGTAAAGAAGAATACAAACACTGCTATTTTTTTAACAGTCTAATATTCACTTGTCTTAATTTTTTTTAGAGGAACAACACAAATTTGATATATTTTTCTTCATGTTTTAATTTGGAATATAATGTGTAGTGTTCCCAATGCATTTGTGTTTATGGGAAAAAAAGCTATTAGAAGGATTTTGAGCTTTATTAACTTTTTTAAACACACTGCTATTATTTTGAACACAACTGTAAATGCATTTTAAAGAAAATGCAGAAGGGCTCCAGCATCCAAATTTCTTTATTGGTAAATCACTTAAAATCCAGTATAGAAAACATGTACAGTTGACGTGTTTCAGCTAACACATGTAGTCTTAAAGGCTATGGACACCATTGGGGGCAATTTTTTAAATTATTGCATTGTACTTATTATGAGCTAAAGATAATTTTTTTCAATTGGTCTTTATTAAAAATGTCACTTTTATTTTTCTGTACAGAAATGACATGCTGCAGCGGCTGCCTGTGTATTTTTTGTTTTTTTCTGTCAGTTGGAGAGCAGACGGGCTCCTTACCTCTGCTCTCTGACCTTATAAACACTCATTATAGCTAATTTCTTATCTTACTGATAAGACTCATAAGAATGTGGCTTAAAAAAGTGTTTATGACCTCTCAGTAGTTTAGAGATAAGGTTTATTAGATGACCAAAGTGAAAGTGAAAGTACCAGTCACACAGCTAGAAAAACAGTTAAACCTTTGTGAGAGAATGGCTCAATATTTTTATTAAAGGCCAGAATATGACTTTTAGACTGCTTTCACAGGCTACTTTTGAAGTCCCAGAGTGGGACAGAAATAAAGTATAAAAAAATGTAAAAAAATTTGTTTTTAATAAAAAAGAAAGTTTCAAGTAAAAAAATGAAAAAAACGCCACTTTCCCTGATTTCATAATAAAAAATTGAAAAAAAGGAAAAACACACATATTAGGTATCACCGCGTTCGTAATGACTTTCTCTATAAATATATCACATGATCCACCCCGTCCAGTAAACACCATAAAAAAATTACATAAAAACGGTGTAAAAAAAAAGCCGTTTTTGTCACCCTACATCACAAAAGGTGAAACACCAAGCGATCAAAAAGGCGTATGTCGAACAAAATAGTACCAATGAAACAGTCACCTCATCCTGCAAAAATGAGACCCTACATAAGAAAATTGCTAAAAAATAAATAAAATATAGCTCTCAGAACATGGAGACACTAAAACATCATTATTTTCTTTCAAATATGCTATTATTGTGTTAAAGTGAAATAATAAAAAAAGTATACATATTAGGTATCGCCGCGTCAGTAACAACCAGCTCTATAAAATTATCACATGACCTAACCCCTCAGATGAGCAACATAAAAAAAAACTGTGTCAAAAAAGCAATTTTGAATTTTGGTCATCTTACATCACAAAAAGTGCAACACCAAGCGATCAAAAAGGCGTATGTCGAACAAAATTGTACCAATAAAGCGTCACCTCATCCAGCAAAAAATGAGACCCTACCTGAGGCAATTAGTAAAAAAAACTATGACTCTCAGACAATGGAGAAACTAAAATATGATTATTTTTTTTTGCTTCAAAACTAATATTGTGCTAAAGTGAAAAAATAAATAAAAAAGTAGACATATTAGGTATTGCCGCGTCCGTAAGAACCTGATCTATAAAAATATCACAAGATGTAACCCCTCAGATGAACACCGTAAAAAAAAAAAAGGTATAAAAAAAGCCATTTTTGGTAATGGGAGGTAAATTTACACCACCAGATCATCGCTAACAAGCGTTACTATGGACTCTCGTTAGCGATGATCTTTTCAATTGTCAGCCTGTTTAAAGGGCCCTTAAGTCATAACATGAAGGTACATGGTGAATAAGTGAATATTAAAAGGAGCCAAGAGCCAATCACAGCCCTGCAAAAGTGCACATGACTGAATAAAATCAAATGCAGACCACCTGGAATAAATGGGGAACAGCCTACTAATGCAAAATAAGATCTGATTTCCTATTCAGGAACAGAAACAACTAGTGTTGATCGAGCACCAAAGTGTTGGGGTGCTCGGGTCAAATGGGCACAATGGAAATCAATGGGAGAACCCGAGCATTAAACCAGACACCCCCTGCTCTGAAGAGGGGAGGGTGTCTGGTTCTGGTTCATAGGAAAAGGTAAGAAATTGATGGAAACACCACCGAAATTGTTTGGGAACAGCATGGGGAGGATGTCTGGATGCATCTTGGACTCCCAGTTCGCTGCTGGGAACGATGTTGTCCGAGTACTATGCCACTTTTACAGACTGACAATAATACGCACAAAACCGAAGATAAAATCGATTTTAGAGGAAAAATTGTTAGGAAACATTCTTTCCTGTATATTTACTTGTATATAAAGTGCAATTGCTGCAGAAAATTACAAGGAAGAGGCACTCCGATACAACCTGTATATCACATAATGGAGGGTCTCCTTCACATTGTGGCACAATTGTTCAGGTAGTGGGACTCCTACACTCATAAAGCCTATGCACTAAGTAAAAGGGCTTCCAAAAATTACAATGAACTGGCACTCCAATACACCCTTTATTACACATAAAGGAGAGCATTATACACCATTGAAAAATTATTATTGATGGCCTGCTGGTGACCCTCTAAAACATTACGGGCGAGGGGCTGCTTAGGAGCTGAATATCTAAAACATTAGGGGTGAGTGCCTGCTGCTGAACTGACCATTGAAAAAATTATGGACGAGGGCCTGCTGGTGAGCTGACCCTGTAAAACATTATGGTTGAGGGCCTGCTGGTGAGCTGACCCTCAAAAACATTGCATGTGAAGGCCTGTAGGTGTGCTGACCCTCTAAAAGATTGTAGGTGATGGCCTGCTGGTGAGCTGACCCTCTAAAACATTACATGCGAGGGCCTGCAGGTGAGCTGGCCCTCTAAAAGATTGTAGGTGATGGCCTGCTGGTGAGCTGACCCTCTAAAACATTATATGCGAGGGCCTGGAGGTGAACTGACCCGCTACAACATTAGGAGCGAGGGCAGACTAATAAGCATGTTGATATGATGGAAGAGGAGGAGGACGAGAAAAGGAAGACTGAACCATATACCCTTTTTTGTGGTGGAAGGGGTGCATAGGAATACAGTGCATTTAGTACATTATAAAAAAACACATTTAAAGAGCCTTTATGTTCAGCCAATTTTTTATCTGGTGGAGTAGAGAAGTCAGGGGCAATCCAAGCCTTGTTAATTTTTATAATAGTTAACCTGTCAGCATTTTCAGTTGACAGGCAGATGCGCTTATCAGTTATTATGCCCCCAGCAGCACTAAATACCCACTCTGACAAAACACTGGCGGCAGGGCAGGCGAGCACCTCCAAGGCGCAGAGCACCAGTTCGTGCCACGTGTCCAGCTTGGACACCCAGCAGTTGTAAGGCACAGAGGGATCATTGAGGACGCTGATACGGTCTGCTATGTACTCCTTCACCATCTTCCAAAAATTTTCTCCTTGTGACACTAGGCTGCGCATCAGTGTCAGGGTACTGGCGGTGTGTCATGAAACTCTCCCATACCTTGGAGAGTGTTGCCCTGCCTCTGTTGGAACTGCTGTGTGTTCCCCTCCCCTCCTCGGTTGCCCAAGGAACTACGTACTCTGCCGCCAGGTTGTCAGCTGGAAATTTTTGGAGCAATTTTTTAACAAGGACCTTCTGGTATTGCACCATTTTGCTCGTCCTCTCCACCACAGGAATGAGAGATGAGACGTTCTCTTTGCAGTGGGGGTCAAGAAGGGTGAACAACCAGTAATCAGTTTTGTCCAAAATGCGTAAAACGCGTGGGTCATGGCATCAGGTGGATGACTCTCAATCTCCTCATCCTCTTCCTCCTCTTCTGTCCATTCACGCTGAACAGATGGAATTAAACTTCCATGGGTACTACAGTCTGTAGCGGAGGCAACCATCTCCTGCTCCTCCTCATCATCCTCATCCAATTTGCGTTAAGAAGACAAACTGAGGGTGATCTGGCTATCACCCTGTGTAATGTCTTCCCACATTTCCACCTCTTCCACATGCAAAGCGTCTGCCTTAATTGTGAGCAAAAAAAAAAAAAAAAAAAATGAGTGTTTGAGTAGACACAGAAGTGGGATGGTGATGCTAATAGCGTTATCTCCGCTCACTATCTGTGTTAATTCCTCAAAGTTTCTTAAAACCTCACAGAGGTCAGACATCCATGCCCACTCCTTGCATGTGAAGAGCGGAAGCTGACTGGAAAGGCGACAACCATCTTGCAGCTGGTATTCAACTACTGCCCTCTACTGCTCAAAAAAGCCTGGCCAACATGTGGAACATCGAGTTCCAGCACGTGCTCACGTTGCACAACAGTCGTGAGCTGGCAATTGTAAGCGCTGCTGCAGCGTTGAAAGACCGGCGGAATCTATCGATGACTTGCGTAAATGGGCACACACGTGGCGCACCTTCACCAAAAGCTCAGGCAAATTGGGGTAGGTTTTGAGAAACCACTAAACCACTAAGTTGAAGACATAGGCTAGGCATGGGATGTGTGTGAGCTTGCCGAGCTCCAAAGCAACCCACCAAGTTATGGCCATTATCAGACACAACCATGCCTGGTTCTAGGTTGAGTGGCGAGAGCCACAGCTCAGTCTGGTCTCTTTTCTCCTGCCACAGCTCTGTGGCGGTGTGCTGTTTGTCCCCTAAGAAGATCAGCCTAAGCACGGCCTGTTGATGCTTCTCCACTGCAGTGCTATACTGCTTCCAGCTACCGACTGATGGCTGACTGGTGCTACAAGAGGATAATTCTGAGGTGGAGAAGTGGGGGTTGGAGCCACTAACGTAGGTGCTGTCGGAAACCCTAATGGAATTAGGGCCCTCAATCCTTGGCGTCGGTAGCATCTATGCGATCCCAGGGCACAATTCGCTCCCGGCCTCCACAACATTCACCCAGTGTGCCGTCAGGGAAATGTAGCGTCCCTGGCTAAAAGCACTTGTCTATGTGTCAGAGGTTAAGTGGACCTTCCCAGTAACTGCTTTGGTCAGGGCATGGGTGATGTTACGGGACACATGCTGGTATAAGGGGGGCACAGCACACCGTGAAAAATAGTGGCGGCTGGGGACTGCGTAACGAGGGACGACCGCCGACATCAGGCTGCGGAAGGCCTCAGTGTCCACAAGCCTAAATGGCAACATTTCCAGGGCCAGTAATTTTTTAAGTTGCACATTTAGTGCTATGGCCTGTGGGTGGGTGACTGGGTATTTGCGCTTGCGTAAGGACATTTGTATGCTGCCCTGGGACACGGAAGTGGATGTGGACGCTGATGGTTCTTGTGAAGGTCCAGGTGCAGGGCGGGAGCCAACCGGACCTGCACCTTCGACAGGGGATTGGCCAGCACGTAACACAGGGGAAGAGGAGGCAGTGGTGAGACCCACAGACACAGATTGTGGAACCAGGCATTCGGCCCACCTATTAGGGTGCTTTGATGCCATGTGGTGGATCATGCTGGTGGTGGGGAGGTTGCTAGTGTTTACTCCCCTGCTCATTTTTGTATGGCACAGGTTGCATATTACAATTCTTTTGTCGCCTGCACTTTCCTAAAAAAAAGCGCCAGACTGTGGAACACCTACCTCTTGGCAAGGGAGATTTCCACGAGGGTGTGCTCCAGGGAACAGTTGGTATGGCCCGTCCTCTCCCTTTTGCCACCCCACTGCCTTTTCCTGCCTGTTGCGGTGCTGCGGATACCTCCCCCTCTGTACTGCTGTCCTCGCTCGGCTAGCCACCTTCCCAGGTTGGGTCAGTGACTTCATCGTCCACCACCTCCTCTTCCACTTCCTCACTCTGCTCATCCTCCTGACTTCTTGACCTAACAACAACCTCAGTTATTGACAACTTTGTCTCATCCTCATCATCAACCTCTTGAGACACTAATTGCCGTTGACTTATTGGCAATTGTGTCATCATCATCCACCTTGTGAAACACTAATTGCTGTTCCCCACTGTCATCTTTTTGTGACTGTGGATGCTCAAGAATTTGGGAATCGGCACAAAATCTCATGTCCCTCTTCAAGCGGGGTTGTCGAGAGGCCCAAATGAAAGAATGGCGCTGAAAAGAGCTCCTCAGAATATCCGATTGTGGGATCACTGGTTTGGCAAGACTCTCCATGGTGGGAGGAAGGAGGATCAGGGTGAGGATTGAGGATTCGAGAGCGTTGTCCTGCGCCGACCTGCAAACTGGGACATGAAGCTAGGTATTGTAGATGATTGTTTTTCTTGTGCTCTGGCAGTAGGCACAGTTTCAACGTGCCCAGGGCCACTGTCTCTGCATGCACCATCTGCATCCCGGCCACTTCCGTGTCCCTTACTGCTCGCCTTCTTCATATTAAATGTTATATATACTTGAAAGTATGTCACACGTACAGTAGTGTAGAATTAGTAAGTGTATACAGCAAAAAATTTAAAAAGGTATTTGGGATGTGGAAACATTACACAGGCGAAATACAGCAGATAATGTCACTGATGTCACCAGCGGCTAATAAAAAATTACAGGGAATGTCATAGGTATTTGGGATGTGAAAAACGTTACACAGGAGAAACACCGCAGATAATGTCGTTGATGTCAGCAGCGCTTAATATAAATTTACAGGGAATGTCGCAGGTAATTGGGATGTGGAAACGTTACACAGGAGATGTACCCCAGGTAATGTCACTGTCCGCAGCGGACACCGTCTACAGAAAAAGTACACTAGATGTCACACGTACCAGCCAACAAACGTGCGGGGAGGAGATTCGTGCGGGGAGGAGACTGGTGTTCGGCCGAGCATGCTCGATCAACATTAGAAACAACCTGTAACAGAAACAGCCAAAAGTTTCTCTGTTGAACAGTTCTCTTCCAAATCACTTCCCCTAGGCTTTTGAGAAACATGTTTGATCACCTTCACTTTCTTACTGGAGATATTTTTATTGTGAATTGACAAAAAAAATTAAAGAAACAGCAGATAAAGTTTTTAAATAGGTTGATCTTTGGAAACAACAGAAATATGCTGTCTGATCCATGTCTTTAGTGAACATGTGGTGCAACTGACAATATGTGCAAGTGATCAAATAAACCACATAGGTACCTCCTGCCTGTGGTGCAAGAAAGGAGAATGAAACCTGAATTACGGAACTGCAGATACCCTTGGAATGCCCACATTTTAGGATCCCCGTTATGTATTAGGACCACTGTAAGATAAAAACAAACTAATAACTGTCCCAGAGTGGAAGCCCTCCTGGATTCACATTTGTATCCCATGGAGAGAACTTGAGAAAACTCGGGGTCCTCATGAAGTACAGGCAAATAAAGGAAAATTCCAAACTATAATTGGTAGAAAAAAATATGGGAGAAGCATTTTTGTTTGAAACCGGATCTGAACTGAATGATTTTATCCAATCTTTCCCTATTGCTCACAATGTGTGAAGCACAATTGAGCATCCAGGGAGGATATCCCCGTGATATCAGACCTTGACAAATAGAGTAACATTGTTTGATAGTTCAATGTTAGAACTGTTAAGTTTGGCACAAACTAATTTACCCTTGGGGATACTTTTGACAGTCTAAACAGGATGACAAGAGCTGGCAAGCAATATAACATTGCCAGCAGTATCCTTGCGATACATATCAGTTATAGGGTCCCCACACAGGATTAGGTCCAAAAATGTAATGTTCTGCTGGTGACAAGAAAAAGACAAAAGCAAATTGAGGGAATTAGAATTAAAATACTTCTGAACAGCAACCAAGGAATGATCATCCAAAGACATGATGGGCAGCAAGTTGTCAACGACTAAGGATGAGCGAATCAGTTCGCACCAAACCGTGTTTGGTCCGAACTTTGCTATTTTTATGAAAGCAGATAAACCCCAATCCTTACAGTTTTTTGGGGGATGAATCCACTAAAACAGCATGTAGCGTCCTTTTAGTGCACTTGTCAGCAGGAAAAAAACACTAGGGAGGAAAAAGAAGTGTTCTCGCATGACCCTGAGACAAAGTAGTGGGAAGGGCTTGGCCTGATTGGCTCCCAGGATGACAGACAGCCTGGAGGAGCCAATCAGTGCTGCAGAAGGCTAGGTGCCCTAGCAGAATGCCATCCTGTGCTGGGCTGTGAGAGAGGGTGGTTGTGTCTGCCAGGAAAACGATCTCTGGCTACTTTCATATCTTTGTTTTCCTTTTCGATATTGAGATCTGTCAAACGATCTCAAAACCTGAGGAAAACGCTTCAGTTTTGTCCCCATCCATTGTCAGTGGAATGGAATGCACCAGAATGCATTCCGTTTGGTTGTGTTCTCATGCCGGACATAAAAACGCTGCCAGTAACGTTTTTGTGTACGTCATGGGATACTGATCAAGATGGATCTGGCATGAAACACAATATAAGTCAATGGTGCCAGATCAATTTTTTTGGACACAAAAGAACACGGGTCTGGCGCTCATTGACTTACAATGGTTTTAGTGCCAGATCTGTCTTGTTCATTTTAGAGATAATACAACCGGATCCGTCCTGAGCGGATGCAGGCGGTTGTATTATTTCCCCTGATTAGGGAATCAGGGACAGTCAGAAATCAAACAATCAAGCTTATTGCCAGGGAGAGTGAAGGGAAAGGTTAGGATTCCAAAGAAGAATTGTGTGTGTTGTGTACAATGTAGAGAAGCAGGGCAGCTGATAGACCGGAAGAAAGGAGACAGAACCTGTGGCTGGCTGTGCCAGAATCCTACTCCACACTGAGGGGCAACATCCCGAAACAGCTGTCTGTGGATGGTGTAAGAGAGTTTCTTGAGTGGTAGTGGATGGAAGATACGTGCCACCGGGGGTCGTGGCCCTGGTGGAGTAAGAGCCGGGTCTTTTGTGTTTTGTCAGCAGTGAGTGCGGTCACACTGCGGTCCGAGCGGCTCTTACTGGGAACAGGCAAAGAGCAGGGTGGGTGTCTTTTCCCCATGGACCACCATGGGTGGACGCGTTTCGGTTGTTGGTGTCAGTCTACACTGATCCTGGCAGGTTGGTTATCTCTGGCCTTAGTTGGGTAGGGAAGGAGTTAATCCTTCACTATGCTCGGTGGGTGTGGTCTGCCTGCTACACCCAGGACGGTAAATATAGGTTTGATGCTCACTGACTGTGGGGCTGATGAAGTGTGGTCTCCTGTCTCACTGCAGGAAGCTGTACGGGAGGCTGATTGCACGGTCGGGCTGAGCTCTGTAGTCCGCTCGTCTAACAAAGACTGCCCAATTGCTGCAGGCTCAGCGAAGGACCAAAAGAATGGATCCTGTTGCCGGAGCCAATCCCTTGTCCAGGCCAACACGTGGCCTGTCTAACCTGCACGAACTTGGACAAACCCGCCCCACGACAAGGTGTAGTACTGATCGCGGATGTGAGAGACTGTGTGAACAGGCACCAAGACGCATGTAGCGTTTGGGGCTCCGTTGTGGGAGGTGGGGTTTATGGACATTGCTGTTGTGTGAATTGCACAGTTTTGATGCACTGGAGTGAATAAAAGAGCACGGTTTGGACACAAAGCCTCTATACTGCCACCGCTACCATCTGCCTACCAGAGCAAACCCCCACAATGGATACCTGGCTTAGGTTTTTTCCCTTGTTACATCGTTAAAAGGGTTGCCTCATCTCAGACGATGGGGGCATATCGCTAGGATATGCCCTCATTGTCTTATATGTGTGGGTCCCACTGCTATATCGGAAACGGAGCAGCGCAAAGTGGTGGCTGGAGGACTCTGGTCCACCCACCACCAAGCGCTCTCCATATAGAAGTGAATGGAAGCGCACTGCGCATGACCGGTTACCACTTCCAGTCACTTCTATAGGCCCGACGCAAATAGCCGAAAGAGCACTTGACTATTTTCAGCGGCCCCATAGAAAATAATGGAGAGCGGCTGTGCATGCGCAGTGCGCCCTCCTCCACTTTCGAGGCTCCATTCTCGCTATAGGTGTGATTCACCCCCATATTCTGAGATAAGACAATCCCTTTAAGGCTTGTAAAACAGAGCTTGATCTTGACATATGGGCCGCTTAATATGGTAGATCTGGTGTTCCCTAAAATGGGGACACCCCTTTGCTTGGTTTTCCTAACCTGGAGGAATATCTGGCTTTCACTCTGTTGAAGACCCATAACTGGGGCTCCACAGTCGTTTTGCATATTACTGTTTCCCAGGGAGCTTTGCACTTTGGATTGCTGTGTTGAGACTCTTAAATGAGGTTCTGCAGTATTTTTTGTAGCTGGTCTCCCCAATTTAAGCTATTGTTTTGTTTCAGCTGCCATCAGAAGTGCAAGTGCACCTCAAAAGCAGCTACCTGCAAGCAAATACTTTCATTTTGCTTCTCTAGTTTCACAATTATTATTTTTTGTGTGGGGTTCAATATAATTAAGCTATGTGTATATATATAAAAAGGAAAACAATGGCGGCACTGGAAGAAAACACAAGGAGGGTGCTATGTCCAGGGATGTAGCAGCTTACCCCGTCAATAGGAGATGAAAAAGGACAGCACTCCGGGTAAAAGTTAGTGGTGTTTATTCACCCATGTGAAGGCAATGTTTCAGCTCATACAAGAGCCTTTCTCAAGCTTGAGAAAGGCTCTTCTATGAGCTGAAACGTTGCCTTCACATGGGTGAATAAACACCACTAACTTTTACCCGGAGTGCTGTCCTTTTTCATCTCATATATATATATATATATATATATATTTATATTTATACGTGATTACTGCAATAATACTAACAGTAAGGCAGCAATCTACCTGTAATTCATTTATGTATTTTCGGTTTTCTCACGGTCGCAATTTAAAGGTTTTTGGTGGGGTTCTATTCAATTAAGCAGCATATATACGTAATTACTGCAGCAATACCAACGGTGTGGCAACAATTTTCCTTTTGTGTGTTAAGTGGAAATTCAGAGCCAAGCCTCAGTCGTCTGTTAATATGTTTTCAGTTTCCACATGGTGCTCACAATTGAATAGTTATTATTATTATTTTTTTTCAATTTAATTAAGCAGCATATATAGTATATGTGATTGCTGCAGCAATACCCACAATGTGGCAGCAATCTACCTGTGTGTGTTAAGTTGCTGTTTGCCCTATAGCTGTTGGGGACACACAAAGGCAATCTGCCATGGAGGATGAGGAAGATGAGGATGAGGAGCTGCCACTGCAAGAGGAGGAGGAGGAGTTGGAGTAGCAAGAGGATGACGATGAGGATGGCACCAGCCAAGTCACCCAATCATCCCAATGGGGGGTGGAACTGAAAAGAAGTGGGTCATCGGACACACTGGCAAGAAAGGCCATCTGTATGGTCGCTTGCTTCTGCAGTGACAGTGTATCACTGATATTAGGCAGACTGATGATTATTGGATAGCCATGCTTTTAGACCCTCGCTACCAAGGCAAAATAAGGGAAAGTTTTCCTCTTAGTGAATTTCACCCGATAATGTAACAGACAAATTAGTGAAATGTATTAACCTGTCCACTAGGTAGAGCAGGGGTATATAGAGCCAAAAATGTGGGATATGTAGCCCAACAATGTATCAGACAAATGAGTGAAATGACTTAAAATCTGCTGTCCCTTCATTTGTATCTGATGACTCCTTTGTACTGTCCATATTTTTGGGAAAAATTTAAGGAATTGCATCTGGACGTAATTTTTTGCGTAATAAACCAGTTTCGTAAGAAAAAATTCAAAGTGCTTAGAGCAAAATCGATAATTGTCATGTGTTTTTTTTTTATTCCATGATATTTTCAACCCATTCTTCTACGTTTCGAAAATGTTCAATGTTCAATCCATTTTCTGACTATTCGATGATCTTTTGGAAAAACACGCATTATAATATTTTTTCATTTATCCCTCCAGGTGTGTGAACAACCTTTGATTATGCACGAGGGCATGTTTTCAAATTGTAAATTTTGTTATCTATAATATAAATAAACCAAATAAATATTATTTAAATATTTACTTGAGAAACAAATACACAATATAAATTGTAAGCCTGCATGTTATATATCGCCAAAGCAATCTAGTCGGGATAATTGGCAATTGCAAAAAGGTGATTTTACTGACCAAAAATGCTGCAATAAATAATCGCTTTATAAGACATAATGTGGGTGACAGTGCGGGGTTGGTGGAGGGGCTGGAGTCAACTGTCGGCGGGCCCTGTGGACATAACTGTCTTTGTATGTAAAGTTTGTCTTTACTGGTGATAAAATTGCTATCCTATTGATAAACTCCTAATTGATAAAATCAACTGCCTCTGTGCTCACTGTGAATGCACTTCAACGAGCGGTCCGGCCGGTGAATAATTACAGTTCTTCGCGCTCATGCTTCATTAAAGGGAACCCGTCACCAGGATTTTGTGTATAGAGCTGAGGACATGGGTTGCTAGATGGCCGGTAGCACATCCGCAATACCCAGTCCCCATAGCTCTGTGTGCTTTTATTGTGTAAATAAACCGATTTGATACATATGCAAATTAACCTGACATGAGTCCTGTATGTGAGATGAGTCAGGGACAGGACTCATGTCAGATTAATTTGCATATGTATCAAATCGGTTTATTTACACAATAAAAGCACACAGAGCTATGGGGACTGGATATTGCAGATGTGCTAGCGGCGATCTAGCAGCCCATGTCCTCAGCTCTTTGCACAAAATCCCGGTGACAGGTTCCCTTTAATGAAGTTGAAGGAGCCTGAATGAATGACTTACTGACTGACTGAAGTCTTTTGCCTGCAGGACCGCTCGTTGAAGTGCATTCACAGTGAGCACAGAGGCAGTTGATTTTATCAATTAGGAGTTTATCAATAGGATAGCAATTGTATCACCAGTAAAGACAGACTTTACATGCAAAGACAGTTATGTCCGCGGTTTAGGACACATGAGGGGAGAATTATAAAGTAATGCTGTTACACATAGGGCCATGAGGGGGAACAGCATAATATGCTATATGTGTATCTTTCACTCATATTGCATCTTATGCTGGCCCCCTTCATGGCCCTATGTGTCATCGCAGACATCACCCATAACAGTGAATCATGTATAGGTCCACCATAACATTTCAAAATACATCTATCCTCATAACAGTGCCATCCACAGATCCACCCTCACTAACAGTGTCATCCACAGATCTCCCATAACAGTGCCATACATTTTGCCCCCAAAAAAATAAAAATAAAAATAAATACCTACAGTACAGACCAAAGGTTTGGACACACCTTCTCATTCAAAGAGTTTTCTTTATTTTCATGACTATGAAAATTGTAGATTCACACTGAAGGCATCAAAACTATGAATTAACACATGTGGAATTATATACATAACAAAAAAGTGTGAAACAACTGAAAATATGTCATATTCTAGGTTCTTCAAAGTAGCTACCTTTTGCTTTGATTACTGCTGTGCACACTCTTGGCATTCTCTTGATGAGCTTCAAGAGGTAGTCACCTGAAATGGTTTTCACTTCACAGGTGTGCCCTGTCAGGTTTAATAAGTGGGATTTCTTGCCTTATAAATGGGGTTGGTACCATCAGTTGCGTTGTGGAGAAGTCAGGTGGATACACATCTGATAGTCCTACTGAATAGACTGTTAGAATTTGTATTATGGCAAGAATAAAGCAGCTAAGTAAAGAAAAATTAGTGGCCATCATTACTTTAAGAAATGAAGGCCAGTCAGTCTGAAAAATTGGGAAAACTTTGAAAGTGTCCCCAAGTGCAGTCACAAAAACAATCAAGCGCTACAAAGAAACTGGCTCACATGCGGACCGCCCTAGGAAAGGAAGACCAAGAGTCACCTCTGCTGCGGAGGATAAGATCATCCGAGTCACCAGCCTCAGAAATCGCAGGTTAACAGCAGCTCAGATTAGAGACCAGGTCAATGCCACACAGAGTTCTAGCAGCAGACACATCTCTAGAACAACTGTTAAGAGGAGACTGTGTGAATCAGGTCTTCATGGTAGAATATCTGCTAGGAAACCAGTGCTAAGGACAGGCAACAAGCAGAAGAGACTTGTTTGGGCTAAAGAACACAAGGAATGGACATTAGACCAGTGGAAATCTGTGCTTTGGTCTGATGAGTCCAAATTTGAGATCTTTGGTTCCAACCACCGTGTCTTTGTGCGACGCAGAAAAGGTAAACAGATGGACTCTACATGTCTGGTTCCCACTGTGAAGCATGGAGTAGGAGGTGTGATGGTGTGGGGGTGCTTTCCTGGTGACACTGTTGGGGATTTTTTCAAAATTGAAGGCATACTGAACCAGCATGGCTACCACAGCATCTTGCAGCGGCATGCTATTCCATCCGGTTTGCGTTTAGTTGGACCATCATTTATTTTTCAACAGGACAATGACCCCAAACACATCTCCAGGCTGTGTAAGGGCTATTTGACCATGAAGGAGAGTGATGGGGTGCTGCACCAGATGACCTGGCCTCCACAGTCACCGGACCTGAACCCAATCGAGATGGTTTGGGGTGAGCTGGACCGCAGAGTGAAGGCAAACGGGCCAACAAGTGCTAATTAAGCATCTCTGGGAACTCCTTCAAGACTGTTGGAAGACCATTTCAGGTGACTACCTCTTGAAGCTCATCAAGAGAATGCCAAGAGTGTGCAAAGCAGTAATCAAAGCAAAAGGTGGCTACTTTGAAGAACCTAGAATATGACATATTTTCAGTTGTTTCACACTTTTTTTGTAATGTATATAATTCCACATGTGTCAATTCATTGTTTTGATGCCTTCAGTGTGAATCTACAATTTGCATAGTCATGAAAATGAAGAAAACTCTTTGAATGAGAAGGTGTGTTCAAACTTTTGGTCTGTACTGTATATCAATCAAAAATAAATAAAAAAAAGTCATATTGATCAAATATACATCCATTAGATCAACTAATTTAAAAAAAAAAATAACATACAAATCTTAAAAAGTCAGAACTAAATGACTTTGATTGTGTAAATTGAAAATAACCAAGATATATAAGTGGGCTGCACTGAAATAGATGGTGTTGACGTCCAAATTTTTTTTTTGCTGCTTGGATGGGTAACCTTTCACTTTATTGTAGCCACAAAATAAGCATACAGCACTTTGTATGCTGTCCGCATCATTTGCTCCATAACGAGGTCAGCATACAGAATCTAATATATCCACAGAGTGCTTTATTTGTGTTTACTAACCGTGCCTAGACCCCCCAAAAAATTCACTACGGACTTAGGCCTAGTTCACATCACAGTTTATCCTTTCAGTTTAACAACCACGTTGAGGAGCAGTTGATCTGAAAGGAAGGATTCCGAAAATAATAATACCAAACTGAGCATAACAGAGCCAAAATAACCCATAGACTATAAGGGGGTACGTTTGTTGTACGCTCTGATTATTATTTTTTTGTGGTGATATGAAAGTCCTACATGAAGTACTTTAGTCTATGTTAAAAAATCATGTTCTGAGCGGACACCTAACGGACCACATTATAGTCTATGTGTTATTTTGGCTCAGTTCTGTCTCAGTTATCTGTAGAATCCATCTTTTCATTTTTCAAGATCCTATACGGAGCAGAGGAACCAAAAAGGGGAAACGGTGATGTGAACATGGCCTTATCAAATAGAATGGTTATGGATTGGTAAGAGGCCTCCGCAGGGATGTTGACCGTGCATTGGGGCCTGAAATTGCGTAATACCGATCCACAATAATGTCACATAGTGCACACGTTAGTGCGCAATCAAACCGACAAACATTTTAATAACTTACCTTTAAAAGCAGGAAACCGGAGAAATTCTTTCTGCAACCGATGTCAGTGGATTTGTTTCACAACTCAACTTGTTGACACACTCTAAAGAGAGTTGGAATCACAGAAATCTTGATCCTGCATAAAAATAAAAAATAAAAATATTATTTGTTATAGTTTATTACATTCATAAAATCTGCACTGAACTCCATTGAATTGTTAACAGTGTAAATACATTCCTTAGTCTCACTCCCACAGCATCAATAGATTCCAGAGTGTCACTCCCCCAGCGTCAATACATTCCATAGAATGTAGTTTGGCGTAACTTCTGTCTATATTTCCACCACCCGAAAGAGCCCTCCATTACATATAACTGTCCCCATAGTCCATTCAGTCAATTGAATTGGCCCAAGTGTCTATTTCAATGCATATAGTGCTCCGTAGTTAGCATTTCAATGAATAGTGTTCTCCTACAGTGGACATGACGATCCATACTGGGTTCACAATTTGTCCCTAGTATGAATAGTTTTTTTACCCATGGGCACTCAAATTCATCCAGTCCTCCCCTGGCTGTTTCTAAATTTTAGACAAGCGTCCCCTTTGGTCCATCCACTCTATATTGTTGTTAAAAATTGTCCCTGGAATGCATAATGTCCATTATATAAATCTGCAGTGCCGGATTGGGTATTAAAACCAGCCTTTTAAAAAAAAATTACATACCAGCCACATAGCATTGTGCAATTATACCAGCACTCCAGCAAAACATCATATTCTTGTTTACCCGCATGGCATTCACTAGGGGAGAGCCCTAAGCCCAATGCATGTCTAAACTTTACTATTCATAATAAAAATTGGCCCTACCTCTTCCAGAGTGTTTCTGGCGATGGTGAGATGGTCCACTGGATTCATAAAAAGGTCCCTTTGTTAAAAATAATATTAAAATAATCACGTTACTAAGACTTTTTGAGAGCCCCTGTGAATTCACTAGCACGGGGCACTGTGCTGGTCCAGTAAGACTTATTCATGTCAATATATAGTAGTGAAATCTATGACATTTCACCTGAGTTCTAAGGCACATTACTAATGCCAACATTCTTGCCCCCTTACAGTATTTATTGCCAGATATGTGTCCCCAGGAAGAATAGTGCCCCCTTTACTGCTCCTAAGAAGAATACTGCCTCATTAGTGTCCCCGGGTAAAATAATGCCCCCTTTAGTGCCCCCCATTTAGAATAATGCCTCCAGTTGTGCCAGGTAAAATAATGCCACCTTTAGTGGCCCCCAGTTAGAATGATGCCTCCTGTTATGCCCCATGTAAAATAATGCCCCTTTTAGTGCCCCCCCAGATAGAATGATTCCTCCAGTTATGCCCCCATGTAAAATAATGCCCCCTTTAGTGGCCCCCCCAGTAAGAATGATGCCTCCTGTTATGCCCCCGTGTAAAATAATGCCCCCTTTAGTAGCCCCCAAGTTAGAATTATGCCTCCTGTTATGCCCCCATGTAAAATAATGCCCCCTTTAGTGCCCCCCAGTTAGAATTATGCCTCCTGTTATGCCCCCATGTAAAATAATGCCACCTTTAGTGCCCCCCCCAGTTACAATTATGCCTCCAGTTATGCCCCCATGCAAAAAAATGCCCCCTTTAGTGGCCCCCAGTTAGAATAATGCCTCCAGTTATGCCCCCGTGTAAAAAAAATGCCCCCTTTAGTGCCCCCCCCAGTTATAATGATGCCTCCAGGTATGCCACCATGTAAAATAATGCCACCTTTAGTGCCCCCCAGATAGAATGATTCCTCCAGTTATGCCCCCATGTAAAATAATGCCCCCTTTAGTGGCCCCCAAGTTAGAATTATGCCTCCAGTTATGCCCCCATGTAAAATAATGCCCCCTTTAGTGCCCCCCAGTTAGAATTATGCCTCCTGTTATGCCCCCATGTAAAATAATGCCACCTTAAATGCCCCCCAGTTAGAATGATGCCTCCAGTTATGCCCCCATGTAAAATAATGCCCCCTTTAGTGGCCCCCCAGTTAGAATGATGCCTCCTGTTATGCCCCCATGTAAAATAATGCCACCTTAAATGCCCCCCAGTTAGAATGATGCCTCCAGTTATGCCCCCATGTAAAATAATGCCTCCTTTAGTGGCCCCCCAGTTAGAATGATGCCTCCTGTTATGCCCCCATGTAAAATAATGCCCTCTTTAGTGGCCCCCAAGTTATAATGATGCCTCCAGTTATGCCCCCGTGTAAAATAATGCCACGTTTGGTGCCCCCCAGATAGAATGATTCCTCCAGTTATGCCCCCATGTAAAATAATGCCCCCTTTAGTGGTCCCCCAGTTAGATCTAAAGCCTCCTGTTATGCCCCCATGTAAAATAATGCCACCTTTAGTGCCCCCCCAGTTAGAATGATGCCTCCAGTTATGCCCCATGTAAAATAATGCCCCCTTTAGGGCCCCCCCAGTTAGAATGATGCCTCCTATTATAGGTCTTAGGAAGAGGCGGCAGTTCCACACTTGGTACTTCTTGCAAATTCCTTTATTTCCAATACAACAGGAAAAATAGAGCTCTACGCGTTTCGGGGCACAAAGTAAGTCCCCTTCATCAGGAGCAGGATGATAATACATAAGACAAACAGACATTTTATACCTAAAGTGTGAGATCAAACAATATGGTATCCTGGGGTTGGAGTGATGTCACTTCCGGGTCAAACATTGATGAAGTAATTATTGCCTAACGTTTTTTGGGGGCAGGTGATGCGGCCAGAGGCCACACCATTTGTTCCATATCTAGTTATATGATGTGGGTTTTATAGTGTGGGTCCTTTACCTTTAAAACCTGAAGCTGAAAGGCCAAAGGAGCGGAGTGTGCCGTGGGACCACTTCCGGTCCGTGGAACACACCGCTGGAGCGCACGTTGGGTGAGTGCGCATGCGCTGGGTGAAATGCCGGGAATGTGGCGCATATGACCTGGCGTGCTTGGCGTAATGACGTCTTAGTGTCCCGCCCCATGTATCTGCTGAAGGGGAGGTATGGAACGCAAAGTGCGTTCCACTCACAGCCTCGCATTGTTGTGGAATTCCGGTACTGAGTTGTAGTGTCCTTGCGGGCGTATATGTTTATAGAATGGAAAACGATAGGCATGATGATAATAAATATCTGGAAAATGGATGGGTGCATATGTGAATGAAAGGGTATATATAAGAAGGGATATTATAGGGAAATCAATGGATATAACTAAAAGATGGGTGTATATACAAAAATGGGTATATATGAAATAGGTACAAAAATGAATGAACGGGTGTATATAAAAAATGAATGAATGGGTGTATATAAAAAAAAAGGGATGGGTATATATATAAAAAGAGAAAATTGGACTACTGTGTATATATCTCTCAGGGGAAGATAAAATTAATAAATACCTAGAAAATGAATGGATATATATCTAAAAAGTATATATATAGATATAAAAAGAATATGTAAAAAAAGGAGGGGGGAGAAAGAGTGAGCAAGTTGGATGGCTGTGTGAATATATATCTCTCAAGGCCCCTAGGGGATTAGGTCCTGGGATTCCAATAGTAGGGGGAAAAGTATATAAATATATATAAAAGCATAAATTCCTGCGATACATAAACTGTGTATGCATAAAATATTTATTTAAACAATGCATGTAATATGTATAAAATATATAAAGAATACACATATATATAAATAAATAAAACACATATATATGGATAAACTCGATAAATGGGTAATAAATAATGAGTAAATATATAACCATATAAAAAAAAATGTCTTATGTATTATCATCCTGCTCCTGATGAAGGGGACTTACTTTGTGCCCCGAAACGCGTAGAGCTCTATTTTTCCTGTTGTATTGGAAATAAAGGAATTTGCAAGAAGTACCAAGTAAGGGAACTGCCGCCTCTTCCTAAGACCTTTGAAGCGCCCCAGGATTGGGAGGAAATTCTTTTTGGGTGTCTTGAGTTTTATCCCTCAAAAATTTCCTCCCTGTGAAGTGACTAGTATTTATATTTATATACATTTTTATGCATTTGGATTGACCCTGCATGGGTCTAAAACCTAGGATCACCAGTGTGATTTTTATTGTTTCCAGATTTTGTCTACTCAGCCTATTCAGGATTTGAATGCTCAGGGTCTAATCCCGTGTTGCACCCTCCAGATTGCTTTTACTGCTATCCATTGACCAATAATTAGTCTAAAATCTCGATACCTCTGGTACCATTATCATTGATCTCTAGGGTCAAAAAATATACATATTTTTCAGCTACTGTCATTGTTATTTTTCCCTTCCTCGACTGGCGCCTCACACTGTGGTCACTCACTTTATTTTTCCTCTCTTTCACTCCATGTATGTGTTGAACCAGTTCACACTACCGACCACATTCGGCTGCCTACCGATTACCTTACCGTATTCTCTGCCCTATTCACTTCCATTCTTTCCTCCTTTGGCACCCTGCAAGTAATTATATAGACTTCTTGGATTGGGTTCCAAGTAAGTCTTGTGATTAACCCTCTACATTTTTTTCTCTCATATCTGCCTCCTATTATGCCCCCATGTAAAATAATGCCACCTTTAGTGCCCCCCCCCCCAGATAGAATGATTCCTCCAGTTATGCCCCCATGTAAAATAATGCCCCCTTTAGTGCCCCCCCAGTTAGAATGATGCCTCCAGTTATGCCCCCATGTAAAATAATGCCACCTTTAGTGCCCCCCCCAGATAGAATGATTCTTCCAGTTATGCCCCCAAGTAAAATAATGCCTCCTTTAGTGCCCCCTGTTAGAATTATGCCTCCTGTTATGCCCCCATGTAAAATAATGCCACCTTTAGTGCCCCCCCCCCCAGTTAGAATGATGCCTCCAGTTATGTCCCCATGTAAAATAATGTCCCCTTTAGTGGCCCCCCAGTTAGAATGATGCCTCCTGTTATGCCCCCATGTAAAATAATGCCCCCCTTAGTGGCCCCCCAGTTAGAATGATGCCTCCTGTTATGCCCCCATGTAAAATAATGCCCCCCTTTAGTGGCCCCCAGTTAGAATGATGCCTTCAGTTATGCCCCAATGTAAAATAATGCCACCTTTAGTGCCCCCCAGATAAAATGATTCCTCCAGTTATGCCCCAATGTAAAATAATGCCCCCTTTAGTGGCCCCCCAGTTAGAATGATGCCTCCTGTTATGCCCCCTTTAGTGGCCCCCAAGTTATAATGATGCCTCCAGTTATGCCCCCATGTAAAATAATGCCCCCTTTAGTGCCCCCCCAGATAGAATGATTTCTCCAGTTATGCCCCCATGTAAAATAATGCCCCTTTAGTGGCCCCCCCAGTTAGAATGATGCCTCCTGTTATGCCCCCATGTAAAATAATGCCCCCCTTTAGTGGCCCCCCAGTTAGAATGATGCCTTCAGTTATGCCCCAATGTAAAATAATGCCACCTTTAGTGCCCCCCAGATAGAATGATTCCTCCAGTTATGCCCCCATGTAAAATAATGCGCCCTTTAGTGGCCCCCCAGTTAGAATGATGCCTCCTGTTATGCCCCCTTTAGTGGCCCCCAAGTTATAATGATGCCTCCAGTTATGCCCCCATGTAAAATAATGCCCCATTTAGTGCCCCCCCAAGATAGAATGATTCCTCCAGTTATGCCCCCATGTAAAATAATGCCCCTTTAGTGGCCCCCCAGTTAGAATTATGCCTCCTGTTATGCTCCCATGTAAAATAATGCCCCCTTTAGTGGCCCCCCCAGTTAGAATTATGACTCCTGTTATGCCCCCATGTAACCCCATGTAAAATAATGCCCCCATTAGGGCCCCCCCAGTTAGAATGATGCCCCCCATTGATGATGCTCTTATTATTAAATCGTTGGTGGAATTCGTGGGGCATTTACAAATAATACTTACCCATGTCCTGCACTGGCTGTTCTAAACACGTCCGACTCCTTTTTTCATCCACCGAAATGTTCGGGCGCCCGCGCATGCGCAGAAGTATCTTCCTTTGCTTGGAGCCGCGGCACGAAGAATATTTGATCTGCGCATGCGCGGCCGCCCGATGCACGCTCACATCTTGTAATGCAGGTCGTCCACTAGATCACCAGGGTAAGCGGTGCGCAGGCGCGGCCCATGGATTCGTCCGGCGATAGGTGGCCGTATCCATGGGCAACGAGTGTAAACAACTATATATGATTTTTTAATTTTATAAAAAAACTATAGGATTTAGAAAAAAGAGTATATTTAGGAAAAGGCTCAGGGGGTGTGTGTGTATGTGTGGGGGGGGGGGGGTTGAAACATGATTACAAAGATGATAAAAACCCTTTAACCTCAGTGGTCTTGGGTTCTACCTGCAAGTATTTACACTGAGACCAGTCACGCGGATGTCCTGCATGGACCACTGGAGTGGTGGAGCTGGAGCAGTAGAAGGTTTAGAAAATGAGTTATGGTTTTTTTATTTTAATTTTATCACATTTGTGGTTGTTAGGACATAAAAAATGGGTTTTATGGGTACATTACAAATATTGTGTGAAGAATGTAAAGTCCGCTCTGCTAATACATTCTGTGATTGCTTCATTAAAGAGGAACACTCAACCACCTCTTACATATGTACCCTTATCTGTTTCTCAAGATCTTCTAAGTATTAGCTTTTGTTCCAGTCATTTCTAACCTGTTTCACTTCACTGACATTAAAACCAGCCTTTTCCAGCTATGGATTCCATAGTCGTGCACTCCAGTACAACCTGTGTCGCTATCTGTGTCTCACCTCCAGGCAATAGGACAAACACTCATCTGTCAATTAATGATAAGTATAAGGTTCTCGCCAAGTACAGAACACAAACTATAAAGCATCAATTGCTCAAGAAAGCTATTTATACAGTATGTATCATGACAATGATGAGCTATTCTCAGTTTCTTGCTTAGCTTTGGAGAACTAACTTAGAAGACTATGTACAATGCAAAGTGTCTGGAGTTGACATTAATTAGTTATGTTGGTAACAGAACCACCATCTTAGTCATATAAAAAAAAAATTACAATATACATACTGTATATGGACTATGAGTAATCTCAGCAGCCAGACATTAAAGGCCATGGTCCACTTATCAGCCTATACTGTATACAGTGTTGGACTGGGGGGCCGAGGGCCCACCAGTGGGATTGATTTTGGGGGCCCATCCTACAGCTGGAGATATTACTTGTTCCTTTTTCAGTCGCACGCACCTGAATCTATGCATTTTAGCACACAATACAGTATGCTAACTATATCAAATTGTTTCTCATTAAGCAACTCATTTAGTGAACTGTGTCTGTTATTTACAGTCAGTAGTTTGGACAGCAGTCACACGTGGACATTCCATGTCCTAGATGAACCACCCAGTCCACCAGCCAGCCTAAACAATAGCCAAAGTGAAGGAATTGTTTCCTGGCATATTCAAAAGGATAAGTTTATTGAAGTGATCGTTGTAGCGCCACGGCCTCCTCACAGCTCACCGAGCTCAGCGCCGTACATTGTATAGCGGCTGTGCTTGGTATCATGCTCAGCATCTTTCACTTCTATGGGGCTGAGGCCACTTGATCAATGAACGTGACGTCACATGGCCCAGGAAAAGCACCGAGAAGGGCACAGCACTCACAGGTGCCTTCTCAAACAGCTGATCTCAGGTGGATGTCAGACCTCCACCGATCAGATACTGATGACCTATCCACAGGATAGGTCATCGATTATAATATCTCAGAAACAGTCTTTAAATATATGGTACATTGTGAGTTGGATATTTAAAGATGGCGCCCACTCGCAAGCGCAGCAGGTACTATAGCCACTAAGTGCTTTGTATGTTTAAGCAGCAGACACCGAGGGCTAATGTATGCAATTGACAATAACGTCAGTCATACACTTTTAACTCCTCATATGCCATGGTCAAATGTGACTACAACATGAGGAGCTCAAAAACCTAGTGGGGATCGGGGTACCCAAATGGTGCTCTGTCCTTCTGAATGATCCGAGGATGCAGCAGCTATGTTCCCAAGAAGACCCTGCCTGAAACTTTGATAGACTCCAACGCTAATGAACTGGAGTCTATGTCAGAAGCAATCTAATCATTTCTTGTTCCCTAGGGGAATTATTAAAAAGTGTATAAAAAAATAATAATAAAGTGAGCAAACAGTCGTACACACTCCAACATGGTATCAATAAAAACTATATTGTCCGGCAAAAAATGAGCCCTAACACAGCTCCATAGACATAAAAACAAAAAGGATATTGATGCCAACATGGCAATGCAAAGAAAAAAATAGTTAAAAAATAAAATAAAAATTCAGTCTTAAATCTAAGCATATGTGGTATAGATGTAATCATACTGACCCAGAGAATGAAAGCAACAAGTCAGTTTTGCTGCACAGAAAATGCTGTGAAAACAAAACTTATAAAACTGTAGCAGAACTTTTTTTTTTTTATAATTCTACACTATTTTAAAAAAAAAATCCTATTTCCCACTACATTGTATACAACCATAAATGGTACCATTAAAAAAGTACAATTTATCCGTCAAAAAACAAGCTGTCATACAGCAATGTGAATAGAAAAAAGTTATGCCCCTGGGAGGGCTGGGAATAAAAAAAAACTATGAAATTTAAAATGGCCCTGTCCTGAAGGGGTTAAAACCTGCAACTGTCCCAAGAACAGACATGTCCACTTTTGATGCATTGTCCTTTCATGGCTTAGCTCCATTCAATGCAGCGTATATAGCAGCAGAAGCCACAGCAGCTTCTATCATGGTATACATGGTGTGAATAGCAGTATGGCAATTTGCAGTGAGGAAAACTACAACTCTCAGCAGGTCGTTAAGATCTGCATCTGACAGGGCAGTTGTAATTTTCAGAGAGGGGAACAGTAAAAACATGAACTTTTTTTTTATATTACAATATACATACTGTATATGGACTATGAGTAATCTCAGCAGCCAGACATTAAAGGCCATGGTCCACTTATCAGCCTATACTGTATACAGTGTTGGACTGGGGGGCCGAGGGCCCACCAGTGGGATTGATTTTGGGGGCCCATCCTACAGCTGGAGATATTACTTGTTCATTTTTCAGTCGCACGCACCTGAATCTATGCATTTTAGCACACAATACAGTATGCTAACTATATCAAATTGTTTCTCATTAAGCAACTCATTTAGTGAACTGTGTCTGTTATTTACAGTCAGTAGTTTGGACAGCAGTCACACGTGGACATTCCATGTCCTAGATGAACCACCCAGTCCACCAGCCAGCCTAAACAATAGCCAAAGTGAAGGAATTGTTTCCTGGCATATTCAAAAGGATAAGTTTATTGAAGTGATCGTTGTAGAGCCACGGCCTCCTCACAGCTCACCGAGCTCAGCGCCGTACATTGTATAGCGGCTGTGCTTGGTATCATGCTCAGCATCTTTCACTTCTATGGGGCTGAGGCCACTTGATCAATGAACGTGACGTCACATGGCCCAGGAAAAGCACCGAGAAGGGCACAGCACTCACAGGTGCCTTCTCAAACAGCTGATCTCAGGTGGATGTCAGACCTCCACCGATCAGATACTGATGACCTATCCACAGGATAGGTCATCGATTATAATATCTCAGAAACAGTCTTTAAATATATGGTACATTGTGAGTTGGATATTTAAAGATGGCGCCCACTCGCAAGCGCAGCAGGTACTATAGCCACTAAGTGCTTTGTATGTTTAAGCAGCAGACACCGAGGGCTAATGTATGCAATTGACAATAACGTCAGTCATACACTTTTAACTCCTCATATGCCATGGTCAAATGTGACTACAACATGAGGAGCTCAAAAACCTAGTGGGGATCGGGGTACCCAAATGGTGCTCTGTCCTTCTGAATGATCCGAGGATGCAGCAGCTATGTTCCCAAGAAGACCCTGCCTGAAACTTTGATAGACTCCAACGCTAATGAACTGGAGTCTATGTCAGAAGCAATCTAATCATTTCTTGTTCCCTAGGGGAATTATTAAAAAGTGTATAAAAAAATAATAATAAAGTGAGCAAACAGTCGTACACACTCCAACATGGTATCAATAAAAACTATATTGTCCGGCAAAAAATGAGCCCTAACACAGCTCCATAGACATAAAAACAAAAAGGATATTGATGCCAACATGGCAATGCAAAGAAAAAAATAGTTAAAAAATAAAATAAAAATTCAGTCTTAAATCTAAGCATATGTGGTATAGATGTAATCATACTGACCCAGAGAATGAAAGCAACAAGTCAGTTTTGCTGCACAGAAAATGCTGTGAAAACAAAACTTATAAAACTGTAGCAGAACTTTTTTTTTTTTATAATTCTACACTATTTTAAAAAAAAAATCCTATTTCCCACTACATTGTATACAACCATAAATGGTACCATTAAAAAAGTACAATTTATCCGTCAAAAAACAAGCTGTCATACAGCAATGTGAATAGAAAAAAGTTATGCCCCTGGGAGGGCTGGGAATAAAAAAAAACTATGAAATTTAAAATGGCCCTGTCCTGAAGGGGTTAAAACCTGCAACTGTCCCAAGAACAGACATGTCCACTTTTGATGCATTGTCCTTTCATGGCTTAGCTCCATTCAATGCAGCGTATATAGCAGCAGAAGCCACAGCAGCTTCTATCATGGTATACATGGTGTGAATAGCAGTATGGCAATTTGCAGTGAGGAAAACTACAACTCTCAGCAGGTCGTTAAGATCTGCATCTGACAGGGCAGTTGTAATTTTCAGAGAGGGGAACAGTAAAAACATGAACTTTTTTTTTATCAGTAAATACCTTTTCTTCCATTACTTTAGGGACTTGGGGACTGGCCTGGCTGGATACGCCTGCTCCTGCTTCTCTTCTCCTGCCATCACGTTTTCCCACACTGACCTTCCGCGCTCAGCCTGGTCATCGGTATCTTTACACTGCCCAACCCCTTTAACCCAGCACTGATCGGGGGGGGGGATGTATACCAGCACATAGATCAGAGCGCTGTATGGTATCTCCTGGCACCGCACAGAGCCCCCTGTTCCAATAAAACGTCCTGCCGCACACAGCAAACACTGGCCCATGTTTACTAATACGTATGCGCCAAACATCTGTGTAAAAAAAATTTCAATTACTTACCGGTAATTGGTTTTTCCTCTAGCCCCCACAGCGGCACGGGGAATTCCCCCCCCCCCCCATTATATTTTATATTTTGCCTTTATTCTATATTTAAAATTTTCTTTGTTCATGTTTTGTTCAATTTGGAAAATACATAAATATTTATATGTTGCATCCTTTCCAGAGTTTCTCGGTTATTTACTGGAGCAGGTAAGGGAAGGGGACTATTTAAAGATCTCCATGTTGTTTCCTGTCCCTGGGGAGGCGGGGTATCCTCCTGTTACGTGCCGCTGTGGGGGCTAGAGGAAAAACCAATTACCGGTAAGTAATTTAAATCTTTCCAAACGACCCCCCAGCGGCACGTAACATGAGGAATAACAGAGAAGCTCTAAATTAGGGTGGGACTACCGCAGATAACACTCTGCGAGCAAAGGATAACTCTCTATTCCTTAACACATCCAACTGATAATGCCTAAAAAAGTAAAAGGCGAGGACCAGGTGGCCGCCTGGCAAATCTGCTCTAATGGAACATCTGTTGATTCAGCCCAAGATGCTGCTACCGACCAAATTGAATGGGCTTTAAGACCTGCTGGGGGGAACTTTTTTTGAGTCATAACACCACAAGATTGCCGATCTGATCCATCGCCTGATAGATGCTTTGCTTGCCGCGTTACCCCTGTTTGGGCCTGAAAATTGAACAAACAGTCTGTCTGCCTTTCTAAAGTCTTCCGTGGCTTTAAGGTAGGTCAGTACTGCTCTTCTCACATCTAGGTTATGAAAGCGTCTTTGTTCTTGACTGCCAGATGGAGACCCAAAGGATGGAAGAGACACTTCCTGTAGACAATGGAACTTAGAGACCACCTTTGGCAAAAAAGGAGAGTGTTTTAATACTATTCTATCATCTCTGATGGTTAGATAAGGAGGTCTGCATGAAAAGGCTTGTATTTCCCCCACCCTTCTAGCCGTGGTAATAGCTATCAGAAAATATGTTTTGAAAGTAAGCAAATTTAAGGATATCTCCGGTAAGGGCTCAAAGGGATTGTCTGTTAAGGCAGATAATACCAGGTTTAAATCCCAAGGGGGAACAGTGGGCCTAACCATGGGTTGTTTTCTTCGGGCCCCTTTCACAAATCTTTTGATGAGATCCACTTCTGCCAGTTTAATGTCCAGAAAGGCACTTAGGGCAGATATCTGGACTTTAATTGTGCTAACTCTAAGACCCTTTTGTACACCTGACTGGAGAAACTCCAGAACCTTAGTGATCATAAAAGGGCCCCTGGTATCACCATCTGTAAATTTAAAAAATAACAGCCAGATTCTGTTAGAGATCTTTGATGTCACATTTCTGCGGCTACAAAGAATTGTGGAAATTACCGCATCGGAGAGGCCTTTCTCTCTTAATAATTTCCGTTCAGGTTCCACGCTGCTAGCTGAAGTCTGGCTGCCCTGGGATGCCAAACTGGGCCCTGGTGAAGGAGATCCGGAACATCCGGTAGTAGAAAAAAGTCCTCTGCTGACATCTTCAGTAGTAGTGGGAACCAAGATCTCCTGGGCCAATAAGGTGCGATCAAAAGCAACCTGTGGTTTCCCAGTAACACTCTTTGTAGAACCTTGGAGATTAGCACAAATGGAGGAAAGGCATACAGGTTTTCGTCTGGCCATGGTTGGGAGAGGGCGTTAACTATGAATGGGTGATCCGTGTAGGATAGAGAACCGACATTTTCTGTCTGTCTGTTTAGACGGGTTGCGAAGAGATCTACTTATGGAAAGAACCACTTTTTCGCTATCTGAAGAAATATTTTCCGGTTCAGGCACCACTCGCCCTCCTTCAAGACATCTCTGCTGAGGAAATCCGCAACCTCGTTGTTCTCTCCCCTTATGTGAACTGCTGAGACTGATAGTACATTTCTTTCGGCCCACTGGAATATTTCTTTTGCGACTTTTGCTAGGGCTGAACTCTTTGTGCCCTCTTGTTTGTTCAGGTATGCTACAGTTGTGGTATTGTCTGATAATACTTTTATCTCCTTTCCCCTGAGTTTTGGGTGAAGGGCTTTTAATGCTTCCCAAACTGTGGTTAATTCCCTTAGGTTGGAAGAAGCTAAGCTTAGGTGTTTCTGCCATGTACCTTGCACTAGGGACTGATCTGAAAAGCCTCCCTAGCCGCTTCTGCTGGCGTCTGTAGTTATTGTCACAACATCTGTTTGCTGCCAAGGGACGCCCCTGCTTAATTTTTTTCTGACCAGCCATCAGTTTAAGGAGTCCTTTACGTATTGAGGAATTTTCACTTTCATCTCTAGTGAGCCTACCCTCTTGTTCCATGCTCTGAGCATAAATGACTGGAGGGTCCGAGAGTGAGCTTGGGCCCACTTTACTAATGGGATAGTTGAGGACATCAGACCCAAGATCTTCATTATCAATCGGATTGTCACCTTGCATTTGCTGCGGAACAGGGTCAATTCCTGACTGATTTTCTGGATCTTTTCTTGTGGAAGAAAAGTATTCATGAGTTCCGAGTACAACATCATCCCTAAAAAGACTTTTTTTTTTTCTGGACGGAGATCTGACTTCTCTACATTTATTAATTATACAATATTAATTGGTTCCTGGGCGACCATTGTATGTTGAAACTATTGTAAGTTGAGTAATCGGTTCCACTGCTCCAAAATGTCATCCAAGGAGGGCCGTCTTTAACAAGGGGCAAAAGGGGCAGCTGCCCTAGGCCCAGTTGCTCCTGGGGGGCCCAAGGCAGATGCCTCTTGAGCCCTGCTAGCCACTGCCCCGAGTATCAGGCAATCAGCTACACAGGGGGGTGCTGCCATGCCTGCCTGCCGGCACTCCAGGCAGCGTACTGTGAGAGCTATGATTTTCTAGGACCATAGATGACATAATCACCATGTGACCAGTAACTTAGCAATATTACTGGTCATATGGCTATGAGGTCATCACAAGTCCTGTCTACCAGGAGTGTTGCTGCAGGAGAAGTTTCCCACAATTATGGAGCTTTTTTTGAGAAGATTACATCAGTAAAAGGTGACAGGGGCTGTAATGCTAATATACTGTAAGCTACTGTATAGTGGGGGTGCTATACTGCTCTACTGTATACTATGGGGGTGCTGTATACTGTGGGGTACTGTATACTGTAAGGTGCGGTATTCTGTATAGTTTGGGGTGCTGTATACCGTGGGGTGCTGTATATTGTGGAGTGCTATACTTCTGTACTGTATAGTGTGGGGTGCTGTATAGTTTGGGGTGCTGTATACTGTGAGGTGCGGCATTCTGTTTAGTTTGGGGTTCTGTATACCGTGAGGTGCTGTATACTGTGGGTGCTGTATATTGTGGAGTGCTATACTGCTGTAATGTATAGTGTGGGGGGCTGTATAGTGTGGGGTGCTGTATAGTGTATAGTTTGGGGTGCTGTATACTGTGAGGTGCGGTATTCTGTATATTTTGGGGTGCTGCATACCGTGAGGTGCTGTATACTGTAGGTGCTGTATATTGCGGAGTGATATACTGCTGTACTGTATAGTGTGGGGGGCTGTATAGTGTGGGGTGCTGTATAGTGTATAGTTTGGGGTGCTGCATACTGTGAGGTGCTGTATATTGTGGGGTGTTATGCTGCTCTACTGTATACTGTAAGGTGTTGTACTGTATACTGTATAGTGTGGGGTGCTATACTGCATAGTGTGTGGGTGCTGTATACTATATGGTGCTACACTGCATACTGTGGGTTTCTGTATACTATAGGGTGCTATACTGCATACTGTGGGGTGCTGGGGTTCACTGTAACACTAGGGTGAGCCGAGCCCTGGTCTCCTTCCTGCAGAGTGGTGCCCACTTCCAGCCTGAGCCCAGCTGCCCAGAGCACTGATCCTGAGCCGCTGGAATCTTCAGAACTGGAAGTATTTATATCACTGTACTCTACCAGGTGTGTGGATTTTCTGTGTATGTGTTGTGGTGGAGGCCGTGATTGCATGCTAGGGAGTGGGAAGGCGGGTCAGAAAAGACCATTGTATGTTGTTAGAGGCGGGCAGTGGAAGTTTCAACTTACGATGGGTCAGAAAAGACCATTGTATGTTGAAAATATTGGATCCTGAGGCCATTGTATCTTGAGGGATCACTGTATCTCACCTATACTTTATAAAGAGCTCATAAAAAGTTATGTCTCCCAGTGACCTACCCCCATTCCCTCTCATCAGTCACATTTCAAATTTTCCTAGCCGCTCACCCCCCACATATGATGTAATGTCTCTAGAGATTATATCAGCACTGGTGCATTATAAGAGGAGCGGCTGATATCAGTCAAATATGATGTAATGTTTCTGGAGGTTATATCTGTACTGGAGCGTTATAAGAGGAGCAGCTGATGTCAGTCACATATGATGTAATGTCTTTGGAGTTATATCAGCACTGGAGCGTTATAAGAGGAGCGGCTGATATCAGTCACATGTGATATAATGTCTCCGAATGGTATATCCAGGCTCGGACTGGCCTACCGGGGAGACGGTAAAATTCCCGATGGGCCACTTGCCTGTCTGCTTATAATACTACAGTACAAGTCCATCCCTGCCCTTTGCCACCATCTCACGCTGAGCCTGGAGGAGGGCTGGTGCCAGGCACACGTGTTAGAGGCGGGCAGTGGACGGGCGTCTGTCCAGGACAAGGCAGAGTGAGCGAGAAGATGAAAGTGAAGAGAACACGCAGGAGCTGGAAACGAAACTGACAGGGAGTGGTTGTGCGAATGCAGCCTCTCTCAGCCATGCATGTCAGGTGACAGCCGTTACTGAGGCAGACCTAGTCACATAGGATGTAATGTTTCTGGAGGTTATATCAGCACTGGAGCGTTTTAAGAGGATTGGGAAGATGTCAGTCATGTATGATGTAATGTCTCTTGAGGTTATATCAGTACTCGAGCGTTATAAGAGGAGCAGCTGATGTCAGTCACCTATGGTGTAATGTCTCCGGAGGTTATTTCAGCACTGGAGAGTTAAAGGAGGAGTGGCTGATATCATTCACATGTGATATAATGTTTCTGAATGGTATATCCAGGCTCGGACTGGCCCACCGGGGAGCCGGTAAAATCCCTGATGGGCCACTTGCCTGTCTGCTTATACTACTATAGTACGAGTCCATCCCTCCCCTCTGCCCCCATCGCATGCTGAGCCTGAAGGAGGGCTGGTGCCAGGCACACGTGTTAGAGGCGGGCAGTGGACGGGCGTCTGTCCAGGACAAGGCAGAGTGAGCGAGAAGATGAAGAGAATCCGCAGGAGCTGGAAACGGAACTGACAGGGAGTGGTTGTGTGAATCCAGCCGCTCTCAGCCATGCATGTCAGGTGACAGCCGTTACTGAGGTAGGACGGGGCTGTTACAGCATCACTGACCACTGGTGAGCGACGTCCATACAGATACACAGTATGTTCTAGAGGGTGCCATGGACCGCCATGTACAGCCTGCCGATAGCTAAGACCGGCAGCGGTGTAGTGCCCTGTGTGAAGCTTCAGGACTTCTCTGCTGGACTCATCCCTAATCCGCCAGGTGTATCAGTAAAGCACCTCCTATCTGGCATCCTGTAATCCAGATGATGAAGGGGGGCTGTCTGTGATGTACTACACATTGAGGTTACAGAATAGTCTTATTGTACATAACTGCCAGTGTCTTCCTTGATAAGGCTGTGTTCACATGTGCGTAATGATTTACCTTTTTCTGCTGCGCTGTAGGAAGAGAAATACAGAATTGGAGCTGACACTGCAGGCTTTTCCCATAGAGTACTTGATGGCGCCTTCAGCCGAAAATGGCATCACTGAACAAACTGGTGATACTGCCGCGGCTAATGATCGGTTTGTATCAGACCTTATGGATGCTGGGCTCATTAACCACTTCATTAACCACTTCACATCCGGGCCATTTGCCCCCTTCCTTGACCAAGATTAATTTTGCAAATCTGACATATGTCATTTTATGTGGTAATAGCTTTGGAACGCTTTTACTTATCCAAGCCATTAGAGATTGCTTTTTTGTGACACATTGTACTTCATGATAGTCATAAATTTGAGTCAATACATATCACTTTTATTTATGAAAAAATATTAAATTTGGCAAAAAATTTAAAAAATTAGCAATTTTAAAAATTTCAATTTCTCTGCTTTTAAAACAGAAAGTGACCTCATAAAATATTTATTACTTAACATTCTCCATATGTCTACTTTATGTTGGCATCATTGTGTAAATGTTAATTTTTTTAGGATGTTAGAAGGCTTAGAATTTTAGAAGCAATTCTTAAAATTTTTAAGAAAATTGCCCAAACCCACTTTTTAAGTACCAGTTAAGGTCTGAAGTTACTTTGTGGGGCTTAAATAGTGGATACCCCCATAAATTACCCTATTATAGAAACTTTTTATTTTTTGCAACATTCATCTGACAGGGTAGATCATGTGCAATTTTTATAGAGCAGGTTGTTATGGATGCAATGATATCAAAATGTTTTTGTGTCTCCATTTTCTGAACGCCATAATTTTTTTTTTTTCTGCCGATTATCTTGTGCAGGGGCTCATTTTATGCAGGAAGGGTTGGGGTTTTTATTGGTACCATTTTTGGGTGCATATGATTTTTTGATCATTCATTATTACACTTTATGGGGCAAGGTGACCAAAAAATTGGTTGTTTTAGCACAGTTTTTATTAATTTATTTTTGCAGCGTTCATCTGAGGGGTTAGGTAATATAAGATTTTTATAGTGCAGATCGTTACGGACGTGGCTATATCATATCTAATATGTATATTTTTGAAACCCAAAAAAATATGCTTTAGTGTCTGCATAGTCTGAGAGCCATATTTTTTTTTTTGTCCGATTGTCTTAGTTAGGATCAAATTTTTTGCGGGATGAGGTGACAGTTTGATTAGTACTATTTTGGGGGGCATACGCCTTTTTGATCGCTTTATGTTGCACTTTATGTGATGTTAGGTGACAAAAAATGTATTTTTTGGCACAGTTTATATTTTTTTTTACGGTGTTCACTCGAGGGGTTAGGTCATGTGATATGTTTATAGAGCTGGTTGTTACGGACGCGGTAATACCTAGTATGCATACATTTTGTTATTTATTTCACTTTAACACAATAATAGCATTTTTGAAACAAAAAAATTATGTTTTAATGTGTCCATGTTCTGAGAGCTATAGTTTTTTTTATTTATTGAGCGATTTTCTTATTTAGGGGCTCATTTTTTGCGGGATGAGGTGATGGTTTTATTGGTACCATTTTGAGGAACATACACCTTTTTGATCATTTGGTGTTGCACTTTTTGTGATGTACGGTGACAAAAATGCCTTTTTTGACAGTTTTTTTATTTTTATGGTGTTTATCGGACTGGGTGGATCATGTTATATATGGACGCGGCAATACCAATTATGTCTATTTTATTTATTTATTTCTAATTAAAAAAAAAATTCCTTATTTTTTTTTCTTTTACATGTGAAACCTTTTTTTAATTTTTTTATTTTCAAACTTTTTTTATTTTACACTTTGCGTCCCCCATAAGGTCATACAAGTCCTCTGGGGGACATTTAACTTAACTTTTTTCCCACTATTGAACTCTCCTGTAACTGGGGCTGACATAGCAGCCCCAGTTACAGGGGAAATACAGCCCCCAGAGAGGCTGTACAGCACTATACAACGCTGTACAGCCTCAGTGCAGGGCTTATCGAGGTCTGTAGTAGACCCGACAGCTCCTGCACACTCTCGTTGAGCGCTGTGTATACAGCGATCTAGAAGGCACGGACACCTGCCTTCTCTCTGGGTTGCAGCTGCCAGAAACGTCCATTCAGAGATAGAGATCCACCTCCCGGACAATTATAGTCAACTGGCAGATGGGAGGTGGTTAAAGGGGTCCTCTCACCCCAGGAAATGGCATTTATCATGTAGAGAAAGTTAATACAAGGCACTTACTAATGTAGTTGTGATTGTCCATATTGCCTACTTTGCTGGCTGAATTCATTTTTCCATCACATTATACACTGCTCGTTTCCATGGTTACGACCACCATGCAATCCAGCAGAGGTGGCTGTGCTTGCACACTATAGGAAAAAGCACTAGCACCGTAGGCCCGGCCACCAGAGAGGCAGATGCTTTTTCCTATAGCGTGCAAGTACAACTACCACTGTTGGATTGCAGGATGGTCGTATCCATGGAAACGAGCAGTGTATAATGTGATGGAAAAACGAATCCTGCCAGCAAAGGAGGCAATGTGGACAATCACAATATATTAGTAAATGCCTTGTATTAACTTTCTCTATATGATAAATGCTATTTACTGAAATGAGACAGCCCTTTTAACACAGAGGTTCAGATTTACTGATCCTATAGACGGTGTAAGGCCAGGCTGTCTATCACAGGCGCTCAGGCTGGATGATACACTGGGGCAGGGGTTGTCACTTCTCTCTGACTCTGTACCAGCTATTGGCTTACTTTCAGACAGATTGTTTCCCAGAATTGTGCTGAAATGTTGGCACAAATGGCACATTTCAGGCCCTGCCCCCTTTTCAAGAATTTCAGAAGAAGGTGTGCAACCCCTATGAGCACCAGTTTGTACACAGATGTTTGGCGCAGACGTATTAGTAAACGTGGGCCAGGGTTTGCTGTGTGCGGCAGGACGTTTTATTGGAACAGGGGGCTCTGTGAGGTGCCAGAAGATACCATACAGCGCTCTGATCTATGTGCTGGTATACATCCCCCCCGATCAGTGCTGGGCTAAAGGGGTTGTGCAGTGTAAAGATACCGATGACCAGGCTGAGCGGAGCCTTCACATACTAGCGCAGCGACATTGGTGGCCCGCCCTGTCCCTTCCATGCCCCCCTCCCCCGCCCACAGGCATCTTACTGCCAACCAGCCAGAATCAAGAAGGTACAAGCCGGCGCCGTTCCAATTAGGTCCGCCCACCAAGCGCCGCACAGGGTTGCAGACAACTGTGGGACAGGACCTCATGGGTTGCGGACAACTGCGTCGGTGCCAGTGACAGTCTGACAGACTGTGCCCCTGTATCCGCCACTGAGCTAGATAGGCTGGGAGCGACTCAATAAGGTCCTGGTAGGTTGTCACAGATATATGGAGCAAAGCTGGAAGGCACGAGGATCAATAGAGCAAACACGATAATAAAGGTGGTTCCACAGATTGGGTTAAAGTCTGGGGAAATAGGGGGCCAGGGTAGTCCTTGAAAGTCTTGGCCATGCTCTTCCAACCAATGTTGTACATTTCTAGCCATGTGACATGTTGCATTATCATGCTGGAAGATTCCTTCCACTTCAGGGAAAACAATCAGCATGTATGAGCAGGGCCGGCCTTAGGTGTTCAGGCGCCCTGTGCGAGATAACCTTGTGGCGCCCCCCCCCCCCCCCAAAAAAAAAAAAAACACTGCTTGTTGCTGGCATCATGGCATAGGCTGGCTGACTATCCAACCAAGTAGTTACCAGCCCTCACACCCCAAAGGCCGGTGTAATGTTATACTTCCCTAGTTCGTGAGATTTCCCTACCCTCGTCACTTCCGGTCGCACCGGACATGACGTGAGGAGGTGTGCCGCGCAGGCGCACAACGACAGGTTAGGGAAATTTCACAGCAGAGTGCGCATGCGCCAGGAGCCTCGCCGGCGGTTAGGGTAGGGAAAAACTATGGGCCAATGCGCAGGCGCAGTGATCGGATGGATGTTCTCAGCTGAACACCGGCCGACACTGCGCATGCATCGGGAGCCTCACCAGCGGTTAGGGAAGGGAAAAATTACGTACGGGCCAGTGCTTTTTCCCTACCCTAACCGCTGGTGAGGCTCCCAGCGCATGCGCAGTGTCGGCCGGTGTCCAGCTGAGAAAATTCGTTTCCAATGTAGTATTAATAACTAAACAATTAAATAATAAACATATTGCATTGTCTACTTACCGCCAGGACAATTAGATGATCTGGACTCTGGCTGCAGTCTGGCTCTGGGGACTCCATTGTCACTCTCTTCCCCCCCCCCCCTCCCTCTCTTGTCACTCTTTCCCCCCCCCCTTCCCTTGTCACTCTCATTATCCCCGCCCTCCCTTGTCACGCTCATTATTTCCCCCCCCCATCACTCTCATTATTTCCCCCCCCCATCACTCTCATTATTTCCCCCCCCCCATCACTCTCATTATTTCCCCCCCCCATCACTCTCATTATTTCCCCCCCATCACTCTCATTATTTCCCCCCCCATCACTCTCATTATTTCCCCCCCATCACTCTCATTATTTCCCCCCCCCATCACTCTCATTATTCCCCCCCCATCACTCTCATTATTCCCCCCCCCCATCACTCTCATTATTTCCCCCCCCATCACTCTCATTATTTCCCCCCCCATCACTCTCATTATTTCCCCCCCCATCACTCTCATTATTCCCCCCCCCATCACTCTCATTATTCCCCCCCCCCCATCACTCTCATTATTCCCCCCCCCATCACTCTCATTATTCCCCCCCCCCATCACTCTCATTATTCCCCCCCCATCACTCTCATTATTCCCCCCCCCCATCACTCTCATTATTTCCCCCCCCCATCACTCTCATTATTTCCCCCCCCCCATCACTCTCATTATTCCCCCCCCCATCACTCTCATTATTCCCCCCCCCCCATCACTCTCATTATTCCCCCCCCCCATCACTCTCATTATTTTTCCCCCCCCCCATGTCACTCTCTTTCTTTCCTCCCCCCTCCCCACTCTCTTTCTTTCCTCCCCCCTCCCCACTCTCTTTCTTTCCTCCCCCTTGTCACTCTCTTTCTTTCCTCCCCCCTCCCCCCTTGTCACTCTCTTTCTACTCCCACCTCCACCTCTAGTGTAGCGTGGCCGAGCTCTGTTAGGTCCGCGGTACAGGAGCATTTGTTTCCTGTACCCGGCCGGACTGACAGGAAGTGCACACTAAGTGAGCACTTCCTGTCAGTCCGGCCGGGTACAGGAAACAAAAGCTCCTGTACCGCGGACCTAACAGAGCTCGGCCACGCTACATTAACAGGCGCAGGATTCTTTAGACTAGAGCGGCAAGCGCTCAGCCTCAGCCACTCAGGCGGCGCAGAATGAGGGGCGCCGCCAGCCGCCCCCAACTTATATAAGCAACTTTTTTTTTTTTAAACCGCAACGGGCGCCGGGCGCCCCCTGCTGAATATAGGAGGAGGGGGGGGGGGAGAAAACATAAGTGCCGCCTCGCCTGCCCATATTACATTGCGGGCTGTCGGCCGCCCGGCGCCCCTGTTGCTATGGCGCCCTGTGCGGCCGCACAGCCCGCACACCCCAAAGGCCGGCCCTGTGTATGAGTGTATGTGGTCTGCAAAGATGTACTCAGGCCACAATCCATTGAAATTTCCTTCCACATACAGTAAATGAGTGGGCCCAGAGAATGTCACAAGAGCATCCTATAGACTATAACGGGTTTTGCTTTTCCAGTGATGGTTGCAGGGTTTTTGTTCTCTGATGTTTTTTGCCTGATAAGCCAATGTCCATCCGTTCAATGAAGCAGAAAAGGTGATTAATCAGAGAAGGCAACCCTTTGGCAATTAGCGGAGGGCCAATTTCTCAAACTAAGTGGCTTGGCTTGAGAAAGGTTCTGAGAGAGACCCGAAACATTGCTGTATGACATGTGTGAATAAATACCACATTTTTCACTTGAGTGCCGTGGATTTTGCAACATATATATAAACAGTGCTGCCCATAATTATTCATGCCCCAGGCAAATTTTGACTTAAAGTTACTTTTATTCAACCAGCAAGTAATTTTTTGACGGAAAATGACATAGGTAATAAGACGATGTACAAGAGGCATTATTACATAGAAACATAGAATGTGTCGGCAGATAAGAACCATTTGGACCATCTAGTCTGCCCAATATACTGAATACTATGGATAGCCCCTGGCCCTATCTTATATGAAGGATGGCCTTATGCCTATCCCATGCATGCTTAAACTCCTTCACTGTATTTGCAGCTACCACTTCTGCAGGAAGGCTATTCCATGCATCCACTACTCTCTCAGTAAAGTAATACTTCCTGATATTACTTTTAAACCTTTGCCCGTCTAATTTAAAACTATGTCCTCTTGTAGCAGTTTTTCTTCTTTTAAATATTCTCTCCTCTTTTACCTTGTTGATTCCCTTTATGTATTTAAAACTTTCTATCATATCCCTCTGTCTCGTCTTTCTTCTTAAGGTCCTTTAATCTTTCCTGGTAAGTTTTATCCTGCAATCCATGTACTAGTTTAGTAGCTCTGAACTCTCTCCAAAGTATTGTGGGAAAAAAACATTTCTCAGCTTTTTTTTACATTTGAGCAAAAAGTGTCCAGTCAAAAATTATTCATACCATAGTAACATAGTAACATAGGATTCAAGTCTGGACTCTGGCTGGGCCACTCAAAAACGTTAATGTTGTTGTCTGCTAACCATTTCTTCACCACTTTTGCTGTGTGTTTTGGGTCATTGTCATGCATAAATGTCCACTGGTGCCCAAGGCCGGCCAAGTTTCTCTGAAAACTGCCTGATGTTGTCGTTGAGAATCCTCATGCATTGCTTTTTTTTCATGGTGCCATTTACTGTGATTAGGTTACCTGGTCCATTGGCTGAAAAACACCCCCAAAGCATTAGGTTCTCACCACCATGTTTGACAGTGGGGATGGGGTTCTTTGAGTTGAACGCTTCTCCTTTTTTACCCCAAATGAAGGAAACATCATTGTGACCAAACAATTCATTTTTTGTTTCATCTAACCATAACACAGAAGGCCAGAAGTCTTCTTCTTTGTCCAGATGTGCTTTTGCAAAGGCCAAGCGAGCTTTTGTGCGCTTTATTACTTGCTGGTTGAATAAAAGTAACTTTAAGTCAAAATTTGCCAGGGGTATGAATAATTGTGGGCAGCACTGTATTAATAAATATATATATATATATATATATATATATACATATGTATTTTGTGACACAGTGAGAGGTTTGGGAAAACAAGTATTTTCCTCCCAGCATGTGCTGCTGGGCTGATTTACAGCCAGGTGAGGTCAAATACCGGACCAGATTTTAAGTGCCTGTCCGGGTTTTGGCAGCATCTGGCTGTCCTTAAATAGGTAGCTGGGCTCAGAAGCGAGGTCTCTGTGTTGGAATCTGGGAGCCTTGTGTCTGGATGAAGACTTGCTACCTGTTTGGCCTTAAAACAGGTTGGTGCTGCTATAGTCAAGGACTCTTTGAGGCAGAATTGCTGCATGGTGTGAATTACCACCAACACCACAAGGTGACTTTTTGCTTGATTATGACTGCTTGTTTTATCACTTGCCTGATATGTGACTAAAACACTGAACTGTTTGATCCAAAAATCTTGTTGTTGCCTCTATACTGCGTCCGCTAATCCTGTCTACCAGAGCGAAAACCCCACTATATATATATATATATATATATATATATAGTAAAAAAGAAGTTCCACAGCACCTCCATATGGTGAAAGAAACGTGTCCTGTATTGACCCAAGCATGGCTGAATAAAGGACACATTTCCTTCACCATATGGAGGTGCCGTGGAACTTATTTTTTACTGTATTCAGGTGATTTTGTTGATATCATATCGGCTGGCATTCCTTACACATTTTTTTATTTTTGGGGGGATTTTTTGTGGTGCTGCTCCTGCTACAACTTTTTAACTATATATATATATATTTATAGAGAGAGACAGAGAGAGAGATGCTAAGAAGTTCCTGGCTTTGCCCCTTCCAGTTGGAATTGAAAAATGATATTATATTGGTATTATATGAAAGCTTGATATATTGTTATGTAACTGTGCAAATATCAGATGCTTACGATTGTTATGACTATTTTTAATTTTAGGTAGAACCTGAGTTGGCAGAGGCACAAGGAAGTTTCATGTCTGTGGAGTTTTGAGTCCTCATTAAGTTTTTGTTTCTCCAGGGAAAGGACATTCATACTACTGAGGGCACTTCTCCCCTAGTGTTTGTGACGTCTCAGTGTGAATGTCTTTTTTCGCCAGATACACTACCTATTCATTCAATGATTCAGTCTCGCTGGAGAAGGCAACCTTTTACCAATAAGCAGAGGTCCAAATCTGATAAGACAGCAAAAATTGAAGCATTTTTTGCTGTTATATCTGTAAAGAATAGATCAAGGCAACTGGACTTACTGTAGATTTCTTGAAAATGTTTCACTTGTTCTTCCAACGAGCTTTCTCAATTCCTCAGAATTGAGAAAGCTCGTTGGAAGAACAAGTGAAACGTTTTCAATAAATCTACAGAAAGTCCAGTTGCCTTGATTTATTCTTTACAGATATATACCATGACCTGGATAAATGAGAACCTTCACAGACATTTTTTGCTGTTGCAGTAACCATCCATCTGCTTCGGAGCCCTATACGCAGTAGGGTTCACTGCATTGTTGTTTTAGATACAAGTGTGGTAGCCCTCTGGTTCATTTTGGTGGTGAGTTGCTCCACTGTAGAATGTCAGTCCGCCATCGTGCGTCTTTATAGTTGATGTTCCCCTCATACCAATGACACTTGGTGATACACAGTTTCCACAATACTTATTTGCAAAGGTAACATATGTCCACCCGAAAACCAATAATCAACCCTTTTTAGCCATGACAGCAATGAGGGATATGTGTGCAGTCAGCCTATCACACATCTTATATACCCACCATGCTCACAATATGTGACTTTCTTCTTGAGCTAGACGCTGCCAACGTCAAAAGTAGGAAGTGATTAATAATGGGACAACTCTATAGGTAAATATATATATTTATATAATATACACTATATATATATTTGTATGTACTGTATATCAGCTTTGCTGAATAGGTATACAATTGAAATCTGCAAGTACAAAGTTGCAATGCCCCCTACTGAGCTACAATTCCATGCACATTTCAAATGCGTAAAAAATGTGAACCCAAAATTAGCATTTGCTTAACTAAAAAAGCTACCCAGCCTGTACAATTTGCACCTCCTTGAACAACTCCATCACTCTCATCTGCCACAGGTATACCTTGGTGATCAGCATCTAGATAAGTTTCTGTGAAGAAAAAGAAATACTGGTTTATCTGAAGGAAACCTGTTGTAGCTAGATCCAAAAAGCATTGAACGTATTACCTAGAGGGTGTGATAGTGGGAGGAGCCACACAATATATAAGGCATGGGTTTGATCCTTCACAGGCAATGGCATCTTCCATCAATTAACTGCTAAATTTAGTCAGTGGAAGCTTCATAAGAGCAGCTCAGCAGGATTCCAGCAGGACATTTACTAATTCAGAACATCCAGAACGTCTCAACCTCCAAGAATGTCTTCCCAGGTAAGTGTATTTTCTTACTAGATGTCTTATTTCATGTAGATGTTATTAGAATAAAGTTAGAAATAATGGCAAGGAAGTAAATTGGTAGAAGCCAAAAACTGCAGTTTTATCACATATAAAGGTTTAAGTATATGGAAATACCTTTACAGTTAGTCATAGTAAGAGCTAACCGCAAGAGGTAGTAATTTATGTCAGCATTTAAAAAAGCATTTAAAAAAAAAACGAATCTAACAATTAATGTGATATAACTGATCTGAGGCTGAACTTGATGAACAGGAATCTATTTTCAACCTTTGTAACTATGTACTCCACCTAGTCCTGATCCACCGTATTGTATGGTACCATGTTATACTATAAATATAAATGTTAAAGGGGTTGCCGGCTTTTTTCATATTGATTGATGATCTATCCTCAGGATAGGTGATCAATATCAGATTGGCCAGGGCGATGGGGGGGTGACCACTGGCAGCACCTCCACCAATCAGCTGTTTGATGAGAATGCAGCACTGGTACAAGCTCCTGCATCTCTTCACTGTTTACCTGTACACTGTCGCAATTGCAGTGGTGTGCGGGTGTAATTGCAACTGCTGCCCCCATTCACTTCAATGAGATGGCTCCTTCTTGCTCAAGTGAATAGGAAGGAGCCGTCCTATTGGAGTGAATGGGATAGTGGTGTTGTGATTACACCTGCTCAGGCATCTGATAGTTCAATATAAAAAATCTGACAACTCCTTTAACACACTAAATCTAATTGTAGGTACAGTAGCTAGACTGTTTCCAATGTGTGTCCGCTTCTTTCTATAGGAGCCACCTGATGTTCATGCCATCCCCATGAATGAAAAACCAGAGGAGAAAACCAAAGATAAAATATTTGCTGGGATGAAAAGAAAGAAGAATGATAAGAAAGTAGAAAACCTGAAAAGAGAGCTGGAGATTGTAAGTGATAGAAAGGAAAAAGATGTATATGGATGATAAACATTGTATATGGTATTATAAAGTACTGACTATAGTTTTCTTTTCTAGACTGACCACAAGTTAACTAAAGACGAATTGGAAAATAAATATTCTGTAGATATCAAACAGGTAAGTCTTACAGTTGGTTGTCTGGTTTAGAAAACCTATTTCAAAATATCATATGATTATTAATTAGTAGATGGGGCGCCATCATTCAAGACTCTTAGGGCTGTTTCACACGAGTGAATCCATTGCGAGAACCATGCTCCGTGTGTGAGCATGATCCTCCACTTCTGAACTTCAGCATTATCATGGTTTATTATGCTATGTGCCTCTGATTGACCTGTCATTGTGACCGCTTTATGTCACTATGAATCTGTAGAAGTAAGGTCAAGCAAAAGCACACAGCATTATAAATCAGTATAATGCCCTGCGCTCCTGCAAGTCCAGAACGGAGGATCACATTCACACACGGAGCGTGATTCCTGCAGTGGACTTGCTCATGTGAAACAGACCTTAAGAAGTAGCCGGTGCAAAGAAAGAAGCTACAATGACAGTCTTACTCTCTGACCTGGAGTGTCCATGTATTACATGAACAGCCTATTTATTTCAGCTTGAGCTGTTTAATGCTTTATTTTACATGTGGTGGTATTGTAAAGGAAATTAAAAAAAATTGACTGTGTTTGTACAGCTCATCTTTGCAAGTCTCAGGAACCCATTATCAATAGTGGACCATCCCTTAAACACAATAATAAAAGCATAGTTTACGGTCTCATGTTTGTCCCTTCTGCCAACAAGTATAAAAAGTTGCACAATATTTTAACAAATTATGTTTAACTTTAAGGGTTTGAGCACTGCAGCTGCCCAGGAAATTCTCACCCGGGATGGACTCAACAAGCTCACTCCTCCAAAAGGAACTCCTAAAATTGTCAAATTTTTGATGCTAATGGCGGGTGGATTCTCCATTGTTTTCTGGATTGCGGCCGCCTTGTGCTTTCTTGCATATGGCCTTCAAGTTGCACAAGATCCTAATGTTTCCAAAGACAATGTAAGAAAAAAAACACAATAGACTTTGCAAATGTAGATCTCAGTTGCATTTTGTTTCTGTTAATGTATTATAATTCCTTTATGTCCTCAGCTGTGGTTGGCGATCATCCTGATTTTAGTGGTGGTGATGACAGCCATCTTTGCTTATTACCAGGAAGCTAAAAGTACCAATATTATGGCTGGCTTTAAGAATATGGTACCCCAGGTAAGAAGTGTTACAGCAGACTTCACAAATTAAAGGCTACGGCCACCTTTGGGGTGTTTTTTTTTTAATTTATTTTTTATTTTGGGCTAAAACATCATTGCTTTTGGTCTTTATTTAAAAATTACAACAGCTTTTCCTGCATAGCTTTCAGTTTCTGGGTATTTGCAGACAGGCAAGCTTTCTCCTTCACAGTGAATCCACCAGAGAACTGCTCTATTGGTGGATTCTGTACCTCTTATTTCGGAATTCCTAACAGCTCATAAACATTGATTGAAGCCAAATTCTTATCAAATAAGAAGTTAGCTATAATGAGTGATTATGAGCTTCCAGGGAACTAGAGCTAAGAGTCACAGATGTAGCTGACAGAGCAATTCTCTAAGAGATTCACTGTGAAGGAGTCTTCAAATACACAGAAAGTGAAAGCTTTACAGGAAAACTTTTAATAAAGACCAATTGAAAAAAAATAAAAAAATCCCCTCAAGATGAGTAGATTTCTGTCATAAAAATGCCCCAACATTGATCATTGCCTTTAAACTTGAGAATTATTTCTTATAGTGATTTATTCTTTTGTTGATTTAGCAAGCCTTGATTCTTCGTGATGGAAAACGTATTGAGATGCTAGCAGAGAATCTTGTTGTTGGGGACATTGTTTTTATTAAAGGAGGAGATAAAATCCCAGCTGATTTACGTATGCTTGAATGCCAAGGCTGCAAGGTGAGAAAAATAGAGAAGAAATTTTTGCAGTCATAAATAACATTATGGTTAATAGTTTGAAGACAATCTTTGAACGCATCATAAGAATGACCTGTTGCTTTTGATATGTAGGTTGACAACTCATCTCTCACTGGTGAATCAGAGGCGCAACCTCGTGGTGTGGAGTGCACAGATGATAACCCTCTAGAGACCAAGAACCTGGGCTTCTTTTCTACAACCTGCTTGGAGGGTAAGCTGTAAATCAGTATTCAGAGCTTCTCACATATATATCTTTTAAATTGTGCACCTAGTGGCAGCACCTAAGATGATGCCTATTTATCAAAAAGGAACAGAACCTGATCTAATACTTTATGTTTACTCTACAGGCACAGCATACGGTATAGTAATTAACACAGGTGACCGTACAGTCATTGGACGTATTGCATCACTTGCCTCACAAGTCGGGAACCAGAAGACACCCATCGCCTTGGAGATTGAGCACTTTGTGCATTTGATCAGTGGGCTTGCAGTGGCTGTTGGCCTACTTTTCTTCATCATTTCCATCTCTATGGGATATAGTCCCCTCAATGCTGTAATATTCTGTATTGGTATCGTGGTAGCTTATGTGCCTGAGGGACTACTGGCAACTGTAACAGTAAGTAGTACATATTAATTTGCCCATTTTTATAATATTATGTTTGTCAAGAGTCTCTTTTGAATAAGACTTCCACATGTGTGCCCAATAGGTTTGTCTATCCCTGACGGCAAAGCGTATGGCAAAAAAGAATTGCCTGGTGAAGAACTTGGAAGCTGTTGAGACTCTTGGGTCCACATCAGTCATTTGTTCTGACAAGACTGGGACCCTTACCCAGAACCGTATGACAGTGGCACATATGTGGTTCGATAATATCATCCACAATGCAGATACCAGTGAAGATCAGACAGGTAAGAACTTGTGAATCTTTAATTTTCACACAGTAGATTCAATAAATGTCTCCACACAACACACTAGACTTCTCTTGTCTAAATTCAACAGGTAGATAACCACTGGTAATTGTTTCTCTACAGGTGAAATGTTTGATCAGAGTTCCCCAACTTCGCAAGCACTGAGTAGAATCGCGACCCTCTGTAACCGAGCAGAATTCTGTGCTAATCAGGAAGAAGTTCCTATCAACAAGGTAAATTGTCAATTATATACATTATACATATATGTGAAGGATAAAATGCATCTCATAAAGAAAATGTTGTTGGAACTCTCCTCTGTAAGAGTGCCTTGCATGGATTACATGCTTCCCAGGAACCTTGTTGGAGGTTGGGGAAACCAGACCCACTGAGATATTCATAAGGCAACTCCCTTAGGGTCAATTTGTTGTATTTTGATTCAGAATCTCATTAAAACGGGTTGATATCTTATCTGCTTTCACTATTTGTGCAGAGAACAGTCAACGGAGATGCCTCAGAAGCAGCTTTATTGAAATTTACCGAGAATATTATAGGAAATGTCATGGACATTAGGGAAAGGAATGAAAAAGTTTTGGAAATCCCATTTAATTCCAGCAACAAGTACCAGGTAATTGATGAATTTGGTTGTACTTTGATGTCCAAGCCATCTATGGCATTACTGGTTATTTGGAATCCAATGTTTCTTTAGAGCTGACATCTATTACTACTTCTTAGGTCTCTATTCATATCCCAGAAGATCCTGCTGAGAAAGGTTACCTGCTAGTGATGAAAGGGGCCCCAGAACGTATCTTGGATAGATGTAGCACCATCATGATAGGAGGACAGGAAGTGCCACTGGATGCTGAAATGAAAGATAACTTTCAGGAGGCCTATATCGCCCTGGGGAGTCTGGGAGAGAGAGTTCTTGGTGAGTATATGCAATTTTACATTGACATTTTGGAAATATCTAAGCAACCTAGACTTAATGCATCTTTGTATCCCATACCTTCAAGATATATTTAAAGTTATCATAATAAATTGCTAACATCTATTTATTTGTTATTTTTCTTTTGTAGGTTTCTGTCAAATTCTGCTTCCTTCTTCTGCCTATGGGCCGGGTTACCCTTTCAATGTAGAAAGTGAAAATTTCCCCTTAGAAAAATTATGCTTTGTTGGCCTCATCTCAATGATTGACCCACCTCGCTCCAGTGTTCCTGATGCAGTCATGAAGTGTCGTAGTTCAGGCATTAAGGTTAGTGTCCAAAAACATTGATCAAAGTGAAGCTGAATTTAGCAATCAGTGCAAAATAACTATTAATCTGTATTTATGGCAGGTTATTATGGTCACTGGGGACCATCCAATTACAGCAAAAGCAATTGCAAAAAGTGTCGGTATTATTTCAAGTACTAACGAGACGGTGGAAGATATTGCCAGCAGACTAGGAATCCCTGTTGAACGAGTTAATCCCAGGTCAGACATTCATTTACCACTTTCTCAGACATCTGTCAGCATCTTAAAATGCCTTATTCACTTCAATGGAGATGAGCTGTCAGTAGATAGACACAACCTCGTACAACCGCTTAAATTACAATTGTATTCTACTTAGTGCATTGACCGGTTGATTTTAATTATAGGGATGCTTGTGCCGTTGTAGTAAATGGAGGTGAAATAGTTGACATGAGTTCTGATGAACTGGATGACATCTTGAGAAATCATACAGAAATTGTGTTTGCCCGGACCTCACCCCAACAAAAACTTCTCATTGTCGAAGGTTGTCAGAGACTAGTAAGTTACGGTATAGTCTTAAAGGATAGAATAATAATGCAAGGTTGACTTTGGTGACTGTACTAAGAATACATTATATCTATAACTTTCAGGGTGCCATTGTGGCTGTGACTGGGGATGGTGTGAATGACTCCCCTGCATTGAAAAAAGCCGATATTGGTGTTGCAATGGGAATTGCTGGCTCTGATGCTGCCAAACATGCCGCCGATATGATTCTTCTGGATGATAACTTTGCTTCTATTGTGACCGGTGTGGAAGAAGGTAAGCTGGCCATTCTAGGAATATAAATTTCTCAACTTCCCAACAAGACAGACAAGGCTCATCTATTTTTGTGATCATTGCTTTAATAAATTGGGTTTAACTAAGCAACTCCATATCTAAGATGTACTGTATCATTCTTGTATCATACACTGTTTAAAGGAACACAAAACTTAGAAATGACTAGAAATATAAACATAAAAACAAAATAAACTCGCCCACCTTGTTTGTCAATCTGCAGGATTTTCAGCATTCTCCTGAAATAAACATAGTTACATAGTTAGTACGGCTGAAAAAAGACATGTCCCTCATGCTGTAATAGTGGATGGGAGAGGATGACGATGAAGGGAAAGTAGAGGGAGGGGGTGAATGTTAGAAATTTGTTTTCCTTATTAATCCAGTAGAACATATATATATATATATATATATATATATATATATATATATATATAAACGATCTGCCCTAAAAGGAAAAGAAAAATATTCCTGATCTTTAACAGTCTTATAGTGAACTAGTCTATGGTCAGTCTCTTTCTGATCCCTTCCATTTTGTATACTAGAAGAATTTTTCAAGATTTATAGCAGAATTGTTGATATATTGTTCCAATTGAAAGCGGATAATGCTGCCATACATTTCCAATAGCTCATTAATGTAATTCCCCTGCAGGTCGCTTGATATTTGATAACCTGAAGAAGTCCATTGCATACACCGTAACCAAAAACATACCAGAAATGATTCCTTTCATGGTCTATGTGATCATCAGCTGCCCCTTGCCCATAGGAACCATCACCATCCTCTTCATAGAGCTGGGAACTGACATTGTAAGTCGATTTTTTAGAGCATATAGTATATGTGCATTTCATACAATGATACACATTGAATGTACAAGTCTCAGTGGAGGTGACCTCATTGGAAGTAGTTTTCTGTAAATTATATAATGTCATCTTCTCAAGGACAAATGATTTTCTCTAAGATATGCAATTCTTCTGATTTCCTCAGATCCCTTCTATTGCTTTAGCATATGAGAAACCCGAAAATGATATTATGACCAGAAAGCCACGCAATCCACACAAGGAACGACTGGTGAACATGCCACTGCTTTCATACTCCTACCTTCACATTGGTAAGAATTTTCTTTCATTACAAATGATATTTGAAGTCAAATGAGTATAAAACAAAAAAGGATCATGCTACGAGGCTTACATGTATATGACTTATATGATCTACAGCTGCAATGGAAGCCTTTTCTGGGTTTGTGAACTACTTCACTATCTTGGCTGAACAAGGATTCCTTCCAGCTAGAACAATTGGACTCAGAATCGAATGGGAGGACAAAAACATAAATGAACTGGAAGACAGTTATGGGCAGGAATGGGTAAGCATATTAAACCAAAAGTCAGGGGATCTATTAAGCTACTACTTTAATATTTATAGACAACTGACGTAGTCAATTACTATAATTCAGTGGTCTCCAGCCTGTGTCTCATCAACTATTGTTAACTGAAACAAACTCTGAAATGGTTGTACCCTCCAATGGTTGCAATGTATTCTATACAGTAGGGGTGTAGCTAAAGGGGTGTTGATGGGACATGTGCCATTGTTTACATGTGCTACCAAGCTACCTTAACAAGGACAGTAGAGTGAACCTTTGTCCTGGGTCAAGGAAAGCAAGACTGTGTTGCTGCTATACAGTATTAGTTTCCGGAATGTTTTCTGGACTTTTAATTAAAGTTTGCTATAAATACATCCTCTGACCATCCTTGAGCAGTGGACGCCACAGTTCGCTTATAATAGGCACTAGTTATTCTTCACATCTTCATGGGTGATGGTCCAATATCTCTGCACTTGATGTCTCACAGTAACATAAGATTAGACCTTGTAACATTTTTAAGACACTAATCATTGATCTATATCTGTAGCCAGCACAGCCAGCAATGTCTTGCTACTTTGCATAGTTTTTACTAACATCCTAGGCAAAATCCATGTTTTTTTTTTTTAACAAAGTAACCTATATTATCTTGTCTTTGTTTTGTAGACCTATAACCAGCGTCTCTACCAGGAGTGGTATAACTACTCAGCTTTCTTTGTCGGTATTGTGGTCTGCCAGATGATGAATGCAGTTATCCGAAAAACAAGAAGGAACACCCTGCTGACCAGTAATTTCTTCAGGTGAGTGACAAGTTTTAGTTGTGTATAATGCACAACTTTCTAGCAGCATGTTGCCTGTTACATCTATGTATAAATTAGTTTAGGCAGGGTTATAGACACAGGAGGGGGGTAACACAGCTAAATTAAAATGGGGTAACCTGTGGGCTAGTTAGCATGGAGACAGAGCAACATAGTGGGGCTATTCCTAGCAGGAGGGATATATTATTATAGCAATAAGACAAAGCAATCTGGTATTTCCTTTGCACTACATTCTTTTTTACTTTCACAGGAATAAAATTGTCTTCTTGGGTGTACTCTCACAAGTAGTCGTTGGAATCATCCTCCTCTATGTTCCTGGATTGAATGAAGGATTGCACTTTATGCCCATTCGGTAAGTATCAGCATATAGCAAAGTAGTAGATACTATAGCAAAGTAGTAGATACTATAATTTAGCAGCTATAGTAACCAAACCCTATCCTAAGCAGCTTCTTCTGTCCATGAGAATGTTGGATATCTGGTTATCTGACTTGGCCATTTACATACTTTTTCAAATATAGTCAATGTGAATATTGGGCAACAGTAGTACAACCACGTAATATGAAGTATAAGCATTAATGACAGGTGCAACCATGTTATCACAAGATGGTGCAACAGAAGTTAATTGCTCGCCAGCTGCTTCAGGTTGTCCCTGCCATAACAGATGAGATGTAATGCTGTACTCAGAAGCAGGTTTTGATTGCAAAGTTGACATTACAGTGTCACCAACATTAAGTTACTGTATAAAGTCATAAGTATAATAATACTCTACCCCCATTATTACAGATTTTGCCATGTGCAACGTACATATTTCACTTTCTACTCCGCAATTTGCTTTATTTTAATCAAATGTTTGACATCTGTTTAATTATTCTTCACAGAATCCAATACTGGTTTTGTGGAATTGAGTACACAATTCTCATCTTAGTTTACGATGAAATTCGAAAACTTCTCATAAGAAAATTTCCTGGCAGTAAGTATCTATAATATGAACATCTGAGACACATCATTCTCGACCAATGCATATACATCAGTATCTATACACCTACAAAGACCATTGTTGGCCTAAACTTGTAATGATGGTATCATTGCAGCATGTAGGTCATTAGTGGCATATATGGATGGTCAAGTACCTGCCAAACTTCTGCTATGTCAGGCTTCCCTGTCAAGTCTGCCATGGCAGATACTCCTTTTTTTTCTGCTAACAAGTTGTTTTAGTTGCCCTGGTCAATCCATTTATAGGAATTTCAAACATCTCGAATAATAGGATTAGGTCGAATCGCTCATATAGCATTAGGAAAAACCTGGTTTTACTCAAGATACACCTTGCCACTCCATGCCCATTTCATTAACCAAATTAGATTGCTAATGATTTGCCTCCTAATGATGAGTAGTTAAGCAGCAAGGTTCTCCGTATAGAAATCTGAAGACTTAAAAATGCACCTATTTATTCTTAATGTCTTTTTTTCAGGTTGGGTGGATAAGGAGCTTTACTACTAAATTATCATCAAGATTTCCCATTACTGGACCAACATTCTGACTGCATCCCTCAATTTTTACCTGTACATATTGTATAATTGTATATAGTCACATAATGTAAATAAAAATACATTTATTTTAAAAAATATATATGATATATTGTTTTTATTGTATTATATTGTAAGAAAAATACAGTTAATACCTTACCTTATAGTGAAAGTATTCTAGATAAAGCGAGGAAAGGTTAAGTAAGTTAAATAAGGTAAATGTGAACAAGTTCAGTCATTGCTGTGTCCTTGTTTATCATTTTTAAAGATTCTCTAGGTACTGGTACAGTGCCAAGTGATTGGTGCAAGCAAATGTGGTGCCCATATTCAAAAAAGGATCTTATAGACTAGTAATTATAGACTAGTTAGTCATTGATTCCTATTCAGAATGGTCCCGGGATAAAACTGCTGTACCCCAAGGTTCAGTGTTGGGTCCCCTATTATTTAATTTATTTATTAATCATATCAAGGATAGGATTAATAGCACCATTTAGATTTTTGCAGATGACACTAAGTTGTGTAGTACTGTACAATCTATGGAAGATGTCCATAAAATACAAGCTGACTTGTAGACTCTGAGTGATTGGGCATCCATTTGGAAAATGAGGTTCAATGTGGATAAATGTAAAGTTATGCATTTGATAGAAATAATCTCTGTGCATCATATGTCCTAGGGGATGTAACACTGGGGGAGTCACTTGGAGAGAAGGATTTGGGTGTCCTTGTACATTATAGATTGAATTACAGCGTACAATGTCAATTAGCTGCTTCTAAGTCTACCAGGATATTGTCATGCAATAACAGAGGCATGGACTCGCGGGGGAGGGATGTAATATTACCACTTTACAAAGCGTTGGTGCGGCCTCATCTGGAATATGTAGTTCATTTCTGGCCACCAGTACTTAGAAAGGACGCACTGCAGCTGAAAAAAGTACAGAGGAGAGCGACTAAACTGATAAGGGGCATGGAGGGTCTTAGTTATGAAGAAAGATTAAAATATTTAATTTATTTAGTCTTGAGAAGAGACGTCTAAGGGGGAACATGATTAACCTAAACAAGTATATAAATGGGCCATACAAAAAATACGGTGAAAAGCTGTTCCATGTAAAATGTGCTCAAAAGACAAGGGGGCACTGCCTCCGACTGGAGAAGAAAAAGTTCAGTCTCCAGAAGTGTCAAAGCTTCTTTACTGTAAGAACTGTGAATCTGTGGAATAGACTTCCTCAGGACGTGGTCACAGCTGGAACAGTGGACAGTTTCAAAAATGGTTTAGACAAATTCTTAAAAGTGAAAAACATTAATGCTTATTAAAACGTGCAGAAATCTGAGTCTCACTTCCTTCTGGAATTCGCATCCCCACCTATCCCTTGGTTGAACTCGATGGACTTATGTATTTTTTAAACCGTATTAACTATGTAACATAGAAATAAAAACCACAATCCAATGTCATTTAAAACCATAATTACCAGGCTCATTTTCATTTTTTTCCTCCTCACCTTTCAAGAGCCATAACCTTTTTTTTTTGGTGGGACAATTGGTATTATTTAAAGTTAAAGTTTGTCATTTGATACCACAATAGAGCATTTATTAATGCACAACTGAAATGAAGAACTGATTATTTTTCAGTCCCCACACTAGTTTTACTGACATCTGCCAAATGTCAGAAAGGTGGGGGGGAAGTGTGAATTTCAAGTCATGTAATGTGTTGCTTTGTCACAAAATATATGCATCCGATCAAATGGCATGCACGCTACCCAGGAGTGCACCAGTGTCAGTAAGCATGGCCCAGTGGGCTTGTATGACTCCCAATTACCAAGCGTAAATCTGACATAATAAAAAAATGTGACATTATTCAGTGCAGATTAAAGAGGGAATACAATGAATACAATGATCAATGAGGAAATTATTCACCTCTAATTTTTAGGGGTCATAAACAGCCAAGCAGATTATATCTTTTTCTTGACAATTTATCAAAAAAACATGCACAACTGATATTTTTTACAAACAAACTGAAAAATCATTGTGAATCATAAAGATTAATTTATGATAGTGATACTGTATGTTTCTACAGCCTATAATACTCATATGAACACAGTACCAGTATTTAATCAGAACTGTAACATGTTGATAATTAAAATCATAATAATCTGAACAAAGTCATCCAGCTTTAAAAAAAATCATGGATGCAATCTTTGTTAACTAGGTACTGGAAGAAATGCCCTATTTGTATGGATGGTCTAGCAACCTACAGACAGTTGGCCAACCTGTTTGGAGTTAAACAGAGCCGTAATATGCTACATAGACATCTTTGGGGGAAACATTGTCTACACCAACCTTCTGAAGGCATTTGCACAATATTGGGCTACGAGCCAGACATCCCGTTACAGGTGTTCCATTGACCTCTCGCCACCTCTCTCAAAATGTATTATGTTGCACAGCATTTAGGCTGGAACTGAGGTATACCCTCTTCAATGTTCATCTGAAGGAAACCTTTTATACCTAGATCTGGAAAACAGTGCATTTTCTTATTTCATAAAAAAGGTTTAAGTGATCTTATAAAAGAAAAAAGTTAAAGCAAAATCTAGTCGAATTTACTAGATCACTATTAGTGCAATCTTTATGAGGGTAGTAAGAAATAGTGGTATGTAGTGTTGAGCGAATCAAAGTATCCAAAGTGGACTTCAATCTGAATTTCAGGAAAATTTTGATTCGGCACATAGCAGAATTTCCTTGTGCTTTGCAGTAACAAATCAATTTTCCATGAAATGTAGATTAAAAAAAAAACACTTACCTCATCCATTTGAGCGCAAAGAGGGCACAGATTTAGATTAGGTCCTGTCTGACTGAGACCACCTTGGTGCTGGAAGGCGGGCAAAGATGTGTTTTGATCAAAATATATTGGCTGAGCATCTCTGATTTTATTATATCATATTGAGGGATTAGTCCATATGTTTTAAGGCTGATTCATTGGCCTGTATTTGTGGGAGGGGCACTGCTGCCTATATCAGGGCAGCATGCCCCCTCCCTCAACGAACGTCGTCTCAATACTGGCCTCGTTTTGTGTGTGGGGAGCTCTATAGCATTTTTTTCGTCTAGCCTTCAATTTCATGTCTCAAAATACACCGACAAACTCGCGCCTAGAACAGGTAAGTGGCTGCCTCGTATCGCAGCTTCGATGTCGAAAGTCCGGCCTGTGGTGCCGGCTCCCTAGGTAAGGGGGATCTACACTGCACTGGAGCGTTCTGCCAGGCAGCTTCGGCTCCCACGAGGCATGAATGGTAGGGTGCAGGGGTCAGCGTGATCCCGAATTCAACTATCGCATCTCACATCCTTTTTTTAAAAATTACATTTATTTATCATTTTCTTCTTCTCAATAAAACAAGACAAAAGACAAAAGTAGGGGGTAGACATTACAAATATACAAATATACACGATCATAAATTACAAAGGTGCACCAAAACAATTTTTTCCCCCATCCAATTTACTTTTGCTTCACAATAAATACAAAGACCCAGAAAAAAAGAAAGACCTTTTTCCCCACCCTCCCCTCCACCCTCTTGGTTGTCTTGGAGTATCTTCAAGGCATTTCCTTTCCATGACCTCTTTTCAGGCACTTATATTCTCCTCTTCTTACTCCTTATTACCCACCAGTTTCACCTGGCTACTTTCTCATATCTGTGCACCCTTTCACATAGATTTTTCCACTCTACAACACTTGGTGGACTGTCCGCTCCCCATCCTCTAGCCAGTACAACACGTGCCAACATCAACCCCTTTTCCCATTTCCTTTCGCTTACTTTATCCGCCCCAATTCTTCCAATATCTCCCAGCACTGCTATACTGATCTCCAGAGGTGCAGATTTCCCAGTTTCTCTCCCGAGGTCCTGGAAAACTTGAGTCCAGTACCCCTGTACAATCGAACAGAACCAAATCAAATGCACAAAATCGGCCCTCTCCTCTCCACACTTCCAACATTTTGCCTCCCCTGTTTTGTACATCTTACTCAGTACCCTAGGGGTAATATAGGTCCGATGGAGGATAAAAAACTGCGTCAATCGGAAACTACTGGAGATAGTACTCCTTTTTACATTTTTATAAATACTTCTCCAGTCCAGAGTTGAGGGTTCCACCTCTTGTGCCCATTTCTTTTCACTATTAAATCTAATCTCACATCCTTAATGTATTTCACGGGCCGCTGTGCCACTAGCGAGGTAGGGTTGCAACCGCAGCGCAAGTTTTTTCATAATCATGCCTGCTCCCGCACTCACTCACCCCTGCCTCGCTCCAATCTGCTGTTTGATTTCCACAGACGCTCCTCGCAGTGTCTCTAGTGGTTCTGTCTGGTACTGCAGGCAGGAAGGGAGTCTCAGTTCTCATGTTTGCTCCCTCTAGTGGTTCAGTCTGGTACTACGGGCAGGAGGGGAGTCTCAGTTCTCATGCTTCAGTTATTACATGTAATTGTTGTGGCAAAGAAAAAAAAGAGTACTTATATGTATATATACACTAATATATATATATATATATATATATAAATATATATATAGCCTTGGTACAAAACGAACAGCACACATATAAAAGGTGTATCAATCAAGGTAATCGGTTCAAAAACATAATTGGTAATTAAAAAAGTACAAGTACAAAATATGTCAAAATACATACAATGTATTTTGACATATTTTGTACTTGTACTTTTTTAATTACCAATTATGTTTTTGTACTGATTACCTTGATTGATACACCTTTATATGTGTGCTGTTCATTTTGTACCAATGCTTGAGAAAGGCTCATGTATGAGCCGAAACGTCGCTCTTTGCCACTTCATGGGTGAATAAAACACAATGATTTATTGAAGAGTCTTCTGGAGTGAAGTCCGATTTTTGTTCTATACAAGTGGGTAAGCACCTATTGCCATACTTGGACCTTGCACCCTCCTATTTTCCTTTTTTCTTTTTGGATGGTGCTACCAGTGTTTTTTTCTAATATATTTACACTCACCTAAAGAATTATTAGGAACACCTGTTCTATTTCTCATTAATGCGATTATCTAGTCAACCAATCACATGGCAGTTGCTTCAATGCATGTAGGGTTGTGGTCCTGGTCAAGACAATCTCCTGAACTCCAAACTGAATGTCAGAATGGGATAGAAAGGTGAATTAAGCAATTTTGAACGTGGCATGGTTGTTGGTGCCAGACGGGCTGGTCTGAGTATTTCACAATCTGCTCAGTTACTGGGATTTTCACTCACAACCATTTCTAGGGTTTACAAAGAATGGTGTGAAAAGGGAAAAACATCCAGTATGCAGCAGTCCTGTGGGCGAAAATGCCTTGTTGATGCTAGAGGTCAGAGGAGAATGGGCCGACTGATTCAAGCTGATAGAAGAGCAACGTTGACTGAAATAACCACTCGTTACAACCGAGGTATGCAGCAAAGCATTTGTGAAGCCACAAAACGCACAACCTTGAGGCGGATGGGCTACAACAGCAGAAGACCCCACCGGGTACCACTCAACTCCACTACAAATAGGAAAAAGAGGCTACAATTTGCACAAGCTCACCAAAATTGGACTGTTGAAGACTGGAAAAATGTTGCTTGGTCTGATGAGTCTCGATTTCTGTTGAAACATTCAAATGGTAGAGTCCGAATTTGGCGTAAACAGAATATGAACATGTATCCATCATGCCTTGTTACCACTGTGCAGGCTGGTGGTGGTGGTGTAATGGTGTGGGGGATGTTTTCTGGGCACACTTTAAGCCCCTTAGTGCCAATTGGCCATCGTTTAAATGCCACGGGCTACCTGAGCAGTTCTGAAGGCAAAAGGGTGTCCATTAGTATGGTGTTCCTAATAATTCTTTAGGTGAGTGTGTATATATATCTATTTATATATATATATATATATATATATAGAGAGATAAAAAATGAGGCAGCACAGTGGGTTCAATCAGTAGAAGGGTGCACGGCCCAAAGGATAAGCAGTCCTTGTATACAAAATATCAAAAAAAGGCAGCACTCCAAGGATTAAATGAAAAAACAATCACCTTTTATTCACCCATGTGGGCAGCGCAACGTTTCGGCTCAGCACTAGAGCCTTTCTCAAGCAATTTGCTTGAGAAAGGCTCTAGTGCTGAGCCGAAACGTTGCGCTGCCCACATGGATGAATAAAAGGTGATTGTTTTTTCATTTAATCCTTCGAGTGCTGCCCTTTTTTTGATATTTTATATATATATATATATATATATATATATATACAGTACAGACCAAAAGTTTGGACACACCTTCTCATTCAAAGAGTTTTCTTTATTTTCATGACTATGAAAATTATAGATTCATACTGAAGGCATCAAAACTATGAATTAACACATGGGGAATTATATACATAACAAAAAAGTGTGAAACAACTGAAAATATGTCATATTCTAGGTTCATCAAAGTAGCCACCTTTTGCTTTGATTACTGCTTTGCACACTCTTGGCATTCTCTTGATGAGCTTTAAGAGGTAGTCACCTGAAATGGTTTTCACTTTTCACCATCAGTTGCATTGTGGAGAAGTCAGGTGGATACACAGCTGATAGTCCTACTGAATAGACTGTTAGAATTTGTATTATGGCAAGAAAAAAGCAGCAAAGTAAAGAAAAACGAGTGGCCATCATTACTTTAAGAAATTAAGTCTAGTCAGTCTGAAAAATTGGGAAAACTTTGAAAGTGTCCCCAAGTGCAGTCACAAAAACCATCAAGCGCTACAAAGAAACTGGCTCACATGTGGACCGCCCCAGGAAAGGAAGACCAAGAGGTGTAGGGGTGCTCAGCATCTTGCAGCGGCATGCTATTCCATCCAGTTTGCGTTTAGTTGGACCATCATTTATTTTTCAACAGGACAATGACCCCAAACACACCTCCAGGCTGTGTAAGGGCTATTTGACCATGAAGGAGAGTGATGGGTTGCTGCTCCAGATGACCTGGCCTCCACAGTCACCGGACCTGAACCCAATCGAGATGGTTTGGGGTGAGCTGGACCGCAGAGTGAAGGCAAAAGGGCCAACAAGTGCTAAGCATCTCTGGGAACTCCTTCAAGACTGTTGGAAGATCATGTCAGGTGACTACTTCTTGAAGCTCATCAAGAGAATGCCAAGAGTGTGCAAAGCAGTAATCAAAGCAAAAGGTAGATACTTTGAAGAACCTAGAATATGACATATTTTGAGTTGTTTCACACTTTTTTGTTATGTATATATTTCCACATGTGTTAATTCATAGTTTTGATGCCTTCAGTGTGAATCTACAATTTTCATAGTCATGAAAATAAAAAAAACTCTTTGAACGAGAAGGTGTGTCCAAACTTTTGGTCTGTACTGTACCTCACCCGAATTCTTAAATGTCTCATGCTTTTCAAAGTTTGGTGTTGTAATTTGGAGTTATAAAGTTGTCTTGAAAGAAATTTGTTGTTTATTTTTCGCCTCCTTCAGGTATCCCCACAATCTAACCACTTTAGTTATACATCAACAGGTAGGAGCTACGTTCTCCCGTCAGTGCCCTGACCACAAATAATGTTTGCATTCATTGTGTTAGTGCATTAATATCTGTGATTTTTTTTTATTTATAAATCTAGCCATTCGCATCCACATATATTAATGTATTATTTAGTACAGGAGGTTTTGTATTTTTTTCTGTGATTTTTGACTATTCTGTACGACCCTTCTCTGTGTATTTGTCTGTTTTGGGTTCCAGTTGTGTGAACCCAACTGTTGTGGGTTCCTGCAGTTTTTACCGCAGTTGCTTGGTTTGGCTTAGGGACGGTCGACCAGTTGTGGACTTGCCAGTTGTGGACTTGCCACTTAGAGCTTGCTTGGCAAGTAGGCAGGAACAGCGGGTTGGGTGCAAGTTAGGACTCACTGCTTGAGTGTGTTTCCCTGCTGACAGTCGTGACAGATATAGTGCCCTCATGCTGCAATATTCTGCATCAGTATTGTGGTAGTATATGTGTCTGGGTGACTACTGGCAACTGTAATGGTGAGTAGTTCATTTTAATGAGACCATTAGTAAAATATTGTTTTGGTATACTATTTAGCCTTCCGAACTCTATGTGTACACTATAGATTTGTCGATCCCTGACAGCAAAACGAATGGCAAAGAAGAGTTTCCTGGTGAAGAACCTGGAAGCTGTTAAGACTCTTGGGTCTACATCCATTATTTGCTCTCACAAGACTAGGACCCTGACCCAGAAGCGTATGATGGTGGCACATATTTAGTTCGATAATATCCACAGTGCAAATACCAGTGAAGATCAGACACGTAAGGGCTCATTAATCTCTTATTATCGCAAAGAAGAAGCAGTAAATGTCTCCATATAACACACTAGGTTTCTCTTAATTAAAGCACTGAGCACTGAGTAGAATCAGCAAGGTAAATTTTCATGAGCCCCCACACAGTTCAGTAGATATAACTATAAAAAAGTTATGGGGGTCTGTAGGGATTTGTTTTGGTAGGCAGTGTAAGCGGACGCAATTCAGAGGCAAGACCATGGTTGAAAAGCAAAAGTTCAGTGTTTATTCACACAAACAGGCAGAAAAGAAAAACAATACTTTACAGGGTCCTGGTGTTAATTCACACAGCAAGAACCCTGGTGTTAATTCACACAGTAAGGGTCCATTCACACGTCCGTTTTTTCTTTCCTGATCTGTTCCGTTTTTTGCGGAACAGATCAGGACCAGATCAGGACCCATTCATTTTCAATGGGTCCTGGAAAAAATCGGACAGCACAATATGTGCTGTCCGTTTCCGTTGTTCCGTTCCGCATGTCCGTTTAAATATAAAACATGTCCTATTATGTTCCTGAAAAATCGGATCCTGGTACAATGCAAAGTCAATGGTTCCGCAAAAAACGGAAGACATTCGGATGTCATTCCGTATGTCTTCCGTTTTTTGCGGAATCCGTTCCTGGAAACACATAGCAAATATTTTATTATTATTATTATTATTTTTTTTTTCCGAAGAAATCCAAACAACTTTATTTGATTATTGAAATGTATACATGTTTCCGTTTTTTGCGGATCCGCAAAAAACGGATGACATACGGAAACATTTTCAGGAACAACGGATCCGCAAAAAACGGACCGAAATTCGGATTATAGAAAAATACTGACGTGTGAATGTAGCCTAAGAGTCCACAGAACAAAACATGTCACCTGGCAGTTCACAGCAGGCTTTAGGGCGCCTGACTCCCAGCAGGCGGCTCTCATGCGGCTCTGAGCCTTGCAGCATGATGGAACTCCTCAGCTCCCAAACACAGAGCTTCCACCGCTCCAATATCACCTGGAGGATCATTCCACACCCAGCTGAGCTGCTGGCTGGGTTTTTAAATCCCAGCCCAAAACCTGGCCTGAACGTGGGGAACAGCCACCCACCCTGCTCTTTGGCTGCTCCCAATAAGGACCGGCCCGGATCGTCTTTACAGCCACACTAAGTAAAAACAGTGTCAGCGAGCACTAGCCGGCGCTGACACACAAAATTACCGGTTCCTATCTCACTGAGGCCAGGAACCTCGGTGACACGTACCTTCCAGCAATGACGGACCCTTGCGCCTTCCTACAGGGTCATAATATGGTGATGTAAAATGTTTCAAAGTTTTAATAAATTTTTACACATCTGTGGCATTGTTGTAATTGTACTGACCCAGAGAATGATGGGCACAAGTCAGTTTTGCCGCAAAGGGAACACCGTAGGAACAAAACTCGTAAAACTGTTGTGTTTTTTTCCAATTTCACCCCATTTGGAATTTTTTCCCCGCTTCCCAATACATTGTATGCCATAATAAATAGTGGCATTAGAAAGTACAACTTGTCCCACAGTTATGTTAAGTTATGGCTCAAGGAAGCTAGGGAAGAAAAATAAAGTCAAAAACAAAAAAAAACTCCGGTACCCTAATGGTTAATTATTTTAATTCCTTCCTCATCACTAAGACCTTCCATGTACCTTATTAGTTTAGTCGCTCTTCTTTGTACTTTTTCCAGCTCCAGGGCCTCCTTTCTATGGACTGGTGCCCAGACTGGAGCATATTCTAGATAAGGGTGCACCATAGCTTTGTAAAGTTGTAATCTTACATCTCTTTTAATACATGACAAAAGCCCTAGAAGCAGCTGTTTCATATTGTATGCTGTTATTTAATCTATGTTCAAAGTACACCCAAATCCTTCTCTACAAATGACTCTCCCAGTGTTACTCGCCCTAGTGTAGGTCATGTACAGGGTGGGCTATTCAGTATACAGCAAGGCCACATGGGTTGATTATTACTAACATATCAAACCTAAGACTGGGGAGCCGGATCCGGTGTAGTGAAAGTTGGCATAATGGATAACTTACCTGCAGAATTCTTTCTGGGCAACGATTTGGGCCCCCTCACTTCTGCCTACGTCCCCACCTCTACAGCAGCTGCACACCCTGTGATGACCAGGGCACAAGCTATAACCAAATAACAGAGACAGCCCCAAGTTGCGCTGAAAAAGGGTCAAACCGGGTCTGCCAGTGTGTTCCACTGAGAGGGAGCCATGTAACAGAAGCCCTCTGTTTGTCTGTTGAAATATTGTGGATGTTGGGATACTTTTGAATGCGTTAATTAAAAGAATGTGGTTTACAGTCTGGGGAGTTTCTTTACTGAAGATAACTTTCATCCAAGCGGTATACAGCTTTGGTCTCTGGTCCCAGCAGGTTTTAGCAATGATTGGCAGGAAATTAATGCTTCTGCTTTAAACTTGGAACTTGCAGGATAAGTCATCTGCTTGGTAGCTCTGTAACTGTGGCAAGAACTAATTTTCTGCACTCTTCTGTAACTTCTGCTGTATGGGGACAGACTAGCTGAGGAAGAATGGCTTCTCCTAGGTCTCTGGACTTATCTCACAGATGATTTCTCAGGAAATGCTTTCTTCCTGGAACTCTGGAGGTTGTCTGCAGTTTCTGCTTCTTCATCCAGCTGAGGCTGAAGGTGCTCAGACTAGGAATATGATCAAGTCTCAGCCGAGACAAGATCCTTGCTGTCTTCCCTATGCAGGGGATCTCCTACACACACACCCTACCCCTAGTAGGGGGTGGGCTACACTGACTCTAACTTCCTTCTCCACCCATGCTGCAGGATGTGGGAACAGCCCACTTCTCTCACAGAGGGGGAGCTAAGCTGGAATAATCCATTCCAGCCTAGATATACTAAACTGGGACTAGTTTCTTGCCAAAGGAATTGCTGGGGCCTGCTGGTGAACCTGGAAAATTACAAGAACAATGGAATTTAACATGGTTTTATATGCACATATGTGGAGGACATAATATAAATTATATCAAATGACAATATACAGACTCTTAACAGATAGTAGCGGGGTAGAGGCGTGTAGTAACACAAGTCTGGGGTGTTTCACGTAGACAGGCAGTCTAGACTTGCGCCAAATTTATCACAGGGGCTCAGGCTGGATGATAAATTTGGTGCACGGATAGACACTATTTGGCTTTTTTTGTGACAGATTTTTATGCCTGAATGTTGGCACAATTTTGGTGGAAAATGGGCTTCTTAAGCCATGCCCCTTTTCCTGTGAAGTACTGCCCCCTTATTAGCATCAGGGTTAGTCATGTGACGCTGGCCACGTAACATTACCCCTGCCAGTGGGTATTCAACAGGCAGCCTGCTGGCCACAGGTTACCTGTTATTCAGGTTCCACCTGCAATTGCATCTGACCTGGCGTACTTACCTCCTGCTGATATCCAACAATCCTCTGCCTGCTCCTTGTGTACTTTTGCTGCTCTCTGGTATTCTGACCCTGGCTTCCTCCTGACGATCTTCTGCTGACTCCTTTGGCACTTCTCCTGACTATTCTCTGCTTGCTCCATTTTCACTTCGTTGCTCTCCTGGTATTTGACTTGGTTCGTTCACGTTCTGTTGTATGTGTAACGGGGCGCTGCTTAGCTTCGGGAGCGAGGATGTGTGTTTGGCGTCATTCCCAGTGCGGCCTTGCTAGCTGGGAGGCTCCCTGCTCACTCGGTGCTCGACTTGTTTGTCTGTCGGTCATGTGATGCTGGCCAGGTCACATGACCCTCACTCCCCACTATAAATACAGGCGGCCTGATGGCTACAGGTTGCCTGTGATTTTTGTCTTATAGGTTGTGTACTTTATTGTTATTAAGCTACCTCTGGAATTGAGCCTCGATCCGCCTCTTGACACCTCTTCTGCCTGCTCCCTGTACCTTGACGCTACCTCTCGGATTTTGACCTCGGCTTGTTTACGGATTTGTCTTTGGCTCTTCCATTGTTCTGACGTGACCTCCTGGACTGACCTCGGCTAGTTGACCCGCCTCACCTTCCGTTTTTGTTCTACCTCTTGTCCGCTTATTGTAACTTCTCAGTAGCTGTCCTCTTCCCTGCTGTCTCTTTCTCTCTGCTTGCACTTAGTAGGTTAGGGACTGTCGCCCAATTGCTCTCCGTCTCCTAGGGCGGGTGGTGCAAGTAGGCAGGGACAGGGGACCGGGTGGCAGCTCAGGGGGTGCACCTCCCCTCTATCTTGATTCCCGTGACTCTACCCGTGACAGTATGTCTGGTCTGTCCTCCCAGCACTTATTGCAAGTTAGGGACTGCGATCCAGTTGTCCCCTGTCATTAGGACTTGCGAGGCAAGTAGGCAGGGCCAGGGGTGAGGGTAGAGCACAGTGGTCACTTCCCTCCCCCCTATGTGTGTGTGTGCATACGCGACCGTTACAGAATAACAAGCCCTACCAAACCACTGTATCATGAATCCTCTGGTGACCCTGAAAGAGCACGTTTCTAACCTGACGCAGATGGTGCCGGAGCTAGGGGAGAAACTCCATTCCCTTGAGTTAGGACAAGGCTTTTCTACTCCTCGCGCCTCCAGTCCGCAAATGGAGCCGCAGATTAAACTTCCAGAACCCTTCTCTGGAGACCGGAGGAAGTTTCATTCTTTTAAGGAGACTTGTAAACTTTATTTCAGATTGCGCCTCTACTTTTCCGGCTCTGAGAGTCAATGCGTGGGCATTGTCATTTCCCGATTACAGGGTGATCCCCAGGAGTGGGTGTTCTCTTTACCGGCTGACGCCAGTTGTTGAACTTCTGTAGAGGGTTTTTCAGGCCCTGGGTACCTCGGGGTAGTGTGTTCCCTCGGGTTGAAATGAACCAGCCCATAAGAGTCAGTTCAGGTCAGTTCTGTCCGATAACCTGAAAGATCTTCTAGTGAGTTATCAGCTTCCAGAGACTCTAGAGGAGACCTAGCTGTTCGACTCGACCGACGGGTTAGAGAGAGACGACAGGAACGACGGTTCTCTTCTCAGGAGGTGGTCCAGCCTGAGGTCTGTCACAGAAAAGGAGCTGAGGTCTCTCCCGAAGAACCCATGCAGGTTGGCATGACCCAGGGGGATCCTGACCATTGGATTAACCAGTGCACTAAGAAGATCCTCTCTGTCAAATCTCCCCAGGCAAGGCAACCTAACGACCAAGTACACCCTGATATTACGAAAAGTAAGCTTTTAGTACCCATAATGATATCTCTGGGTGTAAACAAGTGGTTGGGTAAAGCCTTTATTGACTCTGGCTCAGTGGCCAGCTTTATTGATCATGAGTATGCAATAAGACTGGGTATTACAATTTTTGTTCTACCTACGCCTATCCACATTATGGCTATCGACTACCCTCCCCTGGTGGGTGGTACGGTGAGGTCATGTACCTCAGAGATTTCTTTAACTGTGGGGGGGTGTCACTCTGAGAAATGCTCCCTGTTAGTCCCGGAGAATTTACCCGTTGAGGCAAAGTGACACAGTGCGGAGATGGCAGCAGCATGAGGAGACCACAGAGTGGCAAGGTGACATAGTGTGGAGATGGCAGTAGCAGCAGCAGCATCAGGAGACCACAGAGTGGCAAGGTGACATAGTGTGGAGATGGCAGCAGCATCAGGAGTATACCACAGAGTGGCAAGGTGACATAGTGTGGAGATGGCATGTAACGGTCACGTCCACACACACACAGGGGGAAGGATAGTGACCACTGCGCTCCACCCTCACCCCTGGCCCTGCCTACTTGCCTCACGAGTCCTGATGACAGGGGACAACTGGACGACAGTCCCTTACTTAGGATATGTGCAGGGAAGACAGACAAGACAAAATACGGAACGTGAACGGACCGGAACGGACCGGGTCAGAACCAAGAGAGCTACACAGTACAAAGGGTTAAGCAAAGAATGGTCAGGAGAAGCCGGGGTCAAATACCAGGAGAGTAGAGAAGTACCAGAGGAGTCCGCAAAGAGTAGTCAGGTGGGAGCCGAGGTCACAATACCAGGACGGATGCGCAGTACTGGAAGAGCAGGCAAAGGATCGTCAGGGAACGAGATCAGGTGAGTATTCAGTAGTCCAACAAATAGTCAGGAACCTAGAAATTAACAGGCAACCTGTGGCCAGCAGGCTGCCTGTATTTATAGTGGGGAGTGAGGGTCATGTGACGTGGCCAGCGTCACATGACCGACAGACCGACCAGTCGAGCACCGAGTGATCAGCTCGGCGCTCAAGGCAGACCTAGGAGCAGGGAGCCTCCCAGCTAGCAAAGCCGCCCTGGGAACGAGGTCAAACACAGATCCTTGCTCCCGAAGCTAAGCAGCAGGTCTGCGGCTGATGGGAGACCGAGTGCGCCTTTGGCACCCCGTTACATGGCTGCAGCATGAAGAGACCACAGAGTGGCAAGATGTCATAGCATGGAGTTGGCAACAGCATCAGGAGGCCACAGAGTGGCAAGGTGACATAGCTTGGAGGTGGCAGCAGCATCAGGAGACCACATAGTGGCAAGGTGATATAGTTTGGAGATGGCGGCAGCAGCTGCATCAGGAGACCCCAAAGTGACCTGGTAACAGAGTAGGGCGGTGTGTGGCAATACCAGTACCCGCTGACGAAGGTGGGTGAAATAAGGAGCACTTGGCATCAGATGTGTGGCATCAGGTGGGTTGCAGCATCAGAGTAGTAGCTGAGACAGGTAGCCATAAGAAACCGGTGTCTTTTATCAAAGTGTTGGTGTGGCACCATGGATGATCTAGTCTGATGCATCAGGAATTGGTGGTTGGAAATCCTGGTTGATCCATGCCTGATTTATCTTGACAAAGGTCAGTCTCTCCACATTTTGGGGGGACAGGCAAGTTCTCTTTGGGGTAACTATGGCCCCCGCCGCACTAAAAACCCGCTCTCATGCCACACTACTGACTGGGTAGGACAGCTTTTCCAGGGCAAACTCTGCTAGTTGCAGCCACAAATCCAGTTTGGCTACCCAGTAGTCCAGCAGATCTTTAATGTTGGGTACAGGGTGCTGTCCAAGTATGCCACCACCTGCTGGTTCAGGTCCTGCTCCAGGTCTACCTGCTGCTGCTGGTGAGTAGTTTCTTCACTATGTGGGTGAAGAAAGCTACTCATCAGCGACTGTAGACTCAGGCTGCTGCTGATGGAGCTAGTACTGCTCCTGCCACCCCACATCGCATATCAGCCTATGTTGGGGGATGCCGTTCTGCAGCTGCAGCTCAAGGAGGTTGTGCTTTGCAGTGTACGAGTGGCTGAAGTGCATTCAAAGTTTCCTGCCCATTTTTAGGATGTCTTGCAGATGGGTGGAAGACTTCAGGAACCGCTTGAGAACCAGATTGAACACGTGTGCCATGCAGAGCGCATGGCTCAGCCTTCCTTGACACAGCGCCGCCACCATGTTATTCCCGTTGTCGGTCAGCATGGTTCCGATTTTCAGTAGATGCAGACAAAGCCAGGATTTGATTTCTTGATGCATCACACAGAATAGTTCCTCCCCTGTGTGACTCCATTTGCCAAGGCAAACCAGGTGAAGAACAGCGTGACACTGCCGAGCCATGCATATGTGGTATGCTGGAGGGGCACTGTGAATTGTCCCTGCAGTGGAGGCTGAGGACACGGTGGAGGATGAGGAGGCGGACATTGTCGCAGGACCAAGGGCGTGACAACGTGGAGGCGGAAGCGGCGTGATCTGGACAAGTTGCTGGTGTGGCTGTGCAGGAACCACATTCACCCAGTGGGCCATAAAGGACATGTACTGTCCCTGACCTTAGTTACAGCTCCACATGTCGGCGCTGCCGTGCACTTTGGAAGACACCGACAAGCTCAAGGACTGGCCCACTTTCTGTTCGACATATTTGTGCAGGGCTGGTACTGCCTTTTTCACAAAGAAATTACGGCTTGGTACTCTCCACCTCGGCTCGGCACAAGCCATCAGTTCTCTGAAAGGTGCAGAGTCCACCACTTAGAAAGGGAGGGACTGCAGCACCAGCAACTTGGACAGGAGCACGTTCAGCTTCTGCGCCGTTGGATGCGTGCACGCATACTGCTGTCTCTTGGCAATCACTTTGGTGGTCGATTGCTGACGGAATGACTGATGAGGAGGAGCATCTGGACCAGCAGAAGATGGGAATTGCAGACAGCTCCCTTCGGCTGAGGTGGTGGAGCCTTGACTAGCTGAAACCGGGTGCGTGCCACTGGGAGATGCAGCGATAGCTGCGGCAGGCTGGACAACCACATCGGAGCAACGGTTCTCCCAGGCCACTGCATGGCGACGCTGCATATGTTGACTCAGGGCCGTTGTGCCAACATTGGCAACCTGGCCACGCTTCACCTTCTGCCCACATATTCTACATGTGACCACGTTAACCTACTCTGGCAGCTTAAAGGGAACCTGTCATCAACTTTATGCTACCCATACTAACGGCAGCATAAAGTAGAGACAGGTGAGTTGATTTTAGCGGTTTGTCATTTAAAAGTTAAAAGTAAGTGGTTGCCAAGAACCAAGATAACAATCATTGCAGACTGGCCTTGGAAAAGAGTCACGGCCACCCGAGAAGAGTCATGGTTATTCATAAATTCCTACTCTCCCTGCCCACCTGCTGATGCTTGATAGTCTTCTACCTAGTTTTCTCCCTTTCTCTCTAGTAGAGAACTGCCAATCATCAGCAGATGGGCGGGGAGTGCAGGAGATTATGAATAACCAGGACTCTTCTCAGGTAGATTTGACTCTTTTCAAGGCCTGTGCTGCAATGATTATGATGCTGGTTCTCAGCAACTACTTACTTTTAGCTCATGTGTGATACACCTCTGAAATCAGCATTTCTGTCACTATTTTATGCTGCCCTCAGTGAGGTCAGCATAAAGTTGATGACAGGTTCCCTTTAATAAAAAACTGCCACACCGCTGAGTAGGTGATTTTCCCCCAAAAGTCCGCACACACACTGACTGCTACTGGCGCTGCCTCCGTGAACCCCTGCACCGCTACCTTCCGGACACTTAGGCTGCTGCGAAGCAGGTGGTCTACCCCGGGCACGTTTGGCTCCCAACCTGCAACTGCTGCCACCCTGCTGACTCCCAGCCATGCTACCACGCAGCTGGCTTAGCCGCTGCCTCACAGGAAGCTGCCATCCTCTTCTACTGATGATGATGAAGCCCCTTCTGCACCCGGCTCCCAAGTGCGATCGGCATCATCATCAAGTAATGTCTGAACGTCACTGATGTCCTCCTCAGCGGTCTCTGGGTCAGAAGCCTGACCGCTCGCAACACAAGCTCCTGGGTCACTCTCCTCATTACTACTTGCCTGCCTAGCGGAGGTAGTGTCAGATGTCTCCTCCAGATCTTGGCTTTGCAGTAGCTGCTGACTGTCCTCTAGCAGCTCATTCTCGCTTGTCCAGAGCGTACCATACTTCTGTGGCTGGGGGAACAACAAAGGACAGAGGCAGGTTGAGGACAGGTGAGGGCACAGGGCCTGCTCCCAGGCCATGCCAACTAAGGGTTATGTCTGACAAACCCACCGACTGTTGGTTGGGTGTGTCTGATGTCACTTGGGATGATGTGGTATAACGGGGCGCCGGCGATGCGCTCCGCAGCGCCGACCGCGCCCCGCCTCTGTACAGGAACGAGGACGTGTGCAGCGTCCTCGTCTCCTAGGTGATGGGATTGACCCAGCCGCTCACGTCTCCTCAGCACGGCCGGCATCCTCGGTCCCCCCAGCAACCAGATGAAGCCTGAGCACTCGGTGCTCAGCCTTTTGCAGCAGGGCGAGTCATGTGATGCTGGCCAAGTCACATGACCCCTGTTACTCAGTATTTAAACAGGCAGCCTGCTGGCCACAGGTTGCCTGTTATTTAGATTCCTGCTGTGAATTTGCATTATCTGGTGTACTTACCTTCTGCTATTTCCTGACGAACCTCTGCCTGCTTCTTGTGTACTTGCTGCTCTCCTGGTATTCTAACCCCGGCTTCCTTCTGACGATCCTCTGCTGACTCATTAGGTACTTCACGATACTCCTGGTATTTATGACCCCGGCTTCTCCTGACTATTCTCTGCTTGCTTCATTTGTACCTCGTTGCTCTCCTGGTATTGACTCGGTCCCAGGGGTGGATTAAGTGCATGATATGCCTGGGCTGTCTACCCAACTTGGGCCCCTCCCTCCATTTTAGTTTCGTTTTTTTTTTTGTATGAAGAGGCTGCGGTGCTTCATGAGCGCCACAGTCTTTTCCTAGGCCATATGACATCTTCAGACTAAAAAAAAATACCCCAAATTATTAAAATTAAATTCTGAAAATTAAAGTGAAAAATTTGGTTGCCAAATTTAAAATACATATAATTATAATTAAAAAAAAAACATGGAGGAGAATACAGCACCACATACCTCTTACATCCAGTGACATCTCCTGTCATGTAGACCTTCTCTTTCTTCTTCTCCTCCATTTGACCCAGACCACCATGGCAAATTCTTTCAGCCACATCTCGTCTCTACAGTTTGTAACACAGACTTAGATTTCTCAATTTTTCCATCAACCTCCCTATCCTGGTGTCCCCACAGTGTCATCCTGCTGCCACCCCCAATACTGTGCCCATTGTGCTCCCCAATGCCCCAGGTACTATACATCTGAAAAAATAGTGACCCTTATAGACATAATTGGAGTCATTTATCAAACTGGTGTAAAGTAGAACTGGATTTCCAAAAGAGCTGTCAAAAATGAATGGTGGAACCTGATTGGCTGCTATGGGCAACTAAGCCAGTTCTGCTTTATACCAGTTTGATAAATTACCCCAAATGTTCCTATAGTGTCCACAGCAGCTATAATGTTCCCTAGCGTGCCCCCAGTAATAATAACACCCTCTATTGTGCTCCAGGAAATACTCTCTGTATAGTGTCCCCAAAAATAATAGCCCCTACACTGCCTCCCTGATAGCAACACCCCCATATAGTCATTTCCACCACACTGCCCCTACATAGTATTCCCCCCATAGTAATTTGCCCCCACCCAGTAATTTCCCTGAAACTGCCCCAATATAGTACACTGCCCCACATGGTAATTTCACCCACACTGCCCCCACACAATAGTTTCCCCCACACTGCCCCCACACAGCCCCCACACAATAGTTCCCCCCACACTGCCCCCACATAGTAATTTGCCACCACACTGCCCCACATTGTAATTTGCCCCCACACTGCCCCATATAGTAATTTTCCCCCACATAGTAGTCCCTCCCATAATAATTTGCCCCCACATAGTAATTTGCCCCCACACTGCCCCATATTGTAATTTGCCCCCACATAGTAGTCCCTCCCATAATAATTTGGCCCCACACAGCCCCACTTTCCCCCCAATGTACTCGATGTCTCGTCATTAATATGTCCTCCTGTGTGCCCCCCCCCCCACATGTCCAGTAGGCACATGAAATAAAAAAAATGAAAAAATAAATAAAAGCTAAACCATGTCCAGGGCCAGGTGCTTGCTCGCAGAGGAAGGCAGAATGAGGCAGGCGTGCACACGTCACGATGCTGCGTCCCGATGCTGCGTCCCGACACAGGCACAGCCGCGCGATCCTGCGCCAGCATTTCGCTACCGCATAGGCCTGAAGCCTATGGCGGTGATCGGCAACGGGACAGGGAGCTATGCGCTTCTGTACCCCGCTGCAGTATGTGGGCGTTCAGGTCGGCGTTGGGCCTCCCAGCGGTGCTGGGTCCGGGACTGTCGACCTGAACGTCCCTGTTGTAATCCGCCACTGCTCGGTCCGTTAACGTTCTGTAGTTTGTCTGGTCTGTCCTTCAAGCACTTATTCCAAGCTAGGGAATTGCTGTCCAGTTGTCCCCTGTCATTTGGACTTGCGAGGCAAGTAGGCAGGGCCAGGGGTGAGGGTGGAGCGCAGTGTTCACTTTCCTCCCCCCTGTGTGTGTGTGTGTACACGACCGTTCCATGTGGATGACCGAGTTAACCAATCAAGAACGCTGGGTTGTTGGTCAAGACACGACCGCTAGATGACACAGGGAGCTAAGGCCTCTCGTTGCGACTCCTCCTGCCATGACCCCTTACTCTGCAGCGACCTCTGCTTGTGCCCGAATCATTGAGGCCTCTGCCACTCCTCTGTATATGGCGAGGCACTTCTCTGCCTGACATACTTGTAGCTGAACTACACAAATTAAACAGAAATTAAAATAACCCTAAAAGCAAAAAATATATTTATCTTTTTGTACTAAAATAGTCCACTAAACACTTTCACCACAATTAACTGCAGAAATGCACTGAGAATATATTTTTCTTGTAGTACTGAAATACGCCCCTATAAGCTTTCACCAGAAATAACTGCAACAGTGCAGTGCGAATATAGTTTTCTTTCTTTACTGTAATATGCCACTAAACGCTTTCACCAGAAATAACGTGCAGTGCGTATATATTTTTCTTGTTGTACTAAGCTACGCTTCTATACACTTTCACCAAAAATAACTGCAACTGTTCAGTGTGTATATAGTTTTCATTTTTTTACTGAAATACGCCCCTATACGCTTTAAACAGAAATAACTGCAACAGTGCAGTATGTTTAGGTTTTTCTTTTTTTACTGTAATACACCCCTATATGCTTTAAACAGAAAAAGCTTGCAACAGTTCAGTGCGTATATATATATTTCTTGTTGGATTGAAATAGGCTATTATACTCTTATACTACAAAACAATCAAAGAGTGAAGTGCATATATATATTTTTCTTGTAGTTCTGAACTACGCCCCTATACGCTTTCACCAGAAATAACTACAACAGTGTAGTGCGTATATATTTTTCTTTTTTTACTGTAATATGCCCCTATACACTTTAAACTGAAATAACTGCAACAGTGCAGTGCGTATATATATTTCTTTTTTTTACTGTAATACGCCCCTATACACTTTAAACCCTATACACTTTAAACAGAAATAACTGCAATAGTGCAGTGCGTATATACACTCACCTAAAGAATTATTAGGAACACCTGTTCTATTTCTCATTAATGCGATTATCTAGTCAACCAATCACATGGCAGTTGCTTCAATGCATGTAGGTTGTGGTCCTGGTCAATACAATACCTTGAACTCCAAACTGAATGTCAGAATGGGAAAGAAAGGTGATTTAAGCAATTTTGAGTGTGGCATGGTTGTTGGTGCCAGACGGGCCGGTCTGAGTATTTCACAATCTGCTCAGTTACTGGGATTTTCACGCACAACCATTTCTAGGGTTTACAAAGAATGGTGTGAAAAGGGAAAAACATCCAGTATGCGGCAGTCCTGTGGGCGAAAATGCCTTGTTGATGCTAGAGGTCAGAGGAGAATGGGCCGACTGATTCAAGCTGATAGAAGAGCAACAGTGACTGAAATAACCACTCGTTACAACCGAGGTATGCAGCAAAGCATTTGTGAAGCCACAACACGCACAACCTTGAGGCGGATGGGCTACAACAGCAGAAGACCCCACCGGGTACCACTCATCTCCACTACAAATAGGAAAAAGAGGCTACAATTTGCACAAGCTCACCAAAATTGGACTCTTGAAGACTGGAAAATGTTGCCTGGTCTGATGAGTCTCGATTTCTGTTGAGACATTCAAATGGTAGAGTCCGAATTTGGTGTAAACAGAATGAGAACATGTATCCATCATGCTTTGTTACCACTGTGCAGGCTGGTGGTGGTGGTGTAATGGTGTGGGGGATGTTTTCTGGGCACACTTTAGGCCCCTTAGTGTCAATTGGCCATTGTTTAAATGCCACGGGCTACCTGAGCATTGTTTCTGACCATGTCCATCCCTCCATGACCACCATGTACCCATCCACTGATGGCTACTTCCAGCAGGATAATGCACCATGTCACAAAGCTCGAATCATTTCAAATTGTTACTTGAACATGACAAAGTTCACTGTACTAAAATGGCCCCCACAGTCACCAGATCTCAACCCAATAGAGCATCTTTGGGATGTGGTGGAACGGGAGCTTCGTGCCCTGGATGTGCATCCCTCAAATCTCCATCAACTGCAAGATGCTATCCTATCAATATGGGCCAACATTTCTAAAAAATGCTATCAGCACCTTGTTGAATCAATGCCACGTAGAATTAAGGCAGTTCTGAAAGCAAAAGGGGGTCCAACACCGTATTAGTATGGTGTTCCTAATAATTCTTTAGGTCAGTGTATTTTTCTTTTTTTAATAAAATATGCCCATCTATACTTTCACCAGAAACAATCAAAGAGTGAAGTGCGTATATATTTTTTTCAACAGAAATAACTGCAGAAATGAAATGCGTATATATTTTTCTTGTCATACTGAATAAGATACTAAGATATAAGTCACTAAAGGCTTTCCAACATAACACTTTCAGCCCAATAACAACAATAAGCTGGAATGACAGAGCTGTCTAATGACTATTTGGATCCCCAAATAATCGTTCCCTGCACTTGTAAAATCACTTTCCTATCAATGTCCCTAGTGCCTTCTGACATCTCTCCCTGCACTAAGATGCTGTGAAATGATTCCTCCCTATCCTTTCCCTGCACTTATAAATCATTTTTTAAGTACTTTTTTAAAACATAGAGGTTTTCCAATTGCTGTCCCTAGAACCTTCACACGTCTGTCCCTACACTCTGAACACTGGAAAATGGCAGAATCTAAAATGTCTGCCGTATTTAAAGGGCTGTGACATCATAGGGCTGATTGGCTGCTGATTGGCTGCATGCAGGCATGTCAATCTGGGTGATCCCCCCCTTCCCAGAGTTCCTTGTCCCATGTCCTCAGTCCTCACACGTGTATCCACCGTGTATCCACCATTTTAGAAAAATTGCAATTCTTTACCATGAAGCGTGAGGAAATTTGCAATTCGTTGCAAATCGATTTTTTCTGAAATTCGGATCCAATTCCACTTCATCAGCTTCAATTCGCTCATCTCTAGTTATAACGATAGAAAAGTTTGAAATAATACCCACAGTATGGAACAGTACCAAATGCCATACAAAACATGCGTCACCCTTTGTAAATTGTCTGCTCCAATAAATATATACTAGATAAACTGCATTTTTATGTGCTTCACCTCTAGATTGGTACTTGTTACTTGGTACTAGTAATGTATACATATAATAGATACTAAACTGGTCAATAGCTAAACTAATCAAGAGAACAAGAGACTCAGAAGCTAAATATTATCAGACAGACATATATATAAGAGAAACAAATCCGCCATATACAGTACAGACCAAAAGTTTGGACACACCTTCTCATTCAAAGAGTTTTCTTTATTTTCATGACTATGAAAATTGTAGATTCACACTGAAGGCATCAAAACTATGAATTAACACATGTGGAATTATATACATAACAAAAAAGTGTGAAACAACTGAAAATATGTCATATTCTAGGTTCTTGAAAGTGGCCACCTTTTGCTTTGATTACTGCTTTGCACACTCTTGGCATTCTCTTGATGAGCTTTAAGAGGTAGTCACCTAAAATGGTCTTCCAACAGTCTTGAAGGAGTTCCCAGAGATGCTTAGCACTTGTTGGCCCTTTTGCCTTCACCCTGCGGTCCAGCTCACCCCACACCATCTCGATTGGGTTCAGGTCCGGTGACTGTGGAGGCCAGGTCATCTGGCGCAGCACCCCATCACTCTCCTTCATAGTCAAATAGCCCTTACACAGCCTGGAGTTGTGTTTGGGGTCATTGTCCTGTTGAAAAATAAATGATGGTCCAACTAAACGCAAACCGGATGGAATAGCATGCCCCTGCAAGATGCTGTGGTAGCCATGCTGGTTCAGTATGCCTTCAATTTAGAATAAATCCCCAACAGTGTCACCAGCAAAGCACCCCCACACCATCACACCTCCTCCTCCATGCTGCACGGTGGGAACCAGGCATGTAGTGTTGAGGAAGGGTGGCAGGTATGCATAAATATATATGCATGCCTACTGGGGCATGCATATATATATATATTAGTTATGCATAAATGGTCCCCTCAGAGGGCGATGTGCGCAGATGTGCCCAGCACCTGTGCCCATCCTCCTATGATATTCCCCAGGGGCTCATTCCTGCCCCTGTGGGAATTCATGTATTATGCCCCCTGAATATATATATTAAATCCATATATGCCCCCTGAATATACAGGTCCTTCTCAAAAAATTTGCATATTGTGATAAAGTTCATTATTTTCTGTAATGTACTGATAAACATTAGACTTTCATATATTTTAGATTCATTACACACCAACTGAAGTAGTTCAAGCCTTTTATTGTTTTAATATTGATGATTTTGGCATACAGCTCATGAAAACCCAAATTTCCTATCTAAAAAAATTAGCATATTTCATCCGACCAATAAAAGAAAAGTGTTTTTAATACAAAAAAAGTCAACCTTCAAATAATTATGTTCAGTTATGCACTCAATACTTGGTCGGGAATCCTTTTGCAGAAATGACTGCTTCAATGCGGCGTGGCATGGAGGCAATCAGCCTGTGGCACTGCTGGGGTGTTATGGAGGCCCAGGATGCTTCGATAGCTGCCTTAAGCTCATCCAGAGTGTTGGGTCTTGCGTCTCTCAACTTTCTCTTCCCAATATCCCACAGATTCTCTATGGGGTTCAGGTCAGGAGAGTTGGCAGGCCAATTGAGCACAGTAATACCATGGTCAGTAAACCATTTACCAGTGGTTTTGGCACTGTGAGCAGGTGCCAGGTCGTGCTGAAAAATGAAATCTTCATCTCCATAAAGCTTTTCAGCAGATGGAAGCATGAAGTGCTCCAAAATCTCCTGATAGCTAGCTGCATTGACCCTGCCCTTGATAAAACACAGTGGACCAACACCAGCAGCTGACATGGCACCCCAGACCATCACTGACTGTGGGTACTTGACACTGGACTTCAGGCATTTTGGCATTTCCCTCTCCCCAGTCTTCCTCCAGACTCTGGCACCTTGATTTCCGAATGACATGCAACAGTCCAGTGCTGCTTCTCTGTAGCCCAGGTCAGGCGCTTCTGCCGCTGTTTCTGGTTCAAAAGTGGCTTGACCTGGGGAATGTGGCACCTGTAGCCCATTTCCTGCACACGCCTGTACACGGTGGCTCTGGATGTTTCTACTCCAGACTCAGTCCACTGCTTCCGCAGGTCCCCCAAGGTCTGGAATCGGTCCTTCTCCACAATCTTCCTCAGGGTCCGGTCACCTCTTCTCGTTGTGCAGCATTTTCTGCCACACTTTTTCCTTCCCACAGACTTCCCACTGAGGTGCCTTGATACAGCACTCTGGGAACAGCCTATTCGTTCAGAAATTTCTTTCTGTGTCTTACCCTCTTCCTTGAGGGTGTCAATGATGGCCTTCTGGACAGCAGTCAGGTCGGCAGTCTTACCCATGATTGCGGTTTTGAGTAATGAACCAGGCTGGGAGTTTTTAAAAGCCTCAGGAATCTTTTGCAGGTGTTTAGAGTTAATTAGTTGATTCAGATGATTAGGTTAATAGCTCGTTTAGAGAACCTTTTCATGATATGCTAATTTTTTTAGATAGGAACTTTGGGTTTTCATGAGCTGTATGCCAAAATCATCAATATTAAAACAATAAAAGGCTTGAACTACTTCAGTTGGTGTGTAATGAAACTAAAATATATGAAAGTCTAATGTTTATCAGTACATTACAGAAAATAATGAACTTTATCACAATATGCTAATTTTTTTAGAAGGACCTGTATATGATGTGCCTCCTGAATATGATATGCCCCCTTATCATATAAAGCCATATATGCCCCCTGAATATTTATGATGTGCCCCCTGAATGTGCCATATATCCCCCTTATCATATAAAACCCCCCTCTCCTCCTGTTACATGAACCCAGATGCATCAATGTGAATGTGCCCCAAGCATTCACATTGATGTAATCTAGGTAAAGGCGCCAGGATGACCGGACAGGACCTGATTCCCCTGAATTACCCTGGTCCCTGCCTGTTGTGCTTACCCCTAGATATTTCACTGCATAGATCATAGTTAACCCTCGTCGTACCCTATAGGGATAGTAAATAGAACCAGGTGGGTGGGCTGTTAATATACTTGTATGTGTGAACTGTATAGTTAGTTTATGGGTGGAATTTGGGAACATGTAGTGTAGTTGAGTACTGTATATTTAGTGCTGTATTGTTAGTGTATTGCATGCTTAGTGTATTAGGTTTTAATAAATGCTGTGTTTTATGTACAACTATCTGTGTAACGTGCTGTTATTAACGATAGTTATTTAGTAAGGCGCATGCAGCTAGCATAGTGATTCGTGTAAGGCAAAGTATAGTCAAAGCATTGTATTGTTGTTATATAAAGGTATAAATTGGCGGAGTCATTAATAGATGGCTCCTCCAATTTATGAATATTAATTTATCGATATTTGCATAAATATTGGTGATTAATATTCCTCCTTTACATTGGCGAGCCAGGCCCACTGCGTGGATTTTGCGTTTATTTTTGGTCTTGAGGATGAGTGTCGCTGGGACTGTGAATTAGCGGGCAGGAGAGATGCGGTCAGCGGAGTGTCTGAGCGTCTAGGACCCGATAATTCGGACAGGAGAAGCGATACTTCCCTTAGAGTATCAGAAATAAAACAAAATCTTTTGCAGAGAATCTATAATTTATCTGTGTACTAATATTTTTGTATTTGCTTTACACGGTCACCGTCGCTGGGGTAAGAGAAGAAGGATACGTCACGGAAAGAGATCCATCTTCATTGGAGGTACATACAAGTCCGGCTGGTCGGGAAGAAGCGATCCGGAAGAAAAGGACTTCTTTCAAGCAGCTGCAAGGGATGGAAAAGTACAGCACCAACAAGAAGATGGAGGGTCAGAAAAATGTGAGTATGAACTTCTCCACACTCCAACACTTAGCCAAAAACAGCACTTTTAATCCCATTGTTCCTACTACATACAAATCCGCTGAGCTGCTGTGGTCTGCTTTACTGGACCAGGTTTACGCTCATGACCAGGTTTGTATTAGTAGGAGTGTCTTTAACAAGACCACCAAACGCCTCCAAATGCTAGCCAAATTGGTTCTCACCTATGAGGATACCATTTGGAAGGCGGAACACACAGAGACACTTGCCAGCACAAGAAAGGCAGGGGAGGTTGCGGACAAAGCAAACTCCTACTGCAATTGTTGTGTTGATAACTTTAGAAGAACTCACACACTAGAGGCTCAATTACAAGAAGAGACCCAGTGTACAGTCGAGAGGGGCAGAGAAATCTGTGTGTTAGAGTCGAGACTCTCGGACAAGGACAGTCTCTACTCTGACATGGACAGAGAGCTACTCTGGCTGTACACTGAGATTAATCAGTACAGGAACAATACGGTATCTGCGGATGCCCTGATTGTTCAGATGAGGGAGGACCTGGCTGCAAAGACGCAAACCATTGCAGACTTGCAGTGGGCAATCTCCAATTTGTCCAGGCCTAGTACCAACGGTATGGTGCCCACGAAACAAGTTTGTGTTTCGGGAACGGCACAGGGGGAGACAGCAGCGACAGCGCCATGGTCTTCAACGGTTCATACAAACCGGATTCCCAAAAAGTTGGGACACTAAACAAATTGTGAATAAAAACTGAATGCAATGATGTGGAGATGGCAAATGCCAATATTTTATTTGTAATAGAACGTAGATGACAGATCAAATGTTTAATCTGAGTAAATGTATCATTTTAAAGGAAACATACGTTGATTAAAATTTTCACGGTGTCAACAAATCCCCAAAAAGTTGGGACAAGTAGCAATAAGAGGCTGGAAAAAGTAAATTTGAGCATAACGAAGAGCTGGAAGACCAATTAACACTAATAAGGTCAATTGGCAACATGATTGGGTATAAAACGAGCTTCTCAGAGTGGCAGTGTCTCTCAGAAGCCAAGATGGGTAGAGGATCACCAATTCCCACAATGTTGCGCAGAAAGATAGTGGAGCAATATCAGAAAGGTGTTACCCAGCGAAAAATTGCAAAGACTTTGCATCTATCATCATCAACTGTGCATAACATCATCCGAAGATTCAGAGAATCTGGAACAATCTCTGTGCGTAAGGGTCAAGGCCGTAAAACCATACTGGATGCCCGTGATCTCCGGGCCCTTAAACGACACTGCACCACAAACAGGAATGCTACTGTAAAGGAAATTACAGAATGGGCTCAGGAATACTTCCAGAAACCATTGTCAGTGAACACAATACACCGTGGCATCCGCCATTGCCAGCTGAAACTCTACAGTGCAAAGAAGAAGCCATTTCTAAGCAAGATCCACAAGCTCAGGCGTTTTCACTGGGCCAGGGATCATTTAAAATGGAGTGTGGCAAAATGGAAGACTGTTCTGTGGTCAGACGAGTCACGATTCGAAGTTCTTTTTGGAAGTCTGGGACCCCATGTCATCCGGACAAAAGAGGACAAGGACAACCCAAGTTGTTATCAACGCTCAGTTCAGAAGCCTGCATCTCTGATGGTATGGGGTTGCATGAGTGCGTGTGGCATGGGCAGCTTGCATGTCTGGAAAGGCACCATCAATGCAGAAAAATATATTCAGGTTCTAGAACAACATATGCTCCCATTCAGACGTCATCTCTTTCAGGGAAGACCCTGCATTTTTCAACAAGATAATGCCAGACCACATTCTGCATCAATCACAACATCATGGCTGCGTAGGAGAAGGATCCAGGTACTGAAATGGCCAGTCTGCAGTCCAGATCTTTCACCTATAGAGAACATTTGGCGCATCATAAAGAGGAAGGTGCAACAAAGAAGGCCAAAGACGATTGAACAGTTAGAGGCCTGTATTAGACAAGAATGGGAGAGCATTCCTATTTCTAAACTTGAGAAACTGGTCTCCTCGGTCCCCAGACGTCTGTTGAGAGTTTTAAGAAGAAGGGGAGATGCCACACAGTGGTGAAAATGGCCTTGTCACAACTTTTTTGGGATTTGTTGACACCATGAAATTCTGATTCAACATATTTTTCCCTTAAAATGGTACATTTTCTCAGTTTAAACTTTTGTTCCGTGAGTTATGTTCTATTCTGAATAAAATATTAGAAGTTGGCACCTCCACATCATTGCATTCAGTTTTTATTCACGATTTGTAGTGTCCCAACTTTTTTGGAATCCGGTTTGTACATCCGCAGTGGTAGACACTAGGGGACAGGTGGAGCGGTCGCTACGATTCACCCCGTCACCCGGGGAGAATAGGAGTAGCAACCGTTACCAGGAACAGGACAACGGTTGGGGAGAGGAAAGTGGAGGGGCATATTCCGCTTCCAATCCGCCAACACGTCCGGAGAAACAGGAAGAGGTGCATCCTAACCATTCCAGTATGGAAAGGATAAACTTCCTGTTACGGATCTGCAAGGAGATCCTGAAATATGATCCCCATGTAGATCCGTTCACTTCATGCGATATTTTCGAAGGTCACAGTAACAAATATTCAGTAGCTCCGGAATATCGCATGGAGCTATTCAGATTGTGGTTACCAACACACCTTAATCAAAGGTACAGTATGAGGTAAGGGGAGGATGCAACCCACGAATGGCCAGTTTCATGATAAGGAGGAACGCCTCTCCATACTCACGAGACTGGCCACGGGTCATTGGGACGTCACTCCAGAGGTCCTGTCAAAGTTCAAACCTACTATACATGATGAACCCTTATCATTGTGTAGTCGGTTTGAAGCGATGTACAGGAGGGTTACCAAAGATCAGGGTATTGGGATTCCACAAGGCATGGTGCGCATGTTTGTGGAAAAGTTCCCATATCTTGATACTGCAATCCGGCTGAGTGCAGCTAGGGAGCCATCCCTCACGGACGCAGCCATGATTATTGAGCAGTGTAGACAAGACATACTGCTCAGTAAGAAGTCTGTGAAAGTGAGGGAGCGTGTGCCTGTACACGGTAGGTCGCAAGACGAACGGGTACAACACACGAGGTATGCATCAACTGTTCGCCCCACGGCCCCACCGCTGGAAAAGGCAGGAAACGTTCGTTGTTTCCTGTGCTTACAACAGGGGCACATAAAAAGAAATTGTCCACAGTGGTTAAAGAATAAAGATTAACCGGACAAATTCGGAGAAAAATGGCAATAATAACGGTTTCAGGCTGAAACCTAATTTTGCCAGGCCTGTGGGGGAACAGGTTGATATGAATCTGGGACATTCATCAGGTCAAGCACCAAAATGCTTGGCGGTCATGAATGTCCCAGGGGGTGTGGAATCAAGAGATTCCACACCCAAGGATCAGGAAGATAGTGCAAGAGTGGCAGTATGTACCACACAAATACCTACTGGGAGTATGGTGGATATCGACTGAGGATTAGGGGTCCCTGAAGAGTTGGCACCAGTATGTCCAATCATACTGGATCCTTCAGGGAGACCCTATATAAAAGCCACGATAAAAGATAAAGAAACGGAAATCATGCTTGATACTGGGGCGGAAATTTCCATTACCAATATCAAACATGATCTACTCCCCAACAGCCCTCAGTGTGTGGTGATCGGGTTTGATCACCAACAAGGGGGGGTGGGGGGTGAAGGCCCACAGAATTTATGAGGTAATCATTCAGATTACCAGGTGCACTACCCTCAGGATACCCATGTGGTATTACCCCGGTTCTGATAACATTATCGGAACCAATGTAATGACACAAAATGGGTGGATCCTGGACCTGGCAAATTGCATTGTGTGGAAGGGTCCCAGACGAGCCAAGGTGTTTGTCATCCAACGCCAGTGTCTGGTACCACCTTTGCCAGCAGTAGATAACTCTACTGATGTGCTGGAACACAAGTGGCCTGAGGTCTCACACAATCCAGACCTTGAGCCTATTGTGTACAAGCACCCCGATCTGTGGGCCCAAAGTAAGAATGACTGTGGCAGACTGATTGGCGTCCTGGTGGACATACAGGGTCCTGATCCTCCGCCTCAACGCCAATATCGATTTCCACCAGAGGCCACCCATTCAATTATGGACACTGTCCTTGAATTGAAGACTAGGGGTGTGGTCATTGAGGGCAACTCAAAGTGCAACAATGCCCTCTAGCCAGTTAAGAAAAAGGACATGAACGCATGGAGGCTGACCATAGACCTCCGTGTCCTTAACAAATACACCCCAATGTCAGCCCCAGTGGTGGCCCAAACTCCCGACATCATGGCCAGAATAAGTGGCAAAAGCCGCGTATTCTCGACCATCGATGTTGCCAATGGGTTCTTCTCCATCGAACTCACGGAGTCGTGTCGGTACAAATTTGCTTTTACGGTGGGGGACAAACAGTACATGTTTGCTGTACTGCCCCAGGGGTTCCACAGCAGCCCCACGTATTTCCATCAAGCATTGGCGGCTGTGCTGAGTGTGTTCTCACGGCCGGAATGCCTTCTACAATACGTGGATGACCTGCCTTTGCATACAGAAACCATGGAGGAACACTTGGTTCTGTTGAAAGAGCTGCTGGGACTCCTGGCAAAGTCAGGACTCAAACTGAGTCCCCATAAGGCAAATTTGGCCAAAGCAGAGGTAACTTTCCTTGGGGTCTAAATTTCCTGTGGAACCAAAGGAATCATGATGGCCCGTGCGGAAGCCATGGTAAAGTTACCAAGGCCTGGCACTCTGCAGGATTTGAGAAAATTCCTGGGGGTTGCCAACTTCATGAGGGAATTCATAGAGGATTTTGCGGCCAAAGCGAAACCTCTCTACAAACTCCTGCGAGGAGAGGAACCCTCAATCAAAGGTTGGTCCGATGCGCAGGAGGAGGCCTTTTCAACCCTGAAAAGGGACCTCTCCTCGGCACCTGTGTTGGCCACTCCACATTCAGATGGGGAAATTGCCATACAGGCACATGCAGGGATGGAGTCTATCTCAGCGGTCCTTGTACAGAAAGTAGGTTACGAGACCAGACCGCTGGGATATTTCTCCAGGCTGCTTTCGCCCATCGAACGAGGGTTCGATGAATGTGCCAAGCAATTGGCAGCCATACACTATGCTGTTAAGACCACAGAGCATATTGTTGGCTTCCGGCCCCTCACTTTGCAGACTCCACATTCCCCGTTGACCTTTTTGCTCCGTGATACTCTCCCTGGAGTCTCCCAACAGAGATTCGGGAGATGAATCATGGATCTCAGTGGCCGGAATCTGCAGGTGGACCACAAGGCCAAGTATGTTCTGTCCCAGTTGCTGAACATGACTGTGGCCAACCAGAAATGGACGACTCTCCACAGATGTTCAGGACTGACAAGCATCCAGATGACAGAGTCATCTTTGTTGATGGCTCTCGGTTCTATCTGGATGGGGAATATGTCACAGGTTTTGCTGTGCTGGATGAGACCACTGGTACCCAGAGTCTTGTCCGGTTACCAGGTCACATGTCGGCACAGCGGGCAGAGCTGGAGGCTGTTAAAGAGGCTCTGCTTCTTCAACCTCCAGGGAAACGAGCTATATATAGCGACAGCGCATATGTAGTTCGCTCCCTCACATTGCACCTGGACGTTTGGAAGAGAAGAGGATTTGTGGACAGCCAAAACAAACCTCTGGCTCATGTGTCAGTCCTGAAGGAGCTGTGGGAGTGGGGTATGGCACACGTGGCGGAAGCAGCCATCATCAAAATCCTGGCGCATCAAAAAGGGGACGAACCTTTGACAGCAGGTAACAACCAGGCAGATGAACTGGCAAAACTAGCAGCAGTGTCTGGGACCTTTCGGGAACCAGGCACTGAGCCACTGCCCGCGTACCGGATTGCAGCGCATACCCATCTGAGTGACGGCCCGGTGTCATTCGAGGAGGAACAAGCTAAGGAACCTCTTCTAATGACACACATCCAAGTACCACAGCATCCCTGGTCCTTACAACAGGGGATCCTGTGTTACGACACCGGTACACAATCGCTTCCTCTCCCGATGGTTCCACAACATCTGCAAGCAGAGCTGACGTGGTTGAACCACCAAATGTTTGGGCATCTTGGCCGGAATAAGCTCTTGCCTCTCCTGAGAGACAAATTGTACTGGCCCAGAATGCCCAACACAGTAGAGGAGGTTACGCAACAGTGCCTGGTGTGTGCTCAGGTTAACCCAAGGGCGTCTGCCCTGAAGCCAGTGTTACAGCGGGTTCCTTATGCGGATGGTCCATGGTCCGCTATCCAAATTGATTTCATCGGACCTTTGTCAACTGGGAGTCGTAACTGTCGTTACGCCCTGGTGGTAGCGGATGTCTTCTCGAAATGGGTAGAAGCCATCCCTACGGTCAATGATTCGGCCTCCACCACTGCCCGTGTTATCTGGGAACAAGTTCTGTCACGATGGGGGATCCCCAGATTGATAGAATCTGACAGAGGGACTCATTTCATGGGTAAGGTCATGAAAGTGCTTTGTGGTCTCCTAGACATAAAGCAGAGGTTTCATGTCCCTTATCACCCTCAGTCAGCGGGCATCGTGGAGCGGATGAACCGGACCATCAAAACCCGGCTTTCCAAGGCACTGCTGGAGAAAGGTTCCTCTTGGGTAACCTCCCTTCCAGCTGTGCTAATGGGTATCCGAGCCACAGAGGCCTATAGTACCGGTATCTCCCCATTTGAACTCATGACCGGACGTAAGATGCCCCTATGTCTACCAAACGAACCCCAAGTGTCGGAGCCCACGAAGAACGCCATCGCCAGAGACATGTTTCTCCAACAGGTTCAGCAGAACCTGAAGGAGTTACTGCCTCATGCAGCTATACGGTTACACAAACCGTATCTACAGGGGGAAACACCTATGCCCTCTGTAGGAAAAATGGTAATGGTGAAAGTCTTTCGTCAGGTTGGCTGATGGGATGCAAACTGGGAAGGACTGTACAAGGTCCTTGAAGTAATGGGGGACACCATGCTGAAGGTACAAAGGCCTATCACGAACAAGAAGAAATCCTGTAGATGCCAGGAAGTTTTTTGGATTCACTTCGACCAGGCCAAAGCCACCCAAGCCTCCCCAACTCAATAACGCATACCGTTCTGAGTTGGGTGAGGGGGGGGGAGGGCTAGGTGGGTCGAGTGTGAATCCAATACACTTAACACATACCATCTCATTGCAGAACACAAGAGGGAGACACTCCATGGGACCACACTGCCAGGGAAGAGCTAGGCATCCTCTGAATGGGATACGTATCCAGCTTGTGACACTGGTGGTAAGCATGTTGATGGCGGGCTCAGCCTCTTCAGGGGAGGACCTGGGGACTAATATTGGTATGGCCAGCATATCACTTGATGGACCCGGCTTGTTAATGGTGGAATGTTTGGGTGGCAAAATCCTGGAACATACGAGAACGTTACCTTTACACCGGGTCAATGGTATTTGTATGGTTTCCAGAGAGAGGGTTTTGCCAACGGTGTAATTCAGCATTATACCCTGGTGGAGAATGTGTCTGCCATACAACATGACTTGCACGCCCTCTGTCTCAAGGAATACAGGCATTTTCAGGACTTGGACCCTGACCCTATCAAATCCTTAAGATGGGTGTCTAGGAATCCACACTTGCACCCTTACCAGCAAGTGAGAGCCAACACTACCACAGTGTTGTGTACCAAGGAGGGTTTGCTGAGTCCTGAAGATGTCACTGGGGCAGAGTACAGCGGTTGGTTTATCCTGAAAGCTACCTTCCTAGGGAAGGATAGCAGAGACGGATTGAGGGTTAGGACATATTATAGGCCCATTCCGGTAAAAGGCACCCTGAAGGCTTATTGTATGTTGAGGGATTCACAGATGATTATCACCAGGGAATCCAGTTATGTACAGGGACATGTATCCACAGATTACTTGCGAACCAGCATAATGATGTTAAAGTTAAACTGCAGTGACTCTGATCAGGCCATTTGGAATGATCAGAGTGGTCCGGTAAAACTGGAGGGTTTGTATCGAGCTACAGTTTTAAAGGTACGGACCGATGCCAAGGACCCAAGGTATGCGCAGTTAAAGGGGTCTCCATCCATACGTTCTTTCATGATCACAATCATGAGAGACAACTGCGTTCCTGAGGTGACGGGATACTATTTCGTCCCCTATGCCCACTAGGAACAGGATACCCAGATGGTGATGTTGGACACTAATCCCTGGAGGTGGGATTTAGTGTGCAATGGGGTGGACACCCCTACAGTGGATGTATGGATGGATGGTACCCCTATGACTGAGGAATACCGGGGTAGGTATGTGTCTTCCGATTGGAAAGACCCCAGGGGCAGGGACATTAACTTTGACATCAATATAGATGGTTCATTTAAGTGGTCTTTTTGCGAGGCAGCCGACTAAAGGTGCTGGACCTTTACACAATGGGTCTATCTGTCTCAAACCAAACCTGTAGGGAAACTAGTGTTACAGGCTGGAGAAGACGAACAATGGTATCCATTCAAGGGATGGGGACAGGTCTGTGTTACGGTAGTAAGGGTCCCCTACGAAACAGAAGGTCTCCAACTAGTAAGACCACATTCGGACTCTTGCACCACCCCTATCCATCAATTGGCAGACCCTGTAGCTCCTCAACTGTCATCCCCCTGGAAGATCATCACGGATGCAAAATTCATCCTGTTTACCTGGAGAATTTCCGTAGATGACTTCCGAGTTGATCACTGGGATCACAGGTGTGAGGAGTTCGTTAGGAACCAAATTGACATGGTAAGAGTTTGGATAGAGGCGGGGCAAGAGGTCAGGAAAGACGACTCTCGACTCAGGAAGAACAGGGGGAGGAGAGACCTGGTGGCTATGGGACTTGGCGGAGGTGCTTTGGGAGTGGGTGCCCTGAACACTATGGATATGGAAGTCCTGAGAAGTAAGCTTGGGGAGGTTGCACGACACGCCGGGGAAGGATTCAAGACCCAGATTGATGTAGACCACGTCTTAGAGGGTTTACAACACTCGCACATTGATGCCACTACCTCTCTATCTTCTGCTATACGTGAGAAGTTTAGGAGGTTAGTTGTGGTCTCTTGGAGGAGCAGGATCGGGCTCAGCTTGCTCTGGCGTATACGCAGGTCCAAAGCGAACTCTCGGACAAACATATTCTCACGGCACTTCACAACGGCCACTTCCCATTCAACCTCCGTCAGCGAATAAGTCCACTGATTTCTCCTTTTGCCATTAATCACACCAACTGGTGGGTGGTTCACTGGCATGGATGTCAAAATTTAACCTGCACTGCTTCGTCCCTGGCACCTGTGTCCAGTCGCATCAGACAAGGATACAGTGTCGTCAATCTAGGAACGGCGATTAACAACCAGACGGTGCTTCATCCCCAGCTCTTTGTTTGATACGGAGGGATGTTGGATAAGGGAGAATGCCATCCTCTGTCAGGGTAGTCGGGAGCAGGTGCTCAGACACCAGTGTTGGAACACCGAGGGGTCCTGTGAGATGAAGGCCAACCCAATGCCCTCATCCTCTTCAAAATATTTGGGGCAGGGGTATTGGTGTTGGTACCAAGGGAGTGATCCATCGTATGCAATTTTTGGGCTTAACTGCACCGAACGAGGAAAACTCCGCCCCGGAGCGTACTGCACCCTTAGTCCCGTTTTAGGTTTGAACGTCGCAGAGCAGCAGGGAAGAACCCCGATTACCCCAGAGAAAAGACTTGACATCCGCCCCGATGTTCCTGTAAGACTTCTGAAGATTCCTCTTGGCTTCGGCAAAGAACTTAGACATCTCCTGATGGATTTCAGCCAAGAGGAAGAGATCATACAACGTCTTCGGGAGACGGAGAAGCAAGCCACCATTCAACTCACCCATGACCGAACAAAGATTATCGCGGTTGCCACAGCATTGGACAAGGACTCAAAGGTTTCGTGGTGGGAGAGTCTTTTCGGATATAGTCCTAAGGCAACGTAATTTTTCAATTTATTGATACACCCGGTGATAGTGCTTCTGGTTCTGGTTGGACTCATGTACCTTGGACTATGGTGGATGTATCGGAGAGTCAAGAGACTAGCGGACCAACTAAACCAAAACCAGAAGGCACTTCACGAAATCAACCGCCGAAGGCTCAGGACTTGACTTCACAAAAGTCCTGAGGCCTAATCACCCAAAGGACAGGACAATTGGACTGAACTATAGATGTTCTTGGGTTTAGGGGGGAGGGGGGGTTATTGTGTAAATAGTTGGTGTGAATGGGGATAAGATTAGGGCACAATAGGGACAGGCCCCCTCTGGTTGCCATTTGCCACTTTGACCCCTGAACGGTGAGGTTCATAAGGGAAAACCTGGATGTGTAGTGTAACGGTGGTATTCCCGCAGTTAGAATTTAGGTACTGTGACATCACCTCTATTGAAGGAAAAAAAAATATATCTGACCTGCCTTGTAAAGACCGATTCAGCTGTCCATGAGAGAACCGCACCCATCCTTCGATCAAGATGGAACAAGACATGCTTAAGGAGAGTTGGCGCAGAATGGAGACTGAGACTGCGAGGGTGGACCCACTCCAGATTCCTTGGGCGTGGATGACACCTGAAGATCGGCAGCAATGCCGAGAGACGGTGAGGGTGTGGTCATTCTAAACTTATCAGGAGTGACCGACACCGGAAGAGTGAGAGAAAGACCAGTCGAAGACTGCGAGGGTCAAGCCACTCCGGAAGTCCAGAAAGATATGACAGTAGGAGGGGCTGACACCGTAACAATCAAGGCAGAAGAGAGTTCCTGGGAAAAGAAGACGACGGTGTATCCTGTGGATGGAGGAGTCGGTTACGGTGAAGGGCAGGTCGGAGGAAGTTGTTGGGTTAGATGATGTCTAGGTACCTAAGAGACAGGGTGCACTCCGGTTTTCCTGGACCATCACCAAGGATGGGGTTGAGGGGGGAAAAGATGCCTCCACCCTTCCCCCAAGATATTGTCGTATTTCCGACAACAGGGGGATTGTTGAGGAAGGGTGGCAGGTATGCATAAATATATATGCATGCCTACTGGGGCATGCATATATATATTAGTTATGCATAAATGGTACCCTCAGAGGGCGATGTGCGCAGATGTTCCCAGCACCTGTGCCCATCCTCCTCTGATATTTCCCAGGGGCTCATTCCTGCCCCTGTGGGAATTCATGTATTATGCCCCCTGAATATATATATTAAATCCATATATGCCCCCTGAATATATATGATGTGCCCCCTGAGATCAAAGGCTCTCCCGCCTGTCAGCAAGTGCGCACGGCCCTGCGGCGCGTGTGCAGGGACGCGCGGGCAGGCGCGGTGATGTCATCTCACCGCGCCGGCCCACGTGTCCTTCACAGTGGTGCACGCTCGCGCGCCACTGTGTGGGCGGTACGGAAGTGCGGGCGGCCGGACATATAAGTCCGGCAGGCCCTGCACTTGAGAGAAGAGAGTCGGCCGCCCACCCTGAAGAATCATCCCCAGGACGACGAGCATCCCCTGGACAACGAGCGGAAGGACTAAGTATCCCCCCCCCCCACTATCCCACCAACGAATTCTCTCCATTAACCCCACTATCCCACCAACGAACCCCCACTCCATTAACCCCCACTATCCCACCAACGAACCCCCACTCTCCATTATCCCCTATCCCAACAACGATCCCTACCACTATCCCATTTAATATTTAACCCTATAACCCCTAATCTATTCCCCATATTATCCCCTATCCCACCAACGATCCCCACCACTTTCCCATTAACGTTTTACCCCTTTCCCTGACCCTCTACTGCAATATTAACCCCCTGATTCCCCTGATTCACCCTGGTCCCTGCCTGTTGTGCTTACCCCTAGATATTTCACTGTATAGATCATGGTTAACCCTCGTCGTACCCTATAGGGATAGTAAATAGAACCAGGTGGGTGGGCTGTTAATATACTTGTATGTGTGAACTGTATAGTTAGTTTATGGGTGGAATTTGGGACTGTGTAGTGTAGTTTAGGCTTGTATATTGTAGTGCTGTGTATTTACTGTATATCGTGTGCGTCAGGTGTTAATGAATACCGTTATATTTGTACCCTTTGTGTAGCGTGTACTTGTTAGCGGTAGTGAGTTAGGCGCATGCAGCTAGCATAGTAATTAGTGTAAAGTATAGCGAAAGTATTGTGTTATTGTTATATAAAGGTATAAATAGGTGGAGTCATCACTAGACGGCTCCTCCTATTTATGAATATTAATTATCAATATTTACATAGATATTGGTGATTAATATTCCCCCTTTACATAGAGTCCATCCGTTCACCTTTTCTGCGTCGCACAAAGACACAGTGGTTGGCACCAAAGATCTCAAATTTGGACTCATCAGACCAAAGCACAGATTTCCACTGGTCTAATGTCCATTCCTTGTGTTCGTTAGCCCAAACAAGTCTCTTCTGCTTGTTGCCTGTCCTTAGCAGTGGTTTCCTAGCAGATATTCTACCATGAAGGCCTGATTCACACAGTCTCCTCTTGACATTTGTTTTAGAGATGTGTCTGCTGCTAGAACTCTGTGTGGCATTGACCTGGTCTCTAATCTGAGCTGCTGTTAACCTGTGATTTCTGAGGCTGGTGACTCGGATGAACTTGACCTCCGCAGCAGCGGTGACTCTTGGTCTTCCTTTCCTGGGGCGGTCCGCATGTGAGCCAGTTTCTTTGTAGTGCTTGATGGTTTTTGTGACTGCACTTTGGGACACTTTCAAAGTTTTCCCAATTTTTCGGACTGACTGACCTTCATTTCTTAAAGTAATGATGGCCACTCGTTTTTCTTTACTTAGCTGCTTTTTTCTTGCCATAATACAAATTCTAACAGTCTATTCAGTAGGACTATCAGCTGTGTATCCACCTGATTTCTCCACAACGCAACTGATGGTCCCAACCCCATTTATAAGGCAACAAATCCCACTTATTAAACCTGACAGGGCACACCTGTGAAGTGAAAACAATT